>NC_090929.1:1545464615-1546085180 GCF_040938575.1 Ambystoma mexicanum
AGCTCGAGAAGGAAGATATTTATTATTTAGGAAGAGATAGTTGAAGGTATTGAGGCCCCAGGCACCAGAAGGCCTTGTGGACAATGCAGTGGGTTTTGAACTTAATCCTCACAGCCACTGCAAGCCAGTGCAGAGATTTCAGTCCTGGAGAGATACAATCCCTGGGCTTTAGGCCAAGGACAAGTCTTGCAGTCCTGTTCTGGATGAGTTACAGAGGGCAGAGAGTGGAGGCAAGCAGATTTAGAAAGAGAATGTTGCAATAGACCAGCCTAGAGAGAATCAGAGCTCTGGAGACAGTGAACTTCTGGGGGAAGGAGAGGAAAGGAAGAATACCTCTGAGGTGTTGCAGCTGGTAGTGTGACTTCTTTGAGACATCAGAGATGTGAGGAGAGAAGGAGAGTGTGGAGTCGAAGATGACCCGAGGTTTTTAGTCTCACAGGTGGGAGCAGCAAGAGGGCCAAGAGAGGCCGGCCAGAGAGAGACAGCAAAGGAGGGGGCGGATGTTCTGATGAGGAGAATCTCAGTCTTACTGGAGTTGAGGCAGAGATGATTGGCAGCACACCACTCCTGGATAGCAGACAGACAATCAGAGATGAGAGAAGGGGAAGAGTTGGTAGAGGGGAGCCTGAAAAAAAAGCGGAGTGTCATCTGCATAGCACTGAAAGTTGGGGCAGAGTGCAGCAATGCAGTGGGCAAGAAGTGCCAGGTATTGGTTGAACAGCCAGGGAGAGAGGTTAGACCCCTGGGGAACACCACAGGTAGAGATAGAGATAGAGGAGAGGAAGGACCCAAGTTGGACCTGGGAGGGTCGATCGGACAGGAAAGAAGTCAGCCAAGCCAGGGCCTGATCGATGATACCCAGGTTATCACAGAGACGGTTGAGCAGGATGGCATGGTTGACTGTGTCAAAGGCAGAAGAGACATCAAGTAAGATGAGGACACAGGAGGTGTTGGAATCAAGGTTGGAGAGCAGGTCTTCACGGATGTTCAGGGGAGCAGTTTCTGTGCTTGTGGCGTCTCTGAAGCCAGACGGATGGTCATGAAGACAACCAACAGATTCAGTGTGAAGATTAAGCTGGGGGATGGCCAGCTTTTCCAGGAGTTTGCCAAGGAAAGGAGTAATGGAGATTCAGTGATAGTTACCTGCACAGTTCGGGTCAGCAGAAGGCTTCTTAAGAAGAGGGTGCACAAGGGAGTGCTTCAGGGGGGAAGGGAAGACTCCAGTGGTGAATAAGTGGTTGCAGAAGTCAGCCACAGCAGGAGCCATGGTGTCTATGTTGTCCTTATTTGTTTTGGAGGTACAGGGGTGAACCTAATTTGAAGAGACTTTCATAAACATCATCTGGGAGAACAAGGGAAAGGCAAAGAAGGAGTGAAGAGAGGTGGCAGAAGAAAGGCCAGAGGAAGAGCAGGGAGTAGTGGGAGGAGTGGGAGAGAAAGAGAGAGAGGACAGGATGTCCTGAGGTTTAGAGATGAAATGAGAAGCCAGAGCCGTGCAGAGGGCCTGGGAGGGGACAAGAGAGGTAGAGACTGCAGCAGGATTGGCCAGTTCCTTGCAGATTTTAAAAGGTTTGGCCGAGTTGTTAGGCTTGGATGTGAGCTCTCTTCTTGGTGCGGACAGAGTTCCCGCATTGCGTTTGGAGCAGGTAGCAGGCCAGTTTGTCAGAGGATGTACTGGAAGCACGCCATTTCCTCTCAGCTACCCTGCACTTGCATTTGAGGGTGACGAGAAAGATGTGATGTCCTTCTATAATTGAATGAGAACACCTGCTTAACTATATTGTATAAATTAAGTCCCGCATTGTAATGTTAGGCCTAGAGCATACATTATTACCATTTCTTCTTGTTAATGTATAAACCTAAGATGAACTAGATTTGACCTGGCAAGGGACCCTAGAGCAGTAACTTATTTATGGAATGGTTAACCTAAAGGAGGGCTGAACAGCAGGCTTGAAATGTATAAAAGTCTGACTGTTTCAATGAATATTTGCACTCACTGAGCACACCGAACCACGCCGGAGTGCGTTGTGTTGTACTGAGGGTCGATAGCTATCTGAATTTTGTTCTGTTCTTTTGTAACTGGATTCAGTATAAAATAAAGTACTTTGTATGTTCCTTTGTAACCTGTGTTTGGTGTGTTTCCTTTTTGGTTACCCTGCCTCATTTTATTTCCTTGTTTTCACACTTTCTTATCAGTGGCACGACTGCTGTTTCTGGAAGAGACTGGAATGAGGTGTCTTTTAATATTACTACTCTGTATAAGTGGTGCCATTCTCATCCACTTTATTGTCACTGCTTTCCAGCAGAATCAGACACTGACTCCTGGACTCTGATGGATTTTATGTTTCTGTCTTGATCACCACTCATATTATCATTATCATATTTGTCTGACTCATTAGTGCATAGGTGCAACAGAGATAGTGACCTGGAATTTGTGAATTTCTCTTGCTGCTAAACCTCATATCTGCTGCCTCCCTAATTTCCAGTAAAATTATCTGCACCCTTACCCATTCTGCCCCTTATAGAATGAATGTGTGGAATGTGTATCCTCCTCTGGTGGGCTCAGGGGATGTTCATCATCACGTGACAATACCTGAGCATGTACTTGCAGTGATGCACATTCTCTAGAGTGGCTTGTGGTGGTGGTGTGGATGATTGATACTTTCAATTAACAATGTGCACTTAAGGCATTCCCAGTGCATACACCAAGTGCTGCTGCAGATGTGAAAAGACTCCCATCAGCAAGTCTTTCCCTACCTTAGTTTCTTTGGGTGCTCCAGACATGTGCTCCATCGCTCCCTGGCTAGTGTATACTTCATCACTGAATCACTGCTACTTTCTTAAACATAAAATCATGTGAGCATGAGTCCCAAGCAAATTGCCCCCTGTCATTCTCTGCTCATCCCCAACACATCACACAATTGCATGTGTCTTGTTCACTCACTTCATTATGTGGACACTGAATCGTATTTCCCTCCTTCCTTAATCTCTGCAACTTTCTCCCACAAATATCACATTTTGGATAGTCTTTTGGATAGTCTGCCCTCTGTGATTTTCTCCGACTGCTCCCAATTGTCATCCAGTGACATGTGTCACTTCAAGAGATAGACACTGAATTGTATCCCCATTTCCCTGTATCTATGGTATTTTCTCTGAGAAATCACACACGATTGAGCCTTGCACAAGTTAACCTCAGCGATCCTCTGCTCTTCCTGATCGTCCTCCCAAATGTCAACCAAAGAAACTTGTCTCCTTCACTCATGTCAAGAGATTAGAACTAAATTGTATCGTCTCCCTCAACCTATGCTACTTTCTTCCACTGGAAAATGTAACTTGTGTCTTTCACAAGCTTCTCTCAAAAATGTTCTGCTCCTCCTCCTCCCAAGTGTCCCCCTATTGCACATATTTCATTCATTCACTTCAAGTGATGGACATTCAATTCTATCTTCCATCTCCCTGGTCCCTGCCATTTTCTCCAACAAAGTCACATGAGCAAGAGTCTCACACAGACTTCTGTCAGGAACCATGTGCCCCTCCTGTTCCTTCTCCGGCCTGTCACCCAATGGCATTTATCATGTTTACTCACTTTCAGGGATTTCCTCTCTGTTGGCTCACCATAAGGAACGTGTGTTGTTCAGTCACTTCAAATTATAGAATGTGTCAAAACATTAACAAAACCTACCCCAGATTTAACTCTAGGTGTCCCCAGCCACTACTCCCTATCCTGACCCTTCTTCAGTCTCAACTATTCTTTCAGCACTTCAGTTTATTAACATTTCCCTACATTTCCTAAGCCTGCTTCCATTAACAAGCCCCTGCATCTTTGAAAGTCATCTAAGTCTGACAATAAGCTCCGGCCACATGCTTGCCTTTATATTTTATGAGGTCAAACTAATGTAAATTCCTAAAGATTCGACTGAAGTTTGACTTAGTCATATCACCCATAATTCCAATGATTTGAGGTTCTACCAACAGGGTTTGTCCAGGCCTACACCACACACAGCATGACAGGATCAATGAGTGCATGCATGCCAGTAAGGAAGTGAAATAACAGGTGTTTTAGTCCAGTCTATCAGAGACACATATGGGTGATTTCAGAGTTTTCTCAGCCAGTCAGAGTCTACAATCTCCTAAAGCATGTGTGATCCCCTATCTAAGACCTATCTCACTTCTTGCTCCTTTGTTGGTTTTGAGTGAGGAAACAGAGCGCACAGGGCAGGGTGTTGGGATGAACTTTCAAAATTTGGAGTGGTGTTCTAAGGGTTTGGATGAGTGTGTTGTTGGTCACTTGGGGTGTACTGTTTTTTTGTAGCTAATGTGTTTTCCCAAGTGCCTAAGTGTTTTACCAGAGTGTAACAGTATTGTGAGTTAGTTTTTCCATATAAAAAATAAAAATGAACTCTAGTGCCATACTACCTGTGTGTCCCACTATAAGATTACAAAAAATGTTTCCTACACCTAATACTATCTAAAATAACCACACAAAACATGAAAAGGGAATGTTCACACCTTTTCAATATTACCCTGTTTCTTAGTTGCAAACAGTTGTTTGTATCTTGAAAAGTATTGCAGTTGTACTATATTAGTATAGTATCATAATAGTGTAGTGTTTTACTTTAGGTAGTGGTTGAGTAGAAAGATTGATACCTTGGAGTTGTGTGCTAGTTCTCTACGACTACTTTTTATTCACAGTTTTGTGTTCTCAGGGTGTGCACACTGTTCTCAATCTGGCCCTTGGTGAGACTTGTCATGGTTTACTTTCATTGTTGGGAGGGTAATGGGAAGAAGGCTCGAGAGGAGGAAGAGAGCTGTGTTTCTCCTTGAAGGAAGAGGACAATTTGTCCGTGAAAGCTGAGGATGTGGTATCCTCGTGCTGTTTGATGACAACTGTTTTCAGTCTTGGTCTATAGAGCATCATTGATTCTCAAGGTTCCATTGATGGCCCTGTCTCCTCTTCCATTCCTGAAATTCTAACATTGCTAGAGTGGAAGAGGAGACAGAGCCATCAAAGGAGGAACTGGCTACAAGTTGCTCAGAGGCAGTCATGGCAGGGACACCTGTTAACACACCAATGGAAAAAGGGGAGGCAGGCCCTATAGTTGGTGCCCCCACATGGCAGGCAGCACCGTGCCTAATGTGGACACCCTAACCGAATGAGGGGAGGCAGGGCCCCATATAGACCTCTCCATGGAAGCAGTGGAGGCAAGTTCTTGTGTGACTTCCCACAGAGGTAAGGGAAGCAGGGGCATCAGAACATCATGTGGATGTCTCGACAGCATCAATGGAGATAGTGGGGGATTTGCTAGATATGTTCCTCATATGGGATGAGAGTCTGGCTGCAGCAAACACCCTGAATGATGAGTTTGGTTTGGTTCTTATCTGGCTTGGCAGCATAGTGGTGGGATTGGTCACACTCCAGAATTGTAAGAAGGCTGCTGAGGGGGAGGTCCACAACTAAGATCCTTAAGTGGTGAAATAGCTTGTGGAAGTGCCACAACAGGTGGTGGACCTAGCTGGGGGTTAACGGAGATCAAGTAGATGAGAGGGTCAAGGAGGTGGTGCATCTTGATTCTCTTCCAGCTCCTGCCATCCAGAAGGGGGTGCCACAAACAGGAGGAGCCCCAGGGAGAAGCAACCTCAAGCCGCTTTCACAGCTCAAATGGTCCTTTCCTGTGTCATATTATTTTGCCCCGACCCCAAGGAAGACTATCATGGAGATATGCCTGAAATCTTCCACAAGGTGAAGGGATGTGTGAAGAAGGTAAAGCAGGAACAAAATAGCCATGTCAAGGCCTGTTCCCTATGGACGATATCTGTGAGGAAATATGTGTGCTAGTGGCACAAGAAGGTATAACAGGTGCATATTTCTTCTGTCTCCATTGAGCTCACTACAAACCATGCAGTCATGCCGAGAAGGAAGTGGGTCTGAGCATGACCTAGAGCTGGGTTAAGCACAGTGAAATCAGGCATGACATTCCAAAACCCATGCACATGTCCAGCCAGACCAATCATGACATTGTTATGGTCATCTGGGTTGCCTTTGCAACCCAAACAGGTGTTTGGGGTGGAGTGCCACCATTGGTGCCAGTATTTGGAAAGGATCTCCTGGAGTACATAATGAGGCAACAAAGGATATATTGCATTCTTTGTGGACAGCGAGTTGGGGGAGCTGACCATGTAGTAGTGGCAACCAACCTTAGGTGGCCTGTCGAGGTACAACATCTGTTCCTCCTCTCTGTGTTATTGAGAGGGGAAGGACTTAGGAAGTCATGGGGGAGAGACTTGCCTCCCAGGGGAGCTCTCCACTTGTGACAGTGGTAGCGGTCAGTGGGAGAGATGGAGAATGTGTTTAAATACTTTGTGAGAGAACCTGAGAACCTTAGTGGGTGGATGTGCCATTTGACAAAAAACTAGAATCTAAATGAGTGTCTGTGACCTATAGCGAATCCTGACAACCTTATGGAATGTAAGGTAATGTAAGTGGTCTTTAATTGTGCCTGTCTGCCAACATTGTGGCTCTGCATGAAATAGGGATCTGGGGATCATTAATAGAGAGTTGGAGAGGCAGGTGCAAAAGCAGTGGTGTCTTTAGGGGCATGTTGAAAGTATCTAGTTCCTGAGTCAATCTGATTTGCATGGTTGATGGAGAAACCTGGGAGGATGTAACCCACAGGGAAGAGACCAGGATATAATAGGCTACAGTGCTTAGGATCTGGTTAGTTGTTGATGTGGAAGTGTGTGCTAGGGCTTACGAGGATAGCTTAGTTGTGGCTTGGTTAGTGTTGAAGTGCAAATGGCTAGGCCTGTGATGGTTGTCTGTGAGGCTTATGTGTGGTGTAAGGTATTAAGAGATCTTAAAGGGGAGTTGGTTTGTCAGGGAAACATGGATTCTTACAAGGCAAAACAACCTCTAACCCTGCACTCCTAGCCCTGGCCGTTGGCAGACAGGTCCCATTTCTCTAGCCGACAATTCCACTTGTCAATCCCACTCTCCCTCAGCCTCTCTCTGGAAACTCTGACTTTACCATGAGCTACCTGTTAACTGTTATTGGAGTGTAGAGGAGGAGCCAAGTACCCCTACTCCAACCGCCCCACCCATATTACCTGTCTGTTGGAAACCAGAGTATGAGACATACACGGAGCAGTTGAACAGACAAAGAGCAGAGTATGAACTCTGCATTACCAGTGAAAGTAGCAATATCTTGGAAAATCTGGGAGGCAAGGTACACATTGAGAAAACCGTACCTGCATACAAAAAAATATGGTGGCCATTTGTATGAGATTCCTGAAGAAGCAGAGCAGATAAATGGCAAAGATGAATGGTGACGTCACAAAGAATCGAGCTCACGTCTGTAGAAGAGATGCAGAGACCAGAGAATGCAGATATTCTATAAAGCATCAAGAAAGTAACAAAGATAAGTGACATCTTGGGATCAAGGTGAAAAAGCTTATGCCACAGCACCAGATGAAGATATTAAGCTAGTTTATACATGTACAGATGCAAACAAAATGCAAACAGACAAAGTAATCTTGAGGCTAGCTTTATAGTAAATAAATTGCGGCAAGCACCAATACATATATATACATTTATATATATTCATATGGACAAGCAAAGGATGGGTGTTTCCATTAAGCATTATAAGCAGTGCTGGACATTAGCAAGAAGGCCTCATTTCAGTGTGTCACAGTTAAAAAGCAATTTGAATTACAAAATGAATCTCAGCAGAAGGCGTTGGATGAGCCAAAGAAGCCAAGGTCTTATCAAACTGCAGTGAACTGACATTGGATCCAATTTGTGTGAAAGAACAGAAACTCCTGTTCAGAAGGCTTAACCAAAACAAAAGACGTCAGAGGATTAATAGAAAATAGTATTTTAATACACTAAAAGGCTTGATTCCATGGTCTCCAGTCACGTGGAAGAATGAAGTTGGAAGAACAAAGTGGTCACACCTACGCGCCAGGGCTCAGTGTGGCCACACTCATAATTTATCAGAGCACAGTACAAACTCTAATTGACACTGACCATTGAAGTGATGATGTATTGATTTGCTAATTGGTGGGAAGAAAATATTAAGACAAGCTCACCAGCACCTGGATGTTCAGTCTGCAAGCTGTTAGACGTAGGTGGAAAAGTATTGACAGGGGTTAGAAGCCAACCAATTGTACCGGACCACGTAACTAAGGGTTCTATAATTTGTGTAGCCAATGCAATGTTGTATATTTAGTGACGTTCATAGTGGTCATTTTAAGGGGAGGGCTTAGTTGCCCCACCTGATGTTAAGTACCCTATAACTTTCCTTCACTGTTCTATACTGATATGCAACATATACTTAGATATTCACTTAGAGCCTATCACTTCCCTCAATAGGTTTTTGTAGTTTGCCACGGAGGATGACGTTGGTAATGACACAGGTCAACACGCCACTGCTGACGATTTTGCTTAATATAACTTCTGTTTTTTGTAAGATTCATTGAGTATGAGGATCAAGTGAGTGCTGATGTTCGTTGTACTCCCTGTTTTAGATAATTGACATTGAAACAGACTTCAGTTTGCCGAACTATGTGAGTTGTTTCGATTATTGATGTATGAATAAAATCTGCATCCCCATCCACCTCAGGGGTAATTGCTTCTCATCAAAGGGGCTTGGATATCCAGTTCACTAGGCAAGAGTTTTAGAGGGTGGCTGTGCTTTATGAATAAACCTCTGAAACATAGTGGGATGCTATGCTGTGTAAAAGAGCCCAAGAACCATATGAGTGGCTGTGCCCAGTCTACACTAAAACTCCCTCAGACTGCACTCTGGCAAGGAAGCAGCTTAGTGATTTTACAAGATCTTGAACAAGTGCTGCATGCCTGATGCCTTTCTTGGGGTAACAGTAGAGTAATGAGACTTTACACCTTCCCACAGGTGACATGTCCTCCGGATAATCATCAAGCATCTGTGTAGGTGATGGTCCGCTGTCGCTGTTGATAACCTATGTGTTTTGAAGATGTTTGAGTTACAGAGGAGAGCATTGCACAGTTATGTCTCCCTGAAGGCTGCACCCACACTGTTCACAAAGCTTTCAAGAGGTATCCACAATGTACAGACCATTCATGACATAATTCAAGAGCCCACCATCCTGGTTGTAATTGGTAGAATTCGGGCAGGACGGTATTCTTCATTCTACCAGTGCACATTCTTCACAATGTCTTCACAATGTCTACTTCTTGTGATGTTTGAAGTCCTCTTCCACTGACACATGCAGATGAACAATGGCCCCTTTTACACTGAAAAGCCATTGCACATACAAATCCATCAGGTACTCAATGTTACCTTCGAATCCAATTACCCACAGATTGCCAAACAAGGTTACCATCCTTACTAAATGTGCATGTTGGCATTACCAACCAAGGCATTGGACCTTGGCATTTTGGTTAGGGTATGCTTATGCAGGTACGCCAGAGGGAGAAACCCATCTGGAATGCTTTGTGAGTGTTGGAATAAATTGTAATGTCACAACACTACTCTGTTAGTCTGCCAGCACGTGCAATGGTCCAACATTTGGCCACAATGTATTCAGTTTTATGCAGCATCATATTATGGCCAACTATAGTTTGCACAGTGCATTTTTGACATTATACGCCAAGCTGAAAACAGAGTTGATCTTCTGGGCCGCTGTGGCCATTCATCTCACAGCCACGCAAATGCTCATAAGGAATGTAAAAATTAGGTGAAGGGATCTTACAATGCAGGGGACGTGATTGTCTTGTAAACTCATATGGAAGCAAGGACATTTGACCCATTGTCTGCTGCACCTATGTCCACATGCAAAATACCAGGTATTAGCCAGAATGCCTCCACCTTCTGCACCTTCTCCTATATGTGAACTCATGTGTGGCTTCTTCCTGAAGACTTTTGCATGCACAACATGGTACTGAATTGCATACAACCGTGGTGACCTTGACTTGATCCATGCACACTCAGGGCTAACCGTGTAAAGACAGGCCACTGTGTGTGCTCTGAACGCAATGTAGTAAGCACTCTGACCAAGGGTCACTATGTCCATGGTCAAATGGATATCTACCCCACAAGCTGCTAAGCTCCTGTACTACTGTATGCAGAAACTCAATGACAAATGCAGGCATCTTGAGGGAGAACAATGTTACCAGAGATCATCCCATAACTCATTGTCTATTCAGGCATCTTGAGGAAGAACAATGTTACCAGAGAACATCCTATAACTCATTGTCTATTCAGGCATCTTGAGGGAGAACAATGTTACCAGCGATCATCCCATAACTCATTGTCTATTCAGGCATCTTGAGGGAGACCAATGTTACCAGAGATCATCTGAAAACTCATTGTCGATTTCAGGGAGTGTGATGGTGTTTATGGTGGCGGTAATAGTGGTGGTCTAGATGCCATGTAACCATGCAATGTCCTTTTGGATCTGTGACAGGAAGGGTGTTTCCCAGAAAGAGTGTACACAGTTAGGTGCAAGCTTCTATTAATGCGACACCTCAATCTGCTCCCACTGTTCATGTACTTCATGAGATCTTCCCTGATCTTCAGTGGATAAGATTTGCACACCTCCCCCTTCTGCCCCTGCGATAGTGAACAGAACTGAAAGTGCAACTGCATCTTTCAGTCAAAGTGAATATTCATAATTGTGCTGCAATACCCATGCAGTTTCTTAACCTGAGACATGTACCTCAATGTGACTTGGGTCAGAGGTGTGAAACGTAAGTTGCATGATACCATGAAATGAGCATGTGCAATTATGGAATAGCCAGTACACATAGCAGGTGCTGCTTCAGAAGTGGAAAGACCATGTGCAGCATAGCTCCCTTTGGCACATTTGGGTGCTGATAGGTTCTTCCAAGGTTTCCCATATGCATGTGTCTCCCACACACTGTCCTCACGTTACCACACTCCTCCCACTCTGCTTCCCATCTGTTAACCAATGGCATGTGTCTCGTCCACTCACGTCAGGAGGCAGATGCTGAGTGATATACTATCCGTCTTGTTAAATCTCTATAGCTGGCTTCAACGAAAAAGATGCAAGTGTGACTCTCACACAGTCTGTGCACAGGAATCCTCAACTCCTCCTACTCCATCCCACTGATGTTACGAGCCTTATCCACTCACTTCAAGAGATGCACACTGAGGGGTGTGTCTCCCACCTCCCCAAATTTCTGATGTTCCCTCCTAGCATAGTCAGCTGAGCATGCCTCTCACACAAGATACCCTCATGTATTCTCAGCTCTTCCCACACCTCATCCCAGGTGTCACCCAATGGCAAATGTCTCAGGTTCTCAGTTCTAGAGACAGACACTGACAGGTGTGTTATTTATTTTCCTAAATCTACATTGCTCCCTTCCAAACAAAATCAGGTGAGCCTTCCTCACCTGCAAGATTTTATGAGAATGTCTTGGCTACTCCCTCTCCTCCTCCCTGTTGTCACCAAATGGCACAGTTCTTGGCCACTCACCTCAAAAGCGAGACACTGGCTGGGATGCAACCTGCCACCTTGAATGTTTGCTTCTCCCTATGAGAAAAATCAGGCAAGTGTGCCAGCAGCTGTCAGTAGTTTCCCACTGCTACTCGTCCCAGGTGTCACTCAATGTACCATCTGTCATCCACTAATATCAAGGAATGGACACAGATAAGTATGTCATCCACCTCCCCAAATGTCTGGTGATGGCAGGTGTGTTTTTCACCAACTCCAAATCACTGAAAGTGTCAAACAGTGCTGTATTCACAAAACCAACAATAAATTGGCCCATTCCTTCACTTCCTCTACCTATTCTTCATGCAACACTGTCGTTTTTTAGTCTTTATTTTAATATCCTAAGCATGCCTCCAGCAGTAAACTCGTACTGCTCTTAACACTTCCTGAGACTGAATAGGAGCTCCAGCAACGTGCCTCCCTGTAAGGCGTGTTGGAAAATCTCTACAAAAGTCTCTGTAAGCCGTTTTGGAAAATCTCTACAAAAGATTCAGAAAGTTAGTCAAAGGTCCGTTGTGGATGAATCACCAGAAAATCGGATGATATAACTTTTTGCAAGAACGTTTGTCCAGGCTTATTGCAGCGATACTAGGTGATGAGCAAGGGCAGTAAGCAATTCATCTATCAATGGCAATGCCAACAGTTTGGGCGTTTGTGTAAACATGGTCAACGAATTTGTCAGGCATTGTGATATTGGTACTGACTGGTCTTTACTGGTAGCAAGTGGAATGTGGTTTGAGTATCTGGGCATATGATTGCAGTGCCTGGCAAATACTAAAGCCTATACGCAAGCTGAACTTGTTGCTTGTTTTTAACAAGACTTCAGTGAAGGACACACATCGTGCTGATAAATCAAGTGGCTGAATGCAGACCAGGATACAACCTGGTTAAGTCATGTGTATTACACCCGTAGCTTTCATTACATCAACAATTAACCTCATTAGCTCTAAGGAGACTTCTTTGAAAGAATGAACATTGCAGGAACTTTGAATGCAAAGTTTGATTTTAAGGCTTGATAAAGGTAGCTCATAGAGATCACAGGATGGGGGTTTGGGGCTGGAGTGCAGGAAGTCGGTGGGAAAGGCCATAGAGATTAGCCTGGCTTTGGTCAGTCAATGGGTGGGTAAATAACCAAACAGCTCCTACAAAAAATTGTGTCCCTCCTCATATGCCATTAACAGGACATTTTTCTTCACACGCTCACTTTAACTTCAACAGCTTATAGGTGGCAATTTAGCGCTACCTAATAAAACCTGAAAAGACACATGCAAAGACACATGTTTTGTTTAACAAGACATGTTTCTTCACATGCTCATTTTAACTTCAACAATGAAAACTCGTTATATATATATGTATATATATATATATGTATATATATATTTAATTGGTTCTATGTGAAAGTGCTAGTTTTAATACGACAGCAGTAGGAATGCTTTTTATTAAATTGTTACAGGGCATCATTTCTTATATCCTCCTTTATCTCTCTCTCTACCTCCACCATCTAGACCCACTCTCCATATGAACCTTTCTAGTGGGTACTAAGCAATATAGCATAATGTTATATTTGTATGTGTATTTCTATTTTGCTATCACTATCCATTTTCCAGACTTGTCTTCTTTACCTCTTTAACTACTTCGAATGCTATACATGCATGATAATCTAGCGTTCAGTGAACATGGAGCACATTATGGACACGAATTGTATCTACCTAAACATAACAGCAACCAGATGATTTAGCATCTACAGAATAGGGCCTAGAACACTTTACACCTAAACATTACCCCCAATCTAAACTTGACTGGTATGACAATGACACAGACATAATACAAATGTGTGTGTGCATAGTGCAGAGAAAGTATGTCTCAACCTGCCACTCATAGATTATTTGTGTTTTTGAGAGATGGTGGAGTGACTACAGTGTAGTGAGTCATTACATTGATGAAGTTGTGTAGAGTAAAGCAGAGGCAATGGTGATAACTGTAATTGATTAATATCTGCACCAGGTGTATCGTATACTAATCTCCCTCTGGCTTTGTCTATCTCTGTCCCTCTGCCTATTTCTCCCTCTCTCAGATTATTAGCTATGTGTTTGCTGGAGCCAACCCCCATAATTGCTAGCACCAGAGCCACCACAAAATGTCAGATAGCTCAGCAAAGGGGGGAATGTACTTTTTATGGTTAAAAGTACAATAGGTGCCACACAGGCATGGGGCCTCATTACGACCCGGGCAGTAAGGTAATACTGGTACCGGTAAGGGCACTGGTGCCGGTAATCCCTTACCACCCTATTCCGAGGTCCCTTTGCAGGTCCCCCCTTAACGCCTGGTTTTACCAGGTTTACCTGGTTTTACCAGGCGTTAAGGACAGGACAAGGGTGGAGTCGGTAGGGTTTTGGAGGCAGCCATGGAGCTAATAGCTCCATGGCTATCTCCAACCTCGTAATGAGGCCCTTAGTGTGTGTTTGTTCTGTAGGGATGTCACCATCACACTGAGAATACAGTGGGCCTCATTACGAGGTTGGAGGTAGCGAAACTTGTTCCGACTCCGCCCTGGTGAATGGAGCAATTACCGGTCCATTCCATGGTTGGCGGGACCGGTAATTCCCCATTCACCAGGGCCCTTCCCCATTCCCATTTGAGCCCTCATACGGCTCAATGGGAATGGGGAAGGCGGTAATAACGGTACTGCAAATTGTGGTACCGTTATTAGCTCCAGAGTCCCTTTGCGGGTCCCTTCCTTAACGCCTGGAAAAACCAGGCATTAAGGGAGGACCCGCAAAGGGAACTCGTAGTAGGGCGGTAAGGGATTACCAGCACCGGTGCCCTTACCGATGACAGTAATCCCTCACGGCCCACCTCGTAATGAGGCCCATTGTACATATGGGATGGTAAGTAAGGGAAATGCAAATAGCATATGCTGGCTGAACTAGGTAGGATGTGGACAGACTTAGAAAGAGATCATTCATTTTAACCTGTGCACAACCCATTCAAAGGAAGGATGTTTGACAAAATGATGTGTATTTTCGACAAAAAGTTATTTTAAAAAATAGATAATTTAATTGTGCTAACATCGTGAACTGGTTATTTTTAAAATGGTCAGTGTTAATTTCTAATTTTAATCATAATAAAAACAGGTCATTTTATCTTACTGAGCAAAGCACATTATTACAATCTAGACTAACCATATACAATAACTTTTGGATATAAGTCTATGATTCTAAGAAGAACAGTATGGTAACATCCTATTGCAGTCTTTTGAAATACCTCTCTAATAGATGGGAATGTGACACACAACAGCAAGGATGGTTCCTTGCTGCTTGGCATAAAATCAAGGAACATTTTGAGATAATAAGAATGAAAAATGATATTTATATTTGATAAATATATTTGGGATACAATGGCTTTATACTGGAATCACTGGGCGTTGTGCTCAGATATTTTTCATAGCAATTTCCCCAACAAGAACGTTTTTGCAATCATGGGTAATGTTTACTCATTTGGTCAGCATCAGGGTTTCATTATGTGGATTAAATAGCCAGACGTCTGTCACTCGAAACTGTTTCCTCTCCCTAAAACCTCTAACCTTGCAAAACTTTACAACAAGTCTCCAAATATGAGTTTATAAACATGTCCAGTTTCCAATCCAAAGATATCCACAGATAATTACATATAAAAAGAATGTTTCAGAAGGATTTGGCATGAGAACAAAACTGGATTGCAGCTGTCCTGGGCAAAACACATTACACCTGGAATCTACAATAGCACAATCAATACTGAGCAAATTTGTATTTATGGTGACATTTACATTATATGGCAATCAAATCAACAAACCTTAGCTTTTAACAGTTTTAATAATCACATCTATGTAATTATGACTACAAGGCAGATTATTTTTAATATTGCTAAATCAAAGGTTCTGATTTACCAGCCTGCAACAAAGAAATTAGCAAGTAAAATGAAACAAGCAGGTGGAGGTGTCTCACATGTCTCTAAAAACCATGGGGGTGGTGATTCGTATCCCCCTTAAGGTTTTATGAAGCAAAATGTCGAGGTATGGCCAGATATGCAAGATATGCTTGCGCAACATCCTGTCTTACTATTCTTGATGTAGTGGAACATCAATTTCGAAGATATCTGTTGGAGGTTAAGAAATCCATAGCAAGTGAGCTTGTATACCTAGAATTTGTGCTAACCCCATTATCGGATGTGCTATCAATAATTCCAGCAATTTCATGGTGCTCTATTTGGCTTAGTGAGAATCTATTCTGAATAGGGAAATGTTGTCAAATATTTTAAAGTTAGAAAACTGTAAATCAATGCTGTGGCTTTTCTGAAGTTATAACTCTGTTTTCTTGTGCAGGTAATTTGGATTATTATTGCACACCATATCGTATAACCCCTATATCAAAGGTCTATTGAAAAAGACCATTAGCAAAATTCATCTTTCCTCTTGTTCGAACTTGAGTCAAATGAAAACTATCTGTAAGATCCTATCTCCCACATCCATATTTAAAGAATGATTTCTAAAATGATCTTAGATTCGTTTCAAATCTAATGGCAAGACGCCTTGTTACATTATTCTGTATGGATAAACTGCCTTTGGCAGCCAATACAGCAACATGGTCTCCTGTTGGTTTGAAATGTTGTCCTCACAACAGTCGTGAGGAAGAAAATGTGATGTGCTTTGTTATTTTGCAAAATATATGAAGCTCCAAGATCAAAATATTTAAAACCACTTTTTAGGTTACATAAGATGTTATCATGTTGTTGATTTTTTCTGCTTGATGCTAAAGGTCCATGGGTCTGTTGGAGCTTGGAACGTTTTCTTCTAGTTTCAATAAGACTGAGGACATATTTTGTTATCTAGTAGTCGGTAATGTGCTTTATTTATAATTCGATCTAGTAATTGTATTATTATAAATGTTACTGATTTTATGCAATAAAGTGTACTATGTATGCTTTTCTGCTTAATTAAACATTTTGAATATAGCATATTTGAATGACTATGTAGTTAGCCACGTGTTATCAGGAAAACATAGGTTCATCATTTTCAAAAGCAAGGTAGCCAGAAGTGTCTGCAGGCACCTACATATCTGCAATGTTTTTCTTATGGTTTAAACACAGCCTATGATTAGGATTGGTCATTTATAACGTGCTTAATACCCAGAGGTTTCTAAGCGCGGACCCAGGGTTTGAGCCTATGTTGCTCTGCGTCATCTTGCTTCCAAGGTGAGCATGTTGCCCCTGAGCTATCCTCCCTATCAGTTAAACAAAATCATGAATCTGACGCAAATTACCCAGGATATGTAGCTATCACTATTGCCTGCCAATTGCCTTGAAGCAAGCACACTCACAGGTAAGGTCCCCCGCTCTCTGATAGCAACTGGCAACACTCAGAGCATATTGCCATGACTGGACGCTCCAGTGTATAACAATGATAGAGCATGCACGTTGCTGCACTTGTCTTTTAGAACTGATCCACTTTCCACTGCTGACACCCTTAGACTTGGCCACTCCCACGTCAAATCAACACTACGGGGGTCATTACGACCCAGGCGGTAACCATGGCGCTAATACCGCCATGGTTGCCGCCGGTATTTTTTCCGATTGCGCCATGGTGAATGGCAGAATTACCGCCCCATTCCAAGGTTGGCGGGGCGGTAATTCCCCATTCACCATTGGCCTTCCCCATTCCCATTTTTGCCGCCATAGGGCTCAATGGAAATGGCAAATTGTGGTGCTGTAAATACCTCCAAGGTCCCTTTGCGGGTCCAATCCTTAACGGCTGGTAAAAACCCGCAAAGGGACCTCGTAATTAGGCGCTAAGGGGTTAACGGCGCCGCCACCTTTTACGGCGCCGTTAACCCCCTGCCGCCTGGGTCGTGATGAGGCCCTATGTTTGAATGCACTCTTAAGAACAGCAGTGGCTACAGATACAAGTGCTATTGCTGATCTGCCAGTGCAACTAAAACAGCTTTTTCCCCCATCAGACTGGAAATGAAGCCTTGTCGCCAAACTACAAAGACTGCACTCCTGTAGCATCATTCAATCCTGAAAGGTCTTCTTAGGATGTCATACAAATCCTGTTCCAGAGGCGTAACTGTTTCTCCCATGAAGGACTTTGGTGGCCAATAACTATTTCCAGACCAGCTAACAATCAAACAAATGACAAGACGAGACGAAAAATGTATATGCGTTTAACAAATCCTGGCGCTTTACTATGCAGGATCTGTGACATCCATTGCTCCATAAATTTCACTGCATTTACATTTGCCATTTCTGTTGTGAGGAAAGACCCCCAGACCCCAATCCCCTGGTCTACACTTCTTCCCCTTATTCACAGACTTCCCCATTGTCTCCCCGTGGATCAGCTACACCCTACAAACACAGCACAACGAAATTCAGTGAAATCTCCCATAGGAAAAGTGCTGTATTCATTCAAAATCAACTCTGCATGTTATTTAGAAGATAGATGTTTACGTAAAGTGAACGCCCTCCCAAAGTTCATGCTTCACATCCGTAATACATCTCTGCTCTAAAAAGCATAATCTTTATCCAACTACCGAAATAAGTTCATATACAATATTACAGATGATAAAACAACTTTCTTTTAAAAAGCAAAGTATCGGTGCATCTATTTTCAAACAGGTCATAACAAGAGTGAGCTCATTTGAATGAGCACAACAGAACTGTTTTCATTTAAGTAACCTAGTATCAAAATGCAAAAATAGCTTGAACTTTAAAAAAAAAGTTATTTTACATTCTGTTAATAATTACAAAAATGTCAAATGTTTATGGGCGTCCCAAACACTTTGTCCGCAGAGGATAATTGTTCTCAGTAAAAAAGGCGAGAAAACCCACTTTAAAGTACTATGTCAATGTGATGAGAATCGTGTAATTATTTTTTACTGTGTGTGGATAATATATGTGTACATAAAAATGCATAATTCTGATTTGCATATCTGTTTTATGATGCTAATGGCTTAAATGTGATTTGTATTAGGGTTTTATTGCATTTAATAACTGGATGCAGCAGGTTTTGCTCTTCCTTCCTCATTAGCACTGAGTATCTTTGGAGTAGGGATGACAAACAACCCGCTCTGCTTCATTTGAAACTCACTTGAGTTCCCCGAGCCTGCACTCAAGCGGAGGGGCACTGTTGGGATTGTATTTCATTACATGTGAAAAATATGGTTTGTGTTTTACACAAGGTTATGGAAAGTACATGTTTCTTGACTCAGAGTACAAAATCAATATCGATGACCGACACCCTTGTCTTGAGGATAGGGTTTCGCTGTTAGGAAGGATGAGAGACATTTATCAACATGTAAGAGGGAAGAGCAATTAAGGAAAAGAGGAACCGGGAGAGAGGTCATGCCATGGGGTGAGATAGAGGACAAAAAAAGGGTGACAGGGTGTGAAGGAAGAGAAATGTATGGAATACTGATAGGAGGACAGTGTGAAAAGAGAGGTTACAAAATAGGTGCAAAGTGAAAAAGTTCTACTGGGGGGTTGTTAAGCTAAGTAAGGGGTATGCACATTACAAAAGAGTACAAGCAAATCCGAGCATGCATCAATTCATCAACAATATCTGTACGAGTAACAACATCCTCCTCCTAGAGGACGACACGACATGGCAACTTCTGTCTTCAAACTTTGAAGAAACTGCATGAGAAAAGAGCATGCTTTGAAATAATAACTGATATAGGGATATGATTAACCATTAAAATCCATTTCTAAGTGAAGAAATGAACAAAATGTATTCTGCCTTAAAGTGAGAAGAACAACATGTTGAATCAGGAATTAAATGTAAAGCATAATTTGCACATTTTACATGATAATCCAGCGAAAGTCCCTCAGGCCATTATTAATAAGAAAGGTAACCTCGAAAAGTTAGAGGATACAGTATGGCACTAGAACTGGTGGACACTAGGATGCTGTTATGATTGCAATCACATAAGTAAAAGTGGTAGAATAAGGGGCACACCAGCCAAAGGACAACTCTGGCAAGAAATCACATATTATATAACTTGAAGAAGAGGACATCTATTGAAAGACTAAAAACAATGAGATGTCAAATATATCAGAAGAACATGTAAGTATTGAGATAAAACCATCAATTAAGTATATATTCACCTGTATTCAATTAGCTAGAGGATTCATGAAGCCATCAATGTGGATTCATGAAAAGAGAGATGGAAACAATGAACATAATAGTGGAGGTGACATAACAATGAATGTCCCCAACACTTGTTATGAAAACGCTGTCCCGGACCTACTATCATCAAGACTTTGAATAAAGATACTGGAAACAGATTGCACATGTTTTGTGATGCTAAATTGTTCTGAAACGGAAAACAACAAGCAAAATATCCTTAGATTTACATCAAAGGAGATTTGTGGGTTTTGATACTGGTCTTGCTAACGTTCCACCAGGGGAAGAGATGGCATGGAGTTGTCCAAAGACAACATTTACTTGAGGAACAACAAGACAGACATGAGGAAACCACATGCACAAAATTGGAAATTAATAGAAAAAATGATGCTTAATTAGAAAAAACACCATTGATGTCTATCCAAGGAAAGACACAGACAGTAAAGAACATACATGAAAAAGAAAAAGGAGAACCTTTCAGCAAGGTAGAAGTTAAAGAACGGATAACGACTGTGACCATCAATTCTTCGCAGCTCTGTATGAGGTTTTCCTTGACATGCCTAGCTACAGGTCCAACCTGGGAGGAAACTGGAATGAATTGTTACACTCTGCGTTTACCAGATTCTGTGACACATCAGTTTGATCAACTCCAAAAGGTTCTGTCTTTGAGTTGCTACTCTGAAAATAGTACTTGGTTGACACATTGGTGTTTATCTGTACAAGTGTATCCGAAGACATACTTAATACACAGAAACTGAAAGGAGGTCTGTGTGATCAATCATGGGTGATGATAGAGATAAGAACAGAAGGCACTTTACACCATACATCAACAAGCTCGCACATTTTCAACTCCACATGTTTAAAATCATCAAGAAAGGACAACTTGACACGCCCACATAGACCACCTAGACATTAACAAAACTAAGAATACAACCACATAAATCAAGTGGCAATTGGGGATGGTGCGTTTAAAAAAAAAAAATACAACAAGAAACAGTAATATTCAGTAGCCTTGAATTGGAAATCAGAGCCTACGGTTATTCATTCTTGCCTAACCATGAGAATAGCAAATGTAGCAAAATGTTAATTAACATGAATTGTTACTATAACAAAACGGATCCATCCAGTCCCCAATCCACACACTATGAGACTGCTGATTCACAAGCAGGGAAACAAGAGGGAATGACTTTGGCTCACATAGAAAGGGAAAAACTAACATACACATTGGCCCTCATTATAGTTTTATGGTATCCCCCTGATAATTCAGGCAGAATACCAGCAAAACTGTCTCATCATTTCCACTGCCTGATATCCTGGTATTACTGGGATATTATGGGCGGCAGAGATGCCAGTAAGTTCCCATTCCACGGAGCCCCATAGGACTGCACGTGATGGAATTGCCAGAATTGCTGGCACCAGTAGTACTGGTGCGGGTTATTCTGGCATTTATTTGCTGATAGGGGCCTAAAATCCAGGTCAGGCCTGTCGGTAGTTCACTGCCCCCACCGGAAAACTTGTGTTTCCCCGTTCCATAAAAAATGTTGGTGCCTGGAATTACCAGCATTTTTACTGGCATTTTTTGCAGCCCGGAGGAACTCCTAATGAGCCCCACTGTGTTTATAATAAAGAGGGAGGGAGAACAAGCCACGAGTAAGGAGTAAATTAGCACCGAATTTGCCAATTTCCACAGAGTGAAATACACACTGGATGCCTCAAGAATCAGGGATAAATGGAAAATGTGTCCAAAAGTGAGATCTTCATGAAGTAGGAAAAGAGCTGTCTTAATTCTGAAAAAAAGCACTTATAGATGGATTTTGATGAACAATTAGCTCTCTGAAAAACAGCATCTCTGCACAGTGATTTTTTCTGCCAAGTTGTATAATTTATTTGATGACATGCTCTTCCCCTTCCTAATACTTAATGATAAAAAGGCATGAACAAAAAAAGAGAAAGGTGACTACTGCCTCTGGACAACCACTGGGAGACCAATTACCGAAGCGGGCAGAGTGGGGATTTGGCTTTCACTAGGCCTCTTTAATAGTGACCTTTATGTTTGAGCTTTACCCTTTGTAAGAGGATTCAATTCAACACTACAGCTAAGTCAACGCCTAGTCTGGAATACTGAATGAAAACCCTTATTGATATATCTTTAGGTCCAGTTCATGCGTTCTGGATGACTACCCTTATATAACACCCCTCTCTTGGAATCCCCCTGACCCCACTGAGCCAAGAAGTAGTTCTGTTTTGCAAGTTAAAAGGGTTTATTTGATGATTTAAACAATAGATATATATATGACACTTTATAATAAATTAATAATTGAATAGCACACTTAATCTGATGTGATAAAGATCAACAACGGAGAATCTGGCACTAGCACACTTCTTATAATCACTAATGAGTTGACATGAATGGACAAGGTAACACACTGGTAAATAGGAACAAAAGTATAATGTGGTAGAGGATGCTTTATGTAAGCTCAGGTGGATGCAATATTCAATGAATGCAGTGCAGAAAATACTCAATATGATTTCAACCAAACAATGTAATCACTTTTCTCTGGCTATTCACCCCCCCCCTCTTTATGCAATGCAAGGGAATGGGAGGAAAGCACACAGTTCTCAGAAATGCAATCAATGTAATCAGTTCAATCCAGCAAGCTTAGACAACAGAAAACAGATAGGAGTTTTGAAAACACAGGCCCAAATGCTTTTATATGTGTTAGCAATGGATGAGAAATATGCTGGAAATGCTTTTTAATTCCCTTTCAGAGGTCCAGAGTAAGTGGTATGTAGTTAATATTAGTCCAGGCTCACACTAGCAATGAGGCAGGGATAGTTAGCAGGTTAAACGAATTTCTGGCAAATGGAAGGCAAGCAGCAGCAGTTTTTACATGTGAAGAAATTGCAAATCGCGGTAAAATTCGCGGATGCGTGTTCCGCGATTGCGGTAAAACTATAAGGGGTAGGAATGCGGTTCTTGGTGCGATTCAAAGCTACGATTCTAAGCTATCAGAGGAAAGTTACTGCAAGTCTCTAGCCCAAACGGTCGCGGAGATATGAGCGATTTAATAAAGGTCGTTTTTGGGTTTGCAAATTTCAAAAGCTCAAAATGACAAGTGCAGCTTGCAACTAGAAATGACAGGTGACAGCTAGGAGGCAGTTCTACTTAGGTTAAATAGATTGAATTATATTATTTTAACTAAGAGATGGGTTCTACACAGTTTTACTATGTACTCACACTATATTCTTGAGTGAAATGGGCCTCGCCACGGATCTGGTCAGGGTTTTAGACTGGACTCTGGTCTGGTCTGGTCTGGCCTCTGCACTTCACAGTGATCTGGGTCAGCTCTCTCTGGTTCTCTCTGGGTACAGCACTGCTTTCTCTCTGGTCTGGTCTCTTAGTTCTGGATAGATTGAAGTCTTTGAAGTCTGGATCTCTGGATGTTGTATGGAGGTAAGTATGGATTTTTCCGGCAGAGCGTCCCGCTGCAGATGGATTTGGAAGCTCCCTATCTGTCCTGTCTGTCTGCTTTTATGTGTTTAGAATGTGGGTGTGTTCTAGCATCACTGACCCTACCTCTCTCTCAGCTTCTAATTGGTCAAACTTCCATTTATCATTTGATTGGGGAATGAACTGTGAGTCAGCGTGATGTCATTTTACAGCCTGCAGAAAGTCCACTCCTCCTGTCAACTTACACACAAATCTAGATTTGAAACAAATACGTATTTGCAGAGGTACATATTGTTTTAAAATCATATGCACCCATCATGCATTACAGGAGGTATGCCCTGTTCAAACTCTGCTCTTCCTGGGAGCTTGCATTCAGAAATGGCACATATTTCACTTTTTAACTGATTTTGCAATTTCTGACATTGACCCAACTTTACATACATGTGTGCAGGGAGTAGGGACATTAACTGATGAAGTTTCAGATTTTTAACATGCATACATTTAGAGTTATATCCACTTTTCCGCTGACACCCCCCTGAACACGCCACCGGGTCGAAAAAACCTCTTAAAATGTGGGCAGAAAAATCACAAGAATTATGGTATCATTTATAAAATTTTCACATGTCCGCTCTATGAGTTATTCATCTTTTTAAAGTTATGTTCTGGCTCCAAAGGGGTGTGGTTTCCCAGGTCACATGGTATAGAAACCAGTCTTTCCAGTTTCTGCCAAGCCAGCTTGCTCTCACAGGCAGTGCTCCTCCCAGCTCCTGCCAAGAGGAAGCTACATTTTACGACTGCGGTAATAAAAACCTTTGCCTGAGTGAAGAGGGCTTTGTTCACTCTCCTGCAGAGCACAGATAATTCAATTATCAGATAGATGGCATATCCTTAGTGTGGGCAGCAAAAGGAAGGTTGGCCTGGGAACACAGCTGTGACTCAAGTTTCCCTTCTGATGGGGGTAGTTGCCAGGCAGAATTCAGTTCCTTAAGCCAGGTTTCAGATAAAATGTCACTTTTTGTTCCCCAGTCTAAGTCAAGACATTTTTTTACATATGCAGCTAGAAGGCTGATTCTAAGTTTAAAACTATGACATTTAAACAATTTCAACCTATGTGACACTCAAAAGAAGGTCACTCAGTCAATTTGAACATTTAGATTTGTAGTGTCTTTCAGTCCAATGCAACTTAAACTGCTGAAATCCACAGCGCAGCCAGTCTTGTTATAAGCATTTTTCTGGGCTCTTCATTTCCCATATTTTGTAGGCACACAAAACTCCATTCTACCAAATGTCTGCTGGTGTTCAGTTAATATTTTGCACATATTGCAATGTTTGAAATAGGCACTTTGGCTTGCCTTCAGAGAAACACAGGGTGGTTTTAAACTGCCGGCTTTTGGATAGTGGTGAGTACTGGTACTGCACCCATTTTTGGGATTTAAGAAAATGAATTCCCCACAGTTATGGGTTTGCTTTTGGCAATCAGCATTGCCATTCACAATGGTTTCAGACTACTGTGTGGGTAGTCCAATGGTGGTTTTAGGCAGTGTCCTTCTGTGCCCATAACATCGGCAAAAATGAGTGGCAGCCTATTCTTCATGCATTTCCCTGTGCATTTTCTGGGAAGCTCTGGCCATCATGAGTTTTCCATGTCAGTACTGCACAGTTTTGAGGTATGGCTCGGATGCATGGGTAAATACATCCCACAAGCCCCCCTCTTGCGATGGCCATTCGGTTTCACTGATGGGACTCGCAAGATCTGGGATGTTTCCTCATCTTCTTCCAATAGATGGCACAGTTCAGCATCTTTTCCTCCATCCGGTCGGATCGATTGGTTCTCCTCGCCGGTCCTGATGGGAATATTGGGCGGTACCCCGAGCCCGTTGCGTCTCAGCTCCCGGTCTCCGGATCGTCCTCCTTGGCCCGTCTCAAGGTTTTCTTTCTCCTAGGACGACAAAGGAAGAGCGGTAATACCTATTCATAGACGTTTTTCCACCACCGTTGAGATAGTGGGGCAGCATATGCATTTCATCATCACGAAACATTACATTCTTATTTTGAAAAAAAAAAACAGTATAACTAAGAGACAGTTTCATGCAAATCACAATATTTTAGAGACTAGATGTGGTATGTTTTATGATTGGAACTGAATTAGTCTGATACAGTACCCGCTAGGATTCCAGAGGATTCCTCCAGTTGTTGCAGAGTGTGCCTGGGATGGCAACACTTCAACTGGTTTATGTGGACCCACTTGTCTTCCCCCTCTGCCGAACCGCCTTTGGGGATGTGGATTTTGTAGGCCACAGGGGAGATCTTGTCGATGATCTCAAAGGGTCCTTTCCATGTAGGCAAAAATTTGCGCTGCTTGGCCTGGTTCCTTTGGAAGTTGTATAGATAGACCCGGTCCCCCACCTGATATTCCTTCCTGGAAGTTTTCAGGTCATAGTGGGTCTTCATGCTATCAGCTGATCTTTCTAGATTCCGCTGAGCATAAGCAAAAGCATGTTGGAGGTGTTTCCTTAAATTCTCCACATACTCATGAGTAGTGGAGGCATTTATCAGTGTCTGCTCTTGGGTCCTGTAGAGCAAATGCTGAGGAAGCACCATCTTGCGCCCAGTCATCAACTCAAATGGTGACATTTTGGTTGCAGATGAAGGGGTAGATCTGATAGCCATTAGGACCAGAGGTAATCGGATATCCCAACTTGGCCCAGAATCTGCCACAAACTTCTTTAATATGCTCACAATTGTCCGGTTATATCTCTCTACTGCCCCAGAAGACGCTGGTCTATAAGCAATATGCAGCTTTCTCTTGACCCCCAGTATCTCCCACATCTTTGTCATTACTTCACTGGTGAAGTGGCTACCTCTGTCTGACTCAATCCTTTGAGGTAGACCAAAACGGGAAAAGATGTGGTTAATCATCAAGGCAGCTGCAGTTTCTGCCTTGCAATTTGGGGCTGGGAGACATTCCACCCACTTGGTAAACAAGCATGTCACAGTCAACATGTACTTATTCCCCCTAGCCGAGCGAATCACAGGGCCTACAAAGTCGATTTGTAAATCTGACCATGGCAGTGTCATCCCCCGCTTTTGTAAAGGTGCCCGGTGTGTGAGGGATGTCGGCTGAAATTGTGCACACACAAGACAACCCTTCAAATATTGGTCGAGGTCCTGCCCCATGTGTGGCCAGTATGCAACCTCTCTTAAGATTTCCAATGTTGTGTGAAACCCCCTATGACCGGCGGTGGCCGCATCATGGGCGTGACTTAACATCAGGCTTCGGAATGAGGTAGGAACCACCCACTGATCGTGGCCAGCTTTGGATTTCCTTACCAACAAACCGTCTTGGATCCGGAACATTTTTGGACATTTCATCAACACTCTTAGGTCCTCTTTCCCAATGTAATCGGTATCCGTCAGGGGAAAGTTCTCAGGGTCCTCAAGGTGCTGGTAAAATTTACCAATAATTGGATCCCCCTTCTGAGCAGTAATCAAATCAGCATCAGGGGTCTCCTTACTCCATTGTGCAATTGAAAGGTCGTTGTGAGCATTTGTCTGGGACCTAGTGATGGCAGTGACCTGGATTTCCCCCAACAGGGACTCAATATCAATTAGATCCCCTTGGATGGCTCCGGTTTTGGCCAGCTGATCAGCTAAGTCATTTCCAGTTTTGTCTGGTCCCTCTACTTTGGAATGACCCTTGATCTTTTTCCAGTAGATGGTCATCCCATTCGATGTGACCAGATCATCAATGTTTTGGATCAACTTCCCATGTTTCAAGGGTTTGTTGTTAGCACATAACATGCCTCTGGTTTTCCAATTAACCAGGTGCTCCACGAACCCGTTCCGTACATAATCCGAATCTGTGATTATGACCAGTTCGCGGAGTTGATGCTGGACAGCAGTGAGGATGGCCTGATGCACAGCCATCAATTCTGCCACCTGACTACTTCGGGGACCAATTTTGTATCCAGCGGAGGGTTCTGGGGACTCATTCACCCATGCATTCCCTACGCCAGCCACCAGTTCTTTCTCCCCGTTGGTATCAACATGGTAAGAGCATCCATCCACATACACAGTGGGCATTCCCTCACACTTGTCTTCTTCAAAGACTTTGTGTGGGGAATTAAGGTATGCCTCCATGTTGTCCCTTATTTTTAGACTTTCGTCCTCGAGACAGTTTTCTCTGGCACAATCATGCAAGTCAGCCAGACCTTGCGCGAGGGGACTCTTCTTGTTTTGGCCATATCTGACCTCCACAGGAAAGCCTTGAATTGACAGAATCCAGGAAGTAATTCGGGAATTACTCACATTTCCGGCCCGGATTCTGTCACTTTGGAGATATTGCAGAGGCTGGTGTGGAGTCTCCACTATGATGTGTTCCCCCTGGATAAACGGGCGGTAATTCTTCAATGCCCACACCGTTGCCAGGAGTGCCTTCTCACAATCGTTGAATTTCTCCTCCACAGAGGATAAAGTTTTGCTCGCATAGGAGATTACTTTATTGACCTTGTCATGCTTTTGGTATAATACGGCCGTCAAGCACGTATTAGAGAACCCTGTCTCCAGGAAGAACTCCTTGTTTCTGACAGGGTAAGCTAGGCAAGGCGCTTGTGAGAGGCTTCTCTTGAGTTGTCTTACTGCCTCGGATTGTTCTGGACCCCATTCCCACTTGACCCCCCCCCTTCAGGAGATGAATCAGGGGTCTGGTGATCTCTGCGTAGCCCTCAATGAACTTTCTGCTGTAATTAGTCAGTCCAAGGAGGCTCCTTAGTTCCCGCAGAGTTGTGGGGTCTTTCAGTTTCTGAAGTGCTTCCACTTTCTTTTCCTGGGGACAAAGACCCTGAGGAGTAATCTCATGCCCCAAGAAGTTAACACGGGTTTTACACCACTGTGCTTTCTGAAAGGAAAGTTTTGCTCCGGCGGCCCTCAACTGTGTCAGAACATAACGGATCTCCGCTATGTGTTCCTCAACAGTTGAGCTTTTGATGAGGACATCATCTACATAAGCCAGGTTACCCCTTGCACCCAAGTCGGGCATGGCCTTGTGTAGAAAAATGTTGAATTCATTGCCGGAGTTGAGGTATCCGAAGGGAGTCCGGGTCCATGTGTACTGCTGGCCCCCAAAGGTAAAAGCCAGCTTGTATTGGTCCTCCCTACTGACAGGCACAGTCCAGTATCCATTGGTCAGGTCTATTGCAGTGAATACCTGTGACCCCTGGATCTGGGCCAGCCCTTGGTCAATGTAGGGCAGAGGCCATCGGGAAGTATGGACCCGTTTGTTGAGCTCCCTAAGGTCGGCGCAGAGTCTCCACTGGCCGTTTGGCTTCAATATTCCCAGCACCGGATTATTGAAGGTGCTGTGGACGGGACGGATTATTCCCCGGGACTCAAGGTTCTTAATTATTTCGGTAAGGGACTCCATTGATGCGAGAGGCAAACGATATTGCTTCACAAACACAGGAGTCATGCCAGGGTCCGTGGGGATTGTTGTTGTGTGGATGTCAGTGCGACCACAGTCATACGAGTCTACCGCAAACAGATCTTGGAAATCCAAGAAAACTTGTTTCAACTTTTGCTTTTGTTCCAGAGTCACACAGGCATCAGCTAGGTTGACTCTCTCTTCCACCATCTGCCTGAAGCCTGGAAAGACTTCTGGTTTGGCTATTTCAGCGGCCTCCTCCAGCTGGGTGGAGAAGTCCCTGGTCAGAGTGCTGATTTGGACTGGAGGCTTCAGGTGGGAAAGGCAGCCCTCATGGACCTGGAAAATCACCTCATCCCTCCTGAAGTCACAAGTCACATCTTCCTTACCATAGGGGCAGGAAGTGTACACCAGGAAGTTCCCCCCATGCCTGGTAAAAATCCTGTCTGGTGTTGTATTGTCCTCACTGTCACTGTCAAAACAGTCCTTGGGGATTGGTCCTAACAGTTCATTTACAAGATCAATGGAGAAATGTTGGTCATCAACCGCCATTCCAATAATGGTGCCTGCGGCTAGAGTAATACTCTTTAAGTCGCTGTTATCCACCTCTATTGGAATGGTGTCATGTTCTATGTTGACTAATGGAGTTGGGTTTACCCCCAACCCTTGCTGTTGGAGAGAAGCATTTAGATGTATGTAAGCATCAGAGTTTTTCAACTCTTGTCCTCTTTTAACTTTCACTTCCAGGGAGAATTGTCGGGTCCTTTCTGGGATGGTGACTTCCTCTTTAACCTGAATTTCAACTGCATAAGGTAGCAATTGAGCTGACCTAAATGCTTTTTCTGGATCATCAAAGCCCATGGGATTATCCGCTAATCGGGACCAAGCTTTGAAGTTTATTAGGTCCAAACTAATGGCAAAGCGATTGAGAATGTCACTGCCTAAGTAAAAGGCGGCAGTGACGTCTCGCACGACCCAACAATTGTGGACTATGCTCTTGTTGCCAATGGAGATTTTGAGCATACACCTGCTTGGCAGGAGATGTTTGGAATTAGGTGCTTCCAGGTCCATTTCCCATTTGTCTATCAGTTCGAAGGTGGGAATGGCTGGATCTTTTGGGAGTTGGCGGAACATGGCTTCGCTGATGAAGCTCTTACCGTTGTTCACACACACTCGAGCGAGAACAGAGTCCTTCCCATCATTTAACTGAACAGGGATGAACAACTGCTCTCCAATTTGCTGAATATCAGCCAGGCTTTGAGCTGATTTCACATCTTTCTGGACTATAGGAGTGGGAGTTTCAGATTGTGGATTGGTATAGAATTTCAAAGTGTTTCCTTCCAGCGTGGAATACCACTTTAGACTGGAAGGAAGGTTGATTTTCAGAAATAGAGAGGACCCCCCATCACCAGTCTGTTGTCCTACCGCTATTACTGTCACGTCTGGAATCTGGTTGTTCTGGAAGTGAAATTCTACTTGGTCAGATTTTTGTTCAACCATGTGGCAGGTGCCGTTTAAACTAACATGGTTGACACTCTGTTTTAATTTTATTGGTCGGCTAGTCTGGGTCCAGAGGACCTTGTTTACGCAATCAATTAGGGGTGACAACCTTCTCAGGAGGTCATTCCCTAGTAAACAAGGGGTGCCCTCTGGGGTCACAACTATGACCGGGTGTTTCAACTTATGTCGCCCAATTTTAATGTCCAAGTCTGCAGTCCCCTCAACGGGAATTTCCTTCCCGTCAAAGTTCTTTAGTTGTCCCGGAAGAGAGGTGAGAGGAATTTGGTAATTCTCTCCCCTTCCTGCATTCAGTTCATCAAAGGCCCTTCTGGACAGAAGGGTAGCTTGAGATCCAGTGTCCACCAGTGCCGAGATTGTACCCTGCCCCTGTACTTGTACCGGGGCATAATATCTTCCCTCCTTCTCCTCAAGGGGGCACAGATAATGCACATTTTTGGACAACTGGTGGGCTAACTTTCTGGTTTTGGACATCGCTAGCGAAGAGATTTGGGCAGAATTCTGTGGAGAGTCTTGGGAATCTGAAAGAAAAAGTTGGCAACTGGAGATCAGAGCCATTGTGGGTTCCCCTGGCTCTGGTTCTGGGCCGCCCCCCCCTTTTTGGAGGCAGTCACCAGGATGGGTTTGAACCAGGGGATTTTCTTGCTGTTGGTTCTGGGATGAGATGGTGGGCGGCGGTAGCTCAGTCTCCACATCTCCCCAGTCTGGATTTGCATCCCTAGGGACCCATTTTTCTTTGGGAGGAGTTCCCCCCTCTCTGAAGGAGAAGATCCTTTTCCCAGGATCCTCTGAGGATCCCTCTCCCTCAAATTGGAAGATCTGTACCTCCTCCTCAAACTGAGTCTGTTTGGGTCTTTTGTTTCTCCTACCCCCCCTCTGCTCCTTAGGAGGCAGACTTTCAGGGGCCAGAGATTTTGTTTCCGGTTCCTGGGTTTCCAGGGGCTGTTTACAAGTGAGGAAGGAAGCTTCCTCCAAGGCTTTACACCCCCCTCCCCTTTGTGCCTCCTCCCTGGGAACCGGTGAGTTATCGGGGTGCTGCCCCCGTCATTGTTCTGGAGCACCAGGTCCAGAGTTGGGTACGTTCTGCGCCGGCATGCCGATCTGAGGGTTCTGCTGAGCCCTCAGTATGTGACCCATATCCCGCGCCATGTTTTGAACCTGGCGCTCTAACTGGGAAACCCGCTCAGGCTGATACGGGGCCCTGTTTTCTCCCCTGGGCTGATCCCGGGAAGGGTAGCTGTCCCTCCTCTGGTAATACCCCGGGTTGGGAAGATTTGGGTACCCCTCCACCCTTGGCCTCCCCTCTCCCGGATTCAGTGGTCTGGGCTCAGGGAATTGGGGAAAGAAGGATGGATGGTTTTGGGGCTGAAAGTCGGGTGGATATCTGGGGAAAAAGTTCTGCCCAGGGTTTGGTAAATTTCTGCCCTCCTGTGGGAAGTTTGGAGGGAAGTTCCCTGGGTTAGGTGCTTGTCTGGATCCCCCCCCTTGGGCTGGAGGAGTCCACACATAACCCAGGATGGGTCGATTTCCCTTGTAACGGGGACTTACATAATCAGGAGAGCGAGGGACCCCATTTGTGGGGCTGCCTCCTTGGCTCCCTGTCTGTGACTGACCCGAGGACCTTCTGGGCCTAGCATTATTAGGTGCAGGTAGGTTTTTAGGCCCCCCCATCTCCAAATCTAAAACAGGGGTGACCTTTACCTCTGCCACCTTGACAGCAGCAGGGGTGCTGTTGGCTTTGGGGTTTTTCTGGGCATTGCTTTTATTTTCTATGGGCTTCTGCACCTCATAGATCCGGGTAGCCTGTTCAATGACCCAGTCTAAAGATCTTTTCTCGTGAAAATCCCTCACGAGCTGGGTCATGATATATTTGGGCAAGGCATGAAAAAATGTATTAACGAATTCTCGACTGTCTGTGCGCACCCTTCTTGTGGTCTGTGCAAAAGCACGCTTTAACTCCTGCACAAATTCTTGTGGGGCCTGATCCTCCCCACATTGCAAATTGTAGGCTGCCTTGCGAGCCTCTTGAGGATTTCTGTGAACAGAAAAATGTTTCAGGATGGCCGCCTTATATGTGGACCATCTTAAATGATTTTGGTCCTCCAGCCCCGCAAAGAAAAAGTATTCCGGGGAGAAGGTCCACTTTACATATTGAATACAGCTTTGGCTGTCCTTCATATGGAAAGTCTCCATCATTTGCTCAAACAACTCTAAGTGCTCCCAAACAGAATACTTAGCGTTCTTATGGTAAGGCGTGATGACGCTCCTGATCGCCTTAATTTGCTTTAAAGGGTCCTTAAGCAAGGCCATTTTTGCCTTATTGGCCTTTTTGGTTCGGGTAACCCTTGTCCATTCTTCCTCGGACTCAGAGGCACTGCTCCCAGAGGTTCCCGTCTGTTCTTCCAGGTTTTCCCGGATTCTGCGAGCCTGGGAATGGCTGGCAGAATGTGGGGACCTGGTCTCCTGTGTCCTGCGCAGTTCAGAGGGGTCTTCAGATTCCTCCTTGCTGCCAGGATTTGATGGGTACCCCCTCCACTGACCTAACTGGGCAGAGGTTTTCAGGATGCCCTTAATGGGCCTACTCTCCTGGGGTTCCCCATTGAACTGTACTGTACTTGGGTGCCCATACCCGGATGCCCACCCCTCCATTCCTGAGTGGTTCTGGCCTATGAGCCCCATACTCTTAGCTGGATAGTAATCTGCCATCCCTGTGGCCCTGTGCTCATGTGCGCCAGGGAACATGGGGGTGGCAGAGTCCAGGGACTGAGAGGTATGAGGGCCTCTGGTACTAGGGCTCCTGAGGTTATGCTCCGGAGTTTCCCTTTCCCAGCGAACCTCATCTCTATCCGCCCCTGCTCCCTGTTGCAATGCAAGAGCCTGCATTTGTGCCTTCAGTTCTTCAGTTAAGGCCTTACTGGACTCTATCAGTCTCTCCTGCATCGCTACCTGTTGTTGGAGCCTATCATTGTGTTCACAGAGGGCCTCGTTTTCCCTCTGTGCTTCCTGGTTGGTCCTGGAGAACTGGGCCAGTCTTTGCTGCAGGAGGGTTACCTCCTGAGCTGTGTCCCTATTGGCCTGCTCCTTTCTTGCTAGAGCATCCTCCACCCTCCTGGTGTGCTCTAACAAGTTCTGGTGTTCTTTTTGGAGATCACCCAGTCCCTGGTGGGCAAGGTGATTTTCTTCCATTTTTCTTTTTAAATGGCAGACTTCCTGGCCTAAGGCGTCTCTTTCCTGACTAAGAGCCTGCATTTGTGCCGCCAGGTCGTCCCTTTGCCGTTGAAGGGCACCAGCTTTTTGGCGCTCCTCATCAAACTCTGCCTGGGTATCCAGGTCTTTCAAGATCAGCTTGTTGCTCTCTACCTTCACTCTATCTAGATGACTTTGCAGGGTGGCTACCTGCTCCGTGCATGCCCTGTTAAAGTCTAATTGTTGCTCCAGCTTTTTCTGGCTCTGCAGTAAGGAGTCCAAACTGTCTTGGTGCTCCTTCTGCAGGGCCAGAAATCTGGTATCCTGTTCTGACTTTTCCTTTTGCAGCACATCCATATCCTCCTTCATTTTAGTGATGTACAGTCTGCTGTCATTTTCTGACTCCTGGCTCCTCTGCAGCCTCTGCTCAGAAGAGACCAGGTCAGATTGGACCTTCTGTAATGCCAGCAGTTGCCTACTCGCCAGATCTTGGCCTTCAGCACATTTGTCCTGCACGGCTCCCATATGTAAATATAAATACGCCGCTACCCTGGCAATCTTATTGTGTTCATCTTTGGCTTTAGGAGCCATATATAGTTCACTCAGGGCCACATGTAAGGGACCCTGATCTCTATATATATCTGACCCTGTTTCAGTGACCTGTTGTGTGATGGCCTGCAACCACGCATCCTGGCCCTGTTCGGTCCATTCACCTCTCACAAATAGCTTATGCAAGAGGTGCTCTCTGGCTATTTTCATGTCTACTAAGGTCGTCATTCTAGAGATTGGTCTCTGTCCTGACTTACAGAAGTTAGTATTTTAGTTTTGCAGAACAGAACTTTTCTTGGAGTGTCCCTTTTGAGGAATGCTTCACAGCGTAATGCAGCGTGGTGATCCGACTGGATGTATGTATCCCGTCAGTTAGCACACTGTATTAAGCTGCACAAGTGGTATTCTAACCCAGAATCCCGGATACGAGCCCCCACTTTGTAAGAGGATTCAATTCAACACTACAGCTAAGTCAACGCCTAGTCTGGAATACTGAATGAAAACCCTTATTGATATATCTTTAGGTCCAGTTCATGCGTTCTGGATGACTACCCTTATATAACACCCCTCTCTTGGAATCCCCCTGACCCCACTGAGCCAAGAAGTAGTTCTGTTTTGCAAGTTAAAAGGGTTTATTTGATGATTTAAACAATAGATATATATATGACACTTTATAATAAATTAATAATTGAATAGCACACTTAATCTGATGTGATAAAGATCAACAACGGAGAATCTGGCACTAGCACACTTCTTATAATCACTAATGAGTTGACATGAATGGACAAGGTAACACACTGGTAAATAGGAACAAAAGTATAATGTGGTAGAGGATGCTTTATGTAAGCTCAGGTGGATGCAATATTCAATGAATGCAGTACAGAAAATACTCAATATGATTTCAACCAAACAATGTAATCACTTTTCTCTGGCTATTCACTCCCCCCCTCTTTATGCAATGCAAGGGAATGGGAGGAAAGCACACAGTTCTCAGAAATGCAATCAATGTAATCAGTTCAATCCAGCAAGCTTAGACAACAGAAAACAGATAGGAGTTTTGAAAACACAGGCCCAAATGCTTTTATATGTGTTAGCAATGGATGAGAAATATGCTGGAAATGCTTTTTCATTCCCTTTCAGAGGTTCAGGGTAAGTGGTATCTAGTTAATATTAGTCCAGGCTCACACTAGCAATGAGGCAGGGATAGTTAGCAGGTTAAACGAATTTCTGGCAAATGGAAGGCAAGCAGCAGCAGTTTTTACATGTGAAGAAATTGCAAATCGCGGTAAAATTCGCGGATGCGTGTTCCGCGATTGCGGTAAAACTATAAGGGGTAGGAATGCGGTTCTTGGTGCGATTCAAAGCTACGATTCTAAGCTATCAGAGGAAAGTTACTGCAAGTCTCTAGCCCAAACGGTCGCGGAGATATGAGCGATTTAATAAAGGTCGTTTTTGGGTTTGCAAATTTCAAAAGCTCAAAATGACAAGTGCAGCTTGCAACTAGAAATGACAGGTGACAGCTAGGAGGCAGTTCTACTTAGGTTAAATAGATTGAATTATATTATTTTAACTAAGAGATGGGTTCTACACAGTTTTACTATGTACTCACACTATATTCTTGAGTGAAATGGGCCTCGCCACGGATCTGGTCAGGGTTTTAGACTGGACTCTGGTCTGGTCTGGTCTGGCCTCTGCACTTCACAGTGATCTGGGTCAGCTCTCTCTGGTTCTCTCTGGGTACAGCACTGCTTTCTCTCTGGTCTGGTCTCTTAGTTCTGGATAGATTGAAGTCTTTGAAGTCTGGATCTCTGGATGTTGTATGGAGGTAAGTATGGATTTTTCCGGCAGAGCGTCCCGCTGCAGATGGATTTGGAAGCTCCCTATCTGTCCTGTCTGTCTGCTTTTATGTGTTTAGAATGTGGGTGTGTTCTAGCATCACTGACCCTACCTCTCTCTCAGCTTCTAATTGGTCAAACTTCCATTTATCATTTGATTGGGGAATGAACTGTGAGTCAGCGTGATGTCATTTTACAGCCTGCAGAAAGTCCACTCCTCCTGTCAACTTACACACAAATCTAGATTTGAAACAAATACGTATTTGCAGAGGTACATATTGTTTTAAAATCATATGCACCCATCATGCATTACAGGAGGTATCCCCTGTTCAAACTCTGCTCTTCCTGGGAGCTTGCATTCAGAAATGGCACATATTTCACTTTTTAACTGATTTTGCAATTTCTGACATTGACCCAACTTTACATACATGTGTGCAGGGAGTAGGGACATTAACTGATGAAGTTTCAGATTTTTAACATGCATACATTTAGAGTCATATCCACTTTTCCGCTGACACCCCCCTGAACACGCCACCGGGTCGAAAAACCTCTTAAAATGTGGGCAGAAAAATCACAAGAATTATGGTATCATTTATAAAATTTTCACATGTCCGCTCTATGAGTTATTCATCTTTTTAAAGTTATGTTCTGGCTCCAAAGGGGTGTGGTTTCCCAGGTCACATGGTATAGAAACCAGTCTTTCCAGTTTCTGCCAAGCCAGCTTGCTCTCACAGGCAGTGCTCCTCCCAGCTCCTGCCAAGAGGAAGCTACATTTTACGACTGCAGTAATAAAAACCTTTGCCTGAGTGAAGAGGGCTTTGTTCACTCTCCTGCAGAGCACAGATAATTCAATTATCAGATAGATGGCATATCCTTAGTGTGGGCAGCAAAAGGAAGGTTGGCCTGGGAACACAGCTGTGACTCAAGTTTCCCTTCTGATGGGGGTAGTTGCCAGGCAGAATTCAGTTCCTTAAGCCAGGTTTCAGATAAAATGTCACTTTTTGTTCCCCAGTCTAAGTCAAGACATTTTTTTACATATGCAGCTAGAAGGCTGATTCTAAGTTTAAAACTATGACATTTAAACAATTTCAACCTATGTGACACTCAAAAGTAGGTCACTCAGTCAATTTGAACATTTAGATTTGTAGTGTCTTTCAGTCCAATGCAACTTAAACTGCTGAAATCCACAGCGCAGCCAGTCTTGTTATAAGCATTTTTCTGGGCTCTTCATTTCCCAGATTTTGTAGGCACACAAAACTCCATTCTACCAAATGTCTGCTGGTGTTCAGTTAATATTTTGCACATATTGCAATGTTTGAAATAGGCACTTTGGCTTGCCTTCAGAGAAACACAGGGTGGTTTTAAACTGCCGGCTTTTGGATAGTGGTGAGTACTGGTACTGCACCCATTTTTGGGATTTAAGAAAATGAATTCCCCACAGTTATGGGTTTGCTTTTGGCAATCAGCATTGCCATTCCCAATGGTTTCAGACTACTGTGTGGGTAGTCCAATGGTGGTTTTAGGCAGTGTCCTTCTGTGCCCATAACATCGGCAAAAATGAGTGGCAGCCTATTCTTCATGCATTTCCCTGTGCATTTTCTGGGAAGCTCTGGCCATCATGAGTTTTCCATGTCAGTACTGCACAGTTTTGAGGTATGGCTCGGATGCATGGGTAAATACATCCCACACATTCAGCAGTCTCCATTTTGCTGAAACTATCGTCAAATGTTTTTAAGGTTTCCTAAAAGATGTTTAATTCCTAATACATTACTTTGAATTTAGGTGTGTGTATGTTACATAAATAACTAATCACTTGTTCAACTAGAGGGCCAGTGTGACAAAATGACTACTGCTCTGGATAAGTGTACACAGATGGATAGTGGCCAAAGCACCAACTCTGCCCCACACTACAACAAAACGAGCAATAATCTCAAGTTAAACAGGCACAGCCCGTCAGGTATACCTCTGCCACCTCTTTTGTTACAGTTGGCCTAGGACAGTCTATAGTTTTCAGGATGGGTGTCAACTGGCAAAGAAGCAATACAAATAAAACAAATTAAGCGGGTACCAGTATAAAAGCATGTCCAACCAAGGTTCTATAAAAATAGGATCTTTAATTAAAGAAAAATGAACACATCTAATTAACACCTTAATGGACCACAACTACAAATGGAAACCCAGAAAAAGCATATGTTAAAAGGGTTGATCAGATGAAAGGTTTCAGCAGGAATTGTCAATGTTCATGGATTCGTCTTTTAAAGGGTAGAGAAGGGAGCTTAAATGCCACTGTGTTCATTTATGGTAAACCAGGGGGAGAGGACCTTTACAAACATCTTAAGTACTTGGCTTTGAGAATCCACAGTGTTGAGACAGGCTTTTCTCCATTGATTCAGGAGTCTGGACACTTTTGAAGCTGAGCAAGGGGCTGAGTCAGGGAGTGGCGGCAAAGGGTTTCACTAATGCAGTGCTGGTTCTCAGCGGTCATAGCTTGCAGGATGGAGACGCTGGGGATGTCAGACGATGTTCAGTCAGCAGCACTGGAAGACTCATCGGCCTTAGGTACAGAGAAGCAGAGACATTCCTTCTGTTGTGCTAAGGCATGACTGCCTCTAAACCCCTTCTGGGTACTTCAGCAACATCAGCTTGCTTCACCCAGGTCCCAAACCTCAGTTTGGCCCCACAGGAGTCTTGCTGGAGATGCCTGGTAGGCTCTACCTTCTGGAAGAAAGGAAGGTAACCCTGGTTGAAAAGAAACAGGGGGAAGAGGATGCCTTAGCAGGGCGGAAGCAGCAAGCCGCTGAAATCCTAGCTAAAAATATACAGACGGATTATGTGATGCTGCACAATATCGAGATTGCATCTCAGAAGGAGGCAAACAAAGCTTCCAGTGGGAATGGACGTGTCTCCAGTGGTGCTTCCCAAGGATCGCCTAGGCACCACTTCCCCAAGGACTTCGTCCAAACCTATGAGGACGGGAGCGATATTTTCAACTGGTTTGAAAAGCTGAAGTTAGCTGTGCACTTCCAGGAGGTGGAAGAGGTGATGTGGGGTGCAGCCCTTTTGTGCCATCGAACAATGGTTGGAGCTCTTGTCATTATTCAGTTGAGTTTGTGAGGAGAAGCCTATTTATTCCAAAGTGAAGGCAACAGTCCTCAGGAAGTTCTGCAACAGCCCAGAACAGTACCTCAAGACCTTGAGAGAGCTCACTAAAAAGAGGAATCAAACCTTTAAGGCATTCACACATCACTCTCTGAAATATCTGATTGGTCGGGTCACGTGTATAAAAGTATACTCATAAAAGGCCATGTTTAATTTGTTCACAAGTGAGAGCATCCTTAAACAATGTGAGATCGAGTTTCATCAGCATTTAGTGGACAATACTATCACAGACCCGAGGGAGCATGCAGAGGCAGCCAACAGATATGTATCTATTTGCATCCAGAAAAACATAAAATAAACAATGGACAGAACATCCACACCAGATGGCAAGGGGTTGAGAATAGTACATTCAAAAAGGTCAATGGCAAATGTGTGCACCCTCCTGCTAAGAAAGGGCCCCAAAACCCTGAGGAGTAATTCCAGACCTTCATCTTCCACTCCCACAGAAAATAATTGTGAGAATATCCGTAGCACTGGGGCCCTCACATTCACAGCTCCACAGGTCTGCCTTACATCTGGAGATGAGAGACATAGGAAGACAGATACTGCCTACAAGGATATAACCAAGCTGGTGGTAGTTAGTGCTATACTCATGAACGAGGAGGCAGAAGATTTTGTAAATGTGGGCATATAATATGAGGCATTCCTATTAGGCAATGGGCAGCCAAATCCACCCTATTATCACTATGCAGGAAACATACTGGGTCTCTCAGCGAGACACCTGTTCCTGCTAATACAGTAATCTTCTTGGACCGTGTGTTCATAAATGGGAACAGAGTCTCAGCACTTTGTGACACTGCTGCTAATATAACCACTCTCCGACAACAGTGGGTGCGTGCAGAACAGAACATCCCTCAAACTCCAAGCCTATTATGGGGGTTTTACAGTTTTACCAACAACTGGCTATTCTGAAGTTCAACTGTAAGTGGGAAACCTCACAGCTCTGTGTCGCTGTAAAAGATGCCATTCCAGTACACTGTTTATGAGGAAATGGTAAATTCAACATCAAAATTATTGCTGTGATCACACCATCAAGGGCTAAGGAGGTAGCCCGGGAAGCATCCCTGGTGGTCATGACTCCATGTGCTCTTCCAGCTGGGGTTGGGACCACTGATACTACCCAGTTCAGATCTAGAGTCGACAGAGGTGCCTGATCCTGCTGGACTCGGCCTAGTGGCCAATGAGATACCTACAGCGGAGGCATCAGATTCAGCAACTTCAGGGTTTCCTGCAGGTGTAGAACGAGAACCTGAGGGGATGACACAGAAGCTTCAGACATTAAGAGTCTCCCAGAGCTAAGAGACGTGTCTTTAGCTGGGGGATTGAGTCAGGCTGACTTTTACCAAGCACTGTGTGATGATCCAACTTTGGCAGATCTGAGTGAGCAGGCAGAGAGGCAGACCCAGTGAGAAGCTCCTGGTATGTTCATGGTGCACTGGGATAATGGTATCCTGTACAGTGATCCCAGCATGGGTCAGCTGGTGTATGGTGGTTCCCCAGTGCTACAGGAGGTTCCTTCTGGATTTGGCTCAAGCATTCCATTGGCAGGTAATCTAGGAATGAGTTAGTCAACCAACAGGTTGTCAGCCATTTCTACTCACCACAGATGGTGATAACAATCAAAGGATGTGTCCAGTCATGCCACACTTGCCAAACAGCTAGCAAAGCTGGCGGAGTCACATAGGCCCTCCTAATTCCATTTGAGAGGATAGGTATGGACATTGTGAGTTCTTTGGAGCTCCAAAGCTCCTCAGGAAACTGGTACATATGAACCCAGGTACCCTGAGGCTATACATTCGAGGAACATCAAAGCCCCTGTGGTGGTCGAGGCCCTCATTGGAATATTCTGTCATATAGGATTCCCTAAAGTAGTCATTTCTGACAGGGCATCCACATTCATATCTTTGTATGAGTGTCAAGTAACCAAGAGGTTCTCCACAGCCTTTCAGCCACAGACCCATGTGCTTGTTTAGTGCTTCAATAAAAACCTAAAATTCATAGTAGCTGGCTTGGAATTACCCCTCAGGAGAAAGTGGGAAATTCCCCTATCATGCCTCCTGTTCTCCTACTGGGAGGAGCCATAGAACGGCGTTGGGTTCAGTCCCTTCGAGCTCCCGTTTTGGCCATCTCATTAGTGGTCTGCAAAGCCTATTACTTGAAGGATGGGAGGTCAATCCGCGAAAATCCTTTCCATGACATAGTGCACTATGTACTTGGCCTAAGATCCAAAATGGCCAAATGCAGAAAGCAGAGCACCAAGATCCTAAAGGCTGGCATGACAAGAAGGCCACCATGAATGAGTACACGCCAGGGCAGTCAGACCCAGTACCAATGCATGCCAATTGGACTGGGCGCTATGTGGTGCTTTAGAAAACACTGAGGTTAACTACCACATTGTAACTGAGGCCCCGAGTCAGACAAATCAGTCTTCCATGTGGCCCCATTACAGCTGGCATGAATCATAATGACCCAGGTCTCTGATGACGAACGTGAAGAGGAAACCGATTCCCTCCCAGAATTGTTACACACCAAGCTTACTGACGGGTCTCGCAAGGGAGTTTAGGTCTCCCCAGACCTCAAGAACAGCAATTGCAGGACTGCCATCAGCTGCTAAATCAGTTTGCATCACTCTTGTTCCTGACTCCAGGGAAGATACATTGGTGCAGGGGTGTTGCTAGGTCTGGAATAGATCCAGGGCTATGCTAATTTTGGCACTGTCAGGACTGGAAGCTAGCTAGCCTTTTTGATTGTAACCCCTGAGCTTCTATCTTGGCAACAACCAAAAGAGCCGGGGCTATAGCTCCCTCAGCACCCCCCCCCAGCAACGCCTCGGCATTGTTGTGTCCATGATATCAACACTGGAGACAGCAAGCTGGTGAAAGGTAGGAGGCACCGGGTGTCTCACAATGTCAAGTACACCATCAGGGAGGACATCTGCAAAATGCTGGCCCTGCCGTTACTGAGCTAACACACAGATCTGAGCTAGGCCAATTGTGCTGATCCCCAAAATGTACATGAAAGGGAAAACTAACATTTGTTTTTTATGTGGAATGCAAGGGGGCTGAACTCTTCCACCCAGGCAGATGCCTATCCCTAGGGCAGATTTAATGATTTACAGGTTGGACGCTGACAAGTTCATGAGTACCTTCATGGAAGTCAAAGGTACTGAAAGGTCGTCTGACTGATCAAACAAGAGAGAGGTCAGCATTCTCCACTCCAGAAGGGCACTAACATTTCACTGTCATGACTGTTGGAATACGGAATGCTCCTGCCACCTTTCAGATGATGCTAAAACAGATGCTATCCAGGCTAGAAGGCTTGAGAGTCGCCTTCCTAGATGTTGTTGCAGTATTCAGCCACACCTGGGAAGACCACCTATCACATCTGGAATAGGTTTACCATGCCAAGCCAAGCAGAAATGTATCTTGACTATCAAGGCTTCAAAGTGCCAGATGGCACATGGGACTGATTTATTTAGGACACCAAGTGGGTGGCGGTAAGGAACATCCTCTGCAGGTCAAAGTCCAGGCAGTGGTGGATTGGGACATCCACACCGCCGAGACTCAAATGATAACCTATCTAGGCATAAAAGGCTACTACAGGTCTTTTATTAAGTGGCAAGGGACTCTCACCCCTCCCATGCAATGATGCAACATCAAATAAATGGCTGAAGAAGGTCACCTGGACCACTGCCTGCCAGTCCTCATTCCAGAGCTTGGACGATAGCCTGGATTTAGAGCAAGAGTTTATCATTCAGACAGACACATGTGATTTTGGTATCGGTGTAGTGCTAGCACAAATGTATTCTGAAGGGGTATTACAACCTTGTTCATGTGGCCAAGAGAAAGCACAACTGGGCCACAGTTGAGGAGGCATTTGAGATAGTTTGGGTGTTATGCAAGCTGAAGTTCAACATTATTAGGACTCACTTCATTGTCCAAATATACCACATACCTCTTCAGTGGCTTATGGCCATGCGGGAATCCAAAGTTACTGCATTGGGCCATATCACTACAGGGAATGGACATGGATATCCAACACAAACCTGGGTCACAGCACTCCATTGCAGATGGCCTCAGTTGATATTTTCACCAGGAGGATGAGTCTCAACATTTTGGCTGGATTCGGGTGATAGATTGACATGTGGCAAGGGTGTGAAAGATCTGGCTTTTTGGATATGTGTTCATTAATATAATGATGCGGGTAATTCCATCTCTGAAAGGGTAATCTGATGATCTGATTCTTCTTTCATGAACTCTATGCCAAACCCACAGAACTTGCAGAGCTTGCTCTCCGAGTGGCACAGAACAGGTTCAGAAGTCACAGGTGCTCTTTTGACAGCTGAAAGCCAAGTATCTGCAGCACATGGGCTGCATTTAAGATATGCACCCCTGTACCAAGACTATGATGATTATATTTAGCCCATGCTGATGGCATGATAAACTCAAAATGTATCCCATTCCTGAGGTAGGCCATGGTGCATAATTTTCCTGTGAGCCAGCTCAGCTGTTGAAGGTGATATGTATTCTTGCCGGACAGGCTGATTCTGCAAAATGACATTAGAGGAACCTGACTGCCAATGTATCTTCTTTGATCTCTTTGTGATTCGATGCACTTTGGAACAAAGCTTGAGAATAATTCACTGGACCTCTTTTGGGAGAGTTTAACTTTCCAAAGCCCCAACCACTAAGGTGACAAAAGAGCAGTCAAAGGCAGAGGAATGCTTTGCCCTCTACCCACTCCCAGGGCACATTGGGGAGTCTCTTGATATGGAATAGGACATGCCACTTTGCTCCAGAGTCTCCCGAAATCGAAGAGTAGATGTTGAACAGACTCTCCTGTCCTCAAGCCCCTCAAGTGGGTCTCATAGCAATTGGGGGAACAGATCAACTAAGGCTCCCCGTCCTGCCCCCTCAACACTGGTCGAACTAACATTCAGCTGCAATCATCACCAAAGCATCCCACTGGTGCTGCTTTTCGGTGGTCCTCTGAACCTTTCAAACAAGTGTCTGCCTCTTGAGCCCACTCTATGCTCAATCATGTCCTTGCTGAGCCATTCACCTGCTAGGTTTGAATCAACCGATCAACACTAGGATCCCAATCAAACCACAGGAGTGTCACTTGCCAACTTGAGACAGAATTTATACCACAAATCGATCCAACTCACCCTCAAACTGCTACCTTGGCAAACCACCCCTGGGTGCAATGGGATAAATGCTTTGAAACTCACCACCTTCTGAGTCCAACCACTAGAACAGCACTCATAGACCATTCCCAGCAGTTACAACCCGCTCAACGTGGCTCAACCTCAAACAGATCCTGGTGAGCATCCTGACCACTAATGTGAAATTATGCATTCAAACAGAACAGAGCTACTGCATTGAAACATAACAGATGCTCGCTTGTCGCTTTGGCACAAACAATCTAACATACTCAAACTGAACTTGATCCGCTCTCATAACTGCTGGATGCTAGGTTTAACACCATCAACCTGCCAAAGACCTGAAAAAAGGTTCTATTCACCAATAAATATCTGCTTGTTCCATGTTGGGACCTAGAGGCTGGTTAAGTCACTTGTGCACCTTTTGCGTCCAAAGACATATCATTTGTGAAGTTAGTAATTTGCCTCTCACCCCTGGTTCATACTCAGAGTTCTACATTCTTCTATAAGTTGCATATTCTCTGTTTTGAGGGTTGTGTGCAGTGTTTAGTCTGTATATTTCTCTTGCAGATGATGCGTTTAATTAAAGTGTTGTAAGGGTGCAGAACCATGATGCGTACACAGTAGTGGCACACTTCTTCGTAAAAATGTTTTTTAATTTTTGTTTTGGGTTTATTATTAGGGTAGTATACAGTTAAAAATAAAATCTACTTTTAATACCACCGTAAAAGAAAGCATCCAAATTGAATCCAAAAAACATTCTAAAAACAGAAACATACTCACTCAATCTGCATCTGCACACGCAATCCCAAAATGTCCATATTATTGGCAATTATTTTTCATAAAATAGTGGAAATTATAATACATGTTTCGTCACTCCCACTCATGAATAGGTTCCAATTAGTCTCTGCTGTCAGGTTCCCATCCAAACCAGCTGAACTCAAAGCCTGCGTTCAAAGCTTCATTAGAGAGGTGCACTCTGTCAGTAGGTGTTTAACTGTTTCCAAGAAACTTTTGCTGCACAGGCGTCAATGTCTACATTTTCTCGTGATTTGTAACCAAGCACCCATTATCTCAGAGGTCTTCACAGTCTTCATGGTATTAAATTCCAATCATGGATAATCCCACACTAAGGGGATTAGAACGGAATATGCTTTCAAAGTACTCAGTAAATACTGCATTCCGCCAGGAGTCAGATCAAGTAAGATCAAGTAATACCAAGTAATACCAAGTCATCAGCATAAGCCATCCATGGGAATAGAGTATTGCCCATTTTAGGTTGAATAGAAGAAGGGTTTGAGATGGCCTCTTCTGGGTAGGACAGATACATGTTGAACAACATGGGGGCAAGGATGCACCCATGCTTTAACTCTTTCTGACTGGGTATCTAATCAGTCAGCCCCCCATGTTTTTAAAGGCAAACCTTCACCCTGGTTTGTTCATCGAGGGATATAATCGTCTTCAGCAGACCTAAAGGGATATTCTAATTGTGCAGTTTCCTCCACAGCCGCCCCCTAGACACTGGGTTCAAGGTTTTGCTAAAGTGAATAATGCTGCATACACAGGAATTGTACCATTAACCAGGCCTGCTGAATGACGTGGTCAAGGTCATACCATTTATGGAGGTGTTAAATGGGATGATGTTGTTCAAATCACCCCAGAATCCCAGCTCTTCTAAAATGACTCTTGCAAAGTATATTAACTGGAGAATCTAGCATTGCCAGTAGACTGTATTTAACCTGTTCAGTGTGACTTCCTTTTTTTAAGACTGGGACAATTATACTGTCCCGCCAAGACAATGGTATGGACTGTATCACACTGATCCAGTGAAACAACCATTATAAGGCGATGGCCCGGAGTTCTGTCAGACTTGATCAATAAATTGAAAGTACTGTCAGGGCCAGTTGCCCGTGATGATTTGCTAGTCCTAATGATACCATGTATGTCCCTAAGGCTTTTCAAGAAGAGCCAGTTAGTGGTGATATTAGCAGCAATGGAGTTGTCAATTCAATCTCCTCCAGCTGTCAGTTCAATATAATTAGCCCAAACCTGCTCTGACACACCATTAATGTCTCTTACAAGTGGTTTATTGCCATTGATGATCTTACAAAACGTAGTGGTATTGTTGGTTAAAGAAGAGCAAACCAATGCCTGACATAGAGACTAATCCACCTGGTATGCATGCCATTTGAGCCATTTTCGATGGTAATTCTGTATGATCTTTACTCTGGTGGCATGATTAAGTGGGTGGAGTAGTTGGCATGCCAAGACATAAAGGGCTTTCCATATGCTCATTTTCTTGTCTCTAATATGTTAATCATAAAAATGTTGGTAACATTTTTTAGGACCAATACCCACTCTAGATAGAGTTGCTAAATTGACAAAAGTGCATGGCTTCATGCTCTCTAGATATGTTTCATAATTGGTGATAGCAAGTTTGGCAACCTCCAATGGGTGTTGGAAGTCAATGGACATAGTGTTCAATATGTAGTCAGTTAAAGTAAGCTGAGTCAAGTGAAATGCTGTCCCATTTTTTCCATTACCCCAGGAAATCCTGTTTATAATTGAGTTAACCTGAAGTGTCCCGATTGGAACAATACTCAAGTAATGACTGAGGCTTAAGATTAAGGCTGGCAACATTGGATAATGATTGCTTTCCTGTCATTGGAACAGGCTCATAGCAACAATTAAGGAAGGTGAGTTACCAAATAAAGAGGTAGTCTAAGATGCTACTGCTATGGTGCCCAGTTCTAGTAAATTAGGACGGCATGTCAGAAGCCCAAACCAGCCATATATATCAAGTACACCCATTGAGTCCCTCTATGACAGGCCCTATCTATTCTGCCACTCGATGTAGGTGATGGCGCTAAGTCCATATATGGCCCCCTTAAATTGTCATCCCTCAGGATTCTAGAGTTACAGTCCCCACTAAGGGTTGGAGTCCATCTGGCCTGAGAGCCAAGTAATTAGTTCCTTGATTACTACAGCATGGCAACTCAAGTAAGGGAAGGGTCATAGATATTAATGATAATTAGCTCCCTTAAGCCCTCACCGTGGCATTCTTGAGGATGTAAATCTCTGCCAGCCAGAACGTTTAGGGATATGCTTGAGATTTCTACCAAACCGAGTGGTTTCATGACTCCAAAAACCAAGCCGCCTTTAGTGCACCCTCTTGGGCCCTGAGTGGCCAGTTTTGACAGTGTGTTCCATGAGTCATTCATAAAGGCTCTGTTAACCAGGTTTGTTGTAACACTATCGCACTAAGGTTGTCAATGTAACCTAAAAGACCATCCTCTCTGAATAGGTGCATGTGTACGCAAATGTTCCAACTAAGGAATCAGAAAGGGGGACTAGTAATTAGGTTGTCTGTACTTTTCAACAATGGTAGGCAGCCATTCTCAGTGACACTCCTCCTCCCTTTCCCTATGTCCACAGACCCACCCTACCATATTTTGGAGCTCGCCCATTTCTCGATGTATAGCTGGGGGGACCAGCTGCAGGCGTAAGTCAGGGTTAAAAATCCTCCCACCTCTATTAGACATAGACTGAATACACCTGTTCTGTGCAAGACCAAGGGGTGATACTCTCCTTTCATTTCTCAATGTGTTTACATGTCCAGTAATGTGTCGGCTAAAATTATTTAATTTACCACATTAGTTGTGCATCAATTTCCAAAATATAGTATGCATAACCAGGCCGTTTTAAGGCAGGGCAGGAGTCCATAATATAGTCAAAAGTACTTTCTACTTGAAAATGGACCATAGAAGTAACTTGTTTAACATTTTCAGAAGAGTTCACTATTCTAATGTCCTCACTTCTGAAGAAGTGTAAAGGAATAATTGTATAGGACATCAATAACAGCAGTGAGCGGTTAAAAAAGAAACATTTTGCACTGCAAAAAAGACCTCTGATTTGTAAGACCATAACTTTATCAGTTCTTTCAGAGACCAGTGATTTAGATCAGATCTTTGTTTGCCAGTCTCTTGGGTACATTTGAATCATAACATTCCTAACTGAAGGACTCATCCCACATCCACCTTAGGAGCGTAAACAGCCGGACTCAGAAACAACCTTTCATGGTTGTAAACCGGCACCTACACCTCAGTGTCTGGAGATTTTTGGTGATGGTGCTGCTGGAGGGAAGTCTGATTTCCTTGCTTTCTTTTACCTTGACCTGGTAATGAAACACCGCCTTGATGACTTGGAGCAGTCAACCGATTGGTAGCAGCTATTACTGCAATAGTAAGTGGTGGAGGCATAGTGTTGAGCACAGGCTAATTTTCTCCTTCCACAATAAATGATATGTCAGCCACGCATTTTGTAAGTTTGGGCCCTCCATCAAATGACCCTTATGGACAGCAACAGTACTGGCATTGGTTGTGTTTGAGGCATGTGAGTGCATAACAGGCCAGATACACATATTGGGATCTGACATGGTGGTGAAAGGCATATGCCTTTTCCTTTTGGCTGAAAGATTGTCATACATAATAGCTTGTTTAATCACCCTTTTATTTTCCATTTATACCAAGTTACTGTAGCAATGTCCACTTCGGCAGTGGTGATTCTGGATAATATCTTGCTTTTCTTCTGTTGGGCCAGAGCAAATTTCATTAGTGACATTATCTTAGCATACGTTTTATCCAGGATGATTGTGTGAGCATTGTTGGTATTAGTAAGAATGTACTAAGTACACACAATGTATTCAAGTATGTTGCCTTGATTGTCAAGTTTTTTCTCAATAGTATCACATTTGGCTATCAACTGGGAGAGTACATTTTCCAGACTATTAAACATTGCCACAGATGATCTACTGCATTAGGGATTTGCAGCGTGTTAATCAACTCGTCATAGATCATTCGAAATGCTGGTTCAGGCCGCGGGGACAAAGTTCATTCCCAAGAGTTTTGCACACTGGACTCAATCAAGTTTGAAGTGATTCTCTGTTGATTCTTATGGGTGTTTGTGGGTGTATCTGGCGATAAAGTGCCATAGCAGCCATAGCAGCATCAGTTTCCAGATCAATCAACAGCGGGCTGGTATCTAAATGAATTCCAGGCAGGCCAGGCAACAGGGGGCTTACAGGCATCAAATAAGACTTCTGATTTTCCTCAGAATAGTTTGTTACAAATGCCTTAACTATTGACTCAATGGTTTTAGAACTGAGGAAGGGGAGCAGCACAGCAAGATCCTCTGCCAAGTCAGAGCGAAACTCAGAGACAAAGCTGACGTCGTTAATTGGGGTAACATCCCAGACATTGAAAAAGTCAGTGATTGTCGTGTCCAACAAGGAGATCCCTTTGCTAGTATCTCCAAGATTAAAGGTCTTCTGGGGACATGTTTGTGGTAGTAATCACAAAGAAATATGAACTTGCTACACCAACAGAGATAACTGTAGAGGCAAGAGGTTCATCATGAATACAAAGAGGGGCAGGAGGCATAGTCCAATGACAGGAATGCAACCATTATCCAATGCGGCCAATTATCCATGTCTGCATACTGCAGCCTCTCTTGAAACATGCCGATTTAGTGTTTCTGCGGAACCCACCATCTCCAAGTGAAGAGCGGATCAAAGGGTAAACCCCTGCAGTGACCACGCTTCCTGCTCTGCGAAAGGAACCCCCTTATAGCCTATAGGTTGTAGCTAAAAGTTTATGTCTAGATCAACAATAGCCACAGTTAGTAAATTATGTTATATTTATGTATGTGTATAAGTCGTATAAGGTGTATAAGGTGTAGGTAGTGGACCCACAAAATATAAGCAAAGTAAACAAATCCAAGAGAGGCAAGCAATCTCAATCCAGAATCCCAAAAAACCAAGGTTTAAATGCATAAGATAAAATAGGATAAATCAAATATATATGGTTTGACCCAAAAAAAATAACAACTGTTGATTCAGAAAAAGCACAATCAGCCTCGAAAATGAGAATATTGCAAATAGGCTGAATGAAGAGTGAGGTTCAAGCAGTTTTACAGACTTTCTGTTTTTTGGTAACTGTTCACTAACATTGACTTCAACGTGATACATGTGTGGTGTCTCTATCCAGTTCAGTTAATTTCACAATTTAATTCGGTTATGGCTTGATGTCTTTCCCATAAACCTAAACCATTTTCCATTAACATTGTTCTTTCTCTTAATCATGAATGAAGGATGTAGATATATAACAACAGGTCAAATACAATTCATTTGAGGATATTATTTTGGAGGGTATTATAACAGAATCAAAATTAGCAAGTTGGCCACCACGTGCCAACATGGGCCAAACATAGTTTTCAGTGAAATTGGCTGCCTTAGCTTAATTGACTTGGATTAACTCATTAACTCTTGATATTTTTGGGGAAAACGTATTTTTACTCTGCAGGCAGGTGTTTGATTTCCAGAGTTGTGCTATGTTTGCAATGTTTCCATAACATTGTAGGCTGTGATAAAGCATTGTGAAGCTGATTAACATTGTGACACTCACTCAATTGAATAGCCGTTTCAGCAATATTTGAGGGCTATCCTCCTGAGCCAGGGGGCAGTCATAGCACCATGTCTGCTTTTCCCTATCCCTTTTCCCAGTGTCCAGTAACCTACAGGTGAAATGGCATCCTTCACTGCCATGGGCTTCAGCTACCCCCAATGAACGCCACTCTGGTAATACGGGATGTATGATGCATCTGTCCATCTATCTGTGACTGCTCCTGCAGTGCCATACCCACAAGGCCACCACCACTGCTAACAGTAAGCTATACTGGTGGTGTTATCCAAGGCCTGCTGAAGGATTGCAGCACTAGTGCCGTATGCACACATGGCAGATTGGCTTGCATGGGCTCAGTGAGCAGGGTGGGGGGGGGGGCCTCTGGGCTGAACATACTGATGCATGCCAGAAAGCTCTCCCCATCCCGGGAGCATGCTATGGAAGAGTAGTCCTTGGAAGGCGGCATGCACGTTATAGGGCTAGCTAGAATATAGCACTGATCCATGTGCATGTGGATTGGAGTTTTCTTCCCACAGGACAACCCAGCCATTGCAAAAGGCACTTGACTTGTATTTTGCATCGGTTGCATTTCATTGTGCCTTCCTTCTACTTTGTAAGTCTTCCTCTGGCAATCTAAATTATTCACAGTCCCATGGCAAGGTGGGCATTGTTATTGGAGGTGTGTGTGACCCCTGTCCCAATTGAAATTCAACAGGTACTACTTCTGTCAGCCCTGCTCCCTCTGAAATGGCTGTGGGGGACAACCATTGTCTACTCCACCATTGCGCTTTTATTCTACTAAAACAAACACCTGCTCCCCCTCCTCATCCTTCTTTGGTTGACCCACTTCTCCCACGCCTAGTTCGCAACCCCTTCCTGCTAGAGCACACCAGCTCATCTCCTACTCCAAAAATGAACAGCTCACAGACATTGTTCAGAAAGGTGTGTATTGTAGCTGCAGCGACCATGTTCAGATCAGTCCGAAAACCCATACACCTCACCAGCCCCATCCACTACCTCTGGCAAATGGACCCCTTGCATTGGAATAAACCCTTGTAACAACCCTGCCTCTATCACCTCCTCTGAAGCCTCCTCCACCTCCTCGTAAGCCTCCTCGTGTGTCAATGACAAACACTCCTTTGTCAGACGTGAATCCTCTACTCTTCCTGAACCACTCCAAAATGGCTCCTCTGCCTTCGGAAACACCTGTTGTGACTGTAGCACTCATCGCCAAATGCACCAGACGTGCATTTTTCCATGAAAGGATCTCCACTTCCTTCTCTCCGTCTGAGTACCAGTCCCAGTCCCACACTTTACATTCCTTTCTTAGTACTTAAACCAAACAAAAACCCCCAAAAAGACAAGTGACTGACTACGGCACATGAATATGGCTTTATTTTTCTTGGCAAAGGACAAGGGAAGTGACAGAAAAGGAAGATATCACACATAAACTAGGAGGACAAACACACAGCCAAATGAGACTGTGGTAAAAAAAAAAATGAAAGGGCTTAGGTAACATTTTAGAGATTGTATAGTTTTTAAGTTGGCACAAATGAGAAGAGCAATGGGTAAAGAAACGGGAAAACATATGTTGTGTTATTTAAACTTTTTTGAGGGAAGGTATTGGTAAAACAGGAAAGATGAGAAAGAGGCTAACAAACACATGAAAAGCTAAAAGGAACAATAAAGGATCAACCAGCACTAAACAATAAAGCACTGGCAATCACCAAAAAACACAGGTTTTGAGTTAGCACTGGACACCTCTGCTCATACAGCCTACAAAGCTATCAGAATGAATGTGATTGTTAGCTGGGCCAGTTCAAGGGTTACTGGAACACTTCAGAGCTGACCAAATCTCTCCAAAAGAGTCAGTGGGCCTCATTACCCGGTAGGCGGTGAGCCATGGCGCTATTAGCGCCATGGCTCATGCCGGTAAAATACCGGCACCGCCTTGGCGGAAAGGGGATTTACCGCCCCATTCCAAGGTTGGAGGGGCGGTAAATCCCCCTTCCGCCATTGCCCTTCCCCATTCCCATTTCTGCCCCATAGGGCTCTATGGGAATGGGGAAGGCGCTAATTACGGCACCGCAATTTTGCGGTGCCGTAATTAGCTCCGAGGTCCCTTAGCGGGTTGGATTTTAACGCCTGCAAAAAGCAGGCGTTAAATCCCCCAACCCGCAAAGGGACCTCGTAGTAAGGCGGTAGGGATTTACCGGTACCGGTATTTTACCGGTACAGGTAAATCCCTACCGCCATCCGTGTAATGAGGCCCAGTGGTTCTGATTGGCAAACGTTCTAGGCTACGACTTATCTGTGCTCTCTCTAGACCACCTAATCTCAGCTACAGGGTTTGGTTCGACACACATGTTTGGCCAGGCAGAAGCTTGCCAAGAAATAGTAAAGTGTGCATCCTAATTTCAATCCTGGTGATTAACAAATATCACTCATCGAAGCCCCAACGTGTACAGTGCTATTGGATAAGGAAACATATATGACTATCTGAAAGAGATCTGTATGATAGGGAACCAAGTGGCAGCTGTACTTTAATGCAACAGTTTGTACCAACAGGTTTTTGGAAGGAAACGGACCTTGCAATCCCAAATCAACATGGAATTGGAAGCAAACAGTGTATGCTTCAAACCACAATTAACACACACTCATGGCACTGTTTGATTGGGTCCCACTTATGCACGAGGGAAAGGGAGGTCTGGGAAACAAAGGAGGCCCTGGAAATAATTCTCAGAATGTCCCCATAATAAACATTTTCAGCTAGCCAACCCCTTTTCCTATGAGAACATTTGGAAATTAAATAGGTTACCACACTAAAAAGGCCCAGAATGCAGAGGCCTACTGGGAAATCACCAGATTGATTGATGTTATTAATTATGCGCCTATACACACGTGTTTCAAGGTGCAACGAGTTGCCTGTGGGTCAGTCCAGCCCTGCATGGGAGGAGCACATGTAGAAAGGCCAGCGGGCCCATTGCCTTTGTACTAATAGAGGTGTGTTGCAGCATTTTAGACCAGCTATTACATGCATAGGCACACAGAAGTACGAAAGCGGAAAAGCCATGTGCTAATACTGTTTTCTGGCAGACGGCCCATTATTCCTGCTCCTCGGGTGGAGGACGAAAGAGTGTGTGTAGTTCACCCTAGAAAGCACTGATGATTCCACTGCACTTAACCCTTGTGAACAACAGATCATGGGAAAGGAGCTGGCCTGCACAAAAGCAAGAAAGAGGAACAACCCTGTGCTGCTACTGTTTTCTGGCAGATGGCCCAATATTCCTGCTCCTCGGGTGGAGGACGAAAGAGTGTGTGTAGTTCACCCTAGAAAGCACTGATGATTCCACTGCACTTAACCCTTGTGAACAACAGATCATGGAAAAGGAGCTGGCCTGCACAAAAGCAGGAAAGAGGAACCATTTCTGCTGCTACTGTTTTCTGGCAGATGGCCCATTATTCCTGCTCCTCTGGTGGAGGACATGAGAGTGTGTGTGGCTCACCCTACAAAGCATTGATGATTCCACTGCACTTAACCCTTGTGAACAACAGATCATGGAAAAGGAGCTGGCCTGCACAGAAGCAGGAAAGAGGAACAACCCTGTGCTGCTACTGTTTTCTGGCAGATGGCCCATTATTCCTGCTCCTCTGGTGGAGGACATGAGAGTGTGTGTGGCTCACCCTACAAAGCACTGATTATTCCACTGCACTGAACTCTTGTGAAAAACAGATCATGGGCATGGAGGTGACCTGTGTCTGCCAGCCCCACAACACTGAGTCCTCTCCATGGCACCAAAGTGGGATCTCTATTTTGCAGTAGGCTGAGATAGAGCTGAACTATGGCCATGATCTGTTTTGCACCAAAGGTGTGTGCAAAGAAATACAGGCTGGTTCCTTAAACATGGTCACCAGAGTTCTGGGGTGTTGGGGGTCAGTTGTGTGCATCACTGATCCACATGTTTATTTGATGTAGGTTGTCATGAAGAAAAGGTGATGCCATACTTTTCCTGTCACCCTGTGCACTTATCGGTTGCTATAGGGAAAACCAAAAGGTGATGGCTCGAAGGTTTAGAATTAATCTTAACCACAGGTGCAGCTCTGGGCCCCGCTCCAGAACATCGTTTTTCAGCCTGTAAAGCCACTACAGAGGGGGTTTCTAGGCATGCCATAGGGTATCGCCATGATGGGCTGTGGCGTATCGTTGATGGAGTGTCAGCATCATTCAGCGACATCAAATAAATCATACCGTTACAAATCACTGGTGTGCTGATCTGTCAGTGCTGCCGCCCTATCAAAATCAGGTATTTGGTAATACAGCCAAGCTGGCCCACTGAATCTGATTCCTCAGTAAATACAAGTAGGGGATCCTGCTCCTTGGTTCAAAACAAAACAAGAGGTGATGGCTGGAAGGATTAGAATGAATCTTAACCTCTGGCGTAGCTCTGGGCAACCATCTAGACCATTGTTCTTCTCCCGCCAAGCCTTTACAAAAGAGGAAAAGCCTTTACAAAAGGGAAAATACTATATGCAAATCAGGCACGGTCCCAGCCAAAACGGTCTGGTCTAGCCCATACTTCCTGGTCACATCCCTTCTGCAGGAGACATTTTATAATGGCTTGGCAGGCAAAGAACAATGGTCTGGAAGGGTGCCCAGAGCAATGGCGGAGGTTAAGATGAATTCTAAACTTTCCAGCCTTAAACTTTTTTGTTCTGCCTTGGTTCAAAGGCTTCATGCTTGCAAGGTGCAGGCACAGCCACAGAAGAGAAGCGGCATGAGGTATGTCATAAACAATAATATACAGGGGTCAAGTCCAAAAAATTAAAGTGGGGGACTCATAAACAAACTCAATGGGATGAGACGTCGCCAGAAATTAGCATATCAAAGTGAAATATGAACATTTCATTAAATTGGATTTGCATAACCACCCAAATTGCACGAATGGCATTTGCCTTTCATGAAATCAACACACAAAACCAAGAGAGAATATTTTCTCCGAAAGTGTTTTTGAAAACGTTAAAAGGTGTGCATGTTTCAAAATCTAAGAGCCAATACAAATGTTTCCCTGCAACTTGCAGTACCGAAACGGGACATTTCACCATTAGTTGTTTATTTTTCATCTGGTTAAATAGTGCAGTTGTGAGTGTCCGGCCAGAAAAGCTGACGACTGCCATTCGATCCGCGAGGTCGGGTTTAATTTGTAAATTCAAAGAGGACATTCCGGCGGGCGAACGCGCCAGGAAAGCTGGCATGGCGGGCGCCGCCCCTTAGTGGGGGCGGTCCAGGCCGCACTTCCCCCTCCCCCCCACGCCCGTAAGAGATAACGCGCCGGGGGGGCGGGAGGATGACGTAATACAAGGTCCGCCCCCCCCTGAAGGGCGCGAAAGCGGAGGCGCAGGGCCGGAAACCGGGGAGAAGCCGGCCATAAAAGCCCGGACTTGTGTGAGCAATCACACATCCTCCCTCGGTTTCCCGTCTCGCCGGAGCAGCGTTCGTTTTCTTGTCGCAGGCAGGCATTCCGCATCGTGTGCAGTGGACGCGAGGTTGGGGATAGGGTCGAAGGTGGTGACGGTGGTATCGGTGGCGTTCCATCGTTGGTAGAAGGAGGACGGGTATCGCGTCGGTGCAGGAGGTCGTGGACGAGTTCGAGGGAGTTCCCGGTGCTGCAGCGGTCGGTTCGAGGAGCAAACGTTGGAGGTAGGCACTGGGGATATATGTTCGCGGTGATGTGGAGGTGGGGTGAGTGAGTGGAGACGGTGTCGGGCCCGGTTCTCGGTGGGGGGAGGGGCATTTTCTGTCTTTATTGGCCGCCGTGCCGCATGTAGGTGCCTCTTGTGTTGTGCCGCGTTTATTTCAAGGGTGATTTTCAGGTGGTGTCTGTTTATAGGATGGCCTCCGAACTGCTGGGAGGTTAACAGGGCCGCCGTTCGTCAGTGTGCCTTACATGGGTGGCTCTTTATAGAAGGCGCTGTGCCGCGTTTAATTTCAAGTCCAAAGAATTTCTGGTGTTTGGAGTAGCTTCGTTGGTCTGTTCTGCGAGCTAGATTCTGTAGGAGCTGGTCGAGTGGCACAGCGAGCAGAGCGCTCGCTTTGATATCCGTGTAGAGCCTGTTAGCGCAGGTTCGAATCCCGGCGGCGGGCCAAACTCAAACTTTTGCATCCGCGGATACCCAGAGGGTTCATAGCACTATAAGTAGTCCCAAAAAAAAAAAAAAAAATAGTATTGAACAGGACGAGTGGCACAGCGAGTAGAGCAATGCTTGGCCATACATTTTATCCTCATGTTCATGCCAGAGTCTGCCGATGCGGGTTCTGGTCCCGGCGGGGCCGGACTCAGCCCTTCATACGTCGGGAGTCTGCTGACGCGGGTTCGATGCCGGTGGGGCAGCCGTTCGTCCTCCGGGGTCGATGGATGGGTGCCACACACCGTGGGTAGTGGTGGGGCAGCGCACAGAGACCCAGGGTTCATAGCGGTATAGAAGTGCGAAATTATTATTATCTAAACTGGTTCCGTCAAGCTACCGAAGTGGCGGGTTCGAGTACCACCCCCCCCCCCACTTTTAAGGGCCCCACTTTTAGGGGCCCCGCGCCTCTGGTTACAAATATGTCTTGTCTGCCCCCCCTCCCTTGACCCCTGACGACCATAACTTCTTTTGTCCTGGTTCTAATACTTCTAATGGGCCTATTGCGCCTTTTTGTCACGTGGCAGGGAGCATGTTGGTCCCCTTATCAGCCGCTGCGGGAGTACAGGATCGGCTTGGGCACCAAAGAGTGGCGGGGGACACTGTAATTTGGGTTGTGAATGCACTGTGTAGCTGCGCATGACGTCCATATTATGCCCAAACAAGTATGTTGTTGAGGGAAGTGCATGCCTACACGGGGTCGCCGGCCCATGTGTTGCTCAATGGTTTTGTGGCATCATCGCTAGGGGAGGAAGAAAGGGACGGGAGATGGAGGCGTCAAATTGTAATGGCATCATTTTGGTCTGGTGGGATCGGAGGATGCATGCATTTGGCGACAGTCTGTGCGAGTCGTGTGGACTTCGGGGGGCATGCGGGGAATGCCACGGGGCTGCCAAGCTGCTGTCGCTCTGGGGGACACATGGGGTTCATGTCCTTTTTTCATGGCACTGGAGTGGGGACTCCGGGGCTGGTGGCGCGTCTGGAGGGTCGTTCCCGGCCCTGTCCCCCTCGCGTCGGGTGACACCCGGGCGCGTGACCCTCCCGGAACCTCGGTGGCGTATTGCCGGTACGGGGTGGGTTGCAGAGGGAGCGGGGCGGACTGCGCGCAGTGGGGGGGACGTGCGGGGGCATGGCGGCGCGCTGCCTGCGACCTGGGAGAGATTGGTGGCCGTGCAGGCTTTGTTGCGCGCTTCCACGAACCTCGTCTGTGACTCGTTCATTCCGTCCTCGGATGCAGCGGCGGCGGAGCTGTGGCGGTCACCCGGGGGCTCTAACAAAGACCACCTCCCAGCCTCGGTGGCCATGGCGTATGCTGAGCGCATGAGACACACTGGTCCCGGAACCGGCAAGGCAGTCAGCAAGCGGAGCCCGGTATTGCGTCACCTTCCCGCCCCCCCGGCGCGTTGTTTCTTGCGGGGGGGGGGGCGGCCTGGACCGCCCCCACTGGGGGGCGGCACACGCCATGGCAGTTTCTCTGGCGCGCAGCCCGCCGGAGTGGGAGGCGGAGGAGGGAGAAAGTAAATAGGTGTGCTGACGCCTGCCGGCTGGAGGAGTTGCGGAATGCTGAGTTGTTCCCAGCTCGGCTCCAGAGAGCATGTTTACCAGTGCACAGATCAGACAAGCAATGCAAGGGGCCGAGTCGGTTTCTTGGGTTGAGATAACTGCTGACTCGGTGTTTACCACCTTTTTATTGTCGTTGTTACTGGTTGCGATGTGGGCAGATATCTGTTAATTCACCCAGTGACGCTGTGCTCTGGCCCTGGGCCGGGCAGGGGCAAGTTCATTCAAATAAGCCTCTGCTTAGGCAGACTGGGCGAGGAATGCCGGTCTTGTCTACACAGGAATGTGGGGCTGTACCTTTTTTCGGGACAGAAATGTACCCACCACATATCTTTGGATTTGAGCATGGGGTGTCCCATTTCACTAAATAATTTTCGTGTTAACAATGTTTTATTTTATTGCAAAGCCATTTATGCATGCAGGTTGATCGTCCGAGAGTAGTATGGACTGGCCTATGTGGGAACTAGGCTATATTCTGAAAGGGCGGTTTGGTCTGCTAAGGACCAAAGTTCGGGGGGAGTGGGGAGACAAGAATGTTGATGGAGTTTCAAAATGTTCAGCTGGCACTGCAAGTGCAGCCTGTCTGCGTTGGCACAGTTTTGTAGTTGCAAGATAGTTGTTAAGGGACCTCTGCAGATAGCTAGGTTGGGTGCATTCAGCAGGTGGAATCAATATAGGAGCAGTGGTGTTGGCCGCCGGGATATATATCAGATCACGCTCGTAGGATGAAAGCATCAGGAAATGTAGCATAATTCAGTGGGAAATAGCACAGGCATTTGGTCGTAGACTGGATTACGGTAAGATTTTAGTACCAACAGATAATGCGAACAGCCATAGGGAGCCATACAGAGAGGGTATAATGCAGAAACATGTCAGACTCCGCTGCGGGGAGGGTGGGATTCGGGGCAATATTAGGGAAGGAATGGTGCAGGGCTGACTGGCCAAAGGCATGGGTGAGAAAGGGGTGGTGCAAAAACATCACCATGCTAGAGCTGTTCCCAGTGGTGGCAGCCATGCACATTTGGTCGCATGAGCTGCGAAACAAACGATTAGTGGTATGGTCGGACAATTTGGCTGTGGTGCAGGCAGTCAACACGCACACGGCTAAATGCCCAGCAACATTGTGCTTACTACGACATTTGGTTCGCAAATGCCTGGAGATGAATGCGGCTGTCAAGGCACGACATGTACCCGGGGTGGATAATAAAGCGGCTGATGCACTTTCTCGTTTACAGATGACACGGTTCCGGAAAGCACACAGCCTGGCCCAGCCCATCATGACTCCGTTCAACGAGGAACTATGGCAGTTAGTGAGTTGGGTCAAGGAATGAGAAAGCTCGCTTCCAGAGCGCTAGCAGGGAGCACTTGGAATAGATACAAGGCTAATTATGAGACATTTCTGTTGCACACTAGGCATTTGCAGGACGAAGGTTTGGAAAAAAGTGTGGATGGGTTCGTCCTGTGGGCGAAGGGGACGGGGAAATCAAGATCGTGGCTGGTAGGACATCTCAGCGCAGTGGCATTTCATAGCCAGCTGGCGGGCCAGCCGGACCCGACGAAAGGATTCTTAGTGAGAGCGGCAATAAAAGGATGGGACAGGGCAGGGGCAGTCACGGCAACGGCCCCCCCCAACATTGTAAGGAAACCCATTGATTTTGAGCTGTTACAAAAGGTGATGGCGGCAACCTCGAGGGTGTGCCACTCGCAATACGAATGCATTATGTTCAAGTCATGCTTCGCACTGGCCTTTTTTGGGGCGCTGCGGATAAGTGAATTGGTAGCCAAAGCCAAGAATGATTCTAGCGGCAGAGCCTTGCTATGGGGGGATGTACGCCACATTGGGGAGGGGTTATCGGTCAATATTAGAATCTCCAAGACAGACCAGAAGGCCAAGGGAAGCGAACTGCGGTTGGCCAGGCTAGGTCAGGAGGCTTTCTGTCCAGTGGTATGCACCACGGCATACTTTGCCATCAGGGGGGTGGAGCCGGGGTATTTATTCCTACATAAGGACCGAACCCCACTTACCAATTTTCAGTTCAGGCGGGTCTTGGAGGGAACTCTGGCAACTTCGGGGGTGGATCCGGGGCTGTATTCAACTCACTCATTTCGCATAGGTGCAGCGACAACAGCAAGCAGGGAAGGGCTGGGGGAAGACATGGTAAAGAGGATCGGGAGATGGTCATCGGATAAATACAAATTATATGTGCGCTAATGGAAGGAATCAAGGGGGGAGCGGGGGGTTTAGGGCGACATATGGGGTGAGGGAAATTATTCAGTATACATACGCTAACACGATTTGTCATGTCTCCACAGAAGCCACCAGGGTTTGGGTCGTGGGGCACTCCTTCGTGGCCCGTGCAGCGGCCAGAGCACGGCAGGCGTTTAGGGACGGGAACTTGGGCCTACGGAACACACAGATCAGCTGGATATACAAGGGTGGCTTGAAGGTCACATCCGTATGGGGAACCTTGGAACAGGCGGCAAGGCAACATCCCTGGCCTGACATCATATTGTTACATATAGGGGGCAACGATCTGGTGACAAAAGGAAGGAAGGACTTGTCAGAACTATTGCGAAAACTACTTCATGGGATGGGGAGTGGGTTCAGGGGATGTGAGGTGATGTGGTCGGAGATAATCACAAGACAGGAGTGGAAGGGGGCATTGCGCCACGGCGCCATAGAAGAAGCAAGGCGGAAAACAAATAATAGGATGGGCGGTTTTCTGAAAAGCAGGGGGATGATTTGGATTCGGCATCCCCTCATCACTATAAAAGTACCAGGGTATTTTGAAGGGGACGGGACCCACTTGTCCGGGGTAGGCACTGCTTTGATGTCTTTGGAATGGATGACGGCACTTCAGAATGCGGGATGTGTATGAGGGGCCCAAGTGGGGGGGCACCTCCCAAGATGCCAGCCATTTAACAGGGAGTGCCCTGTGGAAGCAAGCTGGGGGGGGAACTCTCCGCCGCCGGCAGCCAGCAGAGAGTCTTGGAGGAATCACAGGCCAATCCCTGAACAAAGCACTGCCAGCAGACCCACAGGGGAATAAGCAGCCAAGAGTTTAGATGCACGGCGCCCCAAGAGCAATAGGCTTGGGGGAGGCCCTGGGTTAAAAGGGGAGGGATGTAGGGGGCTTGGGAGACAATTCCAAGACCCAAATTGCGGGGGGGGGGGAACGAACAACAAACTAAAAAAGGGCAGCAAGTGAAGCTGGTTGGGGGGGAACAAGAGGAGAATACGGGGGGTTATGCTACCGGGACAAAAATACAGCAGGGGGAAGTCATCACGAAGGGGGGGGGCAAGAGGGGGGGGAGCTGGAGGAGGGAGTAAGAAAGGTAGGAACATCGGGGGGGGGAGCTCGGACAAGGAGGGCCAGCAAGGACAGGAAAGAGGGGGCCTGGCGGGGCGCAGCATAAGGGGACCGGGGGGAATGGGGGAGACAGTTGGGAAAGGAAGATAGTACGAGGGACAGGGAATCCGGAAGAGATATGACACCAGCTAAGGGGGGGACACACCTGCTAAGGCTGCATTTGGAGGGGGGGGGGCCTTTAGTGAGTGGGACCTGCGAAGTTTCTGGGGGCTCGGGGACACAGGAGGGAGACCTGGGGGGGGGGGGTTTGCATAGTGGGGGTAGGACTGGGATGCCAATAACCGGAACAACGCGAAGGCGTAGGGGGGGCTGAGTAAAGTTTGGTAAGAAAAGGTTAGATGGACGTCGCAAGCGACGACCAACTAGGCAGGCAGAAAGTGGGGGACGGCATCGGAGGGCGGTGCCGGCCCAAATACGGATACGTAAATAAATTGTAAGGGCACTTGTGGTGGTGCCGGTATAGGAAATTGTAAGGGCACTTGTGGTGGTGCCGGTATAGGAACCTGAACATTAGCGAGGCACCGCGTGGCTGCCGGTTTTAGCTAGAGCCCGATTAGGACACGGGGTAAGTGTGCGGGGGGGTCGGGCATCCGCAACAAAGACCTAGAAAATTGGGGGGCAGGGGGAAATGGGGGCAAAAATTGACATCACCAACGGCCGGGGTAGAGAGAGGTGGAAAGCCAGGGCTGGGCTCAATCCGAGGCGTCCACCGGACGAGGACGATGGGGAGGGGGAGGGGGGGGTAAGCCCTAGGTAGCCGCACTTGGAATAGTATATCAGTGACGGTGAATTACGGATCGCCTGTAGGATAACTCCAAGACTTTATGCAAATAAAGCTGCTGAGGCATGTTAACCTTCCAATCATAAACTGGTGTCATGTCAATTTTTTGCTTCCGCCTGCATGGGATGACTGATGCAGAGAGGGGGGGTGAGGGGGGTAGTAGGGATGGGGGGGGGCAAGAAGGGCCGGATAAAGCGGGGGGGGAAGGCAAGGCACTGAGTGCCCACGCTAAGGCCCCGATTCATGGATTATTTACACCAAAAAAAACGGGATTTGTGTGCCATTCTGGCCGTAAATCTCCATTTGTTAAACAGGGATTTGCGGGCAGAATGGCGCACACATCCTGTTTTTTTCAGCGCAAATAATCCATGAATCAGGACCTCAATGTTTCTCATTTTACCTGGGGGGACTGAGTCCACCCTCTGAAAAAAGTGAGTGGACTCAGTCCCCCGCATGTATCCTCAACTTAAGCCCTGATAATATAACAGCTTTGCTTCTCGTTTGTTTACAAGGTGAAGACGAGGTCTCTTGCTTCATCCCGGGCGTCTGTTGCCTTTGCTGTCTTTGAAACAAAGCGCCTGGAGCAGCGGAGCAGAAACTGACATGTCCTTCTCAATTTCCAACCCCAGGGATTTACTGTACCTTGGTGGCACCTGATAAGAAAACACGTCGTGTAATGGCAGTCCTGCCACGGCAATTTGCAGCCTGGGACCGCATTCAAATCAGAACCCAAATTGCATCCGTCTGAATAAAGACGGGCGGAGCGCATCAGAGGCGCGCGGACACACGCATGCCGAGGACAAGGCGCCCCGGGGAGGCGGACGGTGGCGCTGTCAGGCTTCACGCAGGTGCAGAGAAACACACTCGCATTCAGTGGGGGGAGGGGGCTGGTGTTGCGCGCGCGTGTGTGTAGGAACGCCGGCAATTAGCAGCTGCATGCATCTACGCACCTCCACAGCGAGCTCTCGGTGATGCTCCCCAGGTTGTAGTCGTACAGCTTTGTGAGAATGAGAATCACCTGCGGGCGAGAGAGAAAAGAGAGACAGTTAGTCTTAAACAATTACCGCCATTCATTCTAAACGAGACGGCCCGAGGGGGGACTTAGCATTCATTTACCGGACGCTGTGTAATTATTGAGGGAAATGCTATCGCGCGCGCTAATCTGACACGGATGGAGGTGCTTGGGGCTTCGACTGCTCCACCAACAGCGCAGCTCTGCTCCGGCCTGTCAGGATTCGGGCCTGGTGGACAGAAATGTTGGAACATGGGAACGCCCCGTTCAAAACAGTTTTGTAAATCAGGCCCTTGAGAGTCTTGAAATGACGCTGATGATACGACACCAGGACCTTGTCTGTGACATATGATGAACATGCTACACTGTTCTAAGGTAAATGCAGCTCTGCTGGCTTTGCCATCTAAATTGGATGTGTCATCTTAAACCACAACCCACTGTGCTGGGTTCCATGTGATAATGCCCCCGCAAAAATGTTGCCATCAAAAATGGCACTTTTTTTACAGAGACATTATCATTAGGAACATGGTGGGGGCGGGGACACCCCCGGAACCCCAACTTCTTTTTTTTTTTAAGGAAGCTGGGGACACCCCTGCAACCCGTGCTCCCATTTACCCAATATATTGTCCCCATATATACTGTTGCCTATGCCGTTTCCCGGCACCTATATGTATCGAGACATTATATACAGGGAAAATATATTACCTGATACCCTGTGCTGCTAGTTGTACCCACACAACTCATTCAGATACACTATTGGGCATATGTAGGTACCCCAAAGAGATTGTCAATATAGCACACTAAACTCTTGCAGGACCCCACCAGGTGGGGACACCCTTGCAACCCCTGCTCCCATTTACCCCATATATTTTCCCCATATATACTGTTCTCTATGCCATTTCCCAGTGACTATATGTATCGAGACATTATATACAGGGACAATATTACATGATACCCTGTGCTGCTAGTTGTACCCACACAACTCATTCAGATACACTATTGAGCATATATAAGTACCCAAAGAGATTGTCAAGACAGCACACTGAACTCTTGCAGGACCAAACCAGGTTTCTGCCGGTACCCCAAGTTCATGGCGACATGGTGCTTATTACCAGCAGGCACCCTATGCAGAACCCCTGGGCACAATACTGGAATCCTTGCTACTGTCCAACGTAGCTCCGGAAGTCACCCGACAAAGCACATTCAGGCACCCAATAAACTTCTTTAGGTTTTAATGACAGCATGTACTTGGGCAGCATTGAACACCTGCATCTACTCAAATAATGTCCTGCAGGCAATCCCTAGGGAGATCCCTCGACAGGAATACATTACAGCATGTACGTGGGCAGAACTCAACTCCTGCATCTGCTCAAATAATGTCCTGCAGGCAATCCCTTGGGAGATCCCTCGAGAGGAATACACTACAACATGTTCGTGGGCAGAACTCAACTCCTGCATCTGCTCAAACGATTTCCTGCAGGCAATCCCTTGGGAGATCCCTCAACAGGTATACACTACAGAATGTACTTGGGCAGAACTCAACTCCTGCATCTGCTCAAACAATGTCCTGCAGGCAATCCCTAGGGAGATCCCTCGACAGGTATACACTACAGCATGTACGTGGGCAGAACTCAACTCCTGCATCTGCTCAAACAATTTCCTGCACACAATCCCTATGGAGATCCCTCAACAGGTATACATTACAGCATGTACGTGGGAAAACAATTTCCTGCAGGCAATCTCTAGGGAGATCCCTTGACAGGTATACATTACAGCATGTACGTGGGCAGAACTCAACTCCTGCATCTGCTCAAACAATTTCCTGCAGCCAATCCCTAGGGAGATCCCTCGACAGGTATACATTACAGCATGCACGTGGGCAGAACTCAACTCCTGCATCTGCTCAAACAATTTCCTGCAGACAATGCACAAGGAGCCACACAGAGCTCTAAAAGGATACCATTGACCTCTCTCTTTCACTCACTCACTCACTCACTCACTCACTCACTCACTCACTCACTCACTCACTCACTCACTCACTCACTCACTCACTCACTCACTCACATATTCAATGACTCACAGGTTGAAGGTTGAAATTGAATTAGTAGGCCCTCAAACTCACATTGCCTATTTTAGGAAAATATTGGGAATTTTATTTCCTTTTATCTGAATTTGGATTTATTGATAGTTACAGCGAAAAAATCACCTGGAGTCCGTCATTAGACACAACCTCCAAAGACGCATGCCGACCCTAAAACATCAGCATGTATTGGGGGCTGACTGGATAGTCATGTTTAGTGTTGGAAGGGCCGGCTTCAGCCTGGACGGCGCTGCCTTCTGTCTTCCTCTTCTCATGATTTCTACTTTATTTCTACTTCATCTAGTCTTGATTCAACTTACAGTCTTTATGTCTTGCCCCCACTCCTTTAAAAGTGTATCTGAAATCTCCCTTTCACCTTATAGTCTCACTCATTATCCTTCCTTTAGCCCCGGAGGATAGCTCAGCAGCAACGTGCTTGCCTTGGAAGCAAGACGACATGAAGCAGCACAGGTTCGATCCCCGTGTCTGCGCTTAGAAACCTCTTGGTATTAAGCGCGTTATAAATAACCTATCATATCATCGATTCCTTGTATTGACTTGTTCGTGTCTCCAGTCTCCCTCTCCTATCTCACACTTGCCCTTTCTCCTCGACACTTAATCCTTCATCATGATGTGTCCTTTTATTTGTCTCTGTATCTCAATTCTTTCATCCTCTCTCAGTCTTCTCTGTCCCTGAACTCTGATCATTCGTTTGTCTCCACTTCACTCATGCAGAGCCTCTTCCATGTATGCATTCTCCCCAATACATGCCTCTCCTCCATATAAGGTCTCTTCTGTCTGTTTGTCATTGGTTAACGCAAACAACCAATCTCTCCATGATGTATCCCTTTGATTCTCTTATTTCACGTTTTTTTATTTTTGATATGGCTCGGCGGATCCTGTCCCTCTCATTGACACATTCTTGTGCCACCACTTTCTTTCCAGTGGGATGTTTTTTTTCCTCTGCCACTTTCTTTGTCCCCTTCTGAATGCCCTTTCTTTTCTCTCATCCCGGACCACTGTCTCGCCAATATGGGCAATGATTACTTTCAGGGATGGACTAGGAATCAAAAGTGACCCTGGAAAAGTTTTTTCACAAAGTGGCCCCATGTTAAGCTATTCCATGGAATCTAGCATGCAGACCATTTTAGGGGGCAGTGGGTTCTCAGCCAAGGACGTTTTGAAAGATGTGCACAAGCAGTAAATTGTAAAGTAAATCTTTCCCTTTATGGGAAAGAAGTTATAAAGAACTCCCTTGCCCCCCCCCAAAAAAAATCCAATAATCTTGTGTTAAGAGTGAGCAACTACATACATGTAGCTATATTACATATTATTTGATTGAAAGAGACTTGGGCAATGAGGAGAAATGCGAGGCAAGTGAGGGATTATTGCAGTGCTGATTTTAAAGAAAATATGAGGGCCAGTGTTCAAAAAGTTTAATTATGAGACTACCACAAAGTGGCACCACAGGTGGCACATGCATTCAGAATGGGTGCCTCCGAGTGTCATCCCTGGCATTGTCCCCTGGCACTGCTGGTGCCACCCATTCTCACTGTTCCTGCTGTGCAGGGCTCTTGTCGAATAATGCCACTGCTAGCCCAGTCCCTCCCACCTCATCCAGTGCCACACGTGCAGGGCAGTGGCATCTGGTGGGAGAATGCAGATGGGGAAGGGTGGACTTTTAAGTTCAGTTTGCAAGAAAATATCAATACAAGAGGAACCATATGCAAATGGGCAGGTTCAGTGCAAATGAAAACACGCAGAACATTAAAAATAAAAATGCAACATGTTGCACTGAAAGTCAATGACATGCAGTGAGTCCGATGGGTGTACACTGCTTTCTGCATTCTGGTAACACATCACTCAGTTTTCAGGGCTCAGACACGTTGCATGCACTTTAAAACACTGCACAATTCAGCACCCTAAGTTTGCAACACGTTGCATTACATTTTTATTTGGGCATTATAATGGCCCAAAACGAGGTAATTCTTAAACTGCACAGCATGGCTGGGCAGCGCAGTGTGACACGGGGAAATCAGCGTTACAATGAAAGCCAGTGCACTGCCACTGCGTATGGCATGTTGAAACACCCCTCCTCCGCCCCAAGCTAAGCTCCAGCGCCGTCTCTCTGTTTCTCTCTCTCTGCCCATCTCGTTTTCTGTCGGCGCACTTTTGCTCTTCATGTTCCCATCCCTCTCCCTCTGTGACGTGTCCATCAGTTGGCATGCCCATCTAATAATGTCTGGCTTTCCATTCCCTGGAATATTTACAGTTTGTTAGAAGATGGGCTATGGGGTCAAATGCAGCGTGCCCTTACATTGGTCCCAAAGTCTCTTAGAAAAGGCTGACGCTCATTAGGGGCTCTGTCTCTAAAACAGCCTAATCCCCTAATTATATCATCTTCCAATGTAGGTTTCCCTTCCTCAGCATCAGACGAAGGCTCTCCTTATATCTCTGGCCACTTCCTCCCAGATACCCAGCTGGTGCAATTACTTCTGCATGCAGGTCTCTGACCACCTGTCACAACCATTGTACATGTTCTTATCAGCCGCCCCTTCCCAGTCTCTTCTCTCATGTGCAAGGTCGTGCCAGTTCACTATAGGTAGAAAAGGATTTTAAAAGGTTCTGGGGTCGGGGAGAAGAATGGAGGGGGTTGGATTGACCAATGTTTATTGTCACATTTTTTGGCGGGGGTAAACATTGGCAGATCTTTATAAGGTAATTCACCTCCCATTTCAGCAGCATTTACACTGCTACATTTTTTTACCATTACTGCCAAAGCCATAATGAGGGCCAAAATAAATCCCTGATGTAACAATATGCAAAGAATGTATAGTTATAATTGGTTATTTATAACACTTATTACCGAAGAGGTTTCTAAGTACGGACTCGCGATTCGAAGCTGTGTTGGTCTGCGTCTTCTTGCTTCCAAGACAAGCACGTTTACACTGAGCTATACTACCCGTGTCTTGCCACAGTGCTATACCACCTGTGTCTTGCCACTGAGCTCTACTACCCGTTTTGTGCCACTGAGCCGCATTACCCATGTCTTGCCACTGAGCTGTACTACCTGTGTCTTGCCACTGAGCTGTACTACCTGTGTCTTGCCACTGAGCTGTACTACCCGTGTCTTGCCACTGAGCTCTACTACCCATGTCTTGCCACTGAGCTGTACTACCTGTGTCTTGCCACTGAGCTGTACTATCCATGTCTTGCCACTGAGCTATATTGCCCGTGTCTTGCCACTGAGCTGTATTACCCGTGTCTTGCCACTGAGCTATACTACTCATGTCTTGCCACTGAGCTGTACTACCCGTGTTGTGCCACTGAGCTTTACTACCCGTGTTGTGCCACTGAGCTGTACTACCTGTGTCTTGCCACTGAGCTGTACTACCCGTGTCTTACCACTGAGCTCTACTACCCATGTCTTGCCACTGAGCTGTACTACCTGTGTCTTGCCACTGAGCTGTACTACCCATGTCTTGCCGCTGAGCTATATTACCCATGTCTTGTCACTGAGCTGTACTACCCGTGTTGTGCCACTCAGCTGTACTACCCGTGTTGTGCCACTGAGCTGTAATACCTGTGTCTTGCCACTGAGCTATACTACCCATGTCTTCCCACTGAGCTGTACTACCTGTGTCTTACCACTGAGCTGTACTACCTGTGTTGTGCCACCAAGCTGTACTATCTGTGTCTTGCCACTGAGCTGTACTACCTGTGTCTTGCCACTGAGCTGTACTACCCGTGTCTTGCCACTGAGCTGTACTACCTGTGTCTTGCCACTGAGTTATACTATCCCTGTCTTGCCACTGAGCTGTACTACCCGTGGCTTGCCACTGAGCTATAATACCATGTCTTGCCACTCAGCTGTATTACCCGTGGCTTGCCACTGAGCTATACTACCTGTATCTTGCCACTGAGCTATGCTACCTGTGTCTTGCCACTGAGCAGTACTACCTGTGTCTTGCCACTGAGCTGTACTACCCGTGTCTTGCCACTGAGCTGTACTACCTGTGTCTTGCCACTGAGTTATACTACCCCTGTCTTGCCACTGAGCTGTACTACCCGTGGCTTGCCACTGAGCTGTACTACCCATGTCTTGCCACTGAGCTATATTACCCATGTCTTGCCACTGAGTTATATTACCCGTGTCGTGCCACTGATCTATACTACCCCTGTCTTGCCACTGAGCTGTACTACCCATGTCTTTCCACTGATCTGTACTACACGTGTCTTGCCATTGAGTGGTACTAACCATGTCTTGCCACTGAGCTGTACTACTCTAGTCTTGCCACTGAGCTGCACTATGTGTGTTGTGCCACCGAGCGGTTCTACCTGTGTCTTGCCACTGAGCTGTACTACATACTACCTGTGTCTTGCCAGTGAGCTGTATTACCTGTGTCTTGCCACTGAGCTGTATTATCCGTGTCTTGCCACTGAGTTGTATTACCCGTGTCTTGCCACTGAGCTATACTACCCCTGTCTTGCCACTGAACTGTACTAACCGTGTCTTGCCACTGAGTTGTACTAGCTGTGTCTTGCCACTGATCTGTACTACCCGTGTCTTTCCACTGAGCTATACTACCCGTGTCTTGCCACTGAGCTATAATACCAGTGTCTTGCCACTGAGCTATGCTACCTGCGTCTTGTCACTGAGCTGTACTACCTGTGTCTTGCCACTGAGCTGTACTACCTGTGTCTTGCCAGTGAGCTGTACTACCCGTGTCTTGCCACTGAGCTCTACTACCCGTATCTTGCCACTGAGCTATGCTACCTGCGTCTTATCACTGAGCTGTACTACCTGTGTCTTGCCACTGAGCTGTACTACCTGTGTCTTGCCAGTGAGCTGTACTACCCGTGTCTTGCCACTGAGCTCTACTACTTGTGTCTTGCCACTAAGCTGTACTACCTGTGTCTTGCCACTGAGCTGTATCCGTGTCTTGCCACTGAGCTGTACTACCTGTGTCTTGCCACTGAGCTGTACTACCCGTGTCTTGCCACTCAGCTGTACTACCCATGTCTTGCCACTGAGCTATACTACCCATGTCTTGCCACTGAGCAATACTGCCAGTGTCTTGCCACTGAGCTATACTACCCATGTCTTGCCACTGAGCTATAATACCATGTCTTGCCACTCAGCTGTATTACACGTGGCTTGCCACTGAGCTATACTACCTGTATCTTGCCACTGAGCTATGCTACCTGTGTCTTGCCACTGAGCTGTATTACCTGTGTTTTGCCACTAAGCTGTATTACCCGTGTCTTGCCACTGAGCTGTATTACCCATGTCTTGCCACTGAGCTATACTTCCCGTATCTTACCACTGAGCAATGCTTCCTGTTTCTTGCCGCTAAGCTGTATTACCCGTGTCTTGCCATTGAGCTACACTACCTCTGTCTTGCTACTGAGCTATATTACCCCTGTCTTGTCACTGAGCTCTATTACCTGTGTCTTGCCAATGAGCTGTACTACCCATGTCTTGCCACTGAGCTATACTGCCAGTGTCTTGCCACTGCGCTATACTACCTGTGTCTTGCCACTGAGCTATACTACCCGTGTCTTGCCACTGCGCTATACTACCTGTGTCTTGCCACTGAGCTATACTACCCATGTCTTGCCACTGAGCTATAATACCCGTGTCTTGCCACTCAGCTGTATTACCCGTATCTTCCCACTGAGCTATACTACCTGTATCTTGCCACTGAGGTATGCTACCTGTGTCTTGCCACTAAGCTGTATTACCCGTGTCTTGCCACTGAGCTATACTTCCCATATCTTACCACTGAGCAATGCTTCCTGTGTCTTGCCACTAAGCTGTATTACCTGTGTCTTGCCACTGAGCTATATTACCTGTGTCGTGCCACTGAGCTGTATTACCTGTGTCTTGCCACTGAGCTATACTATACGTGTCTTGCCACTAAGCTATACTACCCATGTCTTGCCACTGAGCTATACTACCCGTGTCTTGCCACTGAGCTATACTTCCAGTGTCTTGCCACTGCACTATACTACCTGTGTCTTGCCACTGTGCTATACTACCTGTGTCTTGCCACTGAGCTATACTACCCACCTCTTGCCACTGAGCTTTACTACCCGTGTCTTGCCACTGAGCTACACTGCCAGTGTCTTGCCACTGCGCTATACTACCTGTATCTTGCCACTGAGCTATGCTACCTGTGTCTGGCCACTGAGCTGTATTACCTGTGTCTTGCCACTAAGCTGTATTAACCGTGTCTTGCCACTGAGCTGTAATATCCATGTCTTGCCACTGAGCTATACATCCCGTATTTTACCATTGAGCAATGCTTCCTGTGACTTGCCGCTAAGCTTTATTACCTGTGTCTTGCCACTGAGCTACACTACCTGTGTCTTGCTACTGAGCTATATTACCCCTGTCTTGTCACTGAGCTATACTGCCTGTGTCTTGCCACTGAGCTATACTACCCATCTCTTGCCACTGTGCTATACTACCTGTGTCTTGCCACTGAGCTATACTACCCATGTCTTGCCACTGAGCTATACTACCCATCTCTTGCCACTGTGCTATACTACCTGTGTCTTGCCACTGAGCTATACTACCCATGTCTTGCCACTGAGCTATAATACCCGTGTCTTGCCACTCAGCTGTATTACCCGTATCTTGCCACTGAGCTATACTACCTGTATCTTGCCACTGAGCTATGCTACCTGTGTCTTGCCACTGAGCTGTATTACCTGTGTCTTGCCACTAAGCAGTATTACCAGTGTCTTGCCACTGAGCTATACTTCCCATATCTTACCACTGAGCAATGCTTCCTGTGTCATGCCACTAAGCTGTATTACCTGTGTCTTGCCACTGAGCTACATTACCGTGTCGTGCCACTGAGCTGTATTACCTGTGTCTTGCCACTGAGCTATACTATACGTGTCTTGCCACTGAGCTATAATACCAGTGTCTTGCCACTCAGCTGTATTACCCGTGTCTTGCCACTGAGCTATACTACCCGTATCTTGCCACTGAGCTATGCTACCTGCGTCTTGTCACTGAGCTGTACTACCTGTGTCTTGCCACTGAGCTGTACTACCTGTGTCTTGCCAGTGAGCTGTACTACCTGTTTCTTGCCACTGAGCTCTACTACTTGTGTCTTGCAACTGAGCTGTACTACTGTGTCTTGCCACTGAGCTGTACCCGTGTCTTGCCACTGAGCTGTACTACCTGTGTCTTGCCACTGAGCTGTACTACCCGTGTCTTGCCACTCAGCTGTACTACCCATGTCTTGCCACTGAGCTATACTACCCGTATCTTGCCACTGAGCTATGCTACCTGCGTCTTGTCACTGAGCTGTACTACCTGTGTCTTGCCACTGAGCTGTACTACCTGTGTCTTGCCAGTGAGCTCTACTACCCGTGTCTTGCCACTGAGCTCTACTACTTGTGTCTTGCCACTGAGCTGTACTACCTGTGTCTTGCCACTGAGCTGTACCCGTGTCTTGCCACTGAGCTGTACTACCTGTGTCTTGCCACTGAGCTGTACTACCCGTGTCTTGCCACTCAGCTGTACTACCCATGTCTTGCCACTTAGCTATACTACCCATGTCTTGCCACTGAGCTATACTGCCAGTGTCTTGCCACTGAGCTATACTACCCGTGTCTTGCCACTGAGCTATAATACCGTGTCTTGCCACTCAGCTGTATTACCCGTGGCTTGCCACTGAGCTATACTACCTGTATCTTGCCACTGAGCTATGCTACCTGTGTCTTGCCACTGAGCTGTATTACCTGTGTCTTGCCACTAAGCTGTATTACCCGTGTCTTGCCACTGAGCTGTATTACCCATGTCTTGCCACTGAGCTATACTTCCCTTATCTTACCACTGAGCAATGCTTCCTGTGTCTTGCCGCTAAGCTGTATTACCCGTGTCTTGCCACTGAGCTACACTACCTGTGTCTTGCTACTGAGCTATATTACACCTGTCTTGTCACTGAGCTGTATTACCTGTGTCTTACCACAGAGCTATACTACCCATGTCTTGCCACTGAGCTATACTGCCAGTGTCTTGCCACTGCGCTATACTACCTGTGTCTTGCCACTGAGCTATACTACCCGTGTCTTGCCACTGTGCTATACTACCTGTGTCTTGCCACTGAGCTATACTACCCGTGTCTTGCCACTGAGCTATAATACCCGTGTCTTGCCACTCAGCTGTATTACCCGTATCTTGCCACTGAGCTATACTACCTGTATCTTGCCACTGAGCTATGCTACCTGTGTCTTGCCACTGAGCTGAATTACCCGTGTCTTGCCACTAAGCTGTATTACCTGTGTCTTGCCACTGAGCTATACTTCCCATATCTTACCACTGAGCAATGCTTCCTGTGTCTTGCCACTAAGCTGTATTACCTGTGTCTTGCCACTGAGCTATATTACCCGTGCCATGCCACTTAGCTGTATTACCTGTGTCTTGCCACTGAGCTATCCTATATGTGTCTTGCCACTGAGCTATACTACCCATGTCTTGCCCCTGAGCTATACTACCCGTGTCTTGCCACTGAGCTATACTGCCAGTGTCTTGCCACTGCGCTATACTACCTGTGTCTTGCCACTGAGCAATACTACCCGTGTCTTGCCACTGTGCTATACTACCTGTGTCTTGCCACTGAGCTATACTACCCATGTCTTGCCACTGAGCTGTACTACCTGTGTCTTGCCACTGAGCTACACTGCCAGTGTCTTGCCACTGCGCTATACTACCTATATCTTGCCACTGAGCTATGCTACCTGTGTCTTGCCACTGAGCTGTATTACCTGTGTCTTGCCACTAGGCTGTATTACCCGTGTCTTGCCACTGAGCTGTGATATCCATGTCTTGCCACTGAGCTATACTTCCCGTATCTTACCACTGAGCAATGCTTCCTGTGTCTTCCTGCTAAGCTGTATTACCCGTGTCTTCCCACTGAGCTACACTACCTGTGTCTTGCTACTGAGCTATATTACCTGTGTCTTGCCACTGAGCTGTATTACCTGTGTCTTTCCACTAAGCAGTATTACCCGTGTCTTGCCACTGAGCTATACTTCCCATATCTTACCACTGAGCAATGCTTCCTGTGTCTTGTCACTAAGCTGTATTACCTGTGTCTTGCCACTGAGCTATATTACCCATGTCGTGCCACTGAGCTGTATTACCTGTGTCTTGCCACTGAGCTATACTATACGTGTCTTGCCACTGAGCTATACTACCCATGTCTTGCCACTGAGCTATACTACCCGTGTCTTGCCACTGAGCTACACTACCAGTGTCTTGCCACTGAGCTATACTACCCCTGTCTTGTCACTGAGCTGTATTACCTGTGTCTTGCCACTGAGCTGTATTACCTGTGTCTTGCCACTGAGCTATACTACCCATGTCTTGCCACTGACCTATACTGCCAGTGTCTTGCCACTGTGCTATACTACCTGTGTCTTGCCACTGAGCTATACTACCCATGTCTTGCCACTGTGCTATACTACCTGTGTCTTGCCACTGAGCTGTATTACCCGTATCTTGCCACTGAGCTATACTACCTGTATCTTGTCACTGAGCTATGCTACCTGTGTCTTGCCACTGAGCTGTATTACCTGTGTCTTGCCACTAAGCTGAATTACTTGTGTCTTGCCACTGAGCTATATTACCTGTGTCGTGCCACTGAGCTGTATTACCTGTGTCTTGCCACTGAGCTATACTATACATGTCTTGCCACTGAGCTATACTACCCATGTCTTGCCTCAGAGCTATACTACCCGTGTTTTGCACTGAGCTATACTGCCAGTGTCTTGCCACTGCACTATACTACCTGTGTCTTGCCACTGAGCTATACTACCCTTGTCTTGCCACTGTGCTATACTACCTGTGTATTGCCACTGAGCTATACTACCCACGTCTTGCCACGGAGCTGTACTACCCGTGTCTTGCCACTGAGCTATACTACCCACGTCTTGCAACTGCGCTATACTACCTGTATCTTGCCACTGAGCTATGCTACCTGTGTCTTGCCACTGAGCTGTATTACCTGTGTCTTGCCACTAAGCTGTATTACCTGTGTCTTGCCACTGAACTGTAATACCCATGTCTTGCCACTGAGCTATACTTCCCATATCTTACCACTGAGCAATGCTTCCTGTGTCTTGCCGCTAAGCTGTATTACCCGTGTCTTGCCACTGAGCTACACTACCTATGTCTTGCTACTGAGCTATATTACCCCTGTCTTGTCACTGAGCTGTATTTCCTGTGTCTTGCCACTGAGCTATACTACCCATGTCTTGCCACTGAGCTATGCTGCCAGTGTCTTGCCACTGCGCTATACTACCTGTGTCTTGCCACTGAGCTATACTACCCTTGTCTTGCCACTGTGCTATACTACCTGTGTCTTGCCACTGTGCTATACTACCCATGTCTTGCCACTGACCTATAATACCCGTGTCATGCCACTCAGCTGTATTACCCATATCTTGCCACTGAGCTATACTACCTGTATCCCGCCACTGAGCTATGCTACCTGTGTCTTGCCTCTGAGCTGTATTACCTGTGTCTTGCCACTAAGCAGTATTACCCATATCTTTCCACTGAGCTATACTTCCCATATCTTACCACTGAGCAATGCTTCCTGTGTCTTGCCACTGAGCTGTATTACCTGTGTCTTGCCACTGAGCTATATGACCCGTGTCGTGCCACTGAGCTGTATTACCTGTGTCTTGCCACTGAGCTATACTATACGTGTCTTGCCACTGAGCTATACTACCGATGTCTTGCCACTGAGCTATACTACCTGTGTCTTGCCACTGAGCTATACTGCCAGTGTCTTGCCACTGCGCTATACTACCCGTGTCTTGCCACTGAGCTATACTACCCATGTCTTGCCACTGTGCGATACTACCTGTGTCTTGCCACTGAGCTATACTACCCACGTCTTGCCACTGAGCTGTACTACCCGTGTCTTGCCACTGAGCTATACTGCCAGTGTTTTGCCACTTCACTATACTACCTGTGTCTTGCCACTGAGCTATAATACCCACGTCTTGCCACTGAGCTATACTGCCAGTGTTTTGCCACTTCACTATACTACCTGTGTCTTGCCACTGTGCTATACTACCTGTGTCTTGCCACTGAGCTATACTACCCACGTCTTGCCACTGAGCTGTACTACCCGTGTCTTGCCACTGAGCTATACGGCCAGTGTTTTGCCACTTCATTATACTACCCACGTCTTGCCACTAAGCTGTACTACCTGTGTCTTGCCACTGAGCTATACTACCCATGTCTTGCCACTGTGCGATACTACCTGTGTCTTGCCACTGAGCTATACTACCCACGTCTTGCCACTGAGCTGTACTACCCATGTCTTGCCACTGAGCTATACTGCCAGTGTCTTGCCACTGCGTTATACTACCCGTGTCTTGCCACTGAGCTATACTACCCATGTCTTGCCACTGTGCGATACTACCTGTGTCTTGCCACTGAGCTATACTACCCACGTCTTGCCACTGAGCTGTACTACCCGTGTCTTGCCACTGAGCTATACTGCCAGTGTTTTGCCACTTCACTATACTACCTGTGTCTTGCCACTGAGCTATAATACCCACGTCTTGCCACTGAGCTATACTGCCAGTGTTTCGCCACTTCACTATACTACCTGTGTCTTGCCACTGTGCTATACTACCTGTGTCTTGCCACTGAGCTATACTACCCACGTCTTGCCACTGAGCTGTACTACCCGTGTCTTGCCACTGAGCTATACGGCCAGTGTTTTGCCACTTCACTATACTACCCACGTCTTGCCACTAAGCTGTACTACCTGTGTCTTGCCACTGAGCTATACTACCCACGTCTTGCCACTGAGCTGTACTACCCGTGTCTTGCCACTGAGCTATATTACCCGTGTCTTGCCACTGAGCTATACTGCCAGTGTTTTGCCACTTCACTATACTACCTGTGTCTTGCCACTGAGCTATACTATCCGTGTCTTGCCACTGTGCTATACTACCTGTGTCTTGCTACTGAGCTGTACTACCCATGTCTTGCCACTGAGCTATACTGCCAGTGTCTTGCCACTGAGCTATACTACCCGTGTCTTGCCACTGTGCTATACTACCTGTGTCTTGCCACTGAGCTATACTACCCATGTCTTGCCACTGAGCTATACTACCTGTGTCTTGCCACTGTGCTATTCTACCTGTGTCTTGCCACTGAGCTATACTACCCACGTCTTGCCACTGAGCTGTACTACCCGTGTCTTGCCACTGAGTTATACTACCCGTGTCATGCCACTCAGCTGTATTACCCATATCTTGCCACTGAGCTATACTACCTGTATCTTGCCAATGAGCTATGCTACCTGTGTCTTGCCACTGAGCTGTATTACCTGTGTCTTGCCACTAAGCAGTATTACCCGTGTCTTTCCACTGAGCTATACTTCCCATATCTTACCACTGAGCAACGCTTCCTGTGTCTTGCCACTAAGCTGTATTACCTGTGTCTTGCCACTGAGCTATATTACCTGTGTCGTGCTACTGAGCTGTATTACCTGTGTCTTGCCACTGAGCTATACTATGCGTGTCTTGCCACTGAGCTATACTAAAGATGTCTTGCCACTGAGCTATACTACTTGTGTCTTGCCACTGAGCTATACTGCCAGTGTCTTGCCACTGCGCTATACTACCTGTAACTTGCCACTGAGCTATACTACCCATGTCTTGCCACTGTGCTATACTACCTGTGTCTTGCCACTGAGCTATACTACCCACGTCTTGCCACTGAGCTTTACTACCCGTGTCTTGCCACTGAGCCATACTGCCAGTGTTTTGCCACTTCACTATACTACCTGTGTCTTGCCACTGTGCTATACTACCATTGTCTTGCCACTGAGCTGTACTACCCGTGTCTTGCCACTGAGCTATACTGCCAGTGTTTTGCCACTTCACTATACTACCCACGTCTTGCCACTAAGCTGTACTACCTGTGTCTTGCCACTGAGCTATACACCCACGTCTTGCCACTGAGCTGTACTACCCGTGTCTTGCCACTGAGCTATACTACCCGTGTCTTGCCACTGAGCTATACTGCCAGTGTTTTGCCACTTCACTATACTACCTGTGTCTTGCCACTGAGCTATACTACCCGTGTCCTGCCACTGTGCTATACTACCCATGTCTTGCCACTGAGCTGTACTACCCATGTCTTGTCACTGAGCTATACTGCCAGTGTCTTGCCACTGAGCTATACTACCCGTGTCTTGCCACTGTGCTATACTACCTGTGTCTTGCCACTGAGCTATACTACCCACGTCTTGCCACTGAGCTATACTACCTGTGTCTTGCCACTGTGCTATTCTACCTGTGTCTTGCCACTGAGCTATACTACCCACGTCTTGCCACTGAGCTGTACTACCCGTGTCTTGCCACTGAGCTATACTGCCAGTGTTTTGCCACTGCACTATACTACCTGTGTCTTGCCACTGAGCTATACTACCCACGTCTTGCCACTGAGCTGTACTACCCATGTCTTGCCACTGTGCTATACTACCCACGTCTTGCCACTGAGCTATACTACCCACGTCTTGCCACTGAGCTGTACTACCCGTGTCTTGCCACTGAGCTACACTGCCATTGTTTTGCCACTGCACTATACTACCTGTGTCTTGCCACTGAGCTATACTACCCACGTCTTGCCACTGAGCTGTACTACCCGTGTCTTGCCACTGAACTATACTATCCGCTTCAACTACTTCTGCACACACAGCCCAGTTCCCATAGTTCCTCAGAACACATAGCTTTGCCAGAATCCACACTTCCTCAGTCAGATATCAAGTACAGACAGCCTGGATTCCACATTGTAATGCTTGTGCGCCACGTTATGTGGCTTTCGGAATGTCTCAGCCAATATTTGTAGAGTATGCATTTGATAATGCACAGAACACAAGCCCCCAGCTATTCCTTCTCCCCCACTCTTGCAGTGACCACTCCCTAATCTCCTTGTTGGCTTGTAACAACCCCTACTGTCTGCACAGTCTGCGCACACCTCTCTCCCCAGCAAAGACCTCACTGTAGGACTTTTTGGTCATTGGTTTGCATCCTCTGTCTCAGGGTTTCATCCAATTTAGCCCAATCGAAGGACTACTACTATTGAGATTGGTAGGACTACGCCATGCAATTATGGCACAAACGCTCCAGTGTTTCTGTGCTACTACACTGGCGTAACAGGGGCCCCCGCAGCCCCTGCGGTGCGGGGGGCTACGCCAGCACATGTCCTGGGAGGGGGCCACCTTGAAGAAAAAAAAAAGAAAAATATATATTTTTTTAAAAACAAAACATTTTTTTCTCTTTTTCAATTTACTCTGCATTCATAAAGAAATGATTTCTGTAACTGAAATAATTTCTTTATGAAGGCAGTGACTACAAAAAGAAACATTCTTTTTGAAGTCCGAGGGCTCTGCCCCCCATGGCATGTAAGACCCTAGGCTGGAGGCATCCATGTCATCGGGTAAGGGGAGCCCTATGACTTAAAAAGAAATAGTTTATTTTTGAAGTCACTCTGCCTTCCCAAAGAAATGTTTGCCGTTATGGTTCGGTCCTTAATGGAAATAATTTCTTTATGAAGTTAGAGTGACTTCAAAAAGAAACAATGGGCCTCATTACGGGTTTGCCGGTAACCGTGCCGGTGCTACCGGCAGGTTGCTGCCGGACCCGTAATGATTTACCGGTGCCCGACTTCCTGGGAACACGGGGGGATTACAAGCCCGGCAGTCCGGGAAGTCAAGCGCCGGCAAATCGTAAGTCCCCATTTCCATTGGACTCTATGCGAATGGGGTCCACGAAAGCACTGGCACCATTAATAACGGTGCCGGTGCTTCCGTGAAAACTCTGCGGGTGGGTGCTGTTCCGCCTGGCAGGTCTGGTCTGACCTGCCGGGTGGGATAGCAACCACCTGCAGAGCTTTAATATGCCGGTCCGGAAACAACTGTGCCGGTACCGGCATCGTTGTTTCCAGACTGGCATAGTTGTAATGAGGCCCAATTTTTTGGGAAGTATTAGGGCTCACCTCAACCCCATGATGTGTGTGTGTGTGTGAGTGTATGGTGAAAGGGTGCACACTTAAATTTATAGGTGGCTGCCTGTGTGAGTGCATGGTGAAAGGGTGCACACTTTAATGTATGGGTGGCTGCCTGTGTGAGTGTATGGTGAAAGGGTGCCCACTTAAATTTATAGGTGGCTGCCTGTGTGAGCATATGGTGAAAGGGTGCACACATAAATGTATTGGTGGGTACCTGGTAGTGTGTGCCTCTCTGGTGAAAGGGTGCACACTTAAATGTATGGATGGCTGCTTGGGTGTCCCTGTATGGTGAAATAATGCACACTTAAATGTATGGATGGCTGGGTGCGCGTGTGTGCATATGGTGAATGGTGTTTGTGCTTGCGTTCAGGGGTGCAACAAATCTACATTTCGGGGGGTTAACCCTTCAAATGTTGGTAGAGGCACTAACTTCATGGGTGGTGAGGGAGGGGCAAACTTATTTGTTTGGGGCATCTAATTTCTTTACACATTTTAGTGAGACTATTCTAGTGCAGCTTCAATGTTACAAGCAGTTAACTCTCTCCTTTAAGGTTGAAAGCACCCACTTATGGACTGCTGTGAGAATGAGCGTTCTCCTGCTGCCTCCCTACCTTTCCAATCACTCGCCTGGCATGCAGGTATTAAACCCACATCATGATTTCAATTGCCTAAAAAATGTGGCCTTTGAATGCAGGTACTAACAGTGAAATGCTTTATGTTAGTAATCATTGGGATCTTGTTAACAGCAAAACCCAGGTGCCATTTATCATCTGTGTCCTGTTCTTTCTGGCGGCAACTGCTGTGAAGGTCGACAAGGTTAAGTCAACGTAGCCCAAAATTTCAGGGGGGTGGGTCAGGGAGTGCTGAATCCCCAACTTAATGGTGTTGCACCAATACTTGCATTTAATGCCTTGATTACTCATTACTCATAGCCCTATTCTTCCTTGTCCCAGTGTGTATGAGACAGTACTTGTGTATGAGGCAGAGTGCCTTATACACAAGTACTGGGATGAGGTAGAGGTACATGGAGGTAATGCCTGACTTAGCTACCTGTAATCATCATTACTCCTAGTCCCACTTTTCCTCATCCCAGTACTTACCTATGAGGCAAAGAGCCACATACGTAAGCTCTGGGACAAGGAAGAGGGACGTGGAGATTATTCTGGGCCCAGGAGCTGAGTTTGGAGGTTGGGGTAGGGTTGGGAGGGAGAGAGTATGTGTGGGGGGGCAGGATTTTGCAACAAATCATAATGGCTGCTCATGTCCAGGCTAAGCAGGCATGATATATGGTATAGTGTCTAGAGAGGCATTTTGGTGTAGCCAGTCTAGTCATTCCTCAGTTTGGTATGACATTTTTTTAACTGGGCATTTCTGATAAAGCAGTCCTGCTAAGTGAATTACCTGGCTAGACTGCAATTTGGGTGCTGCCAGTCTAGCCGTTTCTTACTGCGGTTTTGTATATTTTTCTGGGCATCTGTCATCAAATGATATGATATAAGTCATTTATAACGCACCTGAACACAAGTGTTTCTAGGCGCAACAAGACAAGGGCAGGAAAATAGAGGGAGGACAAGACAAACAATCTTACTAGGCCTTGTGTCATTCAGATCGTGCAAGTGCAAGAACGAGAGGTGCAAGGGGAAAAAAAGGGGGGAAGTGCAAGGGAGAGGAGAAGGGAAAAACAGGGCAGCAATGCTCTGGGTAAGTGCAGCCAGGGCAGCGCGGCTGTGGGTAGTGCAAGGAGAACAAGGTACTGTAGGGTTACAGTTACAGCCCCTAAGTGCGTGGTAGGCCCAGAGGCAGTGCAAAGGTGACTTATAAAGAAAGAGTCTGGACTCAGTGAGACTGAGGGTAGCCAAGCAACCAGTCGGTACAGCAGCCAGGTAGGTCAGGTAGGCCAGCAGGGGAGGGAGAGAGAAAGCAGAAGAGAAGAGGAAAGGTTTGAGCTGTTTCCAGAACTTCAGGTGGTCCGGCTAAAGTTTGAGATGGGCAGGGAGGCTATTCCAGAGGGAGGTGCCTGCAGAGGAGAGAGATCTACCACCCACTCTCTGCCTGGAAAAGTGTTTAACCCTTAGAGAGTTGTAGGTAGCAGAGCAAAGGGCTTGAGAAGAAAGATATTTTGGAAGACAGCGTTGGATTTAGTGTGGGCCCCTGGCCCAGAAAGACTTGTGGACAATGCAAAGGGTCTTGAACTTGATCCTTGCAGCAACTGGGAGCCAATGGAGAGATTTCAGGGCTGGAGAGATACTATCCCTGGGCTTGAGGCCAAGTATACGTCTCACAGTCCTGTTCTGTATTAGTTGCAGAGGGTGGACAGTAGAGGAAGGCAGATTGCGAAAGAGGCTGTTGCAGTAGTCCAGCCTATAGAGAACCAAGGCTCTGGAGACAGTGAGCTTCTGGGGCAACATGAGAAAGGGAAGAGTACCTTTGAGGAGGAGCATCTGGTAGTGGGACTTCCTGGCGACGTCCGAGATGTGAGGAGAGAAAGAGAGAGTGGAGTCAAAGATGACACCAAGGTTGTTTGCCTCACAGAATGTCGAACGAAGAGGGCACAAGGCGGGCGGCCAGAGTGAGAGAGGGAAGGCAGGGGCAGGAGTCCAAATGAGAAGGATCTCCATCTTACTGACATTAAGGCGGAGATCATTGGAGGCACACCAATCCTGAATCATGGATAGACAGTCAGGAATGAGCGAGAGAGGAGAGGAGTCTGAGGGGAGCCTGAAGGAAAGCGGAGTGTCATCTGCATAACACTGAAAGTTAGAGGCGAAGGTAGAGATCAGGTGGGCCAAAGGGGCCAAGTAGAGGATGAAAAACCAGGGTGAGAGGATGGAGCAGAGAGAAAGGGACCAAGTTGGACCTGGGAGGGGCTGTCCAAGAGGAAGGAGTTCAGCCACTCAAGGGCCTGATCCGTGATGCCCAGGTTCTCATGGAGTCGATTGATCAGGATTGATCAGGATGGCGTGGTTGACCGTGTCGAAAGCAGAGGAAAGATCAAGGAGGATGAGGACAGAAGGAATGTTGGAATCAAGGTTAGAGAGCAAATCTTCATAGGTGTTCAGGAGAGCAGTTTTCGTGACTCTGACAGCTCTGAAGCCAGACTGAAGGTCATAGAGCACAACCAACAGATTCTCTGTGGAGAGTAAAGTGGGAGATGGCCAGCTTTTCCAACAGTTTGCCCAGGAAAGGGGTGATGGAGATTGGGCGATAGTTTGCCGGGCAGGCAGGATCGGCAGACAGCTTCTTGGGGAGTGGATGCATAAGGGAGTGCTTAAAGGGAGAGGGGAACGTGTCTGTGGTGAAATTGTGATTACAGAAATCAGCCAAGGCTGGAGCGAGGGTGTGTGCATTAAAACACATATTTATATCATTCTGCTAGTGCAGTGTGCGGCATATACCTTCAGCAGCACGTTTGTGGGTATTGCGCAAGCGTGATAATCTATGCCGGCCCAGAGAGTGGCGCGACCAGTGATTTGTTGCTGATTTGGGAGGGGGGCCATCAGCATGGCTCGCAGGGGGGCCCCCACATTTTGTGTTACACCACTGTGCTACTAAACACATGAATGTTGGAATACAAACACATCAGGTATTACATTTTGAAATGACTACGGTCTGCGTTTGCAGCAAAGCGAGGGACACTATACAATGAAGGTAGCACACTGACAGACTCCCAATGATGGGACGTCTTCTGCATGACCAGCTCGGCCACTCACGTGACTATTATTCCTTTCCCCTAATGTATATACGCCTATTTCAGAATGCAACAAAACAACGTGACCGGTGAGCTACTCGGCGTGGCGTTAGGAACAGTACGATGTCTTCCCTGCTGAGCACAGATCAAATGGTGGTCATGTACAATAAGTGTAACGGTCTAGGAAGGCCTAACTACTACAGCATGGAAGCAATTGCTTTGTATTAAACATTCACATGGATGATTCAGCTTGCAGAAAATGAGCTCTCACGCTATAGTCGTGTTACTTTCCCAGCAGTGACACACAGCTATAGTAGTGGCCGTTGTGTGCTTTACAAAACTACTTTGACATTCTAGCCTTGGAAGGATAACAGAGGCACAACGCGCTCGCCTTGAAAGCAAGGTGATGCTGTGCACCACAGGTTCGATCCCCGGGCCCGCGCTTAGAACCCCTGGGTATTAAGCGCGTTGTAAATAACCAATTGCAATTACATCCATCATTCTACTCCCCCCTATCCCCAATAATCCACTGACATGCTCTCGCGTGTCCCTACTTACGTCTGGATTGCGGCAACTTCACACACGTGGGCAGATGTGCAATACTGTTGCAACCTAGAATGAAACCCTGGAGACTTCAAGGAAAGAGAGGCTACAGTGCCAGGAAGCTTCCTCTGATGAAAGTGCAGATTCTTGGGGGAACCTTCCCGCGTGACAGTGTTCCATTAATATCAATGGAGGTCCTGCTTAATACAGCCTTATTATTATAATCCGTGCATGATTTACAAAGCTTAGTGTGGTGTCTGTGCCTTTATTTGTCCATTGTGTGTGTGTGCTTGGCATTTCAATCCCAGTGTTACCTATTCATCAGTCTGTTATGTGTTATGCAGACTTTTTTTTTTTTTAACATCTCTCATCCCATTGTCTAAACTATACAGATTAGGTGGCTATGCTGATTCGTGAGATTTTAATGAATCTGACCTTAACATGTTGTGCTGTGAAGATGTTAACACTAGCCTCTTTCACTTGATCTGCAGTTCACTGTTTACCATGCAGCCATCTTTGGAAATGGGAAGCACCCTTGGGGTTCACCTTTGACCCTCCTTATTGGATTTATCTTTGCACACTGCTTCCCTGTGGCCTTCTGTCTCTTTCTCCACCTCTGCATTTCTTAGACCATTTGAAACAGTACGTTCAAGTTTTACCTGTGAATTCGTTTTCCTCGCTGGGCGCTGCCCTTTATCTATCTGCTCTTGCTGGTTTTTCCAAGCCCTGATGCCAATATGTATATTCCATAATCTGGTCACTAATAGTGACTGAAAGAGGGCTTCTCTGACCGTACACCCTGCCTCTCTGTTCTCGCTCGGATAGACAGTGTAGACTATAGAGTGTACAATTAAGCATGCATCACACGTTCACTTCATCACAAACTTGAGTTCTGCTTCTGCTTCCCAGCAGTGGCTCAAGGTGCGTTCAGGGAGTGCGGCCGCATAAGCACCCCCGAGAATCCTCTCCGGCACCACAAATAAAGGGCCCCTTGCCCCCAGTTTACATGACACTGAGCTGGAGTGTCAGATAAACTTAATTATCAGTCTGGCCCAGCACCTATCAAAGAATCATGCCCATTGGTCGAAGTGAGCAGGAACGGTCGGGAACGGCGTTCCACTACTTTTATTTGTATTGTTAACAGTTGCACTAATTTGTGCAGCCATTTTCACCATTCCGTAAGTGTTCTTTGTTAAATCATAGCACACTTCTCTGCGTTGCCACCCAATAGCACTTGCAGCTAATCTTAAATCTGTTTCAACTCAATTGGCTGTCAACCAGCATGGTTGCACCCCTTTTAAAAATGTGTTGCCCGTTGCTCCCGTCCTGCCTACTCTGTCCCCCACCGGGCTCACAGTTCCACTACCTTTTTTGGTATGCTCCTGCCACTGATCATACCGTGCCCTTAAACACACTTTACACGAAAAGCAAGGGGCTTAGTTCTGTTGTCTGGCTGGTACTATCAAGGACAAATATGATCTGAACAACAGAACTGGGCGCCATGCTGCTTCATATCTAAAGGTAAGGGGCGCACAGGGACATAACTCTGCTTCCTCCTGGTGCATATCCGTCAGCAGCTGTAAAGGAGATGCTTTTACTCTGCCGTTTAATGGAAGTTATGTTCATGTCATTAACAGTGCATGCGTGACCTATTAATGCCCTCTTGCATCCGCCAGGTTTGGAGAGAAGTCAAAGGAAGAGATGCTGTTCCTAAAGGGAGCATTCCACAGCAGGCTGTCCTGCGCAGAGGAGCTGGAACCAGGTACCACCCACGTGGCAGGCATTGCAGAGTGACTCCAGCTCCGAGAGCCTGCCCACGCCCAACTCAATCAAGCTACCTTCAAGCCAACGCCAAGTAGTTGTTTCGAAGGGGATAGGTTAGCAGCGGACTCAGAGAGAAGTCAACTGATTCACTGTAGGGGGTTTGGTGGTGGGGGTGGATAGGACCAAATTGCCACATAGCCACATCTCTATGAAATTTTACACTGAATTGGGGGGCGGTCTGGTAACTCTGTTAGCCCATAGTTCACCATGGCAAGCAACAGTGAAGTGCCAGGGTTCTGCAACCGCTCTAAAAAACGTGTTCTCGGGCTGGGTACAAGCAAACCCCAGAGCAAATAAATCACTGTGTGACTGGAGAGAGGGTAAGAGGAGAAAAACAGGCTACTGACACAACAGACACCCTTAGTGTAGAGGCCCACCAGGAAATCCCCTAAGCGCCCTGTAGGCCAGGATTTTGCTCAGAATGAGACTCGATGGAGAGAATACATATGAACCAAGGCCATTATTTGTGTTTGATTCAGGCGAGAGTGAGGGTCGTTAGTGCAAGCGAGGCAGCCACACACTCCCCTGCTTCCACCGTCGCCACTGAGTCTGTTGTTTCATGCTGCCCACCTCTTTGGTAAGTGTAGCGCCATCCCTGCCCTTTGGCAAAGCAATGGCCCAGAATGCCACATTTTACAGGCCGCCTTTTTAGGAAGAATGTTTTGGTATACACCACCTGTGTTGTGTCTGTTTTCTGTATGTAAACAGCACCATTCATGATACTGTAAATGGAACACAAAAGCACTAGTAAAACAATTAAGTATTGTGAGGAAATCAGCGAGGACCATCTCAAAGAAAACTACACCAATGGTGCACACACACACAAAATAAGCAAACAAAAAGATTATTTCTATTAATTTAACTAAATATTTATACATAGTGCAACTGGACAGGAAGAGTATTCTCACTCTCCTTACTTGTCAGCATCGAGGCAGATAGCTCCTTAATAGCTGGCTCTGCATTGCTGACATGGCATGCAACATGGAGGGGACCTCAATGCAAATCTATATTTGCGCCCTCTTCTGGGTAAGGAAGTTGCTGTGATTTTAAGTGAGAAGAGGTTGATGCTGTGGGGATGGAATATCCGTCAATTGGCCACACTGAGGGATGTTTAATGGTTGAGGTAGGTCCTAAAGTGCACTATTTGAAGGGTCTTTTCTAGGCATGTGACATGCTCAATACACGCCAATTGAAAACACACTGAGAAAGCCAATAGGCCTCACATTTAAAAAAAGGAGTGTGAGAGCCCCTCTACTGAGAACGAACATGGGTCAGGTACCCTGTTCTTTGGAATTTGTTTGTTCCACTCAGGAGGGTCTACAACCACTTGCGGTCTCACATAATATGCCATGTCATGTTATGGTATGTTTAAGGGATGTCTAGCATGAACCACTGACATTCGTGCTGCTGTGTTGATGCATGCAATAATGTGTGTGGGTCTGTTTCTAGGTAGTCTGTGTACAGAACAAAGAGGGGTGGTGCGCAATGCCAAGGTAAAGCCATCTTATTCCCAGAAACAGCCTCATATGCATACAGATTATCATTGAAAGCCAAGTTTCGCCTCATCTGCTCAGCTGCTGCCTTCAGGTAGTGTATGTCTAGTAATAATAAGTGACCCTGAGGCAACCCCAATCAAAGGGCAGTTGGGGGTGGGGTAGCTCAATATAATGCGTAGAGATCCAAGTCTACTTGCCACACCACAGGCACGTGTTCCTTTGAATTCTAATGGCAACAATATTTGAAAACCATGTCCCACTTCTAATCTGCATCCAAAATCCATGCTATGGTCTGCAAAGCTTTCTCCTTCCTTCCAATTGGACTCCTCTATCCATGTTCAAGGACTTTTGCTTTCTGTGAGGCAGCTGATGTGAGTTTTCTGTCTATTCTGGGTTACATGTACCTTTTACATACGGTCCTGAATGAATACTACAAGCTGCATACCTTCCTGGATGCTATTGATACTATGTATCTATACTTAAGCAGAAGTAAACTCTTTGTAGACTGCTAATGTTGGCCTTCAAATGCTACTTGTTTATCATTCTGATTAGAGCAAGAATGAATAGGGTAAGGGGACCTAAAGGGAGTGTTTATTCCCTTTAGGTCCCCTTACCCTCTTCATTCCTGCACTAATTGAATGTTCTTCATTCTTGCTTAATTTGAATGCTGCGAGGCAGCATATCAACCTACGGGTTGTGATCGCGATGAGGTTGGCGACCAGATATTCTTGATAATTTAATTCCTTTGGTTTGGTGGAGGGGGCCCCAAAGATATCTGTGCCCAGGGCCCCAAAAGTGCTTAAGATGGCCCTGATGTAAGTGTCCGCCCAAACATGAGTTGGCAGCATTTACCAACACCCAAAAAATGCTGGTTTTCGGCACAATTATCGCACGGTAATTCAGCCGGCTGTATTTGTGCCGAAAATTAATGGACCCAATGGTGAATGCGGAATACACATTACCGCCCAACCCTTGATCCTTCGCTAATAGTGCCAGACGGGTGGGCGGTAACGCAAATACAGTTGGGCAGTATCCCATTTGGGATACTGGCCAACTCGTGATGAGGCCCATGTCCGAAATACCAGCTGAACGACCTCAATATCACTTCATGTCACAAAGGTGTCTGACCCAAACACCGGTCAGACTAGATTTCACATAATGCGCCACCTTTCTTTCGGCACCTCTCTAACCATGCTGATTCTTTATTTTGACCCGGCTCTGGGGTCCACCGGTTCTCTTTGTTTGTAAGGGGTGGGGGTGGGGGCTTTTGACTTCCTACCTCCAGCTGACCCCTTTTTTTGGTTTTAAGTAGTCACCCTTAATCCTCCATTGCCACTGTACCACACCGCCCCGATCACTTGCTTCCTTCGGTCCCACTGCCCCTCCTCCCTGTTGTGTGTCTCAGCCTGCTGCTTCCTCCCTGTTGCTTCCTCGCCCAATAACCCTCCCACTCCCGTACCACCCTTTTCCACCTTTTCCTACCACTCCCCACCCCGAGGCACAGCAATTCCTGCACTGTGCTTTGCAACATGTTAAAGACCCGGCATGTCAAAGCTGACCCTCTATAGACCTGCGCTGCGAAGCTGCGGCGCGAGAGGCATGTCACCACACAGGACAGATGCCAACAGAGGACGATAGGCCCCAGAATTCACTTTTCATCACTAATGACAGATTCTCCATTAGGGTACCTGCCCAAAATATAGAGTCTCCCTTAGATTAGAGGCCTCACCAAAAGCATTAATGTTCCAGAATGCACCCCATCACTGCAGGTAAAGAGGCTCCTAACAGACTCCACATATTAGAAAGGCGTCTCCTTATCCTTCATTTAGCGCACATGGCCCAGCAGTGCTTAATACTACAGAATGTCACCCTGCCTCAGTAATGAGGAACTACCCCTCCAGCAGGACTACATGCCCTAGGATTCACTCTGCCTAAAATATGAAGGACTCAACGTAGCACCACATGTTCCAGAATACATATTGACTTGGCAAAGAGACCAATGGGAACATAACGGCCTAATTCATAGAAGTGTTTTTTAATGGCATAGCCCCATTGGAAATCGCTGTTTGAATAAGGGCCTAAATGTTGCAAACTCACTAAAATCATCAATGAATGAAGCCAATGCTTTAACCCCCATTTCCCAATTGCCCCGAAACATCAATGATGTTCTGTTAAATGAATCACTTGAAAGGGTCTCTTTTTCAATTTAGTTGTCTATCCCTGTGTTGTAATAGCCTTAGAGATGCCAGAGGAGGGGAGGGGGCAATTATTTCTTACGAAAATTATCCATCCCCAACATATAACCGACAGCTTCGCCTTGGTCAATAACTTATGGGCTGAAAGAATGAGCCCTCCTTCAGTCTATAAGACTTATTATTCCATGGTGATTGTTATTGACCCCTCTATCAGCCAATCATAATGTTCAGAGTGCATTCAATAACTACTGTGATTGACTGCCTTCTAAACATTCTAACTTCAAAAGCAGACAGGAAACAACAATGCAATTTCCAGCCAGGATTTCTTTAATCCAGACACTTCCTCTCTAGGAAACCATTTTATTTTTGTAGCTGCAACAATCCATTTTAGTCACTTAAGAGAAAGATAAAGCACAAGTAAAATGTATTCACTTTCTTATGGAGAAACCGTTTAGTTGTACTTCTAATGCTTACTAATGTTAAACCCCCATCCAGCTTAAACAAGCTTTTAAAATGCTTAGCTGATGAAGACAACCTTGTTATTTAAATACTACAACATACACTCCCATTTAATTTACTAACTCAGTTGTTCTATTAACTTTAATCACTATTAAAGTTATGTGTTTTACTCCACCACCAAAACCTCAATTCATGCATTGCTGCTACCACTATGCATTAATAGTATTATAGTCCTTGGGAATGGTCATTCTTCGCTTGGGATAATGAACCTTCGCAAACGAACAGGCCAAGGAAAAGGCATGCCTTTATCCCGCAATATTGACCTCTCCCTCAGTCAATAAGTGAAAGGTAAGCAAATATGGATCCATTCAAACACTGGTAAGAATAGATGGGTAGTTCCCATTGCCTCCGCTTAATTGACAGTGTTGTTCAGCAGTGATGAAACGTTTTACTGGACAAAAGCTATGCTGCAGGTATATGAATAATCATGCCGGTCCTCAGGAGACCCTCCCGCCCAAACGACTGATTGAATAACAGCAACCAAACGAATATGCTGTTCACATCACCCAGAGTGGTAAGGCTTGGGCATCAGGAGGGCAGAACTGTCTGCATTCCAGGCCAGCAGATAAGCTAAACGTAATAAGCGCTGCCTATCACTCGAAGCCGGCTCCTGTTTACCGTTTCTGAGGTCAGATAAATGAAATGAAATGAAACTGCGGCCCCAGTAGCCATAGTAACACAGGCAGTGTTATTTTTGTCTCATTGTTGAATGCAGAGGCCACCTCCTCAGTTCTTACTTCCCTCACTCCCAACCAGCATACCCACCGGTCTGTGTTCTCTGTGGCTATTGGTGGAGCACAGGTTCTGGTATTCCACTCTGCTCGGCTTCCTTTTTCCCACCCCACTTGTTGATCACCTCTTCTCATATACTTTTGATGTTATTTATTTATTGTATCTGAACATTTATAGCAGCGCACAAAGCCTGTGGGCATCTAGGCGCTAGTTACAGCATAGATAGTCAAAAAGAACAGTGGGCCGATAAATCAAACAACAAGGTTTTGAGATTCTTTCTGAAAGCATTGTACAAGGGTTCTTCCTGAAGGTGCAGGGGTAGTTTGATCCAGAGCACAGGTGTACGTACTGGGAAGCTGGCACACCCCGCTTTGGCCAGAGCAAACTTTGGGGTGGTGAATCGATGACTGTAGGCCTAACTGGTGGGCTTTGTTGAGGTGTGTTTTTTGATGCTGTTACATCACATAGGTTTCTTTCATAGCGTGTTATGCCGCACACATGCCATCTCTAAGAGCTTTGGGTGAGGAATAGAGGTAGAATGGGAAGTCTTTAGGGAAAGGCCTGGTGCAGAAAAGGAAAGCACACAACAGAATGTTACCTTTACTTGCTTGATTGTATAGCGCTTCAAAATGCTGTCAGTTGTCTCAAAGCGCAGAGGGTGTAGAATAGATAGGAAAGAGAAACTTCTTAGCAGATCGAATGAGACAACGTAAGACTGTGTTATGCCGAGTGCTGGAAATTGAAATTGTTCTCAATTCCCACCCTCTAACCCACATACATGTTTGCCTCTCAGAAATTAAACACCTAAAATAATCAAAGTGAGGACTTTTTCTAATGAAGTTGCAAGCAAAGTATTAAAGGTAAACACATTTTAAAATTAGTTAAAATATGATCGGTAGATCCGACTCTCAGTGTGCTTAGTGTCCTGCACCACTGGAGCTTTGAGGCTCTACTCCCAACCTCAAAAGGTAAATATGCGAAAAAAAAGAAAAAAAAAACACGGTGGCGCTGGATGATTGTGCTAGCCTACACAATCATGTTCCATTAGCAGGAATGGGGTAACAGACTTGAATACACATCAAGATGAAACAACATAAATCAATGGATGTGCTTAGTTAACAGTACTTTAATTCCATGTTAACAGCACAATATTTATATCTAGATCAACAGTTCAGCCCTACAGCCAACACGTGTTTCGACAAACTGTCTTTGTCAAGGCAGGGCTAAGTGCTATAGAACGTCTGATCAATATGGCTAACACATCTCTCCAATGGTAAGTCGTGTTTAAACGAGTGGGGTGAGTCTGTATGAAGTACCCACCGGTATGACTGTACTGGTATATTGCAGTGTTTAATGGCACAGTGGCTGTATTTCCATACATATCCCCAAATGGGAGGCGTAACAGCCAGGAATTCCTCGTGGTCTACCACCAGGGACATGGGGGGGGTGGAGGGCATTGGAGATGGAAAGATTGTTCTCAGTTCCCACCCACTAACCCACATAAATATGTGCCTCTCAGAATTGAATCCTGGACACCTAAAAAAAAAAAAGTGATGAGTGTTTCTAATGAAGTTGCAAGCAAAGTATTAAAGATAAACACCCTTACATATTTTCTGTTTTTCCTGCAAAGTACTAACTATTTTAAAGAGCTCTGATCAGCGGTTGAAGTGGTCTTGGGTAAATATCTCGCACCGGATCCTAACAATCTCTATTTGAACCCTGGCTTCAGTAGCACAGCACCAGTAAAAGCGGGCGATCCACTAAAATAAATGAATTGTGCAAAGGGACCTTTCCAGATGCAAGATCCAGGAAGACATGTTTTGCCGGAATCTGGGAAAATCCTGCCCAATAATCAGAATGGGTTATGTTAGTTGCTTTCTATGGGGCTTTCCTCCCTGCCAGGCCCTCCATATCAAAGTTCAAAGAATGAAGGAAGATTTCTCATATAGTTGCCAGCCTAATCCCGTCATAGCAAAGTTCACTGCTGTTTCTCCATTCCCGCCCAAACCTTTTGCAACACTATTGGGCTCATTACAAGTATGGTGGTGTGGAAAAATATTGGCGTTAGTGGCATTACCGCCACTTTTGCGGCACCGCCATACTACAAGTTTGGCCTTGGAGTGAGGGATTGACCGCTAGCGTCAGGCTGGAGGTAATTCATCCTAAATTCTGACGAAAATCAGTAGAATCAGCATGGAATTAGCATGGTGGTAATTTAGCCGGCGGCAATTCCACCAAAAATGTCCCACAGTGTCCAATGGGCTCCCAAAAAATGGAGATTAACTCCGCCACCACCACTTAAAATCTCTTGCTTCCAAGGTGAGCACATTGCCGCTGAGCTATCCTCCCGAGACTGGTGCCCATGGTGCCTATGGAGCACACAATACGTTTAATGGCCCCACTCACTACCAGCTTTCCAAACTGCCATCTACGCCCCACCCCCCAAAATCTTTTGGCTGGCTCGGCCCATATTTATCAGACGTCCGTATCACCGTTGTCACAACAGTGTTTAGAATGCTGCACCAACAAGTGGGGACTTTTTTTTTCATACAAGGACATCTTCAGGATTATCTCATGTGTGTGAATGGACTTCATGCATACATTCACCTGTTGACCTTACCAGCACGAATCCTCCAGAACCCCTCAGCAATCCTCCCTCACTCCTGCCTCACGTTCCCTCTCTCAAACCTTCACCCCAGCTCACTTCCCGTCCCTGGCAGCCTGCTCTCCTGACGTTCCCTCTCTCAAACCTTCACCCCAGCTCACTTCCCGTCCCTGGCAGCCTGCTCTCCTGACGTTCCCTGTCTCAAGTCTTCACCGCAGTTCACTTCCCGTCCCTGGCAGCCTGCTCTCCTCACGTTCCCTCTCTCAAACCTTCACCCCAGCTCACTTCCCGTCCCTGGCAGCCTGCTCTCCTCACGTTCCCTCTCTCAAACCTTCACCCCAGCTCACTTCCCGTCCCTGGCAGCCTGCTCTCCTCACATTCCCTGTCTCAAGTCTTCACGCAGTTCACTTCCTGTCCCTGGCAGCCTGCTCTCCTCACGTTCCCTGTCTCAAGTCTTCACCGCAGTTCACTTCTCGTCCCTGGCAGCCTGCTCTCCTCACGTTCCCTGTCTCAAGTCTTCACTGCAGTTCACTTCCCGTCCCTGGCAGCCTGCTCTCCTCACGTTCCCTCTCTCAAACCTTCACCCCAGCTCACTTCCCGTCCGTGGCAGCCTGCTCTCCTCACGTTCCCTGTCTCAAGTCTTGACCGCAGTTCACTTGCTGTCCCTGGCAGCCTGCTCTCCTCACGTTCCCTCTCTCAAACCTTCACCCCAGCTCACTTCCCGTCCCTGGCAGCCTGCTCTCCGAATGATGGTCTGCGCTGATCTGACTGAGAGGCGCAATTAGTTCTGCACGGGAGCGGAGTGTGCGCAGGCCCATAATGGCCGCCTGGAAATGAGGTGCTGTACCCAGAGATTAGGTGCAGCTGGAAGGACTGCCAGTGATAAAGTGCGGGGCAGTTAATAAATAACCGAAGGGAAGGCGGCAGGAGTGGAAAGAGATACAGCGCACAGATAAATGAGACAGGCACTTCAATTGTCAGGGACTGGAAGGCACCCAAGGTGATTTAGAGGATGGAACCTCACAACTGAGTAGAATGGATGGGACACGCTCCCGCGCAAAATATGAGCCGTGGAAGCACCAGCTGCAGGGCTCGTGGCTTCAGCCTCTGGGAATAGCCAGCTACATGCAGGAAGAATGGACATGCTAACGAGAGCAGATATGCTCTCGAAATCAGTGCACCACGCGTTGAACTTGTCTCCAGACATTCCCGACTGGTATGCAATAGACATGGAGACGCAAACATGACACACAATGGGAGAAATGCAATTCTGTTCACCTGACAAAGCTAGTGGAACCGTGGCAAGTGTTAGGGCAAATATGTTACAATTTATTTATTTTGAAGCACATTGAATCAGTAATATTGCTCCAATCTGCCAGCTGAACAGTACACGTAAGGTCTCAAACGGGCCCGGATTGTCCCAGTATGCAGTCACTCTTGTCAATAAGTCTGGCCCTTCAAGCATTGCCTTATTAAAATATTGAGACAAAATGACTTTTGTCCCACATGAGTGAAGGATGAGTAGTAGCTAAACCACTACTCAGTCCTCACATTTCTACTAAACAAGGGTGATCCCAATTATAAAGGTGAAGCAGGCACAGTTAAAATAATTATAACTACTTCACCATTTGGAGTAAAGTGGGCTGAGGGAAGTCTATATTCTCAAGAGGGGCGTGAATGTGTGGAAGGAGCGCAAGATGGCCGCCAGGTAGCTGATTCCTTGTCGTGCTCCACCACACCTGAATCTTAGGAATCTCTGATGTACATATGACAAACACTACCAAAGCAGACAAGTAGCTAGTTTAGAACCTAAGCCGTCCTAGCTGCCGCTGGCCAGTCCACAGATCTGATAGGGAGCAACACAAATTATGGGAGCCTGACCGCGGAAAACAGGAGAGAGGCGCGCTGAGGCTGAGATCTGTAGAGCATGTCTGGGGGCGCTGCTGCTGGAGGGACTGTGGGTGAGGAGACTGGGAGACGTGGTGGTGCCCGACTGCTGTTGTCAAGGGATAGCTCAAGGGTTGACCCGCCCATGCGGCGGACTGCACAGATCTGGAGTTGGCTCACTCGGAATAGATCCTGGATTGTAGGCGTCTCTCTCCCAATTGAGAAGCCGGACAAAGTGTACGCACCACAGCTTGTTTGCTCACTTTCTGTGTCCTGCTTCAGAGGTGTTATGAGTCACTGAGTTTGGTTCCAACTGGTGAGGGCGGCGCAGGCAGCTAATGCGGACGTTGGATGGCCAGTCCCCAGTGTCTGTAAATGAGCTTGTGGAGTGCAGTGTTTGATCACAGGTAGCTGCAATTGTGTAGGACAGGACCCAGTGCAGGATATGCTGTGATGCATGTGCCGCACATGGTGGCTACCCCTTGTTGTTAAATATTCTCTCGCAACTGGTTGCTGAAAGTGCAAAGAATAGCCTCATAAACTGCTGGAAATATAAGCGGGTACGGTAGACTTGATATTATTGAAGCAAGAGACCGATTGACTTGAAGGTGTGTGCTTGCACATTAGCTGCTCCCCCTATAATCCCCCCCCGATATAAATGTTGGTTGGGGTGGTAAACACAAGAGAGAAGCGTTGTATGTGTCAAGAGGCCCAATTCAAAGAAGCTTTGCTAAAGGGGTGGGCAGACAAGAAGAAGGGAAGAAAGAAATAGCAGTGACGCAAGATGCCAGTGTTCAAGAAATGTGTGAGGATACCTCCTCTAATGCTGATCGCAGATTTCTGATCCTGAAAGGGAACAATCACATTCTGGGCGAAATTGATAACCTGTCTGTATCAAGGGCGCAAATGAGACAATAAGTGGACAAAATAAGAGCTAGAACATCTGAAGCAGAAAGGAGAATACCCATGCTGGAAGATGAGGGGAATGATGCCAAAAATTAACTAAAGAAGCTGACAGATGCTGTCTGTCAAAAAAAAGTGAAGTTGACAGATTTAGAAGACAGATCTAGAAGAAATGATCTAGGTCTAATAGGGCTCCCTGGAAATACAGAAAAGGGCAACATGGAATCGTCCCTGGAGGAATGTATGCTAACACTATTTACAGAGGGTAACACACTGCAAGGCATTAAAATTGACAGAGCTCATAGGACCCCGATGCAGCGACAACCACCTGAAACATTATCAAGGGTTCTGATGATTAGGTTACTCAATTACCAAGACAAGGTGAAAATAACGACTGAGGCCCGGAATCAAGGTTCAATAGTGTGTAATGGTGTGGAGATCACATTTTATCCTGATTTCGGAGTAGAAACTCAAAAGAAGAGGAGTATTTTCGATGACGTAAAGAAAACACTGAGGTCTAAGGGAATTGCATATGCATTGTTACCACGCGGTAAACTGCGTATTGATGTAGTGAAGGAAAGACACCTCTTCGAAGATCCAACTACTGCATTACATTACATTGAGATGCTGTCCTGAGGAAATGGTATCCTGTTTTTCAGGGTATTATATTATGAGCAAACTGTTATCCTGTACCGTTAGATATGACACTGTCAATATACATAGAATTTTTAATAGGATTTCACACATCAAGAGGGCATGGCGGCCGGTTAATATTATTATTGAATCATATTCTTGTTATACAGTTGGATGGGTGATTCTGACAATATTGTCTTCTGTCTATGGTTAAATCTTAATTGAATTGTTTTGGCTTATGACTTCCTTGGCTAATACATAAATCACCTGGCAACAGAACTACCCTCTTGTGACGAAGCTCTGCATTTGCCTGTAGCTCCTTCAATCATCGGTTGAGCTGCGGCAAAGAGCAGGACTCTTCGGGATTGCCTAGTTGGTGGTATAGGATTCGGAGGGATACAGGAAGTTCATGACTTGCTTGTACTAATTGTTGCAATCAAAGTTGGGCTTCAGGGCATTGCATGGGCGGGAAATGGGAAGGGTAACGTTACATTTGTAACCACACCTGAGAACGAAACAACACAAAATGATACTGGACAAATCATTCAAATGCACCTTCACAGATAAAACCGGAGAGTGATGGCCAATTATAAAATGCTATCCTGGAATCTAAACGGGAATAATAGAGTTGTGTAAAGAGTTAGAATCGGATCGTACCCGAGAAGAAGAAAGATTGGTTTAGTGCTTCTCCAAGAGACACATTTGTCCACAGAAGAACATGGCAAAGTAGGTATGAGATGGGGAGAGACAATAGTAATCTCTTTCTTCTGTCCATCAGCCAGAAGGGTGTTTATATCGATTAATAGAGGCATACCATGGCAGACCTTAAGTCCATGGACCCCAATGGGAGATATGTGGGGTTGGTGGGGCAACTGGTGGGACAGCCAACACTTGCATTTTTCTCATACAGACCGAACAGTGATGACTCTCTCTTTTTCTATTTGCAAATAGCAAGGATATTGGGGGAATGGCTGGAGCATTGCCTCATTTGCACTAGGGACTGCAATTGAATTTTACATAAATATTGGAACATATCCCGAAAGGGATGTAGACGGCTAGGACCAGCCTCTAGCACACTGCTCAAATTAATGGAGGATTATACGCTAATCAAATCCTGGAGATGCATGCACCAAAACACGCCTGGCTAATCATTCTACTCCCCTGCACATCACATGTAGTGTAGGATATACTTGTGCTTCAAGCAGAGTACATGTGAGCACTTAGTGTGCTCAATGGGATATCTAAATCGGACTCTGCTGGACCAAGCACCATTATAAATCATAATCACCGGGTCACCCAAAAAACCACCAAGGCCTCCCTGCAGGCTGAGAGTGGAGGCTTGACCGGACCAGACATACTTGCTTGAAGGCAACTGGGTTTTAGGCATTGCAGACCAGCATTAATCTTGATGAATAATACTCCGTTGGTAGTATGGTCCTTAATTACTTTGGTGTGCTTTAAAGGAAATGAAAGTATTAATGACTTTTGTATGTTCATTTTATTGTGTTGTTTTAACATATTAAATATAGGTCGATATTGTCTGATTGAGATTATTGTACTGTATTGCTGCGCATTTGGATTGTGTTGTACTTTGAAGGAATACAGTATTTCGACTGAATGAGTGGGATTTGTTTGGGGTTTTCTACAGTATGACCTGGGCTAATTCTGGTCTCTGCCAGCATCTGCCAGCTTTATTTTAGGAGGTCACCAGCAAATTAACTGTGTTGTATTTTTGATTTGTAATACATTTTGCCCAGTCTGTCTCCAAAGCAAAGGGCTGTTACGCGTGTTACAGCTAGTGGACAAAACAGCTCCTGTCCCACCAATTCAATACCTACATTTAAAAGTGTAAAGCTTACTAATTACCATCTTCTCTATTTCTTTCCTAACGTTACTGCTTCGTGTACTTCTGCAGGCAAAGTGCTTCCTATAAAGGTAGTCCTCATATTTTCCACATGAATAGGCAAATCCAAAGAGGTCCACTATGTAAAATTAGTAGGAAAATACACAACCTGAATTAGTTGACATGAGTACTTCACGTGGAAGGGTGATGGATTTCCCAAACCAACCTCAACCGAAGACTTAAATTGTGCAACAGCACCCGGAGAATTCCAAGTGCCCAATGGGATAACCAAATAAATGATCTCAGGCCCAAATAACCGGACAGACTCAAAGAATATGGCAAAACACTACTTTATTATCTATTCAATAAAGTTGGGAAACCTGGTGAAAAATCAAATCATAGCTCACACACTCTCATCGCATTTCCATGACACAAAAAGCTTTATACCTTGATGTACGTCAGCTATGATGTCATCCTACGAGGCAAACAATAAGACCTATCGGGTGAAGGGATTGGTTAAGGGAGCATATATATCTATATTCTGTATAAATGCCAGTAACATCATTGGCTGACCCTTATCTGGTAGGCACACCTTAAACATCCACTATGTAAAATACATGTCGTCCACATAACACTGGAAGTTAGGAGAGAAGGTAGAGATCAAATGGGCTAGAGGGTCAAAGTAGAGGTTGAAAAGCCATGGCGAAAGGACAGAGCCCTGAGAGACACCACAGGTGGAGAGTGAGATGGAGGAGAGAAATGGGCCCATTTGAACGTGGGAAGATCAGTCAGAGAGGAAGGAGGTCAACCAGTCCAGAGCCAGGTCCAAGATGCAAAGGGTATCATGGAGCCAATTTGTTAAGGTGGCATGATTAACTGTATCAAAGGCAGAGGAAATGTCTAGAAGAATGAGAACGGAAGGAGAGTCGGAATCAAGATTAGGGAGCACATCTTCAAAGGTTTTCAGGAGTGCAATTTCTGTGCCTCTGGATGCTCTTAAGCCAGACTGGTGGTCGTGGAGACAACCAACAGATTCAGTGGGGTGGATGAGCTGGGAGATGGGCAGCTTCTCCAAGAGTTTCCCGGGTCTTCAAGGAGATTGCAGATGTCAGAGGAGTGTTTGATGGCAGAGCGAGAGTTGAGGGTAGCTAAATTTAGCAGTTTGCCACTTTTGAAGGTCTTCCGGGGAAGGGTACAGGAATGTGGTACACCAATCAGTGGTGGCAGAGGGGTGGCAGAAGGAGGAATGGCAGGAGAAGGGAGCAAGGTAATGAGAGAGAGAAGACACCTATCAAGAAGGAGGAGGTTGGACTCAGAGTCCTGGTCTTTGATAGTGCCATTCAGATAGACATTAATGATGGCTCTAGAGGAAGGGAAGTATGCCAAGAGTACTTCCCAATGGTTGCCACCATTGATGGGTGAGGAGGAGAAAGTGGAGAGCACTGAAACCAAATGAGGAATCCATAGGTTCAGAAAGGGAATGACAAAGAGGATGTCAGTCTGCCTGGACATTGGTGTCAGCGATGGGCAGGCCTTGATTTGAGACTAGGAAATCTTTCTTGAACGTTGTCCTTCCTGACTTGGAAAGAGAGATAGGATAGGTGAAAGAGTAGCAGTTAAAGGAGATAGAGGCGATTGAACGCATCATGGAGCACGGAGTGAAAGGAGGGTCGGGGGGAGAGAAACTGCAGTGCATGATTCCCAATTTCAAACACAAAGCAAATGCAAAACACCCAGGTTCGACTTTCGTAGATAGAGGGAAAAAAACTACATTTAAAACACACAGTAAATGCAAAAAACCCCATATTCGACTTTCCTAAAAGGAGGGAACAAAGGCAAATTTCAAACACAAAGCAATGCAAACACCCAGATTAGACTTTCCTAGATAGAGGGAAAAGACCAATATGGCTAACGACAATTCGTCTAAAGCATAATATGGATAAAGCCAGACACGGATGCCATACAACTGTGCATATTCGTTAGCCGTAGAAGCTTCCTCAAATTAATCGGATTGTTTGTGTATTTGCATCTGTGTACTTATGTGCCTTTCATCCTCTGTTGGGCCACTAAATCATAAAAAAAAAAAACAATAACAGAAAATCAGACCAACTCAGTACATTTTAGAGAGGGTAGGCATAAGTTAAAACGTTTCATAAATCTAACTTCAAAATATCATGTGAACATTAAAAATAAGTCTTTGTCAGGGCTTTGTAATTTATGCAAACCCAGTGGTGATAGGTTGAAGCCGCCCGGTAGAATACACAGCAACTCCGATTTCAATGTAACCTAGCCTGATCGACATTGGACAAGACCTGAGCAGCAAACATGAGCTGTGATATTGAAGCCCTATGATTTATTTCGTATGAAATCCCGACGCATCCTGAAACCTGAGTGGCATCAACAGCAAATGGATCTGTTTGTAGACCACAGTGTTGCCTTTGCAATAAAGGTTCATGTCTGAATTGCACCGGGATGCGTTGGGCACCCATACCAACTGTGAAGATGAGTGGCACAACTGTCCCCCTGGCAGAGTGTCAAGAAGACATTATTGGCAATGGTCATTTGCAGAGGTGTTGCTAGGGCTGTAAAAGGTCTGGGTCTTTGCTAATGTCAGGACTGTCGGGACTCAGGGCTAGTTAGCCTTTTGGTTGTAGCCCCTGGAATTCTATATGGGGCTACAACCAAAAGACCAAGGGCTATAGCACTCACAGCCACCCCACCCCCCTAGCAATGCCTCCGGGCGTTCGATCCATGGTGCCTTCAGAAGTGATTTACAACTCTATAGTAGAAAGCTTTCCGTCCTTCGGTTAAACATTATTCACTGTGGTCTAAAGTAGGAGTCTGCAACCTATGGCTTTTTACATGCTTTGGACTAAAACTGCCAGAGTGAGGGATAGTGGTGTTCATAGTCCCACGTATCTGGAGAGCTACAGGATTTCAGAGCTCTGGGCAAACGTTAAAGGGGTAGTAGTTAACACAATGATCAAAAGAGCAGTGCAAATCAGATGGTTTGCGCTCAATAATCAATACCCTAGAAAAGGAGTAGGCAACCTGCTACATGTGCTGCCCTACAACTCCAATGAACCCTCACCATTGCGTATACTGGATTGGCTGGTGACAGCTGTAGGCAAAAGCATGTGGACAGCCGCCGCTTAATAATGGCATCTTGGTTGAAATATTAAATCATTGATTAATATGTGTTTCTGGTAAATCTCCTCACTTTTCTGACGTATATCATATTAACAGTCTCACATTAAATCAGCTGAGCTGTTTTAAAGCTGTTGGGGCAGGTATGCCCAGAAACAACATTGTCCTGTAACCTGTGGCTCTCCTGTATTTTACACTATAGCTCCCATGACACCTCAGCATTGACTATCCTGGCTAGGGTCCATGGGAGTTTTAGTGCAAACCATCTGACAAGCACACGTTTGCATACTCTGGGAGGACTGACATTTAACATTTTGCAAAAGTCAGAAAGTCACTCAACAGCATTTACTAGGGCAATATTAGCAAGGACAGCATTTTTCACTAAATTATTCTGAGGCCACAGCGAGAGGCATGCAAAGGGGTCTTGGCAGAAACATCATCACATAACACCACTCAGGTAGAACGACCCAGGTTCTTTTTCACAGCATCAATTACAGGGATTCCTAAACAAATACATCCAGCTATTACATTCTGTCCAATCAGGATTGGAGGACGAATTACACAACTGGCAAGTGGAGAAGGATGCAGTTCCTTGAATAAGAAGATGTGGCCTTGTAGTTGTTAACTTGTATTAATAGTGATCTGTTTAATAAAAATACTTAATGCAGCGCCTCCATGTGCAGACCGATGATAGTATAAGGCCTGTCTGTCTGTTGATGGATCAACTGTGAAAGTGGGGTCTTCTACCTCTTTTGTTGCCTTATGCCACCAAACTACTAAAAGCTCCTGGCCGAGCTGTATGCCATGCCGACTTCACATTTGTGGAGCTGTGGGAGGGTCATGGGCAACACTGATTTGCTTTAACGGTGACAATACATCAAAGACCTTTAACCGATCTCATAGAACAAGCCAACATCCCCCAAGCCTCTGCTACCTGCATGAACTCTTAACAGTAGCTACCCACACAGCCCCCTCCCTAGATTGCACTTTGTGCCGTTTTCCCATAGTCATTGCCCCATCCAATCTGTGTTTAGCCCACTCCTTTCATCCTATTAGCAGACACATTATTTCATCCCCATTTGTGTCAAACCCTCTCCTGCGTTTTGTACTATCAGCATTATCATCCCTTCTATCCTTACACCGAAAGTGCACTGTCCCACTGTTCACCCTTTCCAATGCTGGATATTCAACCCTTTTCTCCTCTCAACCGAAGGCAGATAATGTTCTCTTTCCCTTCCCCCATGATGTGGGCCTGGCTGAATTTTTGCAGGCCATATCCTTCGCTGTTTCGGCCTTTCTGTCTCACCATGTTGTATAATGGCTGCATTCCTAGGTGTCACTAATGCTTACAATCAACAGGGGCCAGGGGCATCTGCCCTTATCTGACCTCCACCCTCACCCACTCTCATGGCGGGAGACATCTGTAGCATTCTGCATGCAGTTTAGATTTTGCTCTCTCATTTCACTGCAGTTAGACATGTTCTGAAGACTGTCCTCAATAATCCCTCTGGTTTTCTTAATGGGTGTACTTAGTACGTGACTACATGGGAATGGCTGGACTGTGGACATGCGACAGGGCCTCTACATTGGCCCACAGATAACTTCATTAAGATAAAGTACCGATTCTGCCCCAGGTTTTGCATGCATGAGTTGTTTTCAGAAAGAGATACGTGTTTCTACTAACGGGGAAGGGAAAGCAAGGTTCCATTTTGCGGTGGGCTTTTACTGTTCAAGGTTCAGGCAACAGGACAGCAAGATTCTTTGACTGGATGTGGCAGGCCTCCTCGTCTCTGTACTTTATAAGGATCCCGGTTGGAAATAGTGGCTGTAATGGACAATTTGAGTAATGCAGGAAATCACTCCTGGCTGGTTTTCATTTTTTGCAAATGTCCCTTCTTCATCTACTTGAATAAACTCATCTTTGGGGATTTGTACAATGGATGGCATGACAACATTGGACATTCCATAAGGCCCAGTAGATTAACTGGAATCTGCAGCCCAACATTCCAGCGGAGCTTTTGGGGGCCCATTTGTATTCCAAGGAGGGAATGGGGAGAACACATAGCATATAAATTTTTTTTAAAAAAAACACTTTGCTCTAAAAACAGGTGTGTCAGCATAAGGCAGGTTGTGGGATGTTTTTACCCATGCATCCAAGCCCTGCCTCAAAAACTGTGCAGTACTGGCATTGAAAACATCATGATGGCCAGAGCTTCCCAGAAAATGCCCAGGGAAGTGCATGAAGAATAGGTTGCCACCCATTTTGCCGATGTTATGGGCACAGAAGGGCACTGCCTAAAACCACCATTGGACTACCCACACAGTAGCCTGAAACCATTGGGAATGGCAATGCTGATTGCCAAAAGCAACCTAGAATTGTGGGGAACTCATTTTCTTAAATCCCAAAAATGGGTGCAGTACCAGTACTCACCACTATCAGAAAGCCGGCGTTTTAAAACAATACCAGATTTTTTTATATGTGTAAAACTGAATAGATGAACCCAAAGCATGCCAAAGAAAGACTTACTGAGAGGTGGATCCAATGTAAAGTTATATTCTGAAGTGACTTGAATGTTCATAACAAGACTGGCTGAGCTCTGCAGGTCTGCAGCAGCCTAACTGAAACTGGATTTAAAACTACCAAAAATCGAAAATGTTTAAAAGAAATGAGTGACCTACTTTTGAGTGTCACATAGGTTGCAATTGTTTAAATGTCATAGTTTTAAACTTAGAATCAGCATCCTAGCTGCATATGTAAAAAATTGTCTTGACTTAAACTGGGGAACAAAAGTGACATTAGCTGGGGCCTGGCTTAAGGAACTGAATTCTGCCCACCAGCTACCCCCGACAGGAGTTGAGACTTGCACAACAGCTGTGTTCCCAGGCCTATCTGCCTTTTGCTGCTCCCACCAAAAGGGATATGACACTTCCCTGATTGAATTACCTGGGCTCTGCAGGAAATTGAACAAAGCCCTGTCCTGACTCAGGCAAATGTTTTATTACGGGGGCTGTAAAAGTGGCTTCCTCCTGGAAGTAAAGGGGAGGAGCACTGCCTGTGAGAGCAAGCTGGCTTGGCAGAACTGGAAAAACCAGAAATTCAACCTTGTGCTGGGGGGAAACCACACCCTTGTAGCCAGAATATGGTTTTAGAAAAAGATGAATAACTCATAGAGCGGACTTGTGAAAATTATTTAAATGATACCATAATTCTTGTGATTTTTCTGCCCACATTTTAAGAGGTTTTTAGAACCGTGGCATGATCTGGGGGCAAACTAGCAGTTAAGAGGGTATTACTTAAAATGTATGCAAGTTAAAAGTCTGATACTTCATCAATTAATGCCTGCATGCCTTGCGCACATGTGTATAAATTTGAGTAAGAATCTGATATAGGTAAGCTGACCAAAAAGTGAAATATGTTGCCATTTCTCAATGCAAGCTCCCAGGAAGAGCAGATTTGGACAGGGTATACCTCCTGTGATATGTGATGGGTGCATGTAAATTTAAACAAATGTGCACCTGTGCAAATATGTCTTTTGTGTCAAAATATAGATTGTGTGTAATTTGACAGGGGTGGGTTCTCTGTACCATAAACAGACCTCATCATGATGACACTTCATTTCATTCCCCCAATCAAGGGGAAGAGGATGAAGTGGCCAATGACAAGTGGAGAGGGGTAGAGCCTAGTGATGCTGCACACACACCCATTTTCAAAACACATAAAAGCAGACAGTCAGGACAGATAGAGACCTTCAAATCCATTTGCTGCGGGACGCTCTGCCGGGAAAATCCATACTTTACCTCCATCAATCTCTAGAGAAAGCTGTGCAGAAAGATCCAGACTTCAAATCCATCAATCTCCAGAATCCAGAGAGAGAGAGAGCTGACCCAGATCACTGTGAAGTGCAGAGACCAGACCAGAGTCCAGTCTAAAACCTGACCAGATCCGTGGCGAGGCCCATTCTAATTCAAGAATATAGTGTGAGTACCTAGCAAGACTGTGCAGAACCAATCTCTTAGTTAAAATAATATAATTCAATCTATTTTAATCTAAGTAGAACTGCCTCCTAACTGTCACCTGTCATTTGCAAAGCTGTCACCTGTCATTTCTAGTTGCTAGCTGTCATTTGTCATTTTGAACTTTAAAATTTCAAATCCGAAAAACTACCTTTATTTAATCGTTCATAACTCCGTAACCGTTTGTGCTAGAGACTTGCAGTAACTTTCCTCTGAAAGCTGGGAATCGTGGCTTTTGCCGCAATCGCGAAAAACGCACTCGCGAATTTGCCGCGATTTGCAAATTTCTCAACGTGTGAAAACAGCAGTTTTCCTGCTTTCAGTTGCCAAAAATTTGTTTAACCTGCTAGTTACTCCTAGATCCTTGCTAAAGTGAGCCTGGACTAATATTAACTTGATACCACTCACCCTGAACCTCTAGAGGGAATTAAAAGCATTTTAGCATATTTTTCACTTCATTGCCAGCACATATAAAAGCATTTTGGGCCTGTGTTTCCAACTTCTGTAGTCTAAGCTGCTGGGGTGAACTGAATTACAGTTGATTGCATTTCTGAGAACTGTGTGCTTTCCTTCCATTTCCTTGCATTGCATAAAGGGGGGAGGGGATAGCCAGAGAAAAGTGATTACATTGTTTTGTTGAACGCATATTGAGTATTTTCTGTACTGTATTTTCATTCCACCTTGCATCCATTTGAAACCATAAAGTATTGTTGCTATCTTATCCATCCTATAACCACTCATCATTGATTATAAAGAAGTGTGCTAGTGCCAGACTATCCATTATTGATTACTGCTCAGATTCAGTGCGATATTCAATTATTAAATTATTATAAAGTGTGATATATATATCTATTGTTTAAATTATCAAATAAACCTTTAAACGTGCAAAACAGAACTACTTCTTGGCTCAGTGGGGTCAGGGGGAGTCCAAGAGAGGGGTGTTATATAGGGGTAGTCATCCAGAACGCATGAACTGGACATAAAGATATATTAATAAGGGTTTCCATTCAGTATCCCAGACTAGGCATTGACTTAGCTGTAGTGTTGAATTGAATCCTCTTACAAATTGGGGGCTCGTGCCGGACGTTTGGATTAGATTTATCACTTGTGCAGATTAATACAGCGTGCCAGCTGACCAGATACACATATCCGGTCGGATCACACGCTGTGTTATGCTGTAAAGCACTCCTCAAAGGAACGCTCTAAGGAAAAGGTCTGTTTTGCAAAAAAATAAAATACAAACTTCTGTAAGTCAGGACAGAGACCAATCTCTAGAATGACGACCTTAGTAGACATGAAAATAGCCAGAGAGCACTTCTTACATAAGTTATTTGTGAGAGGTGAGTGGACTCACCAGGACCGCATGGTCTGGTTGCAGGCCATCACGCAACAGGTCACGGAAACAGGGTCAGATATATGGAGAGATCAGGGTCCCTTACATGTGGCCCTGAGTGAACTATACATGGCTCCTAAAGCTAAGGATGAACAAGACAAGATGGTTAGGATAGCGGCATACCTGTACCTATATATGGGAGACATGCAGGATAAATGTACTGAAAGCCAAGATCTGGCGAATAAGCGATAGATGGCGTTAGAGAAGGTCCAATCTGACCTGGTCTCTTCTGAGCAGAGGCTGCAGGGGAGCCAGGAGTCAAAAAATGAGAGTAGACAGCACATCATTAAAATAAAGAGGGATATGGACATCCTGCAACAGGAAAAAGCTGACCAGGATACCAGATTTCTGGCCTTGCAGAAGGAGTACCAAGAAGGTTTGGACTCCCTACTGCAGAGCCAGAAAAAGCTGGAGCAACAGTTAGACTTCAATAGGGCATGTGCTGAGCAGGTAGTCACCCTGCAAAGCCACCTAGATAGGGAGAAGGCAGAGAGCAATAAACTGATTTTGAAAGACCTGGATACCCAGGCAGAGTTTGACCAGGAGCGCCAGAAAGCTAGTGCCTTCCAAAGGCAAAGGGACGACCTGGCGGCACAGATGCAGGCTCTTAGTCAGGAAAGGGTTACCTTAGGCCAGGAAGTCTGCCACTTAAAAAGGAAAATGGAAGAAAATCACCTGGCCCTCCACAGACTGGGTGACCGCCAAAAAGAACACCATAACTTGTTAGAGCACACCAGGAAGGTGGAGGATGCTCTGGCAAGAAAGGAGCAGGCCAATAGGGACACAGCTCAGGAGGTAACCCTCCTGCAGCAAAGACTGGCCCAGTGCTCCAGGACCAATCAGGAAACGCAGAGAGAGAATGAGGCTCTCTGCCAGCACAATGATAGACTCCAACAACAGGTAGCGATGCAGGAGAGACTGATAGAGTCTAGTAAGGCCTTAACTGAGGAACTGAAGGCGCAGGCTCTTGCATTGCAACAGGGAGCAGGGGCGGATAGAGACCAAGTTCGCTGGGAAAGGGAAACTCCTGAGCATAACCTAAGGAGCCCTAGTACCAGAGGCCTTTATCTCTCTCAGTCCCTGGACTCTGCCACCCCCATTTCCCCTGGCGCACATGAGCACAGGGCCACAGGGATGGCAGATTACTATCCAGCCAGAAGCATGGGGCTCATAGGCCAGTAGCACCCAGGAATGGAGGGGCGGGCATCCGGGTATGGGCACCCAAGCACAGTGCAATTTAATGGGGAACCCCCGGAGAGTAGGCCCATTAAGGGCATCCCGAAAACCTCTGCCCAGTTAGGTCAGTGGGGGGGGTACCCATCAAATCCTGGCAGCAAGGAGGGATCTGAAGACTCCTCTGAGCGGTACAGGACACAGGAGACCAGGTCCCCACATTCTGCTAGCCATTCCCAGGCTCGCAGAATCCGAGAAAACCTGGAAGAACAGACGGGAACCTCTGGGAGCAGTGCCTCTGAGTCAGAAGATGAATGGACAAGGGTTACCCGAACCAAAAAGGCCAATAAGGCAAAAAGGGCCTTGCGTAAGGATCCTTTGAAACATATTAAGGCAATCAGGAGTGTCATCACGCATTATCATAAGAACGCCAAGTACTCTGTTTGGGAACACTTGGAGCTCTATGAGCAAATGATGGAGACTTTTCATTTGAAGGACAGCCAAAGCTGTATCCAATATGTAAAGTGGACATTCTCCCCAGAGTACTCCAGTTTCTTTGCAGGGCTGGAGGACCAAAATCATTCCAGGTGGTCCACCTATAGGGCGGCCATATTAAAACATTTTTCTGTTCACAGAAATCCCCAAGAGGCTCGCAAGGCAGCCTACAATTTACAATGTCGGGAGGATCAGGCCCCACAAGAATTTGTGCAGGAGTTAAAGCGTGCTTCTGCACAGACCACAAGAAGGGTGCGCACGGATAGCAGATAATTTATTAATACGTTTTTCCATGCCTTGCCCAAATACATAATGACCCAGCTTGTGAGGGATTTTCACGAGAAAAGATCTTTAGACTGGGTCATTGAACAGGCGACCCGGATCTATGAGGTGCAGAAGCCAATAGAAAATAAAAATAATGCGCCCAAAAACCCCAAAGCCAACAACACCCCTGCTGCTGCCAAGGTGGCAGAGGTAAAGGTCACCCCCGTTTTAGAGTTGGAGATGGGGGGGCCTAAAAACCTACCTGCACCTAATAATGCTAGGCCCAGAAGGTCCTCGGGCCAGTCACAGACAGGGGGCCAGGGAGGCAGCCCCACAAATGGGGTCCCTCGCTCTCCTGATTATGTAAGTCCCTGTTACAAGGGAAATCGACCCATCCTGGGTTATGTGTGGACTCCTCCAGCCCAAGGGGGGGGATCCAGCCAAGCACCTAACCCAAGGAACTTCCCTCCTAACTTCCCACCGGAGGGCAGAAATTCTCCAAATCCTGGGCAGAACTTTTTCCCCAGGTATCCACCCAACTTCCAACCCCAAAATCATCCATCCTTCTTTCCCCAATTCCCTGAGCCCAGACAACCTAATCCGGGAGAGGGGAGGCCAAGGGTGGAGGGGTATCCAAATCTTCCCAACCAGGGGTACTACCAAAGAAGGGATAGCTACCCTTCCCGGGATCAGCCCAGGGGAGAAAACAGGGCCCCGTATCAGCCTGAGCGGGTTTCCCAGTTAGAGCACCAGGTTCAAAACATGGCGCGGGATCTGGGTCACATACTGAGGGCTCAGCAGAACCCTCAGATCGGCATGCCGGCGCAGAACGCACCCAACTCTGGACCTGGTGCTCCAGAACAATGACGGGGGCAGCACCCCGATAACTCTCCGGTTCCCAGGGAGGAGGCACAAAGGGAAGGGGGGTGTAAAGCCTTGGAGGAAGCTTCCTTCCTCACTTGTAAACAGCCCCTGGAAACCCAGGAACCGGAAACAAAATCTCTTGCCCCTGAAAGTCTGCCTCCTAAGGAGCAGAGGGGGGGTAGGAGAAACAAAAGACCCAAACAGACTCAGTTTGAGGAGGAAGTACAGATCTTCCAATTTGAGGGAGAGGGATCCTCAGAGGATCCTGGGAAAAGGATCTTCTCCTTCAGAGAGGGGGGAAACTCCTCCCAAAGAAAAATGGGTCCCTAGGGATGCAAATCCAGACTGGGGAGATGTGGAGACTGAGCTACCGCCGCCCACCATCTCATCCCAGAACCAACAGCAAGAAAATCCCCTGGTTCAAACCCATCCTGATGACTGCCTCCCAAAAGGGGGGGCGGCCCGGAACCGGAGCCAGGGGAACCCACAATGGCTCTGATCTCCAGTTGCCAACTTTTTCTTTCAGATTCCCAAGGCTCTCCACAGAATTCTGCCCAAATCTCTTCGCTAGCGATGTCCAAAACCAGAAAGTTAGCCCACCAGTTGTCCAAAAATGTGCATTATCTGTGCCCCCTTGAGGAGAAGGAGGGAAGATACTATGCCCCGGTACAAGTACAGGGGCAGGGTACAATTTTGGCACTGGTGGACACTGGATCTCAAGCTACCCTTCTGTCCAGAAGGGCCTTTGATGAACTGAATGCAGGAAGGGGAGGGAATTACCAAATTCCTCTCACCTCACTTCCTGGACAACTCCAGAACTTTGACGGGAAGGAAATTCCCGTCGAGGGGACGGCAGACTTGGACATTAAAATTGGGCGACACAAGTTGAAACACCCGGTCATAGTTGTGACTCCAGAGGGCACCCCTTGTTTACTAGGGAATGACCTCCTGAGAAGGTTGTCACCCCTAATAGATTGCGTAAACAAGGTCCTCTGGACCCAGACTAGCCGACCAATAAAATTAAAACAGAGTGTCAACCATGTTAGTTTAAACGGCACCTGCCACATGGTTGAACAAAAATCTGACCAAGTAGAATTTCACTTCCAGAATAGCCAAATTCCAGACGTGACAGTAATAGCAGTAGGACAACAGACTGGTGATGGATGGTCCTCTCTATTTCTGAAAATCAACCTTCCTTCCAGTCTAAAGTGGTACTCCACGCTGGAAGGAAACACTTTGAGATTCTATACTAATCCACAATCAGAAACTCCCACTCCTATAGTCCAGAAAGATGTGAAATCAGCTCAGAGCCTGGCTGATATTCAGCAAATTGGAGAGCAGTTGTTCATCCCTGTCCAATTAAATGATGGGAAGGACTCTGTTCTCGCTCGAGTGTGTGTGAACAACGGTAAGAGCTTCATCAGCGAAGCCATGTTCCGCCAACTCCCAAAAGATCCAGCCATTCCCACATTCAAACTGATAGACAAATGGGGAATGGACCTGGAAGCACCTAATTCCAAACATCTCCTGCCAAGCAGGTGTATGCTCAAAATCTCCATTGGCAACAAGAGCATAGTCCCCAATTGTTGGGTCGTGCGAGACGTCCCTGCCGCCTTTTACTTAGGCAGTGACATTCTCAATCGCTTTGCCATTAGTTTGGACCTAATAAACTTCAAAGCTTGGTCCCGGTTAGCGGATAATCCCATGGGCTTTGATGATCCAGAAAAAGCATTTAGGTCAGCTCAATTGCTACCTTATGCAGTTGAAATTCAGATCAAAGAGGAAGTCACCATCCCAGAAAGGACCCGACAATTCTCCCTGGAAGTGAAAGCTAAAAGAGGACAACATTTGAAAAACGCTGATGCTTACATACATCTAAACGCTTCTCTCCAACAGCAAGGGTTGGGGGTAAACCCAACTCCATTAGTCAACATAGAACATGACACCATTCCAATAGAGGTGGATAACAGCGACTTAAAGAGTATTACTCTAGCCGCAGGCACCATTATTGGAATGGCGGTTGATGACCGACATTTTTCCATAGATTTAGGTAATGAACTGTTAGGGCCAATCCCCAAGGACTGCTTTGACAGTGACAGTGATGACAATACGACACCAGACAGGATTTTTACCCGGCATGGGGGGAACTTCCTGGTGTACACTTCTTGCCCTTATGGTAAGGAAGATGTGACTTGTGACTTCAGAAGGGATGAGGTGATTTTCCAGGTCCATGAGGGCTGCCTTTCCCACCTGAAGCCTCCAGTCCAAATCAGCACTCTGACCAGGGACTTCTCCACCCAGCTGGAGGAGGCCGCTGAGATAGCCAAACCAGAAGTCTTTCCAGGCTTCAGGCAGATGGTGGAAGAGAGAGTCAACCTAGCTGATGCCTGTGTGACTCTGGAACAAAAGCAAAAGTTGAAACAAGTTTTCTTGGATTTCCAAGATCTCTTTGCGGTAGACTCATATGACTGTGGTCGCACTGACATCCACACAACAACAATCCCCACGGACCCTGGCATGACTCCAGTGTTTGTGAAGCAATATCGTTTGCCTCTCGCATCAATGGAGTCCCTTACTGAAATAATTAAGAACCTTGAGTCCAGGGGAATAATCCGTCCCATCCACAGCACCTTCAATAATCCGGTGCTGGGAATATTAAAGCCAAACGGCCAGTGGAGACTCTGCGCTGACCTCAGGGAGCTCAACAAACGGGTCCATACTTCCCGATGGCCTCTGCCCTACATTGACCAAGGGCTGGCCCAGATCCAGGGGTCACAGGTATTCACTGCAATAGACCTGACCAATGGATACTGGACTGTGCCTGTCAGTAGGGAGGACCAATACAAACTGGCTTTTACCTTTGGGGGCCAGCAGTACACATGGACCCGGACTCCCTTCGGATACCTTAACTCCGGTAATGAGTTCAACATTTTCCTACATAAGGCCATGCCCGACCTGGGTGCGAGGGGTAACCTGGCTTATGTAGATGATGTCCTCATCAAAAGTTCATCTGTGGAGGAACACATAGCGGAGATCCGTTATGTTCTGACGCAGTTGAGGGCCGCCGGAGCAAAACTTTCCTTTCAGAAAGCACAGTGGTGTAGAACCCGTGTTAATTTCTTGGGGCATGAGATTACTCCTCAGGGTCTCTGTCCCCAGGAAAAGAAAGTGGAAGCACTTCAAAAACTGAAAGACCCCACAACTCTGCGGGAACTAAGGAGCCTCCTTGGACTGACTAATTACAGCAGAAAGTTCATTGAGGGCTACGCAGAGATCACCAGACCCCTGATTCATCTCCTGAAGGGGGGGGTCAAGTGGGAATGGGGTCCAGAACAAGCCGAGGCAGTAAAAAAACTCAAAAGAAGCCTCTCACAAGCGCCTTGCCTAGCTTACCCTGTCAGAAACAAGGAGTTCTTCCTGGAGACGGGGTTCTCTAATACGTGCTTGACAGCAGTATTATACCAAAAGCATGACAAGGTCAATAAAGTAATCTCCTATGCGAGCAAAACTTTATCCTCTGTGGAGGAAAAATTCAACGATTGTGAGAAGGCACTCCTGGCAACGGTGTGGGCATTGAAGAATTACCGCCCGTTTATCCAGGGGGAACACATCATAGTGGAGACTCCACACCAGCCTCTGCAATATCTCCAAAGTGATAGAATCCGGGCCGGAAATGTGAGTAATTCCCGAATTACTTCCTGGATTCTGTAAATGCAAGGCTTTCCTGTGGAGGTCAGATATGGCCAAAACAAGAAGAGCCCCGTCGCGCAAGGTCTGGCTGACTTGCATGATTGTGCCAGAGAAAACTGTCTCGAGGACGAAAGTCTAAAAATAAAAGACAACATGGAGGCATACCTTAATTCCCCCCACAAAGTCTTTGAAGAGGACAAGTGTGAGGGAATGCCCACTGTGTATGTGGATGGATGCTCTTACCATGTTGACAACGACGGGGAGAAAGAACTGGTGGCTGGCGTAGGGAATGCATGGGTGAATGAGTCCCCAGAACCCTTCGCTGGATACAAAATTGGTCCCTGAAGTAGTCAGGTGGCAGAATTGATGGTTGTGCATCAGGCCATCCTCACTGCTGTCCACCATCAACTCCACGAACTGGTCATAATCACAGATTTGGATTATGTACGGAACGGGTTCGTGGAGCACCTGGTTAATTGGAAAACCAGAGGCATGTTATGTGCTAATAACAAACCCTTGAAACTTGGGAAGTTGATCCAAAACATTGATGATCTGGTCACCTCAAATGAGATGACCATCTATTGGAAAAAGATCAAGGGTCATTCCAAAGTAGAGGGACCAGACAAAACTGGAAATGACTTAGCTGATCAGCTGGCCAAAACCGGGGCCATCCAAGGGGATCTAATTGAGATTGAGTCCCTGTTGGGGTAAATCCAGGTCACTGCTATCACTAGGTCCCAGACAAATGCTCACAACGACCTTTCAATTGCACAATGGAGTAAGGAGACCCCTGATGCTGATTTGATTACAGCCCAGAAGGGGGATCCAATAATTGGTAAATTTTACCAGCACCTTGAGGACCCTGAGAACTTTCCCCTGACGGATACCGATTACATTGGGAAAGAGGACCTAAGAGTGTTGATGAAATGTCCAAAAATGTTCCGAATCCAAGACAGTTTGCTGGTAAGGAAATCCAAAGCTGGCCACGATCAGTGGGTGGTTCCTACCTCATTCCGAAGCCTGATGTTAAGTCACGCCCATGATGCGGCCACCGCCGGTCATAGGGGGTTTCACACAACATTGGAAATCTTGAGAGAGGTTGCATACTGGCCACACATGGGGCAGGACCTCGACCAATACTTGAAGGGGTGTCTTGTGTGTGCACAATTTCAGCCATCATCCCTCACGCACCGTGCGCCTCTCCAAAAGAGGGGGATGACACTGCCATGGTCAGATTTACAAATCGACTTTGTAGGCCCTGTGATTCGCTCTGCTAGGGGGAATAAGTACATGTTGACTGTGACATGCTTGTTTACCAAGTGGGTGGAATGTCTCCCAGCCCCAAATTGCAAGGCAGAAACTGCAGCTGCCCTGATGATTAACCACATCTTTTCCCGTTTTGGTCTGCCTCAAAGGATTGAGTCAGACAGAGGTAGCCACTTCACCAGTGAAGTGATGACAAAGATGTGGGAGATACTGGGGGTCAAAAGGAAGTTGCATATTGCTTACCGGCCAGCTTCTTCTGGGGCAGTAGAGAGATATAACCGAACCATTGTAAGCATACTAAAAAAGTTTGTGGCAGATTCTGGGCCAAGTTGGGATATCCGATTACCTCTAGTCCTAATGCTCATCAGATCTACCCCTTCATCTGCAACCAAAATGTCACCATTTGAGTTGATGACTGGACGCAAGATGGTGCATCCTCAGCATTTGCTCTACAGGACCCAAGAGCAGACACTGATAAATGCCTCCACAACTCATGAGTATGTGGAGAATTTAAGGAAACACCTTCAACATGCTTTTGCTTATGCTCAGCGGAATCTAGAAAGATCAGCTGATAGCATGAAGACCCACTATGACCTGAAGACTTCCAGGAAGGAATATCAGGTGGGGGACCGGGTCTATCTATACAATTTCCAAAGGAACCAGGCCAAACAGCGAAAATGTTTGCCTACATGGAAGGGACCCTTTGAGATTATAGACAAAATCTCCCCTGTGGCCTACAAGATCCGCATCCCCAAAGGCGGTTCGGCAGAGGGGGAAGACAAGTGGGTCCACATTAACCAGTTGAAGTGTTGCCATCCCAGGCACACTCTGCAACAACTGGAGGAATCCTCTGGAATCCTAGAGGGTACTGTCTCAGATTAATTCAGTTCTAACTTAAAATATCCTACATATCGCCTATCCAATTCTGAGTTTCTCAATGTGGGTGTTTTCGTTTTTGAATGCAAAAAGAAATGTGCATGTCCATCTGTTTTCACTATAAATTTATATGCCACCCCACTATATCAATGGTGGGGGAAAAATGTCTATGAATAGGTATTGCCGCTCTTCCTTTGTCGTCCTAGGAGAAAGAAAACCTCGAGACTGGCCAAGGAGGACGATCCGGAGACCGGGAGCAGAGACGCAAGGGGCCCGGGGTACCACCCAATCTTCCCATCAGGACCGGCGAGGAGAACCGATCGATCCGACCGGATGGAGAAAAAGATGCTGAACTGTGCCATCTATTGGAAGAAGATGAGGAAACATCCCAGGTCTTGCGAGTTCCATCATTGAAACAGAATGGCCATCGCAAGAGGGGGGCTTGTGGGATGTTTTTACCCATGCATCCAAGCCCTGCCTCAAAAACTGTGCAGTACTGGCATTGAAAACATCATGATGGCCAGAGCTTCCCAGAAAATGCCCAGGGAAGTGCATGAAGAATAGGCTGCCACCCATTGTGCCGATGTTATGGGCACAGAAGGGCACTGCCTAAAACCACCATTGGACTACCCACACAGTAGCCTGAAACCATTGGGAATGGCAATGCTGATTGCCAAAAGCAACCTAGAATTGTGGGGAACTCATTTTCTTAAATCCCAAAAATGGGTGCAGTACCAGTACTCACCACTATCAGAAAGCCGGCGTTTTAAAACAATACCAGATTTTTTTATATGTGTAAAACCGAATAGATGAACCCAAAGCATGCCAAAGAAAGACTTACTGAGAGGTGGATCCAATGTAAAGTTATATTCTGAAGTGACTTGAATGTTCATAACAAGACTGGCTGAGCTCTGCAGGTCTGCAGCAGCCTAACTGAAACTGGATTTAAAACTACCAGAAATCGAAAATGTTTAAAAGAAATGAGTGACCTACTTTTGAGTGTCACATAGGTTGCAATTGTTTAAATGTCATAGTTTTAAACTTAGAATCAGCATCCTAGCTGCATATGTAAAAAATTGTCTTGACTTAAACTGGGGAACAAAAGTGACATTAGCTGGGGCCTGGCTTAAGGAACTGAATTCTGCCCACCAGCTACCCCCGACAGGAGTTGAGACTTGCACAACAGCTGTGTTCCCAGGCCTATCTGCCTTTTGCTGCTCCCACCAAAAGGGATATGACACTTCCCTGATTGAATTACCTGGGCTCTGCAGGAAATTGAACAAAGCCCTGTCCTGACTCAGGCAAATGTTTTATTACGGGGGCTGTAAAAGTGGCTTCCTCCTGGAAGTAAAGGGGAGGAGCACTGCCTGTGAGAGCAAGCTGGCTTGGCAGAACTGGAAAAACCAGAAATTCAACCTTGTGCTGGGGGGAAACCACACCCCTGTAGCCAGAATATGGTTTTAGAAAAAGATGAATAACTCATAGAGCGGACTTGTGAAAATTATTTAAATGATACCATAATTCTTGTGATTTTTCTGCCCACATTTTAAGAGGTTTTTAGAACCGGTGGCATGATCTGGGGGCAAACTAGCAGTTAAGAGGGTATTACTTAAAATGTATGCAAGTTAAAAGTCTGATACTTCATCAATTAATGCCTGCATGCCTTGCGCACATGTGTATAAATTTGAGTAAGAATCTGATATTGGTAAGCTGACCAAAAAGTGAAATATGTTGCCATTTCTCAATGCAAGCTCCCAGGAAGAGCAGATTTGGACAGGGTATACCTCCTGTGATATGTGATGGGTGCATGTAAATTTAAACAAATGTGCACCTGTGCAAATATGTCTTTTGGGTCAAAATATAGATTGTGTGTAATTTGACAGGGGTGGGTACTCTGTACCATAAACATACCTCATCATGATGACACTTCATTTCATTCCCCCAATCAAGGGGAAGAGGATGAAGTGGCCAATGACAAGTGGAGAGGGGTAGAGCCTAGTGATGCTGCACACACACCCATTTTCAAAACACATAAAAGCAGACAGTCAGGACAGATAGAGACCTTCAAATCCATTTGCTGCGGGACGCTCTATCCCTGATACTTGTGCCGCAATCGCGAAAAACGCACTCGCGAATTTGCCGCGATTTGCAAATTTCTCAACGTGTGAAAACAGCAGTTTTCTTGCTTTCAGTTGCCAAAAATTCGTTTAACCTGCTAGTTACTCCTAGATCCTTGCTAAAGTGAGCCTGGACTAATATTAACTTGATACCACTCACCCTGAACCTCTAGAGGGAATTAAAAGCATTTTAGCATATTTTTCACTTCATTGCCAGCACATATAAAAGCATTTTGGGCCTGTGTTTCCAACTTCTGTATTCTAAGCTGCTGGGGTGAACTGAATTACAGTTGATTGCATTTCTGAGAACTGTGTGCTTTCCTTCCATTTCCTTGCATTGCATAAAGGGGGGAGGGGATAGCCAGAGAAAAGTGATTACATTGTTTTGTTGAACGCATATTGAGTATTTTCTGTACTGCATTTTCATTCCACCTTGCATCCATTTGAAACCATAAAGTATTGTTGCTATTTTATCCATCCTATAACCACTCATCATTGATTATAAAGAAGTGTGCTAGTGCCAGACTATCCATTATTGATTACTGCTCAGATTCAGTGTGATATTCAATTATTAAATTATTATAAAGTGTGATATATATATCTATTGTTTAAATTATCAAATAAACCTTTAAACGTGCAAAATAGAACTACTTCTTGGCTCAGTGGGGTCAGGGGGATTCCAAGAGAGGGGTGTTATATAGGGGTAGTCATCCAGAACTCATGAACTGGACGTAAAGATATATCAATAAGGGTTTCCATTCAGTATCCCAGACTAGGCATTGACTTAGCTGTAGTGTTGAATTGAATCCTCTTACAAGGTCGAGGGTTATTCCTCTAGCAAACCTGATTTCATTTAAATCCATGTCACTTTCTACAGTCCGGATTGACACATGAGGTCATAAAGACAATTGATATGTTCACCATACTTCATATCATATGTAGCATGAGCGTGGTACAGTCCAGTGTCCTATTGTGCTGTATTGTGCATATCTATCACAAAGTGGCATTGCGGATGGTGTCACAGTCTCGCAACTGTAATTCAAATTGTCTAGGAGGACTTGATCCACTGGGAACATATTAATAATAATAATAATAATAATAATAATAATAATAATAATAATAATAATAATAATAATAATAATACAAAATAATAATAATAATAATACTAATAATAATACTGGTGTTTTATATAATGCCACTCAGGAAGCCAATTTTAAAGTCCTTTGTAAACAATGGTACTGATTACCGTCATTATTACCCACAATGTGGTACTTAAAGCCTATTAAAATAAAATAGCATCACTTGGTGGAGTCGTGGATGGTGGTGAAGTACTAAGCAGTCTGAACCGGAGTATTGAACCCTTGATGCACGGGCAACAAGGGGTATTTGTGGAAAGGACTCTGCTGCTGACACCTTCTCTACTATAGAACATGTGCCAGTAAAAGGGCTGCTCCCTCTGACAAAAGAATATTTTGATAAGCCTCCTGGCCACATCTTCTAGCCATTAGACTTGGGCAAACGAGGGCTGTGATGACCAGGAAACGCACCCTTGTGTGCGGATGTAAAGCAATGGGGACAAGCCTGCAACATAAAATGGCTATGGGTTTTGGACCACTGTTGTATGCGTGTGTGTGACACCACGCCTGACTCAGGCCTTCGTGGATGATATAAGGGGCTCTTAAAAGGGTGATCCAGTCCTTCATTCCCTGGAAAAATCACTGGGGATTGTTAAATTCGTTTCCTGGTATAAACTGTGATGACTCATGCGTCCACGCTATTATCCTACATGTGAGGGCAGATAGACTGCAAATTACTTTGAATGGTCAAGTGCTGTGCTGATCTACACTGAAAAACCGAATCCCAAAAGCTTGAGTTCAAAATTGTGAAGCCCATTTGTTTGCATTTTGTAACTCGAGCTTTTGGGGTTTTGGTGGTTGGTCCCCCGCTGCACATTCAATGTATGCAGGGCACATCCCTGCAAACCCAGCGGCCCATAATACCGAACTAGAGGAGCGGGGGACACCCCCGCAACCCCTGCTCTCCTTGTTCGTTATTATGGGCTTAAGCCGTGTCCATGGTGAATCCTTCTCGTCTAGTCCGAGGCATCTCAACATCTTTTACTGATGGCCAAACTTTCAGCCACCAGCATGGTGTTCAAAATGCTGCCCGTCCTGGAAATTAAGACAGATATTCTGCCAATCCATGGAAGGTTATGGTTGGCTTGTGGCATAAAATGGGCTTAGTCACTAATAAAAACAAGCATTGGCAATGCCAACCATTTGGCTTTTATGTAGGCATGGGAAAGGCACTTGCCAGGCACAGCCTTACTGGTATTAATAGGCCATTGATGGTAGCAGGTACAGAAAGGTGTGATTACCTGGGCAGCTAATTGGAGTACCAGGAAAATGTCTAATACTCATACACAAACCAAAACACATTTCAAGCAAAAACAATGTCAGTTTCTTCACACCACACATGTACGATTTTGAAAGTCCACCATACCCCTAAAAGTCCTTGTTGTACGTAGCAGCACTAAACCTGCAGGTCCTCACCCTTCACTGTCTCATAACAGTTAGCACTCACATTCAGAAAATATTTCCTCCCACACTTTTCCAAACTGATTCAGCAATCACAGCAATTGCATCAAACATTGCCTTTGTGCATTACACCATTTCCTTCACATTTTACAAGACTGTGTTAATGTATACAGTGATTATCCGAGGATAACACGTTACAATCTTCCATTATGATGACCTTTCGACATAATGCTAAATGTATTTAATGCCCCTTCCGCATTCGCCACACAATACCAGCACTTCAGCTTGATTTGCCGACAAACTCCACAGTTCCAACGAATGTTTATTCTCCGTTGCGGCCCTGTTTCCTCATTATATGGCACCTGTCAGTGTTTCAGACGCTGCAGCTCAAGCTCGTAACCAGTGGACCCATATGCAGGCAGAACACACTGCTTTGGTGTTGGCAAATAAAAGTCTGTGGAATTTTATTTGTAAAGATGTGGTCATAACAAGAACATAATCATAATCAGATATCATATTATACTGTACTTTTGGGCACTGGGTCCACAGGTACACTCTCTGGCCCGTGCCGCCTTCCTTGTCCCACGATTTATGTGTGGTCACCGTACAGTGTCCTGTCTTCTCTTCTCTTTGTTCTCTCCCTTGTTCTAGGGTGGGAGGGTTCTTGCGGTAAAGAAAAGGACGAGACTCTGCGTTTGCAGTGCACTCGTTTGTTTGGGTCCTGTGCAGGGTCCCAAACTGAATTGTGTCTTTCTGCAGAAATGCAGCTCCTTATATTGGACCCAAGGGCAGGCCCTGTGTCCTTGTTGTGTCATGTGTGGGGGCTGGTGTGCCAGCCCCCAGGCCGGCAGGCGCCTACTATATCCGCACTCAGGGGTGCTTCTCTTTGTTGTGTCCCTGCTTCCCGTGCATCCTGGGTGCTTAGCGCCTATTTGGGAAGGAAGGGCAAGGTGTTGCTTCACACCTCGCTCTTCCTTTTGTCATCCGGCCAGTGACTGCATGTCGCCGTGTGGCAGTGGTGAGGAAGCGGGGGAGCACGGCACTGTTTGTTGGGCTGCTGCTTGCCCCTCTCCCCAGCCTGGCTGCCATGGGGCACAGGTTACCAGGCCTTGCTTTTGTGACTGGCAGCATTGCCCATCACACAGATTTACTTAATCTTCCGTCAGCACGCTCTCCACGCTGCAGAAGTGCATGTACCAATGGCACAGGGCCCGTTCCTTGGATCTCCTGATGATGTGCCAAACAACGTCATCATTTCCTCCCAGCATCGCAAAGTCCCTGAGTTCCCACCTCTCTATGGCCCCCGGCGCCTCACACAGAGCTTCACAGGCCTTCTGTTATAACCTGTTTTGTAAATTTGTATATATGCTGTATTTCCTGTATAACTTGCATATTATCTCCTAATGCACTGTCTGTGCTCACTACACTGTTCTGTTTTATGTCTGTAACTAAGTGATGCGCCCAGATGCCCTGGGGCCTGGCGTGCTATATAAATAAAATAAATACAAATACATGCAACGGCAGAACCAGACCGCTTCGAAGATTGTAGCAGGCAAGTGGCAGGCTGGGTCTTTGCACATGGCTGCCAGGTCCAGCTTCTGACACATTGCCCCTACGTCCATTTCACCCATTCCTTCAGATGGTACAATGTTTTCAAATCCATGACTTCTTGCCCTGTGCCACGGGTGCAGTTAAAACAGACATGTGTCAACCTTTCTCCAGGGGCCTGCGTCACCGGCCATGCCACACCCTATGGCAAAGCATGACCCTATACATGCTTTAAACACCAGGCTATTCCATGTGATACTAGAATCAGGCTTGCTACAGTGGACTACCCTGAGAGGGAGATTTGCTTCCCTTCTTCCTGCTGCTCATAATCTATGGGCGCCCTGACACCCCTTTCTTTCTGCCCTCGGTGCTGTGGGCAGTGGGTATGCTTTCTTTCTTCCTGCACCCCACGCAGCAGCTTACTTGTTCCTCTGGTCCTTGTTCCAAATCGCACACTTCAGTACCAAGACCAGCTTGTCACCACTGTCATAAAGGATGTTTCATAGACACTTCAGGTAATTTCTCCTTTAATGAAGGTACATTAGGTTTATTGCAAGGGACCTGACAGGTCATTCACACCCAAACATTTAATCTCTCTCACAGCATTTCCATTGACCTCACACATTTCATACATTCTTGCAAGCACTATATAACACTTTATCAATGCTTGTTTTTAACAGGACTTCAGTGAATAACCCACAGCATGCTTATGAATCGAGTGGCTGAAGGCAGACCTGGTATGTGTTACACCAGTAGTGGTATATACAACTTCACTTAAGTCATTGGGCCTAATTACGAGGAATGCGGTAGAAGGTTAACGGCGCTGGTAGAGCTGCCAGTGCCGTTATCCCTCTACCGCCCCATTACGAGGTCTTCTGGCGGGTGCCGCTAAGGGCGTCTGGTAAAACATGTGCCATGTCCGGGTTCCTGGAATGCGGAAATACCGGGCCACCCAAGGTCAGAATGGCCGCTATTTCCCCATTCCAGAAACCCGGACCCTGTACCCGGTATGGGGGTAGCCATGCTGCTAAAAGCGGCATGGCCACCTCCATGCTCGTAATGAGGACCAATAACTCTCAGAAGACTGCTTCGAAAAAAAAAAAAAAAAATTGGCAGGCACTTTGAATGCAACGTGTGCTGGTACCGCTTGTTTAAAGTGTGCTAAAAGAGTTCCCATAAGGAGATATTTTGAGCCGGGAGGGGCAAGAACTGGGTGGGATTGTCCATAGGGATTAGCATGGCCATGGACAGTCAATAGGTGGGCACATAACTAAGCAACAACTACAAGCTGTGTGTCCTTCCTCATATGCCGTTCCTCCCTATCTGTACTTGAATGCAATCGTTTTGGCTTATAGGTGTCACAAGTGACCCTAATAGCCAAAACTAAAGAGGGTACACACCTAAATAGCAATTCATTGCTTTTAAGACAGAGGGCCTCATTACAAGTTTGCCGGTCCGGGAAATACAGTACTGGTAAGCTTGCCAGTACCGTAGTTCCCAGACCGGCAAACTACGAGTTGTGCTCGCTGGTGCCTTTCTGCCCGCCAGGTCCGACTGCAACGGTTGCGGTGCGTCCGACCTCCCCATTCGCATTTGAGCCCTATGTGGAATCTTTTATCATGGGGAGATGCCTTTGACCCGTCGGTCAGCATGTGAATCCCCAGTTATGCCTCCAACTGTGCTGATTACTACAACTAGACCCACATTCAGTTTTCCACCCTGTTCTCCTTTGCCTAATCCATGGCGGGTATTACCCGAATTGACCTTTTACAATTGCCCTTTTGTCCTAATTGACCTAATTATAGTGGTCCTAATTGACCTTCTGCACAATTAACTTTTATATTATTTTAGTTATTGTATATATGTATTGGGTTGGTTTTGGATTATAAATACTATAAAGGGATTGGTTGGGGAGTTGCAGGGGATTTTGGATTGGGTGTGGGTGTTGCGGGAGGTTTCACCCCGCATATATGTCCTAATAGACCATTTAAATTTGGTCAATTCTCCATAGGTCAATTCTCCCAAGGTCAATTGTGAAAAGGTCAATTAGTATACAATCGCATGGTGGCTTATGGACGTGTTGGAGTTAAGTGGACGAAGGAGAGAGAGACTGAGAGAAGGAAACGTTTCAGAGGAGGACGCCCCCATTTCTCAAATTCCACTGCGTTTAAAAAAAAAAAAAAACATCTTTACACTTAATATTATCAGAGGAGTTGTCTCAGAGCACACATATTATGAGAGGAATCTCTACAACACTTACTGGAAAAGTGCCGAAACTTAAGAAATAAGGAGAAAATCACAGTAATCCAGGTAGTTGCCTGGTAGTTGCCTGTCAGCTGTATTACAAACCAAATCTACTTGTTACAGTACTCAGGGTCTGGGGCTCATAGCCCTTTACTAGAGACTACCACATCAACGAAGAATGTCTTATAACAAGTCGAGATGGGTCACCCTAGTCATACCACTTTCACCAGTCCCAATTGTGCCAATCTTTCCTGAACAGAGAGACCCCCTAGGGGGTCCTATATTTTTACAGATTGGCATACCACAAAAGATTGAATTATTTCCGAACTCGATCAGCGGTAAATTTGACAGAATTCAGCCAATGGCTTGAGTCTATTGGAGAAGGAGAGGGTGTGCCACCAAAGATCTCAGTAGATACATGCTGTCAGACTACAACAGTAAGAGACAGACTTGAGTTGGCAGGTAAATCTGGCGCAAGGGTTAGGGATGGGTATGTGAAGGAGATCCCCTCAAGTTTAATTACTAACAATCTTTAGCTGAGGCCTGCCCAGCCGAGTTGGCATCAACTTTGGAAGTTCCTTTTAGTAAGTTGGGCAGCAGGCTGCAGGTCATGGTGGATCGAGTTAAAATCATTGGCACAAAACAGTCTAAGTCTTTGTCATCGCACATACCTAGGGTCTTCTGCCTTAGAAAATCCCAAATGCCCTCGATTGCTGACAGGAAAACCTGTGACCTGATTCAGGACAAAAGAAATGCTGTCATTACTAATGTCGATAAGTCAATAAGGAGAGAGCCGAGAGATGCCGTAAAAAAAACAAAGTACTGGCTTTGTTACATGATAAAGTTGGGCGCCGGTGTGTAAGGCCGCAAAATGTGAAATTTGTTCGAGAATCCAAATTGCTGAATGGAGTTCTTCTAGAGACAAAGATTGTATTCTTGTATGTTGCGGCAAGAATAACCTTCCCCGGTTTCTTAGTATCTGCGAGAATTTGACCAAAGGGCCCATTGAGTCAAATCTAAGGGCCTGATCACGACTTTGACGGTAAGGCTGGCGGTATTACCACCAGCGGTATTAGCCCTACCGCCAAACTCCCCGGCGCTAATAGCGCCGAATCACGAGTTCGGTGGTACTGTAATTCCCCATTCCCCATTGAGCCCATTCGGGAATGCCCATTCCCCATTGGGCTCAATGGGGAAAATTTGCACTCTTACCGCTGGCGGATTTACCACCGGCGGTAATAGCGCGAATTTTCAGCGGTTTTTGCCCCAGCCAAGTGCTGGGGCGAAATCCGCCGAAGTCCTGATTTGGCGGACCCTTAAATCCGGCGGTAATAGCGCGCCCGCCAGATTTAAGGGTTACCGCCAAAGTCGTGATGAGGCCCACAATATTGTGATGGATGACCCTTTGTCGGCCTAAAATGTTCACTGATGGGACTGCTTCATCATTTTGCTATGGATTTTATGTTTAATTTGCAGGTGATATAGTGCCTAGTTTGTGCTAATTGTATTCCTTTTGATGGTTGCTATGTTCTTTTTTATTTTTGTCCTTTATGTACTGTATTTTACGGCCCATGTCTGTTTCATGCCTGTTACATGTTTTGTTTATGTGTGTGTTGGTTGGTTTGTTTTCCTGTTTGTAACCGTGCCTGTCTGCGGGCCTAAGGCGCTCTAGGAATTGTTACATACATAAATGCATCTAGTCAAGTCTAATATTTCTTCTGACGTGAAGAACACATTGTTGGTGAAAAGGTTTTTTTTTTTTTTTTTTTCTTTTCACACCTTGGATCTATAAATATTCACACAGCAATCGTTATCCTTTGGACTGCGTTTCGGGGGATTCTCAAACCATAACCTGTTACTTCAGTGAGATTAGAATGGGCAACGTTGTGGTGGGCACCCCCCTTGCCCCCTCCCCCCCGTCGCCATCCAATGTCTTCTCAACAGTTGGCGCATATGCTCAGCCAAGGGGTTTGCCAATTAAGACCTTTGTAAACGCTGAATTTCCATCGGCAGCACCCCCGAAACACTTATCAACGCCAGCAGGCAGTCTGGGTCTAAGAGATCCGGAGCTCTGCAGCTGGAAGCAGCTCAGGACATTTGTGAAATGGATGCAAAAGTCCCCCACTAGGAAAATGGAGATTAGAACATAAAACAATCTCCGCATACTTGCTCTCTTGATACAATACGGCTGTAAACAAAATCATGAAGTTCGGTCGTTAGCACAACGCATATACCATTAATCTGAAGTGGGAACAAGGGTACTGCACGCCGGGAAACGCGCACAGCTGCATGAAGAGAAATTGCCAAATCTATCCCAGCAAGAAAAGATCACCCCCCAGGAGGGAAATAAGCAAGTGCTTTATCCATCAGGCGGAACATTTCCTTGAGAGCAGGCGGCTGGAACCCGATGGTCAAAAGCCGAAATGCCCCTGGCTACTCCTCTGAGGACCAGAACAGCCTGCTGCCTCGCGCACAGCCTCTGCCATTTAAACACAGCCAGGAGCCAGGCTGCTTTTTGATGGTGTGTTGTTGTTTCATTGTCAGCGCAGCGGTGGTCGCGTCACGGCTCAAGTGGGACTCAGGCAAATGTTCCCCTGTAATCGTGTGTTCGATTACTGTGTGTCAGACATCATGGGTTGACAATGTATTACAGAGGTTCTAAAGACAGACGTTCTTGGTTACAGTGGGTGGGCCGCTTGCAAGTTTCTGATGCGGTCGGACATCGGTTATATAAAATGTATTCTTGGCAGGCAAACTGTTTGCAGGCTGGGCCGAATCCTTACTCACACCCATGGAGTCAGCTTGCCTCATCACTACTTAAAACTTAACAACTTAACTCCTAGCCTCAACAAAGATCATTGGCTACAGAAACATGTATGCATTTTCTTTGATACCAGCTGTTTAATAAGTACAACTGAAGGATCAAATAACTTTCATAGCTATTCGAGAAGCAGGCAACATATGGTGACATGGAACACGCTATGTTGGACATGCCAAGCTGGTGGGAAGCCTTTTCCATCCACAATCAGACTTTGGAATGACATTCTCATTCTCACCCGGGGAAGGGCACTTAGCCAATCGGGTGGCTGGAACAGCGACCGAGAACATACTGTGTACTGGCCACTGTTTCCGCCAACCAAGGCCCTTCCATGGGTTGATTGTGGGTAGGAAACAGGGAATCTCTCCCTGTTGCATCACCATGTCCCCACCCTCCACCTTGCTCCAAAACCCATATCACACCCTATCACCACCACCCTCCTTCTGCACCCACTTACCTGTTGGACCGGCACTCCTCCGGTAAACGGCTGCCATGGAAATTGGAAAAGGGACTATAGAGGAGCAGACGTATGCATCTGGAGTAGATCCTACTCTCTACCTTCCCTGTATCGGAGTCATGAGACCATGCCCTGTCTAACCTCAGCTACTGTACCAATAATGCAGCAAGCATATGGAACACGGTATACATTAAGACGACCATATTGAATGTACCCTCGAATTGATGACAGCCTGCAGGATGAACTCCCTGAAGGAATATGAAAAAGAGCGAAGAAGATGAACTGATGACGTCATAAGAAAGTGTGCAAACGTCTTTAGATACTGAATGAAGGCGATGTATGGATCCTAGAGGACAGATGACGAAGTACAGAATCGAGTTTACTATCAAAGTGTAAAAGAAGATTACATGTTAACAAAGTGCTGCAGAAAACAGAAGTTTAATGAATGTACAGAGGCTGAAATGCAAGATAGATCAAGTCTCATATAAGGTAGAATCCAGGCAAAGCCACCATTGTGTAGAAACTGGACATTGGTATCATGAAATACCAAAGAATCCTTGTGAATGACTGAAAAGCTGTGTCGTAATAAAATAGCAGACTAGTCGGGCTGCATGGAGAGGCTGCCTGGCCTTAAATCAAGAACTAAGAAGTCGAGGTCAGCTTTCAACACTGAAGAAGAATGAGTGCACGGAGGATGAATCCTCTCACGTTAAGGTGCAAGAAAGAACAGACAGGATGCCAAGTCTTAATTCCTTTAAAGCATTTAAAAGCTTACAGAATTAACAAAATTGTGGTCTCCTGTCATGTGAGTCGAAGCGGAAAATTAGGGCTTGAATTTGGAGTTCCAGGCACGATTCCCATGAATTCCCAGGACGAGAATACTCTGCAAGGCCAAGTACAAAGAACATTTCATGGCAGAAGGCATGGGTGATGATCCTCATGCTTATCAAGTCTATTACCTCTACTGAGATGTGGATGTATAATCTCAAACACAATTTTTCTCAATTTCTCATTGGATTCGTCTTGCAGGCCCCATGGTTTCAATATATAAGTGGGGTGTGTTGCCTTCCTTTCAGGTTATGTTCTTTAATAGAGAATTCTACAGATGTGCATTTACATGTTTGTAATTTGCTAATCCCTTCTTAGCCTCTGACCAAAATGTTTAATCGTAAGCAAGATATGCAACCTCACTGTGGTAGAGTCATGTTATTATTATTATTATTATTATTATTATTATTATTATTATTATTATTATTATTATTATTATTTTTGTTGTTGTTGTTACTAGTGTTATTATTATAATTGATTGAAATAGCCTTTCATGCTGACTCCTTTAGCTTTTGAGCACTCTGTGGAGATATGTTACCTCGCTAGGGGCTTGTTTACAAAATAGGCGGTGCAAACGAAGTGCAAAGCCTTAGCAGCATCACTAACATTGAGCAGCGCACACCTATTGCTGATTCACAGACTAATGTCTATGCACAATTAATTGGTGTAAAGAAAAAACATTAGCACCATAGAGGCACAGAACATGACCCCCAGCACATACCCAGATTGCGCCGTGGACCTACATTGCACCGCAAAGGTAAGCACAAAAGGGGCGATTATTCAATTGTGTGGTGACATCATACTGAACACTTGAACGAATGTTCGGATTACTTACCGGTAATCTTAACCACGTCTACTCCTCTTCTCCATTATGAGATGAAATACTCTATCACATTGCTAAGCCTTCCAATAGAAGTTTATCTCAAAAATGTAATTTTCAGTTATTTTCGCCCCTCTCCCGCATAGCCTGCGAAGTAAAGCAACTTGATCAATACAATAATCCACCTGTCAATATACAGGAACTCGGATGATTTTACCACTGGGGAGGGAGAGCGGGTGACAGTACATTGATGAGGAAAAGTAGGAATATAAGTAATGAAGATTACTGGTAAGTAATCCAAGCATTACCTCCAGGTCCCTCTTCCACGTCACAGTACTTATTCTATGAAGTATATCAATTATCCAAACATTCAATGGGCACATACTTGGTCAGCAAAGGATATATCCGCTCCTGCATTCACAACCGGAGCAGTAGTCATCCCAAGGAGCGTCACAAGCAAGCTCCCCGTCGCTCAAGAGAGAAATGTAATTGTGGAGGGCATCCCTCACTGAGACCAGCAGGAGAGGAGCAATACGCGATGTGCTAAGGGCAGACACCTATCAAGACCATTCAACCAGCCTAGGTCAGTCAGTTTGATGGCCCTAACCTTGGACAGTCCAAATTAAGAGACCCCCAGAGAATCACAGAGCAAGATGCGAAAATCCAGGGAAGAAAGCAACACTAGGCCAGCTCCCAACTCACAGAGCGCCCCAGGAACGACTGAGCATGACATTAGCTCACAACTCCGAGATGCCAACAATTGGAACATTATTCCCAGAGCTATATGATGAGGAAAAGCCTTCCAGAAAGTCCTCATCCAAGAGCACTCCACCGACATATGTCCGGTTGGAGTCCAAGGCCCTCATTACAACACCGGCGCTAAACCATGGCGCTATTAGCACCATGGTTGGTGCTGGTGTTGTAACGAGTCCGCCATGGTGAAATGGGTAAAATACCGCCCCATTCCAAGGTTGGCGGGGTGGTATTTCCCCATTTTCCCATGGTCCTTCCCCATTCCCATTTTTGCCCCATAGGGCTCAATGGGAATGGGGAAGGCGGCAATTACGGTACCGCAAATTGCGGTACCGTAATTGCATGCGAGGTCCCTTTGCGGGTACCTACTTTAACGGCTGGTCCAGACCAGCCGTTCAGGTAGGGTCCCGCAAAGGGACCTCATAGTAAGGCGTTAAGTGGATAAAACGCTGCAGCATTTTACGGCGCCGTTAACCACTTAGCGCCAGGGTCGTAATGACCCCCCAAGTGTGGGACTGCACAATCGTTGGAAAGGGAAACCAAAGGTGCTAGCAGGGTTGGGCGGGAGATGACTCAGCACCAGTGCAGGTAATCCCAAAGAAGCAGGAATGGAGGCCTGTGCACCTTAGACACTCACCCCCCATTACAGTCTATGACCAATGAACTCTGGTCTGGGGAGAATGAAAGGGCTGCACTGAAAACCACCTCCTAAGTGGCCAGTGCCTCAAAAATAACCACCAAGTTTTCTAGCCCAACAAACTGCAGTCCCAGGAGCTGCAGCTCAGGTGGGCTGAAGAAGCAGATGTTGAAGTGGACTGAACCAGGTGGCAAAGTACCCACATTCATTCACTTCCCAATCCACAACATTTTTTTAAAAAAAAACTTTATTCATTGATGGTCATGTCATCTACATTCAGCACAATCAAATGAAATACAATGAAAAAAGGCAATTTCAGAGGCACAGCATAATCAGGTTCGACATAATCATGGTTATGGCACAGGGGAGATTTCATCGTCAGGTATCGCTTGTGGGATGTATTTACCCATGCATGCGAGCCCTACCTCAAAACTGTGCAGTATTGAAAACATCATGATGGCCAGAGCTTCCTAGGAAATGCCCAGGGAAGTGCATGAAGAATAGGCTGCCACCCATTTTTGCCGATGTTATGGGCACAGAAGGGCACTACCTAAAACCACCATTGGACTACCCGCACAGTAGTCTGAAACCATTGGGAATGGCAATGCTGATTGCCAAATGCAACCTAGAATTGTGGGGAATTCATTTCTTAAATCCCAAAAATGGGTGCAGTACCAGTACTCACCACTATCCAAAAGCCGGCGTTTTAAAACCACCCTGTGTTTCTCTGAAGGCAGGCTCAAAATGCCTATTTTCAAACATTGCAACATGTGCAAAATATTCACTGAACACCAGCAGACATTTGGCAGAATGAGGTTTTGTGTGCTTACAAAATCTGGGAAATGAAGAGCCCAAAACAATGCTTATAACAAAACTGCTATGGAGTCAGCAGTTTAAGTTGCACTGGATTTAAAGACACTAAAATCGAAAATGTTTAGATTAAATGAGTGACCTATGTTTGGTATCACATGCCTTTGTAACTGTTGAAATGTCATAGTTTTGCACTTAGAATCAGCATTCTAGCTGCATGTGTAAAATTGCAAGTTAATTTAAAAAGCAACAAAAAAAATGACAGTTAGCTGAAAGTCTGGCTTAAGGAACTTGATTCTGCCTGGCAACTACCCCCATCAGGAGTGAAACTTGAGTCACAACTGTGTTCCCAGGCCTATCTGCCTTTTGCTGGCCACACTAAGGATATGCCATCTCTCTGATAATTGAATTAAGGGAGCCCCACAGAATACAGGAGCTCTGAACAAAGCCTGTCTTGACTCAGGCAAAGGTTTTATTACAGCGGTCGTAAAATGTAGCTTCCTCTTGGCAGAAGCTGGGAGGGGCACTGCCTGTGAGAGCAAGCTGGCTTGGCAGAACTGGATAAACCAGTATTTCCACCATGTGACCTGGGAAACCACACCCCTTTGTAGCCAGAATATTGTTTAGAAAAAGATGAATAACTCATGGTGCGGACATGTGAAAATTTTATAAATGATACCATAATTCTTGTGATTTTTCTGCCCACAGTTTAAGAGGTTTTTAGAACCGGTGGTATGTTCAGGGGGTTGTTAGCGGAAAAGTGGATATTACTCTAAATGTATGCATGTTAAAAATCTGAAACTTCATCAGTTAATGTCCATACTCCCTGCGCACATGTATGTAAAGTTGGGTCAATGTCAGAAATTGAAAAATCAGTTAAAAAGTCAATTATGGGCCATTTCTGAATGCAAGCTCTTAGAAACAGCAGATTTGGACAGAGACATGGCTAAATTCAGCCATACCATGTATATGTAATTTCAAGCAACTGTGTAACTGTGAAATATGTCTTTTGTTATCAAATATAGAATATGTGCAATCTGACAGGGGAGTGTCCTATCTGCAAGCCATAAAATGACATCACTCTGACTCACAGTTCCTTCCCCAATCAAGTGAGGAATGGAAATTTGACCAATGACAAGGGAGAGGGGCAAGTTTAGTTATGACCAACACACACACCCACTTGCAGAACATATAAATGGACCACTGAAACTTAGGTAGAGACCTTCAAATCCATTTGCAGCTGGAAGCTCTGCCGGAAAAATCCATACTTACCTCCATCAAACTTCAAAGAGCCAACACTTAGACTCCAAGATAAACAGAGACTTCAGAACCTTAACCAGAAAGGCCACTGCCAGCAAGAGTATTTGTCAGCAGGCCTCAAAATATTTTTGCAACTGAACTCTTCAGACAGCCGGGCGAGCCGTCTGAATTTTGCCAAGAACTTTTGCAAGAACCCGGTGACAGAAATATCCAAAGAGAAGGCAGGACCCGACCCAGAGAACAGGTGCCTAGCAGAGACCAGGCCATTGTATCCAGAGTGCTGACCCCGATGCTGTGAGCAGTTCCAGAGACCAGACGCTGTGCCCAGAGACTGTCCGAAGTCCAGACCTGTTGACCAGATCGTGACAAAGCCGCCTTCCTGTTTAAAATCTCTTGTGAGTACTGCCAAACTGTACCAAACCAAAGCTCTTAGTTTAAATTCATCTAATTCAATCTATTTAACCTAAGTAGAACTGCCTGATAGCTCCAAATCTGTCACCTGTCATTCTAGCTGCAAAATCTGTCACTTGTCATTTTGAGCTTTTAAAATTTAAAATCTGAAAAACGACCTTCACAAAATCGCTCATATCTCCGTGACCGTTTGTCTTAGAGACTTGCAGTAACTTTCATTTGGAAGCTGAGATCCTAGGCTTTCCTAGGACCCCAAAAATGTTGCCGCGATTTGCAAATTTCTCCACGTGTAAAAAGACAGCAGTTTTGCTTTTCCTTGCCAAAAACTTCGTTTAACCTGCTAATCATTCCTGAATCATTGCAAGAGTGAGCCTGAGCTAATATTAACTAGATACCACTCACTCTGAACCTCTAGAGGGAATCAAAAGCATTTTAGCATACTTTTCACTGAATTGCCAGCATATATCAAAGCATTTTGCCTGTGTTTTAAACTTCTGTTGTCTAAGCTTGCTGGGGATTGAACTGAATTACGTTGATTGCATTTCTGAGAACTGTGTGCTTACCTCCCATTTCCTTGCATTGCATAAAGAGGGGGGGGAGTGAATAGCCAGAGAAAAGTGATTACATTGTTTGGTTGAAATCATATTGAGTATTTTCTGTACTGCATTCATTGAATATTGCATCCACCTGAGCTTACATAAAGCATTCTGTACCACCTTCTTCTTTTGTTCCTATTCACCTGTGTGCTACCTTATCCATTTCATGTCAACTCCTTATTGATTATAGAGAAGCGTGTTAGTGCCAGATTCTCCGTTGTTAATATTTATCATATTAGATTAAGTGTGATATTCAATTATTAATTTATTATAAAGTGTGATCTATATATCTATTGTTTAAATTATCAAATAAACCTTTTAACTTGCAAAACAGAACTACTTCTCGGCTCAGTGGGGTCAGGGGGATTCCAAGAGAGGGGTGTTATATAGGGGTAGTCATCCAGAACGCATGAACTGGACATAAAGATATATCAATAAGGGTTTTCATTCTGTATTATAGACTAGGCGTTGACTTAGCTGTAGTGTTGAAATGAATCCTCTTACAAATTGGGGGCTCGGGCCGGACGTCTGGGTTAGAATACCACTTGTGCAGATTAATACAGCGTGCCAGCTGACCAGATACACATATCCGGTCGGATCACCACGCTGTGTTACGCTGTAAAGCACTCCTTAAAGGGACACTCCAAGAAAAGTTCTGTTCTGCAAAAATAAAATACTAACTTCTGTAAGTCAGGACAGAGACCAATCTCTAGAATGACGACCTTAGTAGACATGAAAATAGCCAGAGAGCACTTCTTACATAAGTTATTTGTGAGAGGTGAGTGGACTCACCAGGACCAAACAGTCTGGTTTCAGGCCATCACGCAACAGGTCACTGAAACAGGGTCAGATATATATAGAGATCAGGGTCCATTACATGTGGCCCTGAGTGAACTATACATGGCCCCTAAGGCCAAAGATGAACACGACAAGATTGTTAGGATAGCGGCATACCTGTACCTATATATGGGAGACATGCAGGATAGATGTGCTGAAAGCCAAAATCTGGCAAATAGGCAACAGATGGCGTTAGAGAAGGTCCAATCTGATCTGGCCTCTTCTGAGCAGAGGCTGCAGAGGAGCCAGGAGTCAGAAAATGATAGTAGGCAATATATCATTAAAATAAAAGAGGATATGGGCATCCTACAACAGGAAAAGACAGACCAGGATACCAGATTTCTGGCCTTGCAGAAGGAGCACCAAGACAGTTTGAACTCCCTACTGCAGAGCCAGAAAAAGCTGGAGCAACAGATCAATTTCAACAGGGCATGCACAGAGCAGGTAGCCACCCTGCAAATCCAACTAGACAGAGAGAAAGAGGAGAGCAGTAAACTGATCCTGAAAGACCTGGATACCCAGGCAGAGTTTGATCAGGAGCGCCAGAAAGCCGGCGCCTTCCAAAGGCAAAGGGACGACCTGGCGGCGCAGATGCAGGCTCTTAGTCTGGAAAGAGACACTTTAGGCCAGGAAGTCTGCCACTTAAAAAGGAAAATGGAAGAAAATCACCTGGCCCACTAGGGACTGGGTGACCTCCAAAAAGAACACCAGAACTTGTTAGAGCACACCAGGAGGGTGGAGGATGCTCTAGCAAGAAAGGAGCAGGCCAATAGGGACACAGCTCAGGAGGTAACCCTCCTGCAGCAAAGACTGGCCCAGTTCTCCAGGACCAACCAGGAAGCACAGAGGGAAAATGAGGCTCTCTGCCAGCACAATGAGAGGCTCCAGCAACAGGTAGCGATGCAGGAGAGACTGATAGAGTCCAGTAAGGCCTTAACTGAGGAACTGAAGGCACAAATGCAGGCTCTTGCATTGCAACAGGGAGCAGGGGCGGATAGAGATGAGGTTCGCTGGGAAATGGAAACTCCGGAGCATAACCTCAGGAGCCCTAGTACCAGAGGCCCTCATACCTCTCAGTCCCTGGACTCTGCCACCCCCATGTCCCCTGGCGCACGTGAGCACAGGACCACAGGGATGGCAGATTACTCTCCAGCCAGAAGCATGGGGCTCATAGGCCAGTACCACCCAGGAATGGAGGGGTGGGCATCCGGGTATGGGCACCCAAGTACAGTACAGTTCAGTGGGGAACCCCAGGAGAGTAGGCCCATTAAGGGCATCCTGAAAACCTCTGCCCAGTTAGGTCAGTGGAGGGGGTACCCATCAAATCCTGGCAGCAAGGAGGAATCTGAAGACTCCTCTGAGCTGCGCAGGACACAGGAGACCAGGTCCCCACATTCTGCCAGCCATTCCCAGGCTCGCAGAATCCGGGAAAACCTGGAAGAACAGACGGGAACCTCCGGGAGCAGTGCCTCTGAGTCCGCGGACGAATGGACAAGGGTTACCCGAACTAAAAAGGCCAATAAGGCAAAAAGGGCCTTGCTAAAGGACCCCTTAAAACAGATTAAGGCAATCAGGAGCGTCATCACGCCTTACCATAAGAACGCTAAGTATTCTGTTTGGGAGCACTTAGAGCTGTTTGAGCAAATGATGGAGACTTTCCATTTGAAGGACAGCCAAAGCTGTATTCAATATGTAAAGTGGACCTTCTCCCCGGAATACTCCAGTTTCTTTGCGGGGCTGGAGGACCAAAATCATTTAAGATGGTCCACCTATAAGGCGGCCATCCTGAAACATTTTTCTGTTCACAGAAATCCTCAAGAGGCTCGCAAGGCAGCCTACAATTTGCAATGTGGGGAGGATCAGGCCCCACAAGAATTTGTGCAGGAGTTAAAGCGTGCTTTTGCACAGACCACAAGAAGGGTGCGCAGGGATAGCAGAGAATTTATTAATACGTTTTTCCATGCCTTGCCCAAATATATCATGACCCAGCTCGTGAGGGATTTTCACGAGAAAAGATCTTTAGACTGGGTCATTGAACAGGCTACCCGGATCTATGAGGTGCAGAAACCGGTAGATAGCAAAAGTAATGCCCAGAAAAACCCCAAAGCCAACAGCACCCCTGCTGCTGCCAAGGTGGCAGAGGTAAAGGTCACCCCCGTTTTGGATTTGGAGATGGGGGGGCCTAAAAACCTACCTGCACCTAATAATGCTAGGCCCAGAAGGTCCTCGGGCCAGTCACAGACAGGGAGCCAGGGAGGCAGCCCCAATGGGGTCCCTCGCTCTCCTGACTATGTAAGTCCTCGCTACAAAGGTAACAGTCCAATCCTGGGTTATGTGTGGACTCCCCCAGCCCAAGGGGGGGGATCCAACCGAGCACCGAACCCAGGGAACTTCCCTCCAAACTTCCCACAGGAGGGCAGAAATTTACCAAACCCTGGGCAGAACTTTTTCCCCAGGTATCCACCCGACTTTCAGCCCCAAAACCATCCATCCTTCTTTCCCCAATTCCCTGAGCCCAGACCACTGAATCCGGGAGAGGGGAGGCCAAGGGTGGAGGGGTACCCAAATCTTCCCAACCCGGGGTATTACCAAAGGAGGGACAGCTACCCTTCCCGGGATCAGCCCAGGGGAGAAAACAGGGCCCCGTATCAGCCTGAGCGGGTTTCCCAGTTGGAGCGCCAGGTTCAAAACATGGCGCGGGATCTGGGTCACATACTGAGGGCTCAGCAGAACCCTCAGATGGGCGTGCCGGCGCAGAACGCACCCAACTCTGGACCTGGTGCTCCAGAACAATGACGGGGGCAGCACCCCGATAACTCACCGGTTCCCAGGGAGGAGGCACAAAGGGAAGGGGGGTGTAAAGCCTTGGAGGAAGCTTCCTTCCTCACTTGTAAACAGCCCCTGGAAACCCAGGAACCGGAAACAAAATCTCTTGCCCCTGAAAGTCTGCCTCCTAAGGAGCAGAGGGGGGGTAGGAGAAACAAAAGACCCAAACAGACTCAGTTTGAGGAGGAGGTACAGATCTTCCAATTTGAGGGAGAGGGATCCTCAGAGGATCCTGGGAAAAGGATCTTCTCCTTCAGAGAGGGGGGAACTCCTCCCAAAGAAAAATGGGTTCCTAGGGATGCAAATCCAGACTGGGGAGATGTGGAGACTGAGCTACCGCCGCCCACCATCTCATCCCAGAACCAACAGCAAGAAAACCCCCTGGTTCAAACCCATCCTGGTGACTGCCTCCAAAAAGGGGGGGGCGGCCCAGAACCGGAACCAGGGGAACCCACAATGGCTCTGATCTCCAGTTGCCAACTTTTTCTTTCAGATTCCCAAGGCTCTCCACAGAATTCTTCCCAAAATTCTTCTCTCGCGATGTCCAAAACCAGAAAATTAGCCCACCAGTTGTCCAAAAATGTACATTATCTGTGCCCCCTTGAGGAGAAGGAGGGAAGATATTATGCCCCGGTACAAGTACAGGGGCAGGGTACAATCTCGGCACTGGTGGACACTGGATCTCAAGCTACCCTTCTGTCCAGAAGGGCCTTTGACGAACTGAATGCAGGAAGGGGAGAGAATTACCAAATTCCTCTCACCTCTCTTCCTGGACAACTGCAGAACTTTGACGGGAAGGAAATTCCCGTTGAGGGGACTGCAGACTTGGACATTAAGATCGGGCGACACAAGTTGAAACACCCGGTCATAGTTGTGACCCCAGAGGGCACCCCTTGTTTACTAGGGAATGACCTCCTGAGAAGGTTGTCACCCCTAATAGATTGCGTAAACAAGGTCCTCTGGACCCAGACTAGCCGACCAATAAAATTAAAACAGAGTGTCAACCATGTTAGTTTAAACGGCACCTGCCACATGGTTGAACAAAAATCTGACCAAGTAGAATTTCACTTCCAGAACAACCAGATTCCAGACGTGACAGTAATAGCAGTAGGACAACAGACTGGTGATGGGGGGTCCTCTCTATTTCTGAAAATCAACCTTCCTTCCAGTCTAAAGTGGTATTCCACGCTGGAAGGAAACACTCTGAAATTCTATACTAATCCACAATCAGAAACTCCCACTCCTATAGTCCAGAAAGATGTGAAATCAGCTCAGAGCCTGGCTGATATTCAGCAAATTGGAGAGCAGTTGTTCATCCCTGTTCAGTTAAATGATGGGAAGGACTCTGTTCTCGCTCGAGTGTGTGTGAACAACGGTAAGAGCTTCATCAGCGAAGCCATGTTTCGCCAACTCCCAAAGGATCCAGCCATTCCCACCTTCAAACTGATAGACAAATGGGAAATGGACCTGGAAGCACCTAATTTCAAACATCTCCTGCCAAGCAGGTGTATGCTCAAATTCTCCATTGGCAACAAGAGCATAGTCCATAATTGTTGGGTCGTGCGAGACGTCCCTGCCACCTTTTACTTAGGCAGTGACATTCTCAATCGCTTCGCCATTAGTTTGGACCTAATAAACTTCAAAGCTTGGTCCCGATTAGCGGATAATCCCATGGGCTTTGATGATCCAGAAAAAACATTTAGGTCAGCTCAATTGCTACCTTATGCAGTTGAAATTCAGACTAAAAAGGAAGTCACCATCCCAGAAAGGACCCGACAATTCTCCCTGGAAGTGAAAGTTAAAAGGGGACAAGAGTTGAAAAACCCTGATGCTTACATACATCTAAATGCTTCTCTCCAACAGCAAGGGTTGGGGGTAAACCCAACACCATTAGTCAACATAGAACATGACACCATTCCAATAGAGGTGGATAACAGCGACTTAAAGAGTATTACTCTAGCCGCAGGCACCATTATTGGAATGGCGGTTGATGACCGACATTTCTCCATTGATCTTGGAAATGAACTGTTAGGACCAATCCCCAAGGACTGTTTTGACAGTGACAGGGATGACAATACAACACCAGAGAGGATTTTTACCCGGCATGGGGGGAACTTCCTGGTGTACACTTCCTGCCCGTATGGTAAGGAAGATGTGACGTGTGACTTCAGGAGGGATGAGGTGATTTTCCAGGTTCATGAAGGCTGCCTTTCCCACCTGAAGCCTCCGGTCCAAATCAGCACTCTGACCAGGGACTTCTCCACCCAGCTGGAGGAGGCCGCGGAGATAGCCAAACCAGAAGTCTTTCCAGGCTTCAGGCAGATGGTGGAAGAGAGAGTCAACCTAGCTGATGCCTGTGTGACTCTGGAACAAAAGCAAAAGTTGAAACAAGTTTTCTTGGATTTCCAAGATCTCTTTGCGGTAGACTCATATGACTGTGGTCGCACTGACATCCACACAACAACAATCCCCACGGACCCTGGCATGACTCCTGTGTTTGTGAAGCAATATCGCTTGCCTCTCGCATCAATGGAGTCCCTTACTGAAATAATTAAGAACCTTGAGTCCCGGGGAATAATCCGTCCAGTCCACAGCACCTTCAATAATCCGGTGCTGGGAATATTGAAGCCGAACGGCCAGTGGAGACTCTGCGCCGACCTCAGGGAGCTCAACAAACGGGTCCATACTTCCCGATGGCCTCTTCCCTACATTGACCAAGGGCTGGCCCAGATTCAGGGGTCACAGGTATTCACTGCAATAGACCTGACCAATGGATACTGGACTGTGCCTGTCAGCAGGGAGGACCAATACAAACTGGCTTTTACCTTTGGGGGCCAGCAGTACACATGGACCCGGACTCCCTTCGGATACCTCAACTCCGACAATGAATTCAACATTTTCCTACATAAGGCCATGCCCGACCTGGGTGCGAGGGGTAACCTGGCTTATGTAGATGATGTCCTCATCAAAAGTTCATCTGTGGAGGAACACATAGCGGAGATCCGTTATGTTCTGACACAGTTGAGGGCCGCCGGAGCAAAACTTTCCTTTCAGAAAGCACAGTGGTGTAGAACCCATGTTAATTACTTGGGGCATGAGATTACTCCTCAGGGTCTCTGTCCACAGGAAAAGAAAGTGGAAGCACTTCAGAAACTGAAGGACCCCACAACTCTGCGGGAACTAAGGAGCCTCCTTGGACTGACTAATTACAGCAGAAAGTTCATTGAGGGCTACGCACAGATCACCAGACCCCTGATTCATCTCTTGAAGGGGGGGGTCAAGTGGGAATGGGGTCCAGAACAAGCCGAGGCAGTAAAACAACTCAAAAGAAGCCTCTCACAAGCGCCCTGCCTAGCTTACCCTGTCAGAAACAAGGAGTTCTTCCTGGAGACAGGGTTCTCTAATACGTGCTTGACGGCAGTATTATACCAAAAGCATGACAAGGTCAATAAAGTAATCTCCTATGCGAGCAAAACTTTATCCTCTGTGGAGGAGAAATTCAACGATTGTGAGAAGGCACTCCTGGCAACGGTGTGGGCATTGAAGAATTACCGCCCGTTTATCCAGGGGGAACACATCATAGTGGAGACTCCACACCAGCCTCTGCAATATCTCCAAAGTAACAGAATCCGGGCCGGAAATGTGAGTAATTCCCGAATTACTTCCTGGATTCTGTCAATGCAAGGCTTTCCTGTGGAGGTCAGATATGGCCAAAACAAGAAGAGTCCCCTCGCGCAAGGTCTGGCTGACTTGCATGATTGTGCCAGAGAAAACTGTCTCGAGGACGAAAGTCTAAAAATAAAGGACAACACGGAGGCATACCTTAATTCCCCACACAAAGTCTTTGAAGAGGACAAGTGTGAGGGAATGCCCACTGTCTATGTGGATGGATGCTCTTACCATGTTGACAACAACGGGGAGAAAGAACTGGTGGCTGGCGTAGGGAATGCATGGGTGAATGAGTCCCCAGAACCCTCCGCTGGATACAAAATTGGTCCCTGAAGTAGTCAGGTGGCAGAATTGATGGCTGTGCATCAGGCCATCCTCACTGCTGTCCAGCATCAACTCCACAAACTGGTCATAATCACAGATTCGGATTATGTACGGAACGGGTTCGTGGAGCACCTGGTTAATTGGAAAACCAGAGGCATGTTATGTGCTAACAACAAACCCTTGAAACATGGGAAGTTGATCCAAAACATTGATGATCTGGTCACCTCGAATGAGATGACCATCTATTGGAAAAAGATCAAGGGTCATTCCAAAGTAGAGGGACCAGACAAAACTGGAAACGACTTAGCTGATCAGCTGGCCAAAACCGGGGCCATCCAAGGGGATCTAATTGAGATTGAGTCCCTGTTGGGGGAAATCCAGGTCACTGCTATCACTAGGTCCCAGACAAATGCTCACAACGACCTTTCAATTGTACAATGGAGTAAGGAGACCCCTGATGCTGATTTGATTACCGCTCAGAAGGGGGATCCAATTATTGGTAAATTTTACCAGCACCTTGAGGACCCTGAGAACTTTCCCCTGACGGATACCGATTACAATGGGAAAGAGGACCTAAGAGTGTTGATGAAATGTCCAAAAATGTTCCGAATCCAAGACGGTTTGCTGGTAAGGAAATCCAAAGCTGGCCACGATCAGTGGGTGGTTCCTACCTCATTCCGAAGCCTGATGTTAAGTCACGCCCATGATGCGGCCACCGCCGGTCATAGGGGGTTTCACACAACATTGGAAATCTTAATAGAGGTTGCATACTGGCCACACATGGGGCAGGACCTCGACCAATACTTGAAGGGGTGTCTTGTGTGTGCACAATTTCAGCCATCATCCCTCACGCACCGGGCGCCTATACAAAAGAGGTGAATGACACTCCCATGGTCAGATTTACAAATCGACTTTGTAGGCCCTGTGATTCGCTCGGCTAGGGGGAATAAGTACATGTTGACTGTGACATGCTTGTTTACCAAGTGGGTGGAATGTCTCCCAGCCCCAAACTGCAAGGCAGAAACAGCAGCTGCCTTGATGATTAACCACATCTTTTCCCGTTTTGGTCTACCTCAAAGGATTGAGTCAGACAGAGGTAGCCACTTCACCAGTGAAGTAATGACAAAGATGTGGGAGATACTGGGGGTCAAGAGAAAGCTGCATATTGCTTATAGACCAGCTTCTTCTGGGGCAGTAGAGAGGTATAACCGAACCATTGTGAGCATATTAAAGAAGTTTGTGGCAGATTCTGGGCCAAGTTGGGATATCCGATTACCTCTGGTCCTAATGGCTATCAGATCTACCCCTTCATCTGCAACCAAAATGTCACCATTTGAGTTGATGACTGGGCGCAAGATGGTGCTTCCTCAGCATTTGCTCTACAGGACCCAAGAGCAGACACTGATAAATGCCTCCACTACTCATGAGTGTGTGGAGAATTTAAGGAAACACCTCCAACATGCTTTTGCTTATGCTCAGCGGAATCTAGAAAGATCAGCTGATAGCATGAAGACCCATTATGACCTGAAAACTTCCAGGAAGGAATATCAGGTGGGAGACCGGGTCTATCTATACAACTTCCAAAGGAACCAGGCCAAGCAGCGCAAATTTTTGCCTACATGGAAGGGACCATTTGAGATCATCGACAAGATCTCCCCTGTGGCCTACAAAATCCACATCCCCAAAGGTCCTTTGGCAGCGGGGGAAGACAAGTGGGTCCACATAAACCAGTTGAAATGTTGCCATCCCAGGCACGCTCTACAACAACTGGAGGAATCCTCTGGAATCCTAGCGGGTACTGTCTCAGACTAATTCCGTTCCAATCATAAAACATACCACATCTAGTCTCTAAAATATTGTGATTTGCATGAAACTGTCTCTTAGTTATACTGTTTTTTATCAAAATAAGAATGTAATGTTTCGTTATGATGAAATGCATATGCTGCCCCACTATCTCAACAGTGGTGGAAAAACGTCTATGAGTAGGTATTCCCGCTCTTCCTTTGTCGTACTAGGAGAAAGAAAATCTGGAGACGGGCCAAGGAGGACGATCCGGAGACCGGGAACGAAGATCCAATGGGCCCAGTGGACCGCCCAATACTCCCATCAGGACCGGCGAGGAGAACCGATCAATCCGACCGGATGGAGGAAAAGATGCTGAACTGTGCCATTTATTGGAAGAAGATGAGGAAACATCCCAGGTCTTGCGAATCCCATCAGTGAAACCGAATGGCCATCGCAAGAGGGGGGCTTGTGGGATGTATTTACCCATGCATGCGAGCCCTACCTCAAAACTGTGCAGTATTGAAAACATCATGATGGCCAGAGCTTCCTAGGAAATGCCCAGGGAAGTGCATGAAGAATAGGCTGCCACCCATTTTTGCCGATGTTATAAGCACAGAAGGGCACTGCCTAAAACCACCATTGGACTACCCGCACAGTAGTCTGAAACCATTGGGAATGGCAATGCTGATTGCCAAATGCAACCTAGAATTGTGGGGAATTCATTTCTTAAATCCCAAAAATGGGTGCAGTACCAGTACTCACCACTATCCAAAAGCCGGCGTTTTAAAACCACCCTGTGTTTCTCTGAAGGCAGGATCAAAATACCTATTTTCAAACATTGCAACATGTGCAAAATATTCACTGAACACCAGCAGACATTTGGCAGAATGAGGTTTTGTGTGCTTACAAAATCTGGGAAATGAAGAGCCCAAAACAATGCTTATAACAAAACTGCTATGGAGTCAGCAGTTTAAGTTGCACTGGATTTAAAGACACTAAAATCGAAAATGTTTAGATTAAATGAGTGACCTATGTTTGGTGTCACATGCCTTTGTAACTGTTGAAATGTCATAGTTTTGCACTTAGAATCAGCATTCTAGCTGCATGTGTAAAATTGCAAGTTAATTTAAAAAGCAACAAAAAACATGACAGTTAGCTGAAAGTCTGGCTTAAGGAACTTGATTCTGCCTGGCGACTACCCCCATCAGGAGTGAAACTTGAGTCACAACTGTGTTCCCAGGCCTATCTGCCTTTTGCTGGCCACACTAAGGATATGCCATCTCTCTGATAATTGAATTAAGGGGAGCCCCACAGAATACAGGAGCTCTGAACAAAGCCTGTCTTGACTCAGGCAAAGGTTTTATTACAGCGGTCGTAAAATGTAGCTTCCTCTTGGCAGAAGCTGGGAGGGGCACTGCCTGTGAGAGCAAGCTGGCTTGGCAGAACTGGATAAACCAGTATTTCCACCATGTGACCTGGGAAACCACACCCCTTTGTAGCCAGAATATTGTTTAGAAAAAGATGAATAACTCATGGTGCGGACATGTGAAAATTTTATAAATGATACCATAATTCTTGTGATTTTTCTGCCCACAGTTTAAGAGGTTTTTAGAACCGGTGGTATGTTCAGGGGGGTGTTAGTGGAAAAGTGGATATTACTCTAAATGTATGCATGTTAAAAATCTGAAACTTCATCAGTTAATGTCCATACTCCCTGCGCACATGTATGTAAAGTTGGGTCAATGTCAGAAATTGAAAAATCAGTTAAAAAGTCAATTATGTGCCATTTCTGAATGCAAGCTCTTAGAAACAGCAGATTTGGACAGAGACATGGCTAAATTCAGCCACACCATGTATATGTAATTTCAAGCAACTGTGTAACTGTGAAATATGTCTTTTGTTATCAAATATAGAATATGTGCAATCTGACAGGGGAGTGTCCTATCTGCAAGCCATAAAATGACATCACTCTGACTCACAGTTCCTTCCCCAATCAAGTGAGGAATGGAAATTTGACCAATGACAAGGGAGAGGGGCAAGTTTAGCTATGACCAACACACACACCCACTTGCAGAACATATAAATGGACCACTGAAACTTAGGTAGAGACCTTCAAATCCATTTGCAGCTGGAAGCTCTGCCGGAAAAATCCATACTTACCTCCATCAAACTTCAAAGAGCCAACACTTAGACTCCAAGATAAACAGAGACTTCAGAACCTTAACCAGAAAGGCCACTGCCAGCAAGAGTATTTGTCAGCAGGCCTCAAAATATTTTTGCAACTGAACTCTTCAGACAGCCGGGCGAGCCGTCTGAATTTTGCCAAGAACTTTTGCAAGAACCCGGTGACAGAAAAATCCAAAGAGAAGGCAGGACCCGACCCAGAGAACCGGTGCCTAGCAGAGACCAGGCCATTGTATCCAGAGTGCTGACCCCGATGCTGTGAGCAGTTCCAGAGACCAGACGCTGTGCCCAGAGACCGTCCGAAGTCCAGACATGTTGACCAGATCGTGACAAAGCCGCCTTCCTGTTTAAAATCTCTTGTGAGTACCGCCAAACTGTACCAAACCAAAGCTCTTAGTTTAAATTCATCTAATTCAATCTATTTAACCTAAGTAGAACTGCCTGATAGCTCCAAATCTGTCACCTGTCATTCTAGCTGCAAAATCTGTCACTTGTCATTTTGAGCTTTTAAAATTTCAAATCTGAAAAACGACCTTCACAAAATCGCTCATATCTCCGCGACCGTTTGTCTTAGAGACTTGCAGTAACTTTCATTTGGAAGCTGAGACCCTAGGCTTTCGTAGGACCCCAAAATGATCGTGATAGTCCTTGCGGTTCCTCTGTAATAGCGCTCGGCGCATCCGCGAATTTTGCCGCGATTTGCAAATTTCTCCACGTGTAAAAAGACAGCAGTTTTGCTTTTCCTTGCCAAAAACTTCGTTTAACCTGCTAATCATTCCTGAATCATTGCAAGAGTGAGCCTGAGCTAATATTAACTAGATACCACTCACCCTGAACCTCTAGAGGGAATCAAAAGCATTTTAGCATACTTTTCACTGAATTGCCAGCGCATATCAAAGCATTTTGCATGTGTTTTAAACTTCTGTTGTCTAAGCTTGCTGGGGATTGAACTGAATTACGTTGATTGCATTTCTGAGAACTGTGTGCTTTCCTCCCATTTCCTTGCATTGCATAAAGAGGGGGGGAGTGAATAGCCAGAGAAAAGTGATTACATTGTTTGGTTGAAATCATATTGAGTATTTTCTGTACTGCATTCATTGAATATTGCATCCACCTGAGCTTACATAAAGCATTCTGTACCACCTTCTTCTTTTGTTCCTATTCACCTGTGTGCTACCTTATCCATTTCATGTCAACTCCTTATTGATTATAGAGAAGCGTGTTAGTGCCAGATTCTCCGTTGTTAATATTTATCATATTAGATTAAGTGTGATATTCAATTATTAGTTTATTATAAAGTGTGATCTATATATCTATTGTTTAAATTATCAAATAAACCTTTTAACTTGCAAAACAGAACTACTTCTCGGCTCAGTGGGGTCAGGGGGATTCCAAGAGAGGGGTGTTATATAGGGGTAGTCATCCAGAACGCATGAACTGGACATAAAGATATATCAATAAGGGTTTTCATTCAGTATTATAGACTAGGCGTTGACTTAGCTGTAGTGTTGAATTGAATCCTCTTACACATGTCACAGAGGTATATTCTAAAGGGGGCACAAATGTCCTTGGGGCGGCTTGTCACGGACAGTGTCTTCACATATTGTTCTTCGCATTCATAAACGTACGTTAGCTCTCTGAGAAAATGGCCAACACTTGGTGCATGGAGATCTTTCCAACTTTGCAATATACATTTTTCGCTATTACACAGGTCCACATTAAACAATCTTCTTGTGGTTTCTGCCGCCTTCCCGATGTCCCCAAACAGATATTTCTGAGGGGTGAGAGAAGTCAGAATCTGTGTTATCTCCCAAATGATCTCAGCCAACTCCCTTCAAACCCGGCAATCAGTGGACAGGCCCAATGCATATGGAATGAATCTGCCCGTGGATCCACACACTTTTGACAGTCCCCAGAACAGTTTACAGAGAACTTGGCCATCTTGACTGCTGTATAATCTAGTTTATTCAGGACCTTAAATTGGATCAAGGGGAGGCCAGCGTTTAATGATACGGACTTGGACAGTTGACAGTACTTGGACCACTTCTCTGCAGTGACCGCCACCCCCATGTCTGCCTCCCAAATTGCCTTGACTGTATTTAATGATGGGGAATGTGTTTGTATCATAGCATACAGTGTAGCTATTACGGGTCCAGTCCCAGAGGTCATGGCCCGTATACATACATGAGAGGGCGGCTCGTCAGGGAATAACGGTCATCTAGCACTCAACGCAGCTCTCACACAGTGATATTGGAGTGATCTGTGCTGTCGTCCACCAACCGTGTTAACAAAGTCATCTAGGGTCAAATATTTCCATATCACACATTTTTATCTCTTTATTGGGGTCCCATGCCATCTGCAGAGCTTCCTCGAATGTGGGTGAGATGCCTGGGAAATTCCATAGCGAGGACTCTGGTTCATAAGGTGTTTCTATCTGTAATCTTTTATAGATTGCAGACCAAGCATGGACAGTGACATTGACCGGGTCAAATTTGCACGGGTCCCTATGTCGTATACTGAATAAGATGGAACAAAGATCGGTTGGGGAGGCCGCATATCTTTCTATCGGGATGTGTGGTGCGGTGTCCAGTGGGTCATACCAGTGTTTGGCTGAGCCTGCACCACCAGATAATATAGCTCGAAATCCGGTGCAACAATATCCCCCATGTTATACGGTTCAACCAACCCCTCCCACTTAATCCTGCCCTCTCCACTGCTCCATATGAATGAGGTGGACATGGACTAGAGTCTTGTAAAGAACACCCTACCCAGCCAAATTGGGATGTTTCCAAAGAGTTATAGGAGCTTGGGGAGGACCACCATCTTCAGGATTGCAATCCGGCCGTATAAGGAGATGGGAAGTCTAGCCAATATCTGTAGTTTAATGTTGAGTGATTGTAGGAGTGATTGTCTGTATATAACCTCCATCTCTCCTTGGACACAATTATGCCCAGATAGCAAATATGTATGGGCTACCACTTAAGTCCATATGCACCAGCTGGGCACACAGTGACAGGTGTAGGTGGGACTATTTCGTACTTGGAGTTATTAATTCTGTAGCCCGAGTAGTTAGCAAACTCGTGTACGTCAGTCATAATGGGGCCCAGGTTTTCTTCAGGATCCCTAATATAAAGAAGCGTGTTGCCCTCATATAGTGATATGGACTCGGTCAGGCCTGTCATTCTAATGCCCCTGGGTCCACGGTTCTGTCGCACAAATGCCGCTATCAGCTCGACCGGTAAGGCGAATAGTATAGGGGAGAACGGACATCCCTGTCTAGTGCCCCTTTCTAATGAGAGTAATTTGGTGAGAGTACGGTTAGTGAGGATCTTAGCTCCTGTTTCGGTATACAGCAGCCGCACACATTTAATAAAGTAGGGGCCCATCCCGAAACATTTTAAGCACTGTGAACAGATATTCCCAGGATACAGAATCAAAGGCCTTTTTGGCATCTAGGGAGACCACAGCTGCCCGTGATTTGGGATCAATATGTGCCATGACCCCAAATAGTCTCTGAAGATTCAGGGCAGTGGAGTGAGTCGGGATCAAGCCACACTGATCCGGGTGGACCAGTGTAGGCATACTAGGGAGGAGCCTAGTGGCAAGGACCTTAGCAAAGACCTTCCCTGATGTTAGGGATTTTATTTCTTCTATTATTTCATCACAGGTGACTGGTTGTTTTAGAGCTAATTTGTCTTCAGGGGGAGGTTTAGGACAGTCTAATTCATTTAGGTAGTCACACGTTTCTACAGTGGATCTCGTGAGTATAGCTCAGTACAGAAACATGTCAATTCCTGGTTCATTTCCTCCTCCTCTGTGATTATCGTGCCATTTGTTGCATGTATACTAGCGATAGTATTATGGTGCTGTTCAGCTGTCAATAGGTTGGCCAAAGAACTTCCTGCTTCATTACCTTCCCTGTATCTACATGCTTACATGGGGGTTATCATATATTATATTTCCCTGGCAGCCAGTTTGTTGAAATCATGCAGTAATCTGTTAATGGCAGCAAGTGTTTTTTTAAATTTTTTTTATTTTTTTTATCACGAGTATCACAATATTCGAATTCCAGTTCCGGCAATCGTGCCTCCACATCTGCCAGTTATGATCTAACAGATTTGAATAGCCCGGTGGTCTTAGACATGAGGACCCACTGCACCCAGACCTTGAAGGCCACCCAGAGTGTTGCATGGCGATTGATGGACCCCTCATTAATTGTGACACATTCCGCAATTTCCGTACATAGAGATTCTGCTACATTGGGGTCTTTTAGGATATCAGAAGGCATCCTCCATCGTCTAACCGGTGAAGGATTCTCACGTAACACCACTAATAGGGATATTGGGGAGTTGTCTGATAGCATGTGGGGGTGTATATCACAATTTATCAACAAGTTCGAAAGGGATGAGGAGAGGAGCCAATAATCGATACGTGATTCAGAATCATGTACTGAGGAATAGTACGAGTAGTGCCTGTCAAGTGGGTGCAGTGTCCTCCATGCATCAATCAGGGGTGTCTGCAGTAATATCTTGTGTAAAGTGGTAGCAGCCCTGGTATTTGCAGAGTAAATAGTACTAGATCTGTCAAGGGTGTCTAGGATTGTAATGAAGTCGCCCCCATACTATCCAAGCATCATCTGATATGTTGAGCATTTCTAAAATGTTTATATAAAGATCAGGGTAGTCGATATTGGATCTGTAGGTGTGAACTAAGATAACTGACTGTCCAGCTATATTGCCCCAGACCAATACCTATCATCCCTGGGGGTCAACTTTGCTGTCTGTGCATCAAAATCCCAGCGATGGATGTATTAGTGTAATAAACCCCCTAGCCTGGGTGGAGTAATCTGTGTAATACCTGTGTGTTCCCCAGTTTGCAAGGAGGTCAATGTTCACTTTCTTGAGTGCTTGAGTTTCCTGCAACATCAATATATGTGGATGGTGCCTAGCAATGTATGTTCCCACTTTTCTCAATTTTGTTGGGTTATTGAGCCCACGCACATTCCAGGACAATAGTTTAATTTTTAGCCCTTTGCCCGCAGGGTTCATGTGTGCCATTTGTGTTTATCATATTTATCCCAAACTGTATGTGCCATTTCTGGGGAAGTACCGCCTGCAGTGGCATGACCATACATTTTAATACATTTAACTCCCAAAAAAGGGCCTAGACTCTGCACCTTCGTCCACCCCCGTGGGTGCCTTGGAAAATGACCAACTCTCCCCCCACCGCCCTTACCTGTATCATCACCCCCAACTTGACGATGCTTCCCTTTAAACTTGTGGAGATTTCCTGAGGCATGCATGTTGCAGCTACATGGCTGCCGCCACCAAGTGCCCTCTATGCAGGGATAACAAATAGTAAACAGAGCCACCCACTATTGTAACTATTTAACCAATACAAAGGATATCAACATTTTGACATTCAGTCTGCAGGATCCCGCCTCTCCTCCCTGGGTTGGGGTCTCATGTTCTGGTAGGCCCCGCATTCTCTGGGGGGCAGAGGTATGCAGGCCTCAACATAGGCCATATCTGCAGAGGAAGTTTCGAAGAAATGAGCCCTACTCCCATGCTGAATCCTCATTTTGGCTGGAAAAATCAGGGCATACGGAACACAACGTAGTCAGAGTTGTTGCTTGACTGGCTCATATGATCTCCTCTGTGCCTGTATACCTGCAGCAAAGTCCGGATATATATGTATGTTGTTCTCCTCATAGTGAAGCATTCCTTTTTCTCTGGCCAGTCTGAGGATCGCGTCTCTGTCTCTATAGTTGAGGAGGCGAGTGATTAATTTGCAGGCAGCACTCAAGGCCTGGGCACAGGGGCTAGGGTGTGGTGGGCCCTCTCAACTAAGAAGTGCTCCGAAAAAGATTCCGCAACAAATAGGGATTTCGGAAGGGCTTCCACATGTCCCTCCATCGGACCTTTACAAGAGAACTCCGAAACTCCTACGATTCGGATGTTGTTTCTCCTGGATCTGGATTCGAGATCCTCCCTTACCTTGCATTTTGGCCAAATCCCCTTTGATTTGATTTGATTTGATTTTATTTTATTTATAAAGCACAAAAAACCAGGCCCAGGGGCAACCGGGTGCATTCTCTTAAACATGTTACAAAAAGCAGTAGTTACAGAAGTTACAAAAATATCCAGCATATATACATGTACATACTCTTAAACATGTTACAAAGAGCAGTAGTTACAGTGAGTTACAAAAATATACAGCATATATACATGTACCGAAGGGTACCATTAACAGCGTATAATACAGGGACAGAGCAGAGAGAAAATGTATATTCAGTTCTGTACCCCACATGGAGTCTGGACTGTGTCAAGGTCTCATGAGTCTTGGGAGAGCAGCCATGTTTTAGCATTGTTCTTGAAGGAGTGGAATGATGGTTCAATTCTGATAGGTGTGGGCAAGGTGTTCCAGAGTTTGGAGGCCAGGACGGGGTAGCTCACCCCACCAGCTTTTTGGAGTTTGCATCTAGGCACGATGAGGCTGTGAGTTTGGGCTGCTCTGGTAGGTCGAGTGGAGGTGTGGCGTGAGAAGTGAGTGGACAGGTAAGGTGGGGTGTTGTTGTTTAGACATTTGTTAGTCAGAGCTAGGGTTTTCAGGGCAATTCTCTGTTTTACCGGGAGCCAGCATAAATCCAATCTGACGGAGGAGATATGATAGCGTCTCGGGATGTTTAAGGCTGCCCTTTAGGCATTATTTTGTACAGTTTGCAATTTATTAAGGTAAGACTGACTGGTCCCTAGGTAGAGAGCACTACAGTAGTCGATTTTGACCATAACAAGAGTTCTGGCGAGTGTGATACAGTTGGTGGAGTTTAGGAAGGGTCTACAGGCAGTGATAAGTTTGCAGGTAGAGGCCGAAGCTGACCTAACTGCATTTATTTGCCTGTTCAGAGAAAGCGAGGAGTCAAGATAGACCCCTAGTGTCTTAGTATCTTTGGAGACTTTAATGTCATTGCTGTCAATAATGAAGGACTTGTAGGTTTGGTCTAGTTTGTTGAGCCGATGATTTGATCCTAAAAGTAAGAGCTCAGTCTTATCATCGTTAAGGCAAAGTTCGTGCTGTGCCATCCAGGCCTGGATGACCAAGTAAACATCGTTAAGGGCTTTGGTGTCAGCTGTGTAGTCTCCTGTGATAGGGATGAGTATCTGGGTGTCGTCCGCGAAGTTAGTGTAGGAGACACCCAGATAGTCAAGCACATTGAAGAGGGGCTTGGTGAATACGTTATACAACGTAGGGGATACACATGAGCCTTGAGGAACGCCACAGTGAATGGGGGAGGGATCCGCTGATACCAGCGGTGAGTAGACCCTCATGGATCTATTGCTCAGGAATGAGTGGATCCAGGCATTGGCAGAGTCTGGTTGTGCTATGTCACGGCTGTGCTGGGTGATTGTATTTTCATTCGTGCTGATCCTGCCCTCTGCTTCATTAATGTGGGCGCTTTCCCTGTCCACCCTTGCCTTAATAAAACTGATGAATGCCACTATATTGACTAATTTGACGTTCACAGCAAGGAATCCGCTCTGCGCGGTGGCCATCAGGCGGTCTTCTCTGGAGTCATCGGGCATTTCTGCCTGGGTATTGACAGCAGTCGACATCGTCGCCATGGACCCATTGAATTGGGGGCTTGTGAAAGAGTCCATTGGGCCTTTCTTTTTTGCACCTGAGGCTTTCGTCATCGCCTCTTTATGAGCAATTGTCGTGTCCCTCACTGTGAGGTGGGATGGGGTAGAACAGGGAAGGTGTGTTAGCTAGCGTATACGAGAGCTCACCAATAGTTTAGCTCACCTGTTATCACACAGGCCCTTGGCCGTAGGAGTATCAAGTACGGCAGAACCCACTTCCAGTCTAGTTTATTAGCAGATTATTAGACCAAATCACATAGGGCGATTGTGCAGTATTACTGCACGGCGAAGGATGGTCCGTGTGCACTCCTTATAGGGGCCAAGTTTATGTTCCCAGTATGGCTGAATTTATCAGTGTTGGAGAGCGTTAGACCTCCTGTGGTATGCGCATCCACGGCAGCGATCGTCTCAAACTTCTGAGTATGTTTTATCTCACCACCCTTGTTACCTCACCCCTGGTTCGCCGCGTCCAGGGTTGTGGTGTAGGAAGAAGTGCTATTGTGAAATGTGGTCCTGAGTGAGGGTTCATGCCATAGGGTGAAATATTATTGCAATTAGGGTGGTGCACACCCCGGGCCCTCCTCACATGTCATGCATATAGAGGTCAACAGTGCAGTGTGCCTGAAAGATTTTGTGTTGGTCCCTATGTTCTGATTTGTACCAGAGGATGGATTGTGTTCTCCCACGTTGCAGAGCAGGCAAGTTATCATTCCCAGAGTATGCTATACAACCTTAGGGCTTCAGCACGATGGTGCATCAGCAACGTGGCAATGGCAGGGCTCAAATCGAGGGTACACGCAGGGGGACGGAGTCCACCCACTTTATTCAGAGGGTGGACTCTGTCCCCCCCAGCTAAAATAAGAAACATTGAATGTCCTCGTTGAATTTATGAATTAAAGCCAACCTCAGGGATCAAACAACAGTCAGCAGATTTGTGGACTGGAGACCTCACCACTGCACTATATAACTTGCTGAAAAATAACAAACAACTAAAGGTGAAATGTCCCATTTCAGTGCTGCAAGTCCCAGGGAAAACATTTGTATTGGTTCTTGGAGTTTAAACATGCACACTTTTTAAAGTTTTCAAAAACACTATTAGAATAAAATATTCTCTCTTGGTTTTGTGTGTGTGTTGATTTTATGAAAGGCAAAGGCCATACGTCCTGCTAAATTTGGGTGGTTTTGCAAAGCCAATTTAACTAATTTCTGGTGATGTCGCATCCCATTGTGTTTATTGAAGAGCCCCCCACTTTATTTTTTAGGACTTGACCCTCGATATAGGGGATGCGTTGCCACTGCTGCACAGTGTTCTCTGTACTTCCCCCTCCAGATTTGCTCATACGTGGTGTATAGTGCGAGCATTCCGACCCCCAAATGGGCGTTGGCGGTGTTAGCACTCTGGGTCGCACAGTCGTGTAGACAGGCCAGGCCCTCAGTGATGTGATGTGAAGCTGAGTAGTGGACATTGGCATGTGCACTGGCCACAGGCGCAGGTTAGGAGGACAGGAGGGGTTGTGATGGAGGCTGGGTGAGATGGGGGCCAGATGTGAAAGGGAGCCTAGTGCAAGATGGGCCCAGATCAGGACAGAAGAGCATCAGGAGAGACTTTGCAAGCCTGACGCCTCAATTCAGGATAGAGATGATAACTAACCAATTCTACTAACAATTTCTGTCTCTGCACACAACTCTCAAACTCCAAACCAAACACAACCACATACCTACAGCACAACAAACCGCGCAAACTTCACTACACTGCAACAACAAAACAAAAACACACATAGACCTCCACAACAGTACACAGCGACTACCGGCTGCAAACACCACAAGCCCAGCCAACGGACCCACCGGGCTGTGGCCGTCAACAGCACATCACTGCTCTCTTGCACTTTTCCTGCTTCCTCCCACTAACTCACCCTCCCTTCCTCTTTCAGAGCCGCCAGTGCACCAGGGGACCACGCCGGTGGTGACAGTGCGCGGTACAAATGTCCTTTAACATTAACATAACATGTCTCTTACGGGGGACGTACCGCCTCTTGCTGTGATTAGCACGCCAGTGCTGAGGGAGTGTACTGATTTTTGTGTCCCAAAGTGCCTCCTTACCTCAGAGCTTAGGTTGCTGCATTACGGATGCTCCTCGGTAGCCACCAGGCTGGTGTTGAGCAGTGCGGTCTAGGTCAGACCAGTTTTAGGAGGCAGTGGTTTTCGTAGCCTGACACCGTCACAGTCACCAAGGGCTTGTCCCAGGAGGCACATGTCCCTGGACCCATGCACTGTAGGCTCCCTCACGGTCTGGATGTGCCGAGATGAAGGCGTTCTGCCTGTGCATAGGCACAGTGTGTGTTACACTCTGGGTATCTGGATGAGGGAGATTTCCTTGTATGATTCCTGCTCTGCCCTTCGGTCTCGCAGATTGATGCTCTCTGTCGATGCCTGTCATGCCGGGCAGAGTGTTGGGATCCTGTATCGGATGGTGGGGCATGTGACATAGCGATAAAGTTGCACAGGTTGGGTTGAGAGCCGGGGTGGTACATGTCGGGGCACCCGCGGTCAAGGTCACGGCCCGGCAGAGTCAGCACCGACCACCAACCACCAATCAGGCCCATTACTGCAAGCCACGAGCCACTGGAGTCCATCTCAGGGCCACCCGACATACACCCAACGGGCACCTCTGTGGGGATGGCAGCTCTCCACTGTCAAACCGGGTCTCAGTGCTGCTCGCTCATGGTGCACCATCCAAGCATTCACAGTGTTGCGTGGTTCATTGGTGTTGGGTCATACGAGCAGAAGGATGTGCCGGGCCACTCGCAGACTCACAGGGGGCCGATCAGTGTTCTCGCCACACTCCGCCCGATCTTGTTGTCCTCCACCTTGTTCGGCCTCAAGGATACGAGTGGGCAGACGCTCTCTGTGGGGAGACGGTGCCGCCATTGGAGTGATATTGGTAGCTCGACAATGCGAGAGGGCCTAGCGCTATGTCGCCAGGCCACTACTCCTCCCCTTTTACGGCCCTCTGCCGGGCTCCCCTCTGCGGTCTCAGGTGGGCACCGTCTGGGCGGCCCGCGTATCACAGTGTCTCAGGTGGGATTTGTAACCCGGATATCTCTAACCTCTTCAAGCGGTTTTTCACCAGACTTTCTGGTAGTGCTCCAGACGTATTCGGCAGCCAGCTTATACATATATTATGCTTCTGGGTGGCTCCTACACATTACTTCCCTTCAGGATTTGTCTTGGATTGTAGCTCCCTGGCTCAGGCTGCCATCTCTAATGTGCGCAACAGCGCCGCCCATCCAAAACATTTAACATGTTGCCCAAGCAGATCTTGTCCATAGGACATAGACTGATGCAGAGAATAAGCAATGCAAAATTACTTCAAAAAACACTGAGCCAAACACTCCAGAATACCCAGTATGAGAAAGGACACCACCCTCACAACTAACAATTGATGTCAGGGCATGACAGGGAGAGCATTATTAACCATTTTCCAAATATCTAAAAAGGACGCACTAACAATCTACAAGAACAGGTAGGACAGTGGTATTGCAACTGTGACAATTGTAAAAAGACACACTACAATACTACAAGGCCAGGCTGTCTGCCTTCAGCAGTAAGTAGGTAGGCCAAAGGTATTCCATCTGTGGGTTGCTCCCCAAGGGGGGCCCAGATCATGTCACGGGGACACAAGGCTCCTTCAAATAAGAAGATGGCAATTTTTCTAGCATTTCATAGGTTCTGGGCCCCCAGGGATATCCTGCAATATTGACTGTACTTGCTCACTTCCAGCGGCCTGTCCTTTTGCAGGCCTAGTGTTATCCATCTGTCTTTTTGCTCCGTCCAGCTGAATCTAAAGGTATGTCCCACGCTCACCAATCTCGAGGCTGCCACCTCTCCTGATGTTCAACCCTGGAAATACAAAGCTCTGCAGTGGGGGGTTAGTCCTTTGTGAAAACAAGAGAGCAGCCCAGCTGGCTTCTCCAGGGTTTACTGTCGGTGAAGGGCAGGAAGCGAAACAGGAGGATTATGGGAAGAGTATGGTGCTATATACCACAGGCTATCAGTGGGAGGGGCAAACATGTTAAAAATAAGGATGCTTTGGAAAGGTTTTGTCAGAAGTGGAGCACCTTACCATAACTGTAACCTCTGCCCTGGTCCTCTAGTTTCCTCCCAGTGCTCCAGCTCCTGCATGGCATGAACAGGAATCAGGAAGCCAGGGCCATGTGTGCAGGGGCCCAAGCATGGATGACGAAACGCCCCACTCCAGCCTGTTCTGTCTGTATGTGCGAGGAGGTGCAGGAGCTCCCCCTCGTGCATACAGACATGCTGTGCCCCAGCCAGAATTTCCAAAGAGCTATGCAAGGATGGGGCATCAAATGCCCCCAGCCTTGCATGAATCCTTGAGCATGCACAGCTGGGGAACTGGACCGTCAAAGGGAAAACATGTTTCCCTTTGACAGTTCGCCGGCCCAGGAGCACTCCTTAAGCTGGAAAAAAACAGCTAGGGGAGCGCTCAGAGTTTCTCTGGGCTGGCTCCTCAGCTCCTCGATAAGGGGCGAGGGGGCCGGTGGGTCGACTTCCTGTCACCCATTATGGACGAGCCGCCACTGGATTTACTAGATTATTGTGTTTCTTGATACTTGATTTTGAGAAATTTCAGTGGGCTCTATGTGAGTCCAACATTTTTTATTTGGCCTTTTATGCTTCCTTTTTTGATACTTTGACAGTTATTCCAATACTACACGCAAAACAACACTGTGACTGGCAAGTCTTTCATTTATTTAAAATGGCCTTTTGGCATGCCATGTGACCTGGAGGCTCACAGGTCCCAGTGTAAAACAAACGTGCTCAAAAGTGACATGAGAGAAGTTCTTAATTTTCTCTCCTGGTTTGCACTTTGATTATGCCACATGCTGCAGGGTGTGCAAGACAGCACAAAATACCTCTTGGATGTCATAGTTCAAAGGTCTCATCATGTATCATTTGGGATTAAAGCTGAATGTTTATATTACATTGCAGTATGGCTCTACTTCCATTTGTATACATAAGATGAACGAATGTGTGCATTTTCAATCAGTGGAAGGCTATTTTGATTGACAGTATATGTTTCTTGCCCAACCACAGTTTTCCCTGGTGCTAATAACCAGCAAAATGTCACTTTTCATGGTGTATATGATTTCAATTATGGCCCCCAGTGTTTTTTTGCACAAAGGCAAACATTGCCGTAGTGCTATTACTGTGCAATGTAGCACTTGCACTGGTGCACAGTTTCTGTAATCTGGCCCCTGACTTTCAGAGTATTTACATCAGAAATGTTGTGTTTCCAAAGGTGTGACTGACAATCTCCCAAACATGTAAGTTGTGCCATTGCATGAGACTGACAACATAAACAACCAGAGCCTTTACTAAAATACATGTTCGACAGTCGGACCAGGTAGCTACCTCTATATAATATCATATTTAAAGCAAAGATGGATGGTCAAACAAATGGGAGAACAAATCTGTTTGGGTGAAATAGGTATGCTGAGAGAGTGATATGCCATTTACGGAAACATCGTTTTTGATTGAATTGACCAGCATGTTTCTGAGGTGATACCAAGGGGAAGAATACAGTTGATCACTCAAAGACCTCACAGATGTCGAGTAGTTTTATACGCATACATGGTACACTTAATCGCCAAGGGCTAGCTGGACTGCATCATGCATGCTAAGACTCTGTTGCAGTGACATACACACCGGGTGAATTGCCTCAGAAGTACACGTTCCTAAAATGTGCATTCCTTGGCATTGTCTGCATGCAATGTTATGTTTGGATACTTATTAATAGTGAAACCATGGCACTAGAATAAGAGGCTATTCTGTACAAATTAGATGAAGGGGAAAGGTGTTTCTATTGAGGGAGGGGGCACATTGGTGGACAGATCTGGGAACAGGCAGACACTCCGATACATGGATGAATACAAGGTACAGTACAACGATACAGTACCGGTCCCTATTTACAGGCATTTACACTTGAAGCAGTCGCGTGTGTGAGGCATCAAGCAGAGTAATGATGGTGACCATAATGGTGGTGGCAAGGGGATACCTTGCAGGTCAAGCAGATTTCTATGAAGAGCTAACTCACACCCCTACAAAGTGTTGTGTTTGTTTTGTTGGTTTTGGACCCCATGTTTTAAAATATATTTTGGGGTAGAAGATTCTATTGAAAGGTCACCAGTAATAAAATTGAGGGAAAATGTAAGGCAGCACAGAGCGGACAAGGACGGACATGTTGAGTAGTAGTTCATTGAGCGAGTAAGAAGGGGCAAGTCCATGGACAGCTTTAAAGACCAGATTGAAGATTGCGTAGGTAGAGAGATAGATTAAACACGTATAGCCAGTCTGCAAGGAGGGGGTGGGAAAGTTATATAGGCTATGATTAGCAATGTTCCATACGTTGTAGAAGATAAGAAGGTGTAGAGATAAAGAACTTGGAAGAAGCAAGAATAGCAGTAGAGCGAGATTACTAAAAGCAGTGGTAGACGTCACAATATTGTTTGTGGTCTAGAGGCCACCAGGCAGAAACACAAGACACAAGAGTATTGTGCATGCACCAATGCATAAGAGTGCATTGTGCTCCTGCCCGGTGGCCATATTTGATTGGGACAGTTAAGTGGGGTTGGAAGGCTTGGCACGGGTAAGTAGATGGCAGGTGGGGGAGCGGCAGTGTATGGGCATGTTTCATGTATGAAGGGTGGGGGGGGCCCTCTCAAAATGCCTTGAGTGTGGGAAAAAGATTGATTGTGACCTTGCAGGAGGCATTCTTCAGCAATCAGCCTTCTGCAATGCCGCACTTTTGTAAGCATCATTCGGACCTATATCTCAAAACTGTGTAGGTCAGGGTGATGAAGTGCTGGGTCTTGAGACCGCTGTCAAAGGGGACTCTGAATGTGTGAGGATTTGGTGATTGTGTAAGGAATAGTACTCGGAGAACACGTCAGGTGATTTACCAAGCCGCCCACACTTTCGCAATCCAGTTAGCGCTAGAGCTTGAATGATATCTCACTAAGGCGGGAGGAGGTAGGATGGTCAACAGCATCAAAGACCACACATAGATCAAGGAGAATGGGACCAAAAGAGAGTAAACACTGGTGGGCGGAAATTCATTAGTGTTGTCTCCATGAAGTGATTGATGCACAATGTGTGAAGGATGGGGTTTCATTTGCCATTGTTCTCCAGGCCGATAACAATTACACAGACACACCGCATTGGATAACTGGGGCATCCGAGAGACGGGCTGATATTTGATGGGATTATTTGAGTCAACAGGGTATGAGTACTTTTTGAGAATAATAGGACAGTTGCTGCTTTGCAGCATGCAGGGCAGATTGCCTTACATGAGCTGTGTTGCATAGATAGGGGAGGTAGTGGCAGGTAACTGTGTGATACATCTTTGTAAAAGAGGTAGGTAAAATGGCAAGAAGAGGAGTGGGTCTCCAAGGGTGGGGAGGGAGGTATAGGAGTGATACACCAAATAAAATAAAATGTAAAGAAAATTCTCAAAAAAAGTAAAACAAAATGGAGCGCAAATATAGCATATTCACATTAAAGTGCAATTCGAATGTATGACATATAGGCCCTGATTCATGGAATTATTTGCGTGTAAAATGGGGACAATTTACTGCCGGTCTGCTCACAAATCCTTGTTTGACGAATGGGGATTTGCAGGCAAAATGGCAGGAAATTGGCAACAACGTCACCTAAAGATCTATAAGATCTTGATAGAGGTCTGCTGGAATAGCGTCAGGACCTGGTGCACGCCTATCGCTTGCTTACCAACGGCAGTGAGGATCTTCTGCATCGTGAAAATCAAGCTGATGCAGGGTCAATCCTTTCGGTCACCCTTTGAGGGGCCTGATACAAGATGGAAAAGTGATCACACAAAGCCAAGCATCTACATAAGATTAACAGACCCTTCTCTATCTCCTATAGGAGGGTCCCTCAGACACAAATTCCGAACATTTCTTAGAATTGTTCAGAGAGACGAACTCCAACCGGTCACGCCAAGATGCATTTTCAAGCTCAGGTTTCCACCCATCCAATCTTTCCCAATAATTGGCTCTGGCTGGAATATTTTCCCCTTTGGACCTTGAAGAAGATTGCAGAGTGTCAAGGAGTCCTCTCTGGGCCTCCATGCATGCTTCATTGAACCAACCCGTGTTAAAGAACATCCGGATCTTGAAATTATGCTGGAAGCCAGCTGAGAAAGCCCCCATGAGTTCAGCAAAATTGCAGACTACATTTGCAGCGATTGAGCAGCTTTCTAGGATATTCAAAATGAATGGACGCTTCTCGTTCAACACAATACGGTGTAATTTGGCCACTTCAATTCTCACCCACTTTAATCTTGTTTTGCAGGCCGGGTTGACACCGGCCAGATCCAAATATTCCTTAGTCAACACTCCATACAGGCTAAATGGCCCTTTAAGCCTCAGTCTATTTGGGTGATGTTCAAGACAGTGATCTCCTATCACTTCAAACCCCTCAATCGGTCCAAATGTCTAACCGAGAGACAGAAATACTCTATGGTAGAAGAACATTGATGATTCCTAAAAGTAGGGGAGTCTGGGATATCTGTCAGCACTCGTCCATTCACAGTCCACAAACCCCATTCAAGAAGCAAAGACATACATTGTAGGCAAACCAGGGAATCCTCCATCTGGGTTGAAGGAATTTACAGGGGCAAGTCTTCCTGTAAATCAAATAAACCATCTGGGAGGCCATTTCCAATGTTCACATTAAAATTATCTCCCAATAAAAGCATCAGATTAGGGTTCAGCTTCAGTAATGAATGTTCCTCTGTAAAGGATTTAAAGGTAAGCAGTCAATGTGTGACTGTTTTATGTGGACTATTACAGAAGTTTAAGATCACCATTTCGCATGAGCAGTGTAATCATGTGCATGCAATCCATGTTTATGTCAGACACCACCACTCTGCAGTCAACAGAAGTCTTTATGAATACAGCCAGCCCCCCGAAACATCGTCCTCTACAGATCTTACTAACTGGAACAGCATGAGACACATACCCATCCAATAACGTGGGCTTTACTAGCCAAGTTTCTTGCAGCAGAATCGCCTCATAACTTTACAAGTACGGCAAAATGAGTGGGTCCTGAAATGTAGCCCTGGCACTGTCATGGTTTATTACAAGGTACACACAAGCCACGGAACTCCTTCCCCTACGATGAATGTGGTGCCCAATAAAGAGCTTCTTATTTTTTAGTACACTATGGAATTCTTTTGAGTAGATCTCCAACCTGCCTCGCACCCAACCTTCACAAACACCACGTTTCACAATGGAACCAGGCCTGTGTGTATCAATAATATATGTATTAATGTATTATTTAATGAAAAAGGAAAATCAACCAATTACAGCAGCCAGTGTTGTGGCAACACAAAATGCAATAATCTTTACAAAACAACCAGGTTAAGATATACTATCACAGTTACTTCTTTTTTTAATGGCAGAACAGAAAACAAACAATTTACCACACGATGATAGCACTAGCGTTAAACACTCCCCCTGCAACACCCAACCCTCCCCAAAACATCAATTGGACTTGAATCGTTTGAATGGAAGGCAGTGGCAGGGAGTAAGAACACAGGGGAAAAATCAGTTTTGCTGTGGCGTCCACAGAAACAATATGGAGGGCCAGCAAAACAGGGGAAAATCCGTTTTTGGAGCGCCAATGGAAGAATGGGGTTTATCTTATTTCTCACAACTGCTAGGGGAAAGGGATGGAAAAACAGGGAATGTGTTTGCTTATGTTTGGAAACACAGGCAGAGCTTTTAGGGAACACTAATCAACACACAAGGAAAAAATCGATTTTTAGAATATACAACACATGTTAATGTTAAAGGACATTTGTACCGTGCACTATCACCACCGTAGTGGTCCCTTGGCGCTCTGGCGGCTCTGAAAGAGGAGGGGAGGTTGAGTTAGTGGGAGGAAGCAGGAAAAGTGCAAGAGAGCAGTGATGTGCTGTTGGCGGCCTCAGCCCGGTGGGTCCGTTGGCTGGGCCTGGGGTGTTTACGACCTGTAGTCGTCGTGTACTGGTGTGCAAGGCTATGTGTGTTTTTGTTTTGTTGTTACAATGTAGTGAAGTTTGTGCGGTTTGTTGTGCTGTAGGTTTTGGTTGTGTTTGGTTTGGAGTTTGAGAGGTGTATGCAGAAAGGGAAAATTGTTAGTAGGGTTGGTTAATTTGCATCTCTATCCTGAATTGAAGCGCTCGGCTTGCGTATTCTCCCCTGTTGCGGCTCTGTCCAGATCTGGGTCTGACTGGCATACAGGTTCCATACTTCTCTAGTCCTCGCCTCTAACCTGCTCTCTCATGGCTCCCCTTATCCTCCATTTAGACTCTAGTGACCAGTGCATCTGCTAATGACAACCTCTCAGGTAGTGGGGAGATTGCCAATGTCTCAATAATTCCACACCAACATGGTATCTGGCGGTAATTAAATTACGGGGCAGACGAAAATGTCGGTGGGAATGTCTGGGTTAGTTGACTCAGTCTCCGTGTGTGTCGCCTGTGTTCCTGTCTGGCCGATGTCACCCGTCCAGCTGTCTTGGGCTTTACTCTCCCCGGTCAGGGATGTCCGTGTCTTTTCGGTTTAGTTATCCTTTTTACCAGTTTCGTTTCCAGGTTTAGTCTGTGGTGTTGTAGAGCCAGGTTTTTAGTGATTTCCTGAATTTTAGGTGATCTTCAGTGTTTCTTATTTCCTTTGGGATGTTGTTCCAGGTTTTTGCGGCTAAGTGGTAGAAGGAGGTGCCTCCAAGTTTTTTCTTGTGGTATGGTTTGAGTTCCAGGTGGATTTCGTTGCTTGATCGGAGGGGTCTTGTTGGTTTGTAGACTGTTATTTTCTTATGTAGGAATTCTGCTCCTTGTCCATTGATTGCCCTGTGCGTTATGCACATTGTTTTGAAGGTGATGCGATGTTTAACTGGGAGCTAGTGTAGGGTTTTTAGGGCTGGAGTGATGCGATCTCTTCTGGATAGTTTGAGGAGTAGTCTTGCTGCTGCATTTTGGATCCGTTGCATTTTCTTCAGGAGGTATTCAGGTTTTCCGAGGTAGAGGCTGTTTGCATAGTCTATTTTAGACCTGATGAAGGCGACGATAGTGAGTGTTTTGTGCACGAAGGAGAGGAAAGGTAGAATTCTTCTTGCCGATGGAAAGGGAATGTAAATGAAAAATCATTTTGACTGAGGCTGCAGATAACAGGTATGCTCTGGGAAAGGGGTTAGTTCATGAAAGCAACATCGGTTTTGGTTCAGTATGACAAATGCAAAGGGGAATGACAGTGGCAAATGGAAATTTCCTTTATAAGGGCCCAATTTAAACACAAAGCCAAATTTGTTTGTCAGATCATCATGGGATTAATTCTTTTGGGGCAACAGTTTATAACTATAACAATTAACAAAAACAATGGGACAAAGATTGCTGGTTTCAAATTTCACCAATCCCGATCCCGTGAAATTCAATGGGGGATTTCCACAGACAAATGGGATGTTTTTCAATGGGCATATGCTAACATACACAGGCAAGTAAGACATTCTTCTATGGGGAGATGACTGAACTACACAGGCAAACAAAGGATTATTTATTGGGGAGATGACAGTACTACATGGGCAAACAAAAGATTCTTCAATGGGGGAGATGACTAACATGCACTGGCAATTTGTGGTTGCAATGGGGAATTTTCAATGGGGGAATATTGAATGCAATTCTACAAGAGCAAAGGGCTTATGCCATTTTAAGGCTGGGGTTATTGCTACTTACACAACAAGCCTTTGTTTAAAGTTCAGGAAAGCCAGCTGCATCTCAGGAAACTCTGGAAAGGTAGGATAGGGGTCTTGTCACTCCACTCTCAAAGATGGTAAATTTCAGCAGCCTTCTCTCCATCCTCCTTTTTCTGTCTCCCCGGTTTTTGTTTGTCTGTCCCCTGTCATAGTGCAGCCCCCCTTATATAGCAGATATTAATCACTAATTTTAGAATTTAGAGGTAGTACCCCACAATGATCCCTGATGCTAGGATTGGACAGTTACCCTTTCTCTCTCCGCCCCATTCAGGATTGGTTCAGGGGTTTGAAGCAACATCTGTCTTTTTCCATTTGTCATTATCCTCTGTTCTCCTTTCAACTTGTTGGCAAAAACTAGTTATGTACCACCACTTCATAATTGAACTAGTAACTGCCATATTAAATATATGTTCTGTGCTAGCAGATCATGGGGAATTAGATACGATGACGGTCAGATCCATATAATGTAGCATGGACACGTGTCACATTTGTGCCATTTTCATAAAATGTACAACAGTTATTAATATGTAAGTTATCAAGCATGTCCCTAATTTCATTTCCCACCTTTTCACCAACTCCCACAAACCTAATCTAACTGGCCATTACAGATTCCAGAGTCACAGGTAGATGCATTTTATATCCCCAACACCGTGTGGAAATGTCATAAAAATGGTACAGAAATGAACTGAATCCAGAGAATTGTTGCTGTGAAAAAGCCTAAAAGGCAAATAGTTTTTTAAAGTTAATTGTGGTGTTCCTGTTCAGCAAATGGGATAGCTGCCCCACAGCCATCTGTTCCCCTGGGTCAGCCTGTGACCAGAGATTTTAGTTTCTGCTCTTTGCAGTGAGTGCAATAATGATGCACACCTTTTAGTCATGCTCCAGCCAAGGATGGCTATCTTTGAGGTCCCTGCTTTCCCAGTCAGCAGGTCTGGAGCATACTGATTTGTGACACTTTCAGCAGCCCCAAATTTTATTGCAGGGTCATTACATGGGAGATGTAACATCCAGCTGGAAGTAGAGTTTCCTTTGTGAAGTTTTACTCTCAGCCAGAAAGTTTTTTTTTGTTTTTTTCTTTTTTTTCCTGAAGTCTAAGTGTCTGTTCAAATGTCACTGGAGTTTTGTGGGTGAAACATAATAAACATTGTTTTGGTCAACCCACACATCAGGTTTTGCTTTCCTGCCATTTTTCTGTGAGCAGTGATATTTTTTACCACTGTGGCTTTTTAAAGCTGTTTTTATTTGCAAAAACAGCTGCAGGCCGCTGTTAGGTTCAATGTTGAAAAATCCTGTTTTCCATGTTAGGATTCTTTGTTTTCTCCTTCTTTTGGAAATTAGCTGCTGCTTGTCCATTGATAATGATAGGTAGGCCCCTTTCCACATGTCTCTTTAACTTTACATGGAAAACAAAAGCAAAAACCATGCAGTTTTCTTTGCAGTGTTTAAATGCCTGCCATTCATGTGAAAGGCAAAAGCAAAAAACAGGCTGTTTTTGTTGCAGGCTTTAAATGCCTGCCATTCAGGTGAAAGGGACTTCTGCTTGGGGCCTTTAAATGCACCCCACAGCAACAGCTATGTTCCATGATAGGAACGGAAGTCTGAACCTTGCATCACACTCCCTGCCAAGTCCAAAGAAGGAAAAAAGTTTTGTGATTTTCTAATACAAGGACAGTGTGGACAGGGTTGAAGCAGTAAGTGCAGGGGTGGGTAGCAAGCTCACTGGTATGCGTCTTGAAGTGTGGAGAAATATTTGATGCTCTAGGAAAGGCACAAGTGCCTGGGCATACCTTTTTGTCCTACTTGGCCAGGGTCTTGGAGGGGACCTGATTGGGCCCTTCAAAGAATGTTGTTGAGAACAGGCCCCAGGTGTTTGTTACCTGCAATGAGGGAGGGGATTGATAACAACACTGTTGGATTCCAGAGGACAATGAATGGTATTAAAGTGCTGGTTGTGCTTTAGCCAAAAGTCAAGTAATCAAGGAGAGCCAGTATGGGACTTGCTTAATCGAGGGTAGATCCTAGGATAAGGTGAAAGGGGCGAGAGGGATGGGGGTTCAAGCGAGCTTACAGAAAACCACGTGACTTTGTAGGTTCCCTTGATACAAACATTGCATTAATTGGTCTGACAGAGGTTTGAAATGTGTATTACCAGGGCTTCCTCAGTTTACCAAACAATTTGCTCAACAGTTGCACTTTCTACCACAGGCGTTGCTTTGCTACCAGTTTTACTGGTGTAGACCAGGTGTAAGGCATTCGTGAGTCACACAGATGTCTTTGATTACCCCTGCCTTCTGTGACAAGCACACTACACAAGTATTTACGTTGTTGTACATATTTCTGTTGGTACATAAAAACCAAGGATAACATGCAAAAACTTTTAGGGGTGGTATTATCAAGATTTGGCACAGGTACAAGTGAAAGTTTCATTGGGGCAAAAATAGTCCTACTTAAAAAAGAAAAACAAAAAAAAAACATGTTTTAAATGCATTGTTACAACAGGGCAGTGTTTGCCCTTGCTTGCCCTGGTGCAATAAAGCATTGGAAGAATATTTCTTGCACAAGGGAAAACTTTCCATACTGCTTTTTTCACTTGCACCAGAGCAACAGGTCTTTAATATCACCCCAGGTGACGGACCCCAGAGGGCTCGTATTCTACTAACATCACTATGCATTCAAACCCCACCCACGTGGATCTTTAGAGTCGGAATATCTAATGTTGTGAGAACACAAGATTCCTCAATTTTTTGTAAAGGGGCTGTGGTATATGAGGAAGGATACATCAAACAAGCGAGTACATTAACCACTAGCTACCCCCCTCTAACACACCCAAGGGGAAGGCTACTTATCAGAAATTATCCTCACAGTGGAATTTTCATACAATTCAGTCTACCACCACGGTCAAAAAGTTATCTTAAACATATTTTAATCAATATTTACTCCAAACATAACAGTAAAAACAACATAAAAAGCCATATACAGTGTTCATCATTTACGAAAGCCGTAATGGACAAGATGGAGAGAAAACAACACTTCAGACTTATGGCTGTAGTTCACTTCACAATGTTTATAATCTATCAACATTGGTTATTTAGCGTGATGTTAGTAATAGTGTGACTGAATCACATAACTATTATACACAAATATGGTATAATGGTGTCTACAATCTGATGTGTTTCTGGGGCAAAGGGCAGAACTGTTGCAGTCAAAGGCTCGTCAGTAGTGTCCCAGGACCCGTCTTCAGGACGCAGTGAGTTAAGAGGGCGGTTACACTGTCACCATGGCGCATATGTAGCAGTGTAGTCACCTATACAGTGAATAAAAAATTGAAACAAATATAAGATTTACTCAATACCAGTAAAAACCTTTGTATCCGTGGTGTGAGTGTAATACAGAGAAGTAGCTAATTCGCTAACCTTATGGTGATTTCTTTTGGTGTGGTGAGTGAGGCGATTGCACTTGTCAATCTTATAATGGCAGCCGACAAGTCCGTCCAAATAGTAACAGCTGTAGATCAATACATGTTTTTAGTCAATCAATAATACGATTTTCAAGGGATACTAATCACGATACGGTATATCAAAGTTAAATATTTACCGTTTGGCGTGGACCTCAATTCAATAATAAGTTCCCGCACGGCGTGTTGATCGTGAGCATAGGTTATGTAATCATTTGGGCACTACATGTCCCATAATGCATCATGGAATCTATAAAGGATAAGGAATATATCAGTCCTGTGCGGGTTTAATTTAAAAAGTGTGGAGGTTACATACACTCAGCACTTACTTGACAAAGAATGTCACAAATGCTATCTTGCTTTTTTTCTCCTATTTTCGTTATTTTTAAGTGTCAGCTCGCATTGTCAACCAGACCAGGGAATCAAGTCCTGCATGGGGGCAGAAAGAGCCAAAGGAGACGTACAGCCCTCTAGTAAAGCGTATCTCTTAATAATCTTGCGGGGGTATTGTCTATGTCGTAATTTTTTGCTCAGTTCCTGACTGTTAGTTTTAAAATCAGCAATTTCACTACAGTTCCGTCGTATTCTTAGGAATTGTCCATAGGGTAAGTTTTCCCGTAGGCTAGACGGATGGACGCTACTGAAAAGTAGTAACGTGTTCTTGTCTGTGGGTTTTTTAAAAAGTGTGGTGCCAAGAAGATTATCCTTTTTGAACATTTTCAGATCAAGAAAGGCTATACTTTCGCTACTAAAAGACATGGTAAATTTGATGGTTGGAGTTTGTCTATTGAGCCACATAAGAAACTGATCAAGTGCATCTCGGCTGCCATGCCATAGCATGAAGACATCATCAATATAGCGGAGCCATGAGCTGATGTGCTCATGGAACGGATTGGTCGCTGCATAAATGAAGTTGGTTTCATAATGATCCATATACAAATTAGCCAAGTCCGGTGCAAATCTGGCCCCCATTGATGTACCTTGTCTTTGTTGGTAAAACATTTTTTTACAAAGAAAAAAGTTTTTTGTCAAGGCTAACCTCACACATTCAATGATGAAGTTTGAAGGCACTGTGAGATCAACCCTTTTCTCAAGATATTGATATAGTACTTCTATACAATGATCCTGGGGGATATTTGTGTATAATGATTCTACATCAAGGGTAACCAGAATGTCATTGGCACCGGGATGTAAGCTGGCAATGGTGTGAATCATAGCTGTCGTGTCTTGTATATATGATTTCATCTTGGCCACAAAAGGTCTCAGAAACGAATCTGCATAGATAGAGAGAGGCTCTAACAATGAGCCTATTGCTGAAACAACAGATGGTAGACACTAATAGTGTAGGGTAACACTATGTGAGATATCATTATCCAACAATAGATGAATTTTATATATCATCTATCGATGTGTTGTTTCTTTTTTTTTTTTTTAATAGATGGGCCTCCACTAAGCGAGGCATTGTTTCTGTATAATCGAGGTTACTAAGAACAATTAATGACATTTGATTATTATAATACAGACACAACACACAGTGGTAGCAGTATAAGTAATCATTTGAGGGCTCTTGCCACCTTGTGTTTGCAATCAACACATGTATTCACTTCAAGATGCCCCCCCCTCTTGACCACAGGGGCCTATAGAACTATACTGGCAGTCCTTCTTTGAGGTTTATAACCTCAGACTATCAGGTTAGTCCACTTTCTATTTCGACACCACTGGGCTCTGATAGAAGTGTGCAGGCAGTCCCTCCTTGAGGTACATGTTATTGAAGCTGTGCCCTGCAGCGGTAGTTTTTCACCGCGTGAACTGACACATAAGGTAAGCTTCTTTTGATTTCATGAAAAACACGGCTACCCGACAAATAACTAGAGGGCTGACCATCTCCTTTGGCTCTTTCGACCCCCATGCAGGACTTGATTCCCTGGTCTGGTTGACAATGCGAGCTGACACTTAAAAATAACAAAAATAGGAGAAAAAAAGCAAGATAGCGTTTGAGACATTCTTTGTCAAGTAAGTGCTGAGTGTATGTAACCTCCACACTTTTTAAATTAAACCAGCACAGAAATGATATATTCCTTATCCTTTATAGATTCCATGATGCATTATGGGACATGTAGGGCCCAAATACATAACCTATGCTCACGATCAACACGCCGTGCGGGAACTCATAAATGAATTGAGGTCCACGCCAAACGGTAAATATTTAACTTTGATATACTGTATCGTGATTAGTATCCCTTGAAAATCGTATTATTCATTGACTAAAAACATGTATTGATCTACAGCTGTTACTATTTGGACGGACTTGTCGGCCGCCATTATAAGATTGACGAGTGCAATCGCCTCACTCACCACACCAAAAGAAATCACCATAAGGTTAGCGAATTGGCTATTTCTCTGTATTACACTCACACCACGGATACAATGGTTTTTACTGGTATTGAGTAAATCTTATATTTGCTTCAATTTTTTATTCACTGTATAGGTGACTGCACTGCTACACATTCGTCATGGTGACAGTGTAACCGCCCTCTTAACTCACTGCGTCCTGAAGACGGGTCCTGGGACACTACTGACGAGCCTTTGACTGCAACAGTTCTGCCCTTTGCCCCAGAAACACATCAGATTGTAGACACCATTATACCATACTTGTGTATAATAGTTATGTGATTCAGTCACACTATTACTAACATCACGCTAAATAACCAATGTTTATAGATTGTAAACATTGTGATGTGAACTACAGCCATAAGTGTGAAGTGTTGTTTTCTCTCCATCTTGTCCATTACGGCTTTCGTACATGATGAACACTGTATATGGCTTTTTATGTTGTTTTTACTGTTATGTTTGGAGCAAATATTGATTAAAATATGTTTAAGATAACTTTTTGACCGTGGTGGTAGACAGAATTGTATGAAAAGTCCACTGTGAGGATAATTTCTGATAAGTAGCCTTCGCCTTGGGTGTGTTAGAGGGGGGTAGCTAGTGGTTAATGTACTCGCTTGTTTGATGAGTCGAAATATATGCCGACATTTACAAATGCACGGATGGCCGAGCTCTCATCAATCGAACTCTGAGCCCAACCTTACATCGACATGAAGATACCCTTTTGTGAATAAGGCAATCTGTGTGCTGTCAGTGCAGTTCACTCAATTCCATATACATGTACATTATATCACGCCGCAGGGAACTTTCATGGTCCAGGCACCATGTGTCAAGTGTATTCAGGACTGTGCCAGGCAGTCTGAATCTGCCAATGTTTTCTATCAGTTCATCCTATTTATTTCTCTTTTATATAGCGAAAGTGTTTAGAAACCTTAAAATAGGCACAGTGAACGAAATTGCAATGCAGTTCAAACTCCAGAAACTGTCTGCTTCATGCTGAGACTGTAATTGCTATGCTGAAAAGTCATTCTAAAAGCCCTGCCTGTCACACTGTGAATGGAGCTGTTGGACTTTTATTAGACTCACTGACTGAGAAAACAGAGCATAATTTCAGCCTACGTTAAGATTGTCGCAGCAGCAGTAATGTTTACAGCAAATAATAGAATTGTGAGGTACGGTCCCTCGTTGTAAGGAAATATGCATGTGAAAGTGCACTGTCATGGTGGACTCCTATGCCCTGCCAAATTTCAACTCATCCACAATGACCACAAACCAATCTGCCCATCTTTGTACCTCAGATCTAATGAGTGGGTTCCTCCTCGGGTTTCATAATGGTCACTAAAATTGGTCAGACGACTTGGACCACTGTCAAACCTATCAATGTATCAGTGATGAAATGACAACTGCTCTGCAGGGGTACATGGAAGAGTAGTGCCTAAACCACCTACTCAGTCGCACCCTACTACTAAAACAGTACTGATCCCAAGCAAAAGGTTGCAGCAGGCACAACCTGATAGACAACTGTTTGTTGTCTCTTTTTCTAATGTAGGCTGTGGGCAGCCCATATCTTCCGGAAACGGTAGGAGCTAATGCAGATGCAACACAAACACTACTATGTCAGTGCTTTCACAATAAAAGGATGTCCAATCAATAATCTTTAGACCTAGTGACTACAATAAAACAATTGATGCAAACAATTAATAATAAAAAAAAAAAAAACACAAATCCCACCCTATAAGAGAAACACAGAGATTGGAGCTTTAATGAGAAAGGACACTCTGGGCTGATGAGCAGGGGTGTTCAGAAAAGGGACTTCAGCAGCAATGACAATGTTCAATAATATGTCCTTTTTCAAAGCAAACAAGGGGGGCATAATACTCACTAGGGTGCAGTAAGGTAGACCAGTGGTACAGGATACCTAAAATACCTTTAATTATTCTTCTAGGCAAGCAGGAGCATTGAGCCAGGATTTTAGAAGCTTCCAAAGACAGTGATTCAGTGTTGTGTTTGTGAGCTTGTCAACTGGGTCCACCAACGGGGTGGACCAAGCGGCAATGGAACATGGCACGAAGAAGCTTGGGACAGGCAGGCCATGTGTAGTTCACAAGCAGACCGAGGTGTGTGCCAGGGCCCATGGCTGTCCCTTGAATTCTGGTTTGCTGGGTGTGATGATGTAAATGCCTTTTGGTGGCCAAGGAGTCTTAGTCCTTGTCCTGCCACTACTCTGTGTGCTTTCTATATGTTTTCTGCAACTAAGTTCCAGCCTGGACCTCTGGCAGTGCAGATCTTCATATTTTCCTTTTGGTGAACAACGACCATGGTATACCATTATGGCACCCATGGGTGGGTCTACACACTTGTATGCCTTATGTGTGTTTATGGGCACCTGTGTGTTGGCCACAGAGCAGGGTATGGGCTTGTGGCAGCTACATGGTGACTTGGCAGAGGCTTTGAGTGTCCTCCATTTTTGGACAATGGAGGCCCTGCCTTAGAAATTAATGGACTCCAGTAGGAAGGCAAACTGGCCTGTGGGGCCTCTTGGTTTCTATTGCCTTTTACCTTGTTTCCCAAAGTCATGAGATCCTGACTCTGTCCCTTCCTCCTGACTGGCTGTTGGGTGGAAATGCCATATATGGCTATGGGGCTACCTCCTGTCAGACTGACTGGAGCCTTCGCAGAGGCTGTGTGTTGTGGGTAAACCTTAGGGGTGGGATCTGTATGAACGGAATTTGAAGTGAACTTACTTTCTGTGTTTGTGACACAATGAACGAGACAGACCTGACTGAAACTGACATGAATGCATTGCAGTGTGCTGAAAGACTGGTTACTTACCCCAACCCACATTCTTTGTTATGTGTGTCTGCATGGATTGAATGGCCTGAATGCCTGTGAGCCTGATTGGCTGCCTGCCTGCATGAATGCCGTTCTGCGTGATTGGCTGGCTGACTCAGCCAGAGTTAATGGGAACCAATGTGTATAACAGGGGACCTCTCACTCATCAATGTGTTCAGAAGCTGAAGTTGAAGCTGAAGCAAGAAAAAGCTGTTCCTCGAAGCCCTGCTGGAGGAAAAATCTGCTGCTCCAATTTCATTGTGTAATCCAAAAGCTGCTCTGTTCTTCCGATGACTGATCCAGAGAGGACCTGAAAAGGAGATCTCTCCACAAGCTACGAGGGACCATTGTGCAGCCTGCTACTCTTCATTAGAAGTACCCTTCTGGAAGTCCTGTGTGTTTTCCGTCCGGAGAAGGGGTCTTCGTGAGTCCTGAAGATGAGTGCCCAGACATCTCGAGTCAAAGAAGTCCATTGGTGTCACCCAGGGTGCGGAGGTGCATTTTGTGACCGCTTGAAGCCGTTGCAGTCTACCGCCCAGAAGAGGGGGTACCCTGCTATCGTGCTGCCGGACACCCGGTGCTGAACATTTTCCAAACTAAGAACATTTCAAGGGACATCATTCAATCATCACTGACCATGTTTTCCCACTAGAGGTGGGATTCCAGAGTCGCTGAGAGGAAGCTAACAAAGGTGTCCCGAGGGTCCAGACTTGGTGACAGTCCATATTCCTCTCCAGTGGTCGAATCCAGGTTGCCAGAAGCCATCTAGATGTCTGTGCTGTGTCTGCAGCTGCAAAGAACCGAAAGGTGGAGGACCGATATATACCAAAGCCCGACACCAAAATAAACCTATGCACCCGTCACTGTCAGAAGTAATCGAAGAGTCCCAGGGTTCTTATTCTCATGTGCCAAGCCATTAAGGAGCCCACGGCAAGTTTCATCTTCACATGACTTGTACAGTCAGAGAAATCATCGACCAAAGGAGAGCCCTGTGAAGAGTAGAACTGCTGCACTTCAGAAAGACTTTAGTTCAATTTTTTTTTCTCATGGACTTAGCATTCCAGTAGCTCCTTCTTCCACGGGGGTGGGGGGGGGGTCCATGCTCAGAGGGAGTCATCAAGGGAAACCGAGAAACTCTGCCACTTCGCCTGTCAAGGCACCAAAGATACTGTGACAAGGAAGAGCATCTTCTAGCCTCAGGAGTCATCCAGGGGTCCCAGATTTGTCTTGGATCCTGTTCTCCTGTTTCCTCTCAGGTACTTTGGGGTGGTAGATCCTTTTAAAGAAAGCAGAAGTTCATTGACCATTATTGGACTGGGCTGCAAAAGACAATGATAGTTACTCCCTAACTTTTCCATTACAGGTTGCCCAGGTGGGGTGATGTTCACACACAATTGTATATCTAATCTAAAGAAAGCATTCTGCCACTGTTCACAACTAACCTGCCTTTGTACTCTGTTCTATGTTGGTATACTGCACTTAAGAAGTCACATGCCTATTTAAAACTGTCTGCAGTTAGTGCATCTATTACTGACTTTAAGTATTTTGTGGTAACACATAGAGTGAATATATTTTCCATTCTTTGAATAAGTTATTCCAAGGGCAATGCGTTAATATTTATATGTATAAATATATATTGCTGAAACTTATTTCATATTTAAAAAGCTGTGTTATCACCTATCATAGTGTGTGGACATTCCTTTGTTGGGGCTTTGGGGATTCGCTGTACTTAAGAACCAGCCTGCATCACCTCCTGAAAGCATACGCCTGGCTGTTCGTCTATTGCAACCAAAATGAGGGCATTTGCTAAGGTGTTCTGTGCCTTTATTCTACCATATAGAGGGCAGAAGTACACATACCCCATCCAGATTTTACCCAGGTGGTACAGCAGTGGGTTCACTGGTTTAAGACTCAGTGATTACTCTAGCTACTATAAAATATCCATACGTCTTTATTGATTTAGAGTTTTAGCGGTTTATACTGATAACTACACTACAAACAATGGAAACTATTGCAAATGATAAATTGACCAGGTTGGGCTTAGAGACTCGCTTGAGTGCTTGTGAAGTGAGAGGAATAGATTTTGAAGATAAGTCTAGGGCAGGGCTTATTCCTGCCTTTGTGAATTTCGAGGCAGATTGTGATACTCATGATGAAAAGGAGGGGAGGGTGGTACTGTGATGGGGTCCTTCACCCTGGTGAAGTCACAGATGTTGCCACTGGGATTGCCACGAATCCTGTCACTTCTATTCCAAAATGCAGTATTGTTTCTCAGGGCAGGAAGTGTCCTAGAACTTGAGTTATTAAGGATGAAGTTATCCTTTTAATACAACATGTTAGAGATTGAAGCTGAGTTGAAGAAGGAGGAGTTGGCACAACCAATACTCAAAGACAGAGATCTTGAAGTCAAAGACATGGATGTGAGAGAATCCAGCTAGAGGAAGGTAACTTCAGCCAAAATAGTTGTGAGTGTCAGCTCTCCTGCAACCAAGTTAATGAAAGATTTGGTTGGTATGTTTGTGGAGGGTTCTACAATTACCAATGGATTTTCCATTAAAGATGTCGGAGTATCTTCCAGGTAGCCAATAATCTTTTTATTATTACATTAGACAATCCTTCCTGACACAGTGCCACTGATGGTTTTAAGAGGCCAGTTAGATCTCCTATATGGTCTATGTCAAAGTGCACACCGGAAAATCCTTGTTCAAGCAACAAAATATCCCTTTACTGTTACTTCAATATGTATTCACAATGTATTCTTTACATTCAATATTGTCAATTGAATTTGTGACACGATTGGACTTCCCTGTTCTTAGACAGTTTAGATTTTGCCAACATTTTCTCTGATCCTTCCATCTGAGAATGTTTTACATTTTTGACATTCTACATTACAAATGTAATATATATATTGCTTAACTCAGTAGTTATGGTATAGTGTCCTTTCATCGACACTGGTTCTTACCACTGTTTTTTTGCCGCAGCATTTTTGGTGAAAAAACCTTTTTGCATTATTTTTGGGGGGGTGCGCTAGGGCATATAAAGGGTTGGGGGGTTGGGAAATAAAAAGAAATAGGTTAATTACATGGTGGTTGGGGGGAAACCCCCAAACATATATATATTTTTTTAAGTTTGAAACGTTTTTGGCAAAAATTCTGCGGCAAAACACCAGTTGTGAAAAGGAGTGTGATGAAATGACATAGAACTGTAGTTGTGGGCATTTCTTGCGTTTTTTTACCACACTTCCTCTATCATATGAAATTGTTTCCAACCTATTGCATCTCGAAATTCGTTGCCCCAATGCATGTTTGGAGTCTCTGATGGTACTATCAAAAGTCTCTTGTGGTTTATGGGCTATGTGTGGGTATTTACCCCCTATCGGCATGAATGCTGCAGTTAACTGATTATCCCATTTACAATTCACTGCGGGCAATTAGCTATCAGTAGGTCAGTGTCACTTAAGTTACTCCCCTTGATATGTAGACTAATGGCTGTGAGGTTACGTTATTTGCAGCCAAGTCTATAAGCCCTTGGTTAACTTCAATGATGCCAACTCTCCTCGCAAAAGAGTGTGTGACATCCAGGGCAAAAGTGAGCACAACCGGAGCATGATGCTATGTGCATTGAAGTGCACGCTCATGGATTTAACTATTTCTATTATAACTTATTTTACAAATATATAGTCCAGAGTAGAAATGCTACTGCCAGTTTCCCGGATGATCACCCTTCGATCTACCATTAATTATTACTAAGTTCCAGTGGTGCATAAACTCCATCCAGCATTTTCCTTAGCTTTTCTGTGTCTCTTGCCTCAAAACTCGAATATGCACCACCAGAGCATGCTGTAGTTGATGTATTTGTGCAATGTGCATTACAATCACCCCCCATAATCAACTCATCTATTCCAGAGGGATCATAATACATTACCAATAATTCATATGCATCTTTCATCATATCCTCCATATCGTTACCTACGGGGTCTCAATAACATTTACAAACAGCAATGCATAGGTTTTTGCATTATAGAATATTTGCATCTTACCCACAAAGATGGTATAATTTGAGGAGGTAGGAATTTCAGCGTATTGCATGGAATTATGAACACCTATCAACAGGGTCCTGTAAGGCCATCACTTTGCACCCTTTTGTGCTCATTTCTGGAGAATCGTGTATCCATCCAATTAGAGAGGATCCACAAGCTAACTTTATTAAATACAAAATATGTTGGCATTGTGTAATATATGCTGTCCTCCCATGCTGCTTGTAAAAAATCTATGCCCTCGAGTGTTCCAGCTGATTGACTTATAGGGTCATGGTCTGTGTGTGGGTTTAGTAGGCAGAAAAAAAGACAACCATAACCAATTTTCAAGAAAGTCCCGCTCTACTCCTCTTACCCTAACACTATTTGGATGACCTACCACCCTTCCTCAAGATTTAGACAAGGTAATTTTTAAGGCTGTATCGCTAGTCTTGCTCAATTTCACTTGTGCAGGAAACTTGGTATTCACAACATAATTATCCAAATTGTAACCAAGCTTAAGAAAGAATTGCAAATGCACCGTGATCATATGCATAATAACAGCTGATATGCAATGCACTCTAGTAGTGGGACACTTGGCCTGATCAATAAACTCAATGTAGTCAATGTCCTTCGAAGACAATACCCTCAATGGTGGTATGTGAGATAAAATGTGCACAATACAACCACTATTTAGAACCGTATTCAATGCTTCCAGAAACAGTTTGCTGATGGTGAAAGACTGTTAGCGAAAATCTAGGCGGATCATAGTAATCCAGACTCGTTCTCAGCATTTTCGGAAACAGTTAGTAAAGCTGATATTATGGCTATATCTGTCAAATTGATGAAATCATTAATCATGAAGCGTATACTATTTTATGTATCTCCATGTGTGTTGTTTTGTAAGGAGTCATTGGTTACATCGATAGACACAACCTTATCTGGTTTGTTGGCAGTCGGTTTCATTAGCCAGCTCTTGAGATCACCATGTTGTTCCGTTCCCCCAAGGCGTCTTTCAGCCTTTTTGTTCACTTTCTTTGTATTAACAACCTCTTTCAACTGATAAGCCAGATAATCTGCCTTGTTGGAGCCAGCATTCTAAATTTTAGATTTGCCATGACACCTATTTTTTGCTTTAGCAATGTTGATGCGCTCTAATCTACGTTGTTCTTTGCATGTAATGTAGATGCCTGGGCTAACTTATGTACCCAGGTCAATATTTGAAGGTATGCAAGGATCATATACAAATTTGGTAGATTCCAAAGCATTTTCAATGGACTCCCCTTAATTGGGCTGTTCCATCCAGGGTACCATTTCTAGCCTGACTAACAATGTAGCTGTTGCCTGTCATAGCAGCAGTAGCAATTGATTCTTTGGATGATGTCATCATGCACATGCCGACTTCCAGGTAGCCAAATACCAGTGTTTGCTCCTGAAACCCCTCATACACCTTATAACAGAGTTGTATAAAAGTTTTCAGTGCACAATTTGTGGACTCAACATTAGCTGCCGTGAGTGAAGTAACTGTTTTGGATACACTGACATTTTGTTTGTGGGTTATGTCTAAAAAATAGCTCTGGTCTCGCTGTGATGCTGTTGTTAAGATTTACACACAGGTTCATTGTTGTGAGTTGGTATATGCAGTCAGCTAATCTATGTTTGCTCCAGTAAACCTTATCAACTAAGGTGGACTTTGCAGGGTCATTTACTAATTGTATCCTGGAATCAGATTGTAGGTGGTCTGCCTCTATTCCTAATTTGGTGTTGTTAAAATAAGTAGTTGTTTTCCCCTTGTCACTGATTACATTAAGATATCTATTTCCTCCAGCCTGCTCCTCTGCTCTCTTAGCATCATTGTGCTGTATGTGGTTACTACTTCAGAGTTTATATGTGACTTTCCACTGCTACTAGGCATTTTGGATATCACTTACTATCCTCCAAGCTGAGAATAAAGTCCCTCAACCACTTGCTTGTCAGCCAGGTATCAGTGTGATCACTCTGTCTATTTGCTCACTCTTAGATGCTGTACAGGCTCTGAGCACACTGCTCCAGAGGTAGGCAGAAGACTGCACTCAGCCCCACTTGTGCCATGCTACACACTAGGTTGGCATTTTCAAGGTGGCATGTCTCGCTATTAAAGTCCTCTAGAAATCAGCAATAAACAAGTCATGGTCCGTGCAGAAGACTGCACTCAGCCACACTTGAGCTGTAGGGTTTAATCAGAGGCCCAAACAAACATAACTGAAAGGCCCACTGGAATATTTAACTGCAAGCCTTGAAAAACCTCCACACTGAAAATGGGCCTATTAATGCAGACTGTGTGTGTTTCTGCCAGTTTCCCTAAGGAAGGGTTGTGATAAAAGGGAGAGGCTATGTGAATGGCCAAGCACTGAAAATCAAAAGGCCTGTCTTTCATCACAAAAGGAAAGATCAAATTGAAAAGCAGCCTTTAATTTGCATTTTCAGAAGAAAATCAAAGGCCCCTTCTACATCAAAAGCAAGGGTTTCAAACACTGAAACTAAAATGGCTTTGCATGTGCATTTTGCAGTTTTAAAGCAAGCCATAAGAAAAATGTTTCCCTACTAAAATTGGTTGCAAGCTCATAAGTTAGCACTGGCTAATGTTCACTTTCCTTGGGAGGGGCTTGGAGAGTAAAATGGTCTTGCACTATGGCAGAGGGGACAGCTGCCAAAAATCACCAAATGAAATCTGCTGCAATGTCTTCTTTGTGGACATATTGGAAGAGGGCTGGAGCTTTCTATTGCTGGGGAGACTGGAAAACAGTGGCTATGAGGTTTCCCTCAAACCCTAGACGGCGAGTTGCTGTGGAATTCCATTGACTGAAGTGCCGCCCAGAATCAAGTTTTTCCCTAAGAGCAAAGCCCTGCTGAGTCTACATGAGTGCAGAGGAGAGAGATTTCCAGACGTAGGCAGATTGTCCAACCAAATGTCAGTGTGGGGATCTATTTAATTAACCCATTCCCTTTTATAGTGGGTTCTCTTCCATTAGTTGGTGGGGGGGAGGTGGGGTAAAACTGTGTAGACCCTTAGCATATGTGAATGCATATTAATTTAATTAACTCCCAAATTGATTGATGCAGGGGGGCGCTTGGAAGAAATTGAAACTTTCACCCTCCCTCCTAGTGGGAAGATATAAGATGGTAATGTAAACTAATTGGGGTGCCTTAATTTTCCTGTTCACCCCTGACTTCGCTAATGAGAAAGGTGGTCCCTTCCTAAAATGAAAATTCCTGACTGCAATCCTTAGCAAAACCTCTTTTTCAGCTAAAGAGATACTTAATAATTGTCACCAACTGAAAACTATTCCCAAAACTTGCTTTTAAATAAAAGGTATTGCTATCTTAAGAACCAAATTCCCAATTGTCACCACTCTTTCAATATTGTATTTAACTAAGGGGTTCCCCTGGTGCCACAAAAGAACATTCTAGACTATAAAACTTCCCAAACACAGGCCTTTAAGTGAGTGGGGTGTCTGGAAAACAAAACTTCCAAGCAGTGAAGTGGGACAAAAGTTTTCCAAGATCATCACTGTATAAACGATTGATAAAATAACTCACCTTTAGGACTAGTAAGATTCCAAATGTCTCTAAAGTACCAATCCTAATGTTTGCCTAAGCCAACCAACACTCGCTTTACCACTGTGTGACATAACCAAGTCAGTGTAAACTCATTACATTTTCTTTGTTGTGTCCAACATGTAAATTGATGTCACTAATCGAATTGTGGACAGCAAATGTCACAGGCACTATAAAGGAAATTGTTTCCAAAATGTCTTAACGCCTAAACGGCCTCTGAACAGTTTCATCTGGCTACTTATTCATTTTTGTATTTAATGAATACCCATCTCACCAACCTCGCTTTCCGCCTGGCCAAATATTGTAAGACAAATTGCAATGTTATCACTCCAGTCCTGGAGAATACTCTACCCCTTTACCTCAAGACCTCCTCTTCCTTGGCTCACTTTAAATTAAAAAGGATCTGAAGACCCTCTTCACCGACTGTACCTGATTGTATGTCTTGTGTTCTGTCTTTGTGTGCGCCATGAGACCTGTGGGCGTTTTGGCTCTTTATCAAGAATTAAAATAAATAAATAGTGATGCTTACTTCTGGTTTCTGTTTCAGAGTAATAGTTAATTGGAAGCAAACACAATCAATGGCAGTGTGGTCATCTCATCTAGAATCTTTGATACTTTCGGATGTTTTAACATTTGTGCTTTGCAATAAGAGTCAAAAGGCAGTCTTTTTAGGTTCAGTTTATTGCTGCATTGTGCTAGGAAACACTTCATGCAACCATACAGTGTGAGCCTTCTGAATCCCCGGCACCCAGACGAGATTGCATTAGGTGGTTATTGCTCACCTTTCATTTCATAGATATTCCAAAGTATTCCATTCATTTTTTTGTGTGTCCTTTTTTGTCCGGTTTTCCATTCCCATATCTGCCTTTCTTTAATGGGCTGGAAACATTGATACACGTTCAGTGTTCCCTTGGTTAGTTCTGATCATAATGCCAAATAAGGGTCTGACATTGATGTGCTTCCCCTTTGTTTAACCTTGGCTACTAGACTGCCAGCCATACAAAGGATAATCCGGCCATCAACAGTTTATGTGAGGGCCCAGGTCTCATTGCTCACACCCCAAAATGAGGCTGCATTTTGACACATTGTACTAAAAGAAGACCACTTTCATATGCACACTATCTATCCAAAGGGCACACAACATGTAATGATTAAACCACTGTCTAGGACAAAACATGTATCTTTCCACTGGAGATTGTATGAGGCCAAACCCATGTATTGGCTGATAGGATGGAGGGACTATCAGTTGCATGCCAGTTTTCCCTTAGGACAAACTTGTATCCTCTACAATTCCAGTACCACTCCCCCTTATTCTGTCAGCTTTGAAGATATGGTTAACGCATCTCACCACCCCCTGACCTGTTTAATTTGTGTCAGTCAGAGTTTCAAGAGAGTGGGTAAACCCACTCATATCAAATCCACCATTCACTCTTTGCAATATCTGGGCCACCAAAGATATAATGATGTTAACCTTTTCAGGCATATGCTAGTTATGTTATGTTATGTTATGTTATGTTATGTTATGTTATGTTATGTTATGTTATGTTATGTTATGTTATGTTATGTTATGTTATGTTATGTTATGTTATGATGGGGTTTCATAGAGCGCAGCAATTACCATTATAGGAATCTTGGCGTTATAGAAAGAGAGCATCGCTACATGGTGCGAATACTGAAAAAAACACTCCAAAAGAAACAATGATTAACTTAGGTTAAATAAAAAAAGTCTTACATTTTATTTGGAAGGATAGCAGGTTGGAATTCCTGCAAAGATCAAAGGGTAGGGTTTTTGAGATCCTGATCATGTTAACTAGGAAAGAGCGACCTCCTAGTCACCCTTTCCTGTAAGACAGCATTTACTTTCATGTCTCAGTCTTATTGAGCGCGAAGAATGAGCTCAGCTTGAGGAACAGAGGGTTTTCTCTTGGATGTGAGAGACTTTTAGAAAATAAGCTCATACTCTTGACAATTATATACTTATTTATCGGGAGCAAGTGCAGAAATTAAAGGGCTGGAGAAATATGCTCATACTTTCAGTATTTTGTTCGAAGTTTGGCCGCTGTGGTCTGGACTATCTGGAAGCTTGCAATTTGGGAGTCAGAGAGGCCAAGAATATGGCATTCTTGAAATCAAGATGGAAAGACACCAGTAGGGAAAGGCAACGTAAGGTAAGAGTCTTTTTATTTTCCTTATCATAAAATAACATGACTTTATGATTGCAGATATTTGAGAATGTATAACAGATCATGCCTAGATCCTTGACCTCAGGGCGTAGGGTGGGCCATTGCCCAAGAGTTTTGCCAACATAGTGGAGTCCAAATAACTGGTTTTTCATTGATGATTATGTTTCCGTTTTGTCAGGATTTCACTTCAAAAAGTGTTTGTGAATCCAGAAATTGACATCAAGGAGACACTTATTAAGCTTGTTGGAAAGTGTGTCATCACCCACCTTGAGATCCACCAAAATCGGGGGGTGACAGAGTGGCTGCTTGTGGGACACTGCATTGAAACGGGTGGAGCTGAGAGACAAAAGATCCTAGAAGAGTTTGTAGAGTCCGAGCCTCTAAACATGAATTAATCAAGTGTAATCCAGTGCCTTGAATGCTGAGGTTGTACAGTCTCCCCAACAGGATTTGATGGTCCACAGTATCAAGTATTGCTGAGAGATCTAAAAGTATGATAGCGCTGTTTCATTTTGCTGACCTTTGAGTTTCAAATGGTCAAGGACGGATATTGTCATAAGTTTAGTACTGCGCGTTGGTCTCCAACCGTCTTGTGCATTATCCAGCAAATTTGGCATTTCAACACAACCCTGTTCTTATGAAACTGACAGACATGTCGTGATACAGTAAATTAGTAGCTTGAACAACATCATAATTGTACAACTATTGTGATTGGGTGGCTTTCATGAATGAATGGATGAATTAATTAATACTTTATCTGAGTACATTGATTTATTGATGTTCTAGGTGAAAAGTTAAGGACTTCAACAATTGGAAATAACGTGTCAAAATTGGCAACAATAATTACCACAATAATTGGAAATGTATTGCTTATCCATACATTACCAATGTGTTTCAGTGTTGAACATCATTAAAACGTTTGTATGCACACATTTAAAATAAAATAGCAGACATAATTGTGACTTTTTGCTGATAGTGACACACGTGACCACTGATTCAGCCATTACATTAAAGCAAATGGCAAAGCGCCGTGATCTGGATCAAACAGATTATTTGTATTTAAAGTCAACATCATTAAGAGGACAATGGGGGGTGGTTGAGGGCTAGCCAGAGAAGTATGAGAGAATGAAATTATACATAATTGAACTAGTTACATTTAGAGATTTAGAAACCGCTGAAATGTGCATTGATGTAAACACGAAGTCCCTTTTAAAATAGGGAGTTACTGAACATGTATATTGGAAAGTACCAGCTGGGACTTGTCAGAATGAAATGAATAATTGTAATTCATTGTCAAACGCCCTCGATCAATATACTTTTGCAACACGTAGACACCGATCGTACGTCGTTTATCATATGTAAATACAATTACAAATAGAGTGTTATGTGCAACAAATGATCCCTGTTGTTAGTCCATCAATTGAATCACACTGCTCTATGTCCAGGCTGTCTGTTTTTGGTTGTAAACCCAGGGAAGTGAGCACCCGGTACCTGCTGCTAGGCTGACGTGGCTGTGTGGAATTCTAAGTGAAATTGAACTCTGAATGACCTGACCTTTAAATGTTTATGATTATGTTTGTAGTATTTGATTGTATGGGAACCTGGTAATATGCATGTATTTGGGCACAGATTTTAAACAAAGTAGTGTATGTAATTGTAGACAAGCAACACAAGGTCAAAACGCTCTGCACAAAAGAAAGATTATGGGGTCATTACGACCCAGGCGTTGAGGGGTTAATGGCGCCGTAAAAGGTTGCGGCGCCGTTAACCCCTTAACGCCTTACTACGAGGTCCCTTTGCGGCTCCCGACCTTATAACGGCTGGTCTGGACCAGCCGTTAAGGTAGGGACCCGCAAAGGGACCTTGAAGCTAATTACGGTACCGCAATTTGCGGTACCGTAATTTCCGCCTTCCCCATTCCCATTGAGCGCTATGGGGAAAAAATGGGAATGGGGAAGGGCCAATGGTAAATGGGGAATTACCGCCCCGCCAACCTTGGAATGGGGTGGTAATTCCCCATTTCACCATGGCGGATTCGGTAAGTTACCGGCGTTAACCATGGCGCTAATAGCGCCATTGGTTAACACTGGGGTCATAATGAGGGCCTATGTCATTAGGATCTCAGCTATGGTGGCAGTCAACCCATGGTCTCAATTAAGGGTGCGTGTAGTAGCAGGCAGGTTGGATGCCGACTTTGCTATGTGCTAAACGTGCTGCTGCAAACGCGTGATTGTGCAGAGAAATAGTTCCAAACTTGCAGAGTAATGATCATTTGATGGGTGATGGGACCAGCTCGTGCCCAGTGTGGACCCCGGTATTGCTGCATTAGTTGCACCAAGAGTAGCCGTGCCCCTGAAGGAACTTTAGAGGTACCCCACCCCAGGATCGAACATCAACATTTGACATGCGCTCTGTTAACCTTCATTTCTTCCTCTTTTAATGAGGTTGCGTGGTGGTATGGGAGCTACAGCAGTAAAACAAGATAAAATAAACACAATGCCATGCGCTGTATTGTGATCATACTTGTATAAATCAAATGGAAAGGGCAGAGGATGGTTTATGTGATGTCTGATTAAGATATGCAACCAACTGTATTTGCAGGACTCACCGGGGAAGACAACACATCATGGTTCACTCAACTGGGAAGGGAGGGCAGCAGCTGCTGTCATTGCCCAGGCAATAACTCACTTCAGTGATAATGATTGAACATGTGACCAGAAACATCTCATGGCTATGCGCAGTCAGTCAGCTGTGTACTTGGGGTTCATAATGAAGTCACAGGCGCGGTCCTGTGGGTGATTGATATGCCACTTGCGACACATAGAATGAAAGCAGGCACGGTGAATGATGAACGGGCATGATGTACTCCCCTTCACATGCACACGTGTTTCATAATTACTGCCCCGAGACAGTACGGAGTGATCTATACATCCCATTCTGTTGGCGGTGAGTACACGGCAAAGTTAAAGTGAGACCACACCCACCAGCTTGACAACCAGGATCACAATGTTTGTGTACTTCGTGCCACAGTAAGCATTTGAGTTGCTTGTAAAAGCTGCATCATTACACCAAGCCGCTGCACCATTACACCTAGCCCCTGCACCATTACACCGAGCCGCTGCACCATTACACCTAGCCGCTGCACCCTTACACCTAGCAGCTGCACCATTACACCTAGCTGCTACACCATTACACCTAGCCACTGCACCATTACAGCTAGCCGCTGCACCCTTACAGCTAGCAGCTGCACCATTACACCTAGCCTCTGCACCATTACACCTAGCCACTGCACCATTACATCTAGCTGCTGCGCCAAAACACCTAGCCGCTGCACCATTACACCTACCCCCTGCACCCTTACAGCTGCCCGCTGCACCATTACACCTACCCGCTGCACCATTACACCTAGAAGCTGCACCAGAACACCTAGCCGCTGCACCATTACACCTCGCTGCTGCACCATTACACCTAGCCACTGCACCATTACACCTATAAGCTGCACCAGAACACCTAGCTGCTGAACCCTTACAGCTAGCAGCTGCACCATTACACCTAGCCGCTGCACCATTACAGCTAGCTGCTGCACCATTACACCTAGCCGCTGCACCAGTATGAGAATGTGATGGATTTAAAGACCAGATTGTAGAAAATTGCCGTTATCCAGGCATACAATCTCTATATGCTGCCTTGTACTTTCACAGGGATATGAAAACACGGATATATATCAGTTTTGTTCCAGTTTTATATTTTATGTTTACTACTGTTTAGCATTCCATAAAAAGCCAGTCTAATGAAAGAAAATAATAATGATTTAAGGGTAAGGAAGCAATAAAGGCATGGGGAGGGATTCCAAGCATGTAGAAGTGTATGACGCGAGAAACCACCGTCTAAGGCCTTATAATCTGCATTACAGTATTTACTGCTCCTGAGAGTTTGAGGAGTCATCCACTGATGGGATTCTCTCTATGACATGTGGGGCCTGAGTCACAAAGAGTTTCATATGCTTTGTGAATCAGGCCCAGGGTCCCATCTTTCACTCTGAGTCAGGGTTCAACACTTGCTCTCGCTGCCTCCCGAAATGCTTCTTTTGAATGCTTCCCAGGAGCTCCTTCCTGTCTCTCAAAGCATTGTTCCGGTTTGCTATCATTGCTAGTCCAACATTGGGGAAATAAGGTTTCCATTGGACGAAGGCGTGATACATTGGGACATTGGCAGGTAAGTTGGTGCAAATTCCACTGAAGTTTGATGCAAGAATGGCTTTGAGCAAATGTAACCTCGTGGATCAACTTGATCTTCCATCGTGGTTTTCTAGCCCACCATCTAAGGAGGAACCCAGAGTGCAAATGTTGGGCCTCCCCAGAGCAGTGGCTTCACTCTCTTTGCAAACATCATGTTGTCATATTGTGCTTAATTTTGGATCCCCCCTTTTGATTTAAAAATGTGACTTCAGGTTTCACATCAATCTCTGAAGTGAGCGCTTAACTTGCTGTGCCATCTTACCTGCCCGGTTGGTAGGGCCGTATGCTTTCTCATTTGCAAATATTTTAAAGTGTTACTTCAGCCTAATTAGATGCATGTAAGCAGCCAATGACAGTTGATGCCTTCTTTATTTTCTATGGAAACATCATTTTTTTAACTAGATTAAACCCCATCAATTTAGTATCTTGTGACACTACAGTTTTGTTTGGACGCACCCTGTGAATGATTTCCTTGACTTACTCCCATCCACCAGGGCCCCCCCCCCCCCTTGCTTTCATTGGCCCAATGGACCTGATGTGTCATAGGGGGGATGTGTAAGCTATGAACTAGCCCGTCCCCTCATCAGTACAGAAGACTGAAACTGTACTGACATGTTCATTTTTCACATTCTTATTTACATAGACATGTGATATTGCGAAACATGACATGTTCTGATTTTTAAGAACATCATGAATTCACAGCTCTTATGTATGATTCTGTCACTGTCTGCATACATTATATGCACTTGAGTTAAAAGCCAGGCATCCATTTATACCAGAAATGGGTGTCTTTAGGATTAGGCTGTAAAAGCGAGACTATTGGATTTGATTATATGGGGTCAAAACCTGCATTTAAAACCCCTTGAGAACCTTATGCGCGTTTCCTGGTGGGAGGAGGTGAATTAAGATAACCTGTTTTAATTTGAGGCAGTACCTAAACATGATAGGCTGCGGGAATAGGCAGCTGGAGTAAGGATCTGTTCGGCATTTTTACTTGATGCAGCCGTCACTGTTTGTTTGGGAGGAGCACTGGATGTATGCGGGTTACTGCGGCAACCACATTGGTAACTCAGTAGCCTCTGATACAAAAGAACATGGGTATCTGTCCTAACATAAGCAGGTTCATATGTGAGTGCCATTAGACCTGCCTCAGGTACCAGAGGATGGGGTTCTGAACTGGTGCTGGAAGCCATGAACACACAGCATGTAACCCTCCTAGCAGCACCACCGATACTGAGCCCCTGTAACCCTTCTACCCGCAACGCCGACGCCGATGCAACGCCGATGCTGAGCCCCTGCAACCCTCCTACCAGCACCGCCGATGCTGAGCCCCTGTAACCCTCCTACCCGCAACGCCGATGCTAAGCCCCTGTAACCCTCCTACCCGCACCGCCGATGCTGAGCCCCTGTAACCCTCCTACCCGCAACACCGATGCTGAGCCCCTGTAACCCTCCTAACGGCACCGCCGATGCTGAGCCCCTGTAACCCTCCTACACGCAACGCCGATGCTGAGCCCCTGTAACCCTCGTACCAGCACCGCCGATGCTGAACCCTTGTAACCCTCCTACCCGCAACGCTGATGCTGAGCCCCTGTAACCCTCCTACTCGCAACGCCGATGCTGAGCCGTATTGTCCTTACTTATTCCCTGTCATGTGCTGTCTGTGGTGTTGCAAGTTCATGTCTTATCTTTAAAATAAACTATATATATACATATTGATTTGCCGCTATCACCATTGAGATGCACGGGTGCACAGCCCTTAATTTAAAAGTAGCTACCTTAACAGTCTCCACAGTGACATGTTTAAGGATTTTCCCAATATGTGCACCTGCTTGTGCTACAGTGAGCAAAAGCAAAGCAAGGAGTGGACTTCTAAAGCATGGATGTTGTTACTAAAGCTTTTCTTTTAGCTTACCTAAGGCTTTGGATACTGGTTACCCTCCCCTCCCCCACACACACACACTTTAGCCATTAATAGTACATATTACCTCTGAACTGTGTTGTAATATAAACTAATACATAACTAAGTTTGGGTGTTACCAATCTGTTGTGTTAACATGTTCAATATTGCCTTTGTTTACCGATAGTGAGTTGAATTTACTTGTGTGAACTTCCTGCTCTTGCTCCTCTAATCTCTAACTTACACCATTTCAGGTGCCTTTTGAGCTGAATCCGCTCTGCTCCACGTGTTGCCATTGAGATGTGTCTAGAATCAAAGTCTAACTGCGTGAACCTTTGAAATGGTTATTTAAAAACCCTCATCATAGTAGGGTCTGACACACACTCATAAAGAAGCCAGATACATGCACATACATGCAATGGTATGGGGAAAAGTAGTGAAGCCTGTGAGTGTGTTTTATTTTTTTTTCATCCTCAATATATTTGACTATAACTTCCAGCAGGGCCACTGATGACTATATCCTAGTATCACACTCCCAAAATGGAGGTTGCGATGCAATGTACTCAGCTCCATCAACCGGAAGTGCCACTCCCTGAGTTCCAATACTGCACTGACAATTTGGAGGTTCTGGCCAAGTTCATTTGGCTCAAACAACCATAAGAGCCACTTGTGCCCTAATACAGCACTTGCAATCTGGAGGTGCATCCTCTATTTGTCTCTACCAATCAGAGGTTAGACACACTGACTTAATTTTTATTCGCAGGATAGAACAGAGCGATTGGTGCTCGCAGCCCAATAGTGACTGCATTATAGTGGGCTGCGGGGTTAGTACCCTATCTACTTTTCTTAGATGTTGCAAATATTTGCCCAACGGTGCTTCGAACTGTAATCTGATTCTTTAAAGTCTATAGCCCTCTAATGGAATCTCTCCTTTGTGCTCTCCCTCACCATAGCTAGTGTGTTGTTGAGTAATGTATGATAGCTTGCCTCGTCTGAGAGTTTGCTTTCACTGCCACAGTGGATACTGTCTGCTTCCCATGCTGAACTGTATCCCTTATGATATGCAACATTTATGTATTTATGTTTGTTTGTTTTTGTCTGCGCCATCATGCCTATGGTTTCATTGTGTGCATTATAAATGTAATAAAGTAAAGTAAAGTAAAGAGGAGCCATTACTGCATCCTAGTAAAGTACAGTACTGGCAAAGAGGTGGTTCGGTCTCAAATGTTTATCTCTGCCTACAAGTAGAGCTAGCTGTTACTGCCTTTTTCTGACACTCCTAGTGCACAGTGTCCACCCTTTCTTCTACCTTCTTCCCATGAGAAGAGGATAGCATGGTGCTGGAGCATTAACCACTGCTATTGGTTCCAGCTTTCACAAACGGACAAATTAAAGGCAATACACTCAGTATACTCACTGTCTCTCTGCTCCAACCCATGTAGCACCACACCAGGAATTCTAACACTATCGAAAACGGAGGCTGTTCTGATAGTAGGCGTGAAACAGCCCTACTAGTCTAAGGTACCATTGGGCCAGCTGTCCTGGTTCAGATATTGGGGGTCAGTAAGATGGTTGGGCTGGTCGAGAGTAGCAGGATTTGAGTTTACTAGCTAGAGAATGGCCAGTGATGCGTTGGAATGTCATCCCCCACTCCCGTGAAACCATCATCACTACTGGAGGTGGGTACTGCACTAGCTGCATCTATGGCACATGATGTGCACATTTTGCATGTATCTTTATGCCAAGGCCCACAGTGCTTATGCTTCGAGAAAGTGTCAAGGCAGATGTATTTGGGTTACCCCAATGAAATGTAGTTTGACCTACAGTAGCATATTACATTACTTAGTGGACATTCCTGGTTACCTTGCTGCGATTAGTTTTCATAGAGTTTTGTAATTACGAGAAATTACCCGCTAGATGCAGTATCTGAGACTACCTGTCTACCCTATGTATATTAAAAAAAAACACTATCTCAAACACTGCATCTAGCAAGTAATTGCTTGTAATTACAAAACTCTATGAAAACTAATTGCAGCAAGGTAACCAGGAATTTCCACTTTTTCATTGTGAAAGGTGTTGGGTTCACCTTTCCACACCTGTGACCTTGCATGGAATAATTAGAGATAACCAGCAAATGAAAAGAGCTCAGCACCGGAGTGTTCCACTTAGAGCCCACTCCCCCCCCCCCCAAATATTACATTACTTACCTTCCTTCAAAAGTCAAACCCTCTGGGCTCCTGACGTAATCAAACACCCAGACAAGATGGGTCCCACTTTGTCCTCTCTGCACAGGAAGGCAATGCTGCATTGGCCCCATTCTCCGTTTCCTCCTGTGCCACTGGGAGAGCATCTCTGGCTCCTCTGCCTTGTGCTTTTCTACCTCGTGAAGCACCAACGGGTTTCCATCTCCCCTCTAGCCTTTGCCCCCCTTCACTTGTGTGTCTCCCACTCTGTCATGGTTTTTCAATCATTCAGCACAGGGTGTCGGGGATAGGAACAACAGGTGAGAGACCATCTCATTTCAGAATTTCGCTCAGAATCGCAGAACTAGCATTCACTTTAACAGGCTGTGTAGAATGTAGAGCCCTGAAGGTAAAGAGCAAGTAGTGTCATGCATGCTTAAAGGGCAGTCTAGGCTGCCAGGATATATTGATAGCTTGATTACATCATATATAAATGCATGTGTACACGCTTACATTTGTAGTTTTGAGCAAGCCAATATATTAACCCTATGTACATACATGTAGAATATAGCTATAATGAATAGGCAGTCAAATTAAATTGACTCAATATTCTATGTTAGATGAATAAGCACCTTTTTGCTTATGATCTAAGACAAAACAGCTCCATGTTCCTTTCCTGAGAGTATTTACTTTGTGGTAAAAAAAGTACTTCAAAATGTGTCATCGTTTTTTTTTACTTTCTTCATGGTGCTTGCCTCCATACCCCCACCTTCCCCTTCATTACTAACCCTACCCAAAACCAATCCCCACTCCCTTTTATCCCTTACCCCACAATTCCCTAAAATATTATGTGAAAATTCAAAATAATTACTTTGTGGTAATGTACATTTTTGTTGGAAAAGGAATGTGATACCGGCAAAACAACTTGTGACATTGATCTAGGTCCTTGAATTAGGGACACTTTGGGATTTTAGATCATTTTACTTGAAGCTGTAGAGATAAATCAGCAAGAAGCCGAGGTTTGATAATTCTGCAGCAAGCCAAGGGGAGGAAACAACCATATTGTTTTCTATGTCATACAAATGAATAGGGAGAAACTTCTAAATTAGAGTCAGAAGCAGGGGATTCGCCCACCAAGTGACAGCATTTATGGTAAGGGGGATTTCCAATAGAGAGACCCTATAAATATGCTGCATGCCCAAAAGCCTGGCCTACTGTTGCTGAAGCCATGCCAGGGGCTATGCCAAGGGGTGTGAACTCTCAGCTAGCACTTTAAGTTATGCCACTTATTAAAATGCAATGGCTTTCAGCTTGATTGAATAATGTGCAACAATCCTGGTCATGACATCCGTTGGTGCTGTGTGATTTTGTGAGATGCATATGTTTGTTTAATTGATTTAAGCTTTTTATTTAATTTTACATAGAATAGGTGTAAGTGCCTACATACAATATTGCTAAAAACGTTTGAGTGCCTTTACACAGTATTGCTTCAGTGCATTGTGATCTGACTTTAGAAGTGTTGTGCCGGGGAGGCCACCAGGGGGCGCGCAGGTGATGGCAGCCTTAGCGTAGCTCTCCCGCCGAAGTTGGGCCGTTGAAGGGGATTGAGTCCCCCCCAGTCTCCCCTGGCGACAGCACAGCGCCGGATCGGCCGTCGGACCCCCCGTGCCGCCTTTGCTCGAAAGAGCGGACTTCGGGGGCCACGGATAAACGGAGCACGAGCTTTGCAGCTCAGGGCGATGGAGAAGGCCTGGACAGAAGACTCTGCAGCCGAGGCCCGGAAGAGAAGGCGCATCCCGGTGAGACGGGGACGCACGTCGGAGTGCTGTGACCCCCACAGAAAGCCCTCCGCTCATCCCCGCGGGGAGGCACAAGGACAGGAGACAACGGTCCCGGATCGGGGCGCAGACTTGGACCGCTCCGCCTCCTAGCAAAGACTCGCAGGAGGACGAGGTCATCGGACAGCGACGGGCCTAGGCTCCCTGAGTGGAGGGGATCGGGCGCTGGTCCCCTCCCATCGGAGACAGTCCCTGGGCGTTCCCGCGACCGCAGCCCCAGCACCCAGAACGGTCCCAGCGGGCGCCGGGAAGAGCCTGCCCAGGAGCGGTGCGGCGCGGCAGGGCCAAAGAAGTGGCCGCCCCCCTTCCTTCTGGTGAAGGGACCCCAGGCATATTGAGGCCCTAGGCCAAGGGGAAGACCAACAACGGCAACGAAGGTCAGTGATCCGGTGGGCCTCCATCCCATGACACGCACCCACAAGGCCCCCCCCTCCCAAGAAGGTGAGGAACGGCTCTGCTCCGCCAACTTAGAAGAATAGGAGGGAGAGTGGGCTTCATCCATTGTTCACTTTCAGCAGGTGGAGGCCCCCGTGCTAGCCCGCGGGGCATGTGCCTGTCTGCAGTCTGCCAGGAATTAGCTAACCAAGGAGATAGACCCGGGTGTGTGGCCCCTACCTGGACCCAGTGGGGCATGTGCCCGCCCGAAGGTCTCCTCCCGCTCATCTGGCCAGCCTGGGGGGCTGCCCCATCATTCATAAGGGCCAAAGCCCACACCCCGGAGACCCACAACAACACGACCCCGGGTCAGCGCAGCACAGCCCCAGGGGCCCACTGGGCCACGATGCACCACGCAGCTGGGGGGCAATAAGCACTCAAGACCCGAAGGGAGACCCCACGATCACGCCGCTCAAGGGAATTGGAACACACCTCCGGCGTCCCTCACAACATCGGACCCCCGGCCCACCCTGAACACGCAGGCGGCCCGCGACCCAGGAGAGAGGCCCCTGTCCTCATTTGGCTGGGCGAGTGCCCGCCTGGAGGGCTGCCCCACGCCCCGCAGGGGACAATCCATTGCCTACAAACCCCACTGGTGCAACGTACTATGGACTGGTCCTGGGGCGGCACGGTATTCCCCTGAAAGGCCCCCCGGACCACGGTGGACCACGCGGCGGGGGATCGGCAACACCCCATGAGCTGGAAGAAGGCCCTACAAATGTTTCGCTTCCAAGAAACAGAGAACACTACCGAGGTCCCCACTGCCTCCGGAACCATGGCCCACACTGAACCCGCGGGTCAACCCGCAATGACGATGGAAAAGGGCTTTGCCTCCATCCTCCAGGAGATTAGAGAAATGAGATCCGACATTGCCCAGAAGTTCGAGAAACTGGGCCAAAGGGTAGACAAAATTGAGGATAGAGTCCTACAAGTGGAAAACTATCAATCGTCCTCTACATTTCAGGAAGTCCAATTCGACACACGGCTTGCGGCTCTGGAAAAGAGGGATGAAGAGAGATCCAGGATTATGGACGACTATGAAAATAGGGAAAGGCGGAACAATCTAAGGTTCTTTGGGATCCCGGAGACGGAGGGCGAGACGGAGAGAGAGTTGACCCGAGTGGTGAGAGACATCATCACCCTCCTGTTTGCAGAGGAAATGACGACGGAACTCACGTTCGACAGGGTGCACAGGGCCAGGGGACGATCAGGGAGGCCCAGATCAGTTCCGGCCCGTTTCCACTATTACACGGAGAAAGCCAAAGTTCAGGAGGCTGCGAGGAAGGCGGGGGCGATAACCTATAACGGCGCACAGATCGCCATTTTTCAAGACCTCTCAGCTTACACCCTAGCCAAGCGAAGGATGTGCCGCCCCCTGACACAACAACTGAAAGAGAACGGCGTCCGTTACAGATGGGGACATCCCTTGTCCCTGTCCTTTGAATATTCAGGCCAACGAACAACGCTGGTAACGGAAGAAGACATTAAGGGTGCTATTCAAGATTGTGTGGGTGTATCCGCCCCCCGGAGTGGATAGTGGGTCCGGAGGCGCTCAGCAGGGGTACCCCCGGGCAGTCCAACCCCAGAAGGAGAAAAACCAGCGCGAGGAAGTTCAAGAAATTGAACACACCACCAACACCAATGGAGGAAGACCGTGCCGACTCAGAGGGGTGACACCAGCGACCCCACGCAGATCATCGGGACTAGAAAACAGGAGGACTCTGGTGATGCTTTGTTCGCTGCACCCCCTCGAACTGCAAGTATAAGGGGACATAGGGGGGATCACAACTGTGGGAACCGAGAGTAGTATCAATCAGGACCCGGGAGAGTGCCCAAACTGAGAGGTTCGGGGGGAGACGAGATGGGGGACGGGGGGCTCATGTTAGCGAGCTTTGTAATTGACGCCTGGCCGGGGGGAACCGGCTGGTGGTCCAGCCAACACTCCAGGAATGGAAGAACTACATGGCTGGACACCGGGGAGGGGGTGGGGGTTTGTTTACAAGTTGGGGGTTCTAGGGCGGGGAATGTGTTGGGGGGTAAGTTGGGGAAACGTTTCAAAGAGGTCCAAACAGGAAAACACAGTAAGCAGGGAGGGAGCAACCATGCGACATCGGTGACCAAGGGGAAAGGTGACAGCGATTATGGCTGACGACCGACCGGCCCCAGTGGTGGGAACCCTGAATGTACGGGGCCTGAACACCCCCACGAAAAGATCCCTAATCAGCAAAGAGTTCAGGAGGGCTAAGCTGGACCTACTCTTCATGCAGGAAACACACTGGGAGAGGGGGAGGGAGCCCAGGTTGCGGGGTGGCGGAATCGAGGAGATATTCTACGCATCCCACAAAGGAAAGAAAAGAGGGGTTGCAATTCTGATCGCTAGGGGGTTGGGTTTCGAGAAAGACTCCATCCTAACGGACCCCGAAAGGCCGCTACCTCTTCGTACGAGGCTCCCTACAGGGATTGCCCATAACCTTGGTGGTAGTATACGCCCCAAACGAGGGCCAGGCCCAATTCTGGGAGGGAGTGGGGGAAAGGCTGAAAACTTTTGCCCAGGGCCCATTGGTGGTGGGAGGTGATTTCAATATGGTCCTAGACCCATCCAGAGATAGACAATGGGTGGGTGCACCAAACCCCAGACCCGCTGGAGACGCCACGTCACGCTGCTTTCAGAGGGTAATTGAGGGCCTGAACATGGTGGACACGCTACCCTGGACTCCCTGGCAGGGACGCCCTCTTTCTCATACTATTCCTCCACCCACAAAGCCTTCTCCAGGATAGACTATATCCTCGTGGATGAGGTACTCCGACCACACTTAGCGGGTTACAGGATAGACCCCGTCCCCTGGTCGGACCACGACTTGGTTAGGGTCACCCTGGCAGGGGACTGGTGTAGAGAACGGAGGGGACACTGAAGATGTAACAACGCCATTCTGAGAGATGAGGTACATGCCCAGACTGTCCTGGATGCCATTACAGAGTTCTTCGAGCTCAACGACAACAGGGAGGTGGGCACGCACAGCCTCTGGGATGCCTTCAAGGCGACCCTAAGAGGAGTGCTCATAAAAATAGGTTCCCGACAGAAGAGGGAAAGGGAGACCCAGGAGAGGATTCTGAGGGAAAAAATAACGCGTCTCCAACCGGGGGCTCCCCCGTACAGACCCTAGAGCGAGACCGCGTGGCCACCCTGGAGGACTACAGGCTCCAATTGAAAGACCTACTCCTCCACAAAACATAGAAGAGTCTCCAAATGGTCAAACAGAAATACTACGAGAAGGGGGACAGAGCGGATAGGATCCTGGCCTGGAAATTGAGGGAGGTCCAGAGAAGCAGGATGGTGAAGGAGGTGAGGGACAGCAGGGGAACACTAGGTTATGACACCCCCCATATAAGTGAAGCCTTCCATCAATACTACGAGTCACTATATGCCTCCGAATATGACGGTGGCAATGCCCAAATCGAGGAGTTTCTCGACTCCATACAGATACCGTCCCTTTCACGGGAGCTGGCGGAAGGGCTGGAGGGTCGGGTGACAGAGGAAGAGGTGGAGAAGGTGATCAGCGGGATGAAGGTGGGGACTTCCCCGGGGAAAGATGGCTTTTCGGTTTATTTCTATAAGAGGTTTCGATCCTCCCTGTCTCCATACCTGGTGAAAGTTTTCAACTCGGTTTTGGAAGGGGGCCCTCTCCCCGACACCATGATGGGAGCCATTATAGTGGTCCTTCCCAAGGAAGGTAAAGACCCGAGGGAATGTTCGTCCTACCGAACCATATCATTGCTCAACATCGATGTCAAAATCCTGGCCAAGGTGGTGGGTAGGCGGGTGGAGGGGATAATGCAGAAGCTAGTCCACGGGGATCAGGTGGGTTTCATTAGGGGCAGACAAGGATCGGATAATATCCGCAAAACGATAGACTTGGTACATTTCGCCCAAAACTCAAATCTCGATGCATGCATCCTGTCCCTGGATTCGGAAAAAGCTTTCGAGAGAGTAGAGTGGAGATACATGACCCTCCTCCTCCAACGAATGGCCTTTGGGACACACATCCTGAGCTGGGTTGCCGCCCTCTATAGAGCCCCTACCGCAAGGGTCCAGGTGAACGGATTGCTGTCAGAATCTTTCCCTCTTACCCGAGGGACTAGACAGGGCTGCCCTCTCTCCCCCCTGCTATATGTCCTCACGATGGAGGCTTTGGCCATAGTGGTTAGGTCCCACCCATATATCAGGGGTATTAGAAGGGGAGAAGTGGAATTCAAGCTCTCCCTGTTTGCTGATGATATCCTGGCATACCTGGTGGACTCGGGCTCTTCGATTCCTCCCCTCCTGTCCCTGGTCAGCTCTTTCGGGCGTTTCTCAGGCCTGAAAATGAACACCACCAAGTTTGTCCTCCTTCCGATGCGCCTTGTGGACCCGGTATTAGATCCCCTGACCAGGTTTCATGGGATAGCTGTGGGCAAGAACACCATAAAATACCTGGGGGTCCTCCTCACTAGGGACTTATCAAAACTGGGGACTTCCAACTACGAGCCCATGCTATCTGAGATCACCTCTGACCTGAGGAGATGGGGAGGAATGATCCTCTCATGGTATGGTTGGATGACGGCAGACAAAATGAATATACTGCACCGGCTTGTGTACCTCGATACAGCCCTCCCTACCCGGGTACCCGCTCAAACCTTCATAGATTTACACAAGGGAGTCCGAGACTTCATTTGGCAGGAGAAAACCCCGCGGATTGGAAAGGCCACCCTGACGCTTCCAAGAGAGGAGGGGGGATTTGGTCTCCCAGATTTCCAATTGTATTATCATGCAGCACAACTGCGGGTCCTCCTAGAACACATGAAGGAAGGCTTGCAGACATATTGGTCATATTTAGAGGACATGGATGTCCACCCCATAAAAGTATGCAACCTCCTGTGGGCCCCTCGCAGGTCTATCGCGAAACAAGTACTGTCCCATCCGACCCTGGGTGTTCTCTGGGATATCTGGAGGGAATGCCCCCGAACAGCCCATCTTTCTTCTTGGCAGTCCCCTATGACCTCCTTGTGGAGGCCCCCCCTGAAACTGGGCAGCAGAGGGTTTAGAGAATCCCAGCGTTGGTCTGACGCGGGCCTGGAATGGGCGGGCCAGCTGTTCAGGGAGGGAGAATTTATGAGTTATGAGGACCTCAGGGACGGGCTGGGAGGCGGGACTCTCTCCATTTTTGAATACCTCCGCCTTAAGGGCATCCTCAACGACCCCTCATGGGGCCCAAACCTGAGGAGACAACTAACTCCCTTTGAGAAACTCCTTGATTCAGCAACTTCTAGAAAGGGCGCGGTCTCCTGTATGTATGCAGTCCTAAACACCCATAACCTTCAGGCAAGGAGGGGCTTCCGTGGGTTTCGGAACGATCTGGCAGGAGAGGAGATATCAGAGGACGCCTGGGTTTGTATTTTCAGGATATCGTTTCATGGTAATCTTTTTACCTCAGACATGGAACACAACTTTAAAATCCTGCTGAGGTGGCACAGGGACCCGGCAAAACTCTCAAAAATGTTCACAGGGGTATCACCAGAATGCCCGAGGGGCTGTGGCCAGATAGGGACTAGAGGTCACATGTGGTGGCTATGCCCGAAGGTGCAGACCTACTGGGAATCAGTGAGAGATTGGATAGCGGAGGTAACGGAGGATCCCCGACCCCTTAACCCGCTGACCAGGCTGCTGGGCCTCCACCCGGAGGAAGCGGAAATGCACCGGTACCCAAGGATGTGGGAAACTATGTTGAGAGCAGGCAGAGTGGCCCTAGCCCAGAGGTGGAAGAGCCCGGAAACACCTTCCAAAGGAGATTGGACGAAAAAGCTTAAGAACATGTTCTTGATGGACAAATTGACTGCCATGGTGAACAATGACTCATGCTCATTCCTCGCTGACTGATATGGGGTCCAGCAGACATGGGGATGGGATGTTCATTAGTTTCGAGATCGTACCCCCGGATGGTCGGGGCGTGATCGTCACTGAGAAGGACAACACCCAAATGGGGGGTCCCCGCGACCCGGGGCGACGTCGGCCTCAAGCCAGCAACTGAGTTGGTCACATGTTGCGGCGCTTCAAAGACCTAGGAAAAGATGTGAAAGTTTGGTCTCTTTACTGCTGTTATGTTCGGATTGAACACAGGGGGGAGTACGGGGGAGGGTTATGAAAGGGGGGGATTGGGGCTATTGTAATATCCCTTTTTCTGTTTTCTGTTTCACAAAATGCTAATAAAAACCAAAGTTAAAAAAAAAAAGAAGTGTTGTGCCTTTCCATAAAGGATAGCCACGGCTATTTTTTTTGGGAATGTGAATTAAGCTCCAAGGTGAGAGTGTTGATGTTATATAATTTAGTTAAGGAAAAGTGACTTGTAACCTACTAAACAGATGTGTTTGAGTCTTAATTTGAACTAGAGACATGTACTGAGGGGCATTGCAGCAAACGAAAGTGTTTTGAGCTATGTGTTGACTTAGCGAGATGAACTGAGGGTTTATGATTGTAAATGCAAGACTTATTTTATATACAACTTTGTCCGTCCTTGCGTTATATTGCTGCAATGAAAAGCTAATCATCAGCATTACGTTATGTTGTATTTTGCCTCCCTTCCAAGGCGATCTGTTTTGTCAATCTCTCGTTCCCTAGGTTTGCATTAGGAGCAACACAAGAATGCTTGTGGAAGTGTTGCAGACCCTGTGAGTAAGCTGTCAGGTATTGAGGGTCGTGCATTGTTGTAACACTGAGTGGGGTATGGACACATACTTTGAGGCCCACAAATTATACATCTAAACATTGTAGCATGAGCACAAAGTGACCCCTGAATTGGTTGGGGGGAGACGTCCTCTATGATCAGTCCAGTGGCTAATAGCTTCCTCCATCCCATAAGAAGAGCGCTAGAGCTTACTCTGAGCTGGGGGTGAGGACACCCCTATGAGGACAGAGTTCTTACTAGCTGGGAGTGATCATTAATATGACACGTGACTCTTCTGCTCTTGGGATATCATGTATTCCTTGACACCTCCCAGATCAAGCTGCTCACACATCCTCTGCAGGTTTACCTTGCTCGATTGCAGCCTTCTCTGGCTAGGAAGCCATATACTCCTTACCTGCTGGCTGACTACCTCATACGCTGACATGGATGAGCAAGCGTAGTCTTGCTTCAGCATTACCTCCAAATAAAGGGACATGTTGCCTGACATCTCAAGCTGCAAAAGCCAAACAATTTCACACAAAACTCACATGATGGAAAGGAGTTCCCAACTCACACAAGCACTATGGAAGACGACTGAGTATTGTTTGGGTTGACCCTCAAATAGTTCTCTACAAACAGAGGTGCTATAAAGATATCTTGTTTTTCATTTTTGGATGACACAAAGTGAAAAGTAACAGTGGTGAGTAAAATATTAATTTCATACATTTTATTCAATTTACAAGGGGGGAGTTAGTACAAAATGTGAACATTCGATAGAGAGCCTGAAGAACACACACACATACACAGACAATTCTCCCTGGTTCTAGCTATGGCCCCTTTAAAGGAAAAACGTACTTGGACACATTTTCAATGCATGATGTAGAGTATAGCTTTACTTGATACTGGAGAATGTTTAGCCTGGGGTAAGTCAGTGTTGGTGGCAATTCACGTGCACTTAAAGAGGTTGAAGTAGAATCCCGGCTGTATTGTGTATGTGTTTTGTGAAGGATCTCCAGCGTATCAGCTGCCAAACGTCCTAGGATCGGGAGTTAGCTTTGCAGTAAATCCATCTGCTTTGTGACAAGTTTTAATACAAATCATCCTGCTGTTTTTAAGCCTGTTCGATTCGTATCAACTCACCAGACTACCATGTATCTTGCCACCAATTGTGTGTTTAGAGGAAATTCATTTGCGTTTCAATGATTCTGCCCACTTTGGGCTTGCAGGTTCGTCAGTGTTGAGAAAGAGCAAACGTTCCAATAACTGAACTGTTCATTCAAAGCCATCTGGGTTTCTACTGCCACTATTATTCGCAGAGGAGCCAATAAACGTCTTAAGAGGTGCCCAGTCTCCACAACAACCCGGGAATCTTCAAAGGTAGGCTGGCATGGCAGGATGACTGCCCGGGCATCAGCCTCAAGGCCATATCCTCAGCAAGGAAGTTGCACACTGAAAGCCACTCTAACCTGGCTGCGTTCTCCTCAGTCACCTACTTATGCCTACTATAGAAATGGTCATTTGGGGATCAGAGGTCCTGGAGTGCTGCTATTTTAGCGCACTGCTGCCTACTTGGGTAGCTCTTAGCCTGGAAGCATTCCCCTCCCGCTTCTAAACTGACCTACACTTGTATTGAGTGTGTTTGTAATCTGAGGATAGCAGGTTACAATTCTGCCCGGTTTACTGAGACACTGATTCTTCGGTCTTCCTCTGAGAAATAGTGTTGGTTTGAATTATCTATATGAATTTGAAGCATTACAACCAGAAATGCAGTGAATAACATATGGCCATTATGCTAGACCTGAAACAGATAGCACACGTTTGTGTAACTATGGGATGCTACAGGGGCCAGCAGGTGCACAACAGATAAGAGAAAGTGGACACATCCTTAAAATGAGTATACTGACCCCAGCAATGGTCAATTCTAGTCCTCTGAGGACCAAAGTTAGGCCGAACTGGACAATATCATTGCAATCGTCAACATATTGAACATACCTAGGTCTAAGCCATTGCATTATGTTGATCTTGTATTACCAGCTCACTAAATACAGTGCTGTGCTAGTCTTCTTGGCAGTGGCTTCAAAATGCATTGACATGCCTGTTTCTGATGTCTGCAAAATACGATTTGGCCCAATCGGATGCCGTAGCCTAGTGCCACGAGTGTCCCATTTGAGTATCGGGAGAACCATAAACCAAAGCAGGCATGGCAAGGTCTGTTTCCCATGTTTCCAATCTTCCACCATTTCCATTCATGCCACTGTGCCAACCTGAAAAATGATGTCATGATTGTGTTGGTGGGAAGGACGTGAAGAAGGAGAATGGAAGGTGGACACGGGACGTCCATTTTACCAGCAGCATGGCACACAGATTGGAAGCGGTGCAGCACATCATCATATTCATCATGGGCACAGAGCAGCCACTTCCAAAGTGCTGATTTTGCCCACCAACCTCTTTTTCTCTAGAGAACCATTGCCAGTTCTCCTCCTTTATAATGGCAAGAACTCTTGCAGAACTTAATCTGGTACAGGACCAGCATTCCCACAAATGGGAATACTAGGACAACAAGGCTGTTTGTTGCACGTGAGATGAGGCAGAAAGACAATGGGCCTCATTATAAGTATGGCGGTAAGGCAACAATGGTGCTGGTAGCGCTTCTGGCACCTTTGCTACCGTACTGCCATACTATGTGCTGTGCTCGCGGGTGCCTGTCAGCCCACCAGGTCTGACCTGGTGGGCAGTGCGGCACCCGCGAGCACAGCATGTCGGATGCAACGGCACCATTGTAAACGGTGCCGGTGCATCTGACGTCCCCATTACCATTGAGCCCTATGGGGCTCAAATGGGAATGGGGATGTACCGTGCCTGACACCCACGAAAGGGCAATTACCAGGTCCGGCTGAGCCGTCCGGCTGAGCCGGAATAGCTCGGTAATTGCACATTCACGGGTGCCGGACCCAGATGCGAGTTTGGAGGTAACCTTGACGGTTTTACTGGCAAGGCTACCTCAAACCTCGTAATGAGGCCCATTGTATTTGAGTTCTAGGCCATTTTGCTGTAACACTAAAACTTTTTTTTTTTTTAAATCAGGCATTTCCAATGTATTTTTACCGGATAGTGGGTTAAGCCATCATGTACCACATTAAGGGCCCGATTCATGGAATTTATTGCACAGTTCAAACTGATTTGCACTGCTGAAATGTGACTTTGCACTGCCGACACAAAGCCTATTCATGGAATAGTGCAAAGTGTATTTTTGCAGTGCAAAGTCAGTGCATATTCATTTTTTCAGTACAAAATGACTATGCACTGTACAAATACACTTTGCACAGTTTCTTTGTCAGCAGTGCAAAGGCACTTCTCAGGAGGGGAAAGTCACTTTGGACCGTGCAATAAATTCCATGAATCAGGCCATACATATATTACTGTTGGACGGTACTCCTTTCCCTTACTACAATAGCAAGTAACGCATCCATATTTATAAAAGCTGAAACGTGTCAGTGGCGTTTTTTTTTCCTCTTGGCATTCTATTGCTGGCATACTTCATTAACTAATTGATTATTTGTTTATAACACGCTTAATACTGGAGAGCAGTCTCTAAGCACCAGGACCCGCATTCGAAAAATGTTGCCCCTGTGCTATCCTGCGACACAGTAACTAAATATTGTAATTGCAATTGTATATTTGTAAAGTGCTTACACAGAAGTGAAGTGCTTCGGTATTGAAGAGGGTCGTTATTGAGGCAGGCTCAATTTCCACCCCCTTTTGAGCACCATCATGACATTCTAATTCCTGACTAAACTAGTTCCCGGAAAACGTTTCTATGGCACTGCTCGAGAGTCATGGGGCCTATTTTGAAAAGCGTTTTTTTAATGGAACTGTGCCAATGTAAAACACTTTTGTAGATCAGGCCCATGCACCCACACTCTTGGAAACTAACAGCTTTTTGGGGCAGTGAATGACGTTTCAAATATGTGACATTGAGGTAGTTTACAGTGCAATGGTGTTGGCTATTAATTGATATTACATTTTCCTTTCCTCTTTTCTGCAGCAATCATTGCACAGATAGGGGAACCGGGCACAGGTGGAATTGGCAACAGATGCTGCAGAATAATACACACGCAGTAGCCGACCCCCACACCTTTTAAAAGCAGTCACTGTTTTTCTATCTCTATGCCCTACAAGCATCCCTTGTGTCTTGGGTAAACTTCACTGGGTGTCTCGGCGAGAGTTATTCTTAAAAAAGCCAATAACTCTCCGGAAGGTGAACACAGATCAGCATTCTACAAAGACATAGGGCCTCATTGCAAGGCTGCCGCGGGTATTTTATTTTTTCCGGCGCCTAGAAATGGGCAATCACCGGGTCATTACGGCTTTGCCGGACCCGGTATTTGCCCATTCCTGGGTGCTGGGAAAAATTCTTCCCCATTCCCATTTGAGCCCGTCAGGGCTCAATGGGAATTGGGAAGCCGGATGCACTGGCACTGTCATAAATAGTGCTGTTGCATACGACATGCTGTGCTCACGGGTGCTGCTCTGCCCGCCAGTTCCGTCCTGGCGGGCAGAAAGGCAGCCACGAGCGCAACTCATAGTTTGCCGGTCCGGGCACTATGGTACCGGCAAGCTTTCTGCATTGCCAGCCAAGGTTTCATATGTAAGGGGCTCCTGATTTGAAAATTAGTGTATGCAGCGTTTGCTAGCTAAGTGCAGTTGCAAGAAGGTGAAAAGTGCACCCCCTGAACTCCCTGCCACAAGTGAATACAATGATCGACCCCAAACGTATAGCATTTCACCACTTATCTCAAGGTGAAAAAATACCCTGCATTTTCAGAAAATCCTCCCTGGTATGACTGTCTAGTTAACATTTTCTTTTTTTTGTTTTATTCTGGCTTTTCAATATTTAATTCCACGTCACTGATTGTCACTAGAGTTTCAGTTCTCGGCTTCCCTTTTGCGATTCCGTCGTTGCTGGGGTCTTAATCCAAGTAGTGCAACAGAAGTCAGTGAAGACTACAACTCACAGAATGCATTTGTTTGTTAGGACTGGACAGGTGCTTTAATTTGATCTATTATCCCTGTCTTCGGATGCTTAAAGGGGCGGTAATAGCCCAACAACCCAAGCCCTTACCACTGCTCTAATTACCCAAGCGTGGAGGTTATCACAATTCCAACTGGGGCTCCTTCCAGGGTTCTGCCCGATTCATGGAATATTTGCCTGGTTCAAAGTGAATTTGCACTGCTGAAAAGTGACTTTGCACTGCCGACACAAACCCTGATTCATGGAACTGTGCAAAGTGTATTTTTGCAGAGCAAAGTCCGGGAAAGTCAGATAGTCTTTTTTGCAGTACAAAACGACTTTGCACAGCAAAAATACACCTTGCACGGTTCCATGAATTCGGGTTTGTGTCGGCAGTGCAAAGTCACTTTACATCTACTAAAATATATGGGCACCAGTGGAAAAAAAAAGGAGGAAGTCCCTTTCTATTTCCAACAGGTGACATAGTGTAAGGATCGAGCCTAGAGTAGAGATAAGTTGGACTGGCTCATCTGTTGGGAACTGGGAGGCATTTGACGAGGTGGAAGGAGCGTGGGGAAGCAGCGACCGAATAAAAGGTGACCCCCTGGGAGTGGGGCAGCGTCTTGGAGAGAATGAGGGAAGTGGACGCTGCCTCATGCACACCTTCCAGGCCTCCTGATTAATCAGGGCCACTTACGCAGGTGCTAATGGTCCTATTAGTTATTAGTTTCTACGAGCAGTGGCACTGTTTTGCCATTTTGCAGGAATGAAAGAACACAATGAAGTGCAATAAACACATAATAAAAGGTTATGCATCGCATAATCTTGCAAACAGTATGCACATGTACTGCCTACACTCTGGTAAAGGGAGGAGTACATATTAAGAATATGCATTTCTATTTAAAGGTCATGAGTTCGAGAATGAATACCATGGGCCTCATTATGTGTCTGTCTGGAAAAAATGCCAGAAACAATGCTGGTTATTCTGGTTACTCAAGCTTGGCAGTGGGGGACACACATCTCGCGGCAGGCCTGATGTGCCGCGAGTTCAGGCCCCTAACAGCAAACAAATGCCTGAATCACCAGCACTGTTAATAACGGTGTCTGTGATTCAGGCAATACCATCACATGGAGTCCTGTGGGGCTCCATGGAAATAGGAATTTACCAGCACTCCACAAACCCGTAATATCCGGTTAATCCCGGGATATTAGGCGTGGAGACGGTAAGTGCAGTTTGCCTGTATCCCGCCAGTAATACCGACGGGATTCTGGAAAAAATGGTAATCAGGACCCAGGAGGCTTGGTTCCAAAAGTGCCTTTGCCCTTTAGCCAACAGTCCATGATTATGGCCAAGCTAGTTTAGTGGTCTGTTGCCCTCAACTACTAAAATGAGGAGCACAAGAAGGAGGTTTACTTTGCAGTGCACTCTGTTCAAATACCCCACTCATGATTATATAAGTACTGAATAACTTATGCCATGCGTACTTGGATCTGAAACATGTAGATTACCGAATAAGATGACTTCTGTGCTCAATTGATAATGGTATCAATTAAATGTTATATGGGTGATAAAGATGATCAGGATTGTATATCAGTGGCATCCTGATGCTATGCAACATCTAGGAAAGCCAAAGCAAAGAACGGTGCAGTACTAGCAAAGAAGTGGTATTTCCCGGACACAATGGATATTAAATGTATTGAGTTCCAGAAAATGTCCCCTCTGCTTCCTGATACTCTTTCTTGCCTCTTAATGGATGGCATTCATTCTGAACAGGAGTCTAGATATGCAGACTGCATATGCTGCTGACCACCGCCATTCCTTAATATTCTTCACAAATAGCAATATGTATAAAAATATATCAAATATCTCCACCTATGTCATATTAGGTTCTGTGCTCATTTTTGAAATCCAAAATAGTTATGTATTTAGAGTCATCAGTTACTATAAGGCCACACTTGGTTCCACACGTAATCTATAGGTTCATCTGTTACTGCTGCAAATTAAAACTAAATAGAATTTAGAACTGTGATCTGATGAGCAAGAGGGCATTGGCTGGTATTTGGATGATCCCAAGCTATGCAGGCACCCACAGGAAATGGCAGAGCACCTCACCCAGAGACAGTGTGGGTGTTTGAGCTGAATAGCCAGAAAAAAAAGTCAGCGATCAGTATACAGATCATTGTGGAGGATTCATTCCTGCTTTTTGAAAGATAGGTACTGATTTCTGTGATAGATCCCATTAGGTGATGGGTAGGCAACATGTGGCTCTCCATATATTTTCGACTACGACTACCATGATCAATCACAATTAGCTGTGCTGGCTTGGGCTGATGGTAGTTGCAGTCCAAACCATCTGGAGGGGCAAAGGTTGCTGACTCCTATACTCAGTCGACGGTACTCAGTAAAAGTAAAACAGAAGTGTGTGCTGCTTTAAGGATGTGAAGTTCACGTGTTAGTAGGGGATTTTTGCCCATACTTGTTTCAAACATCACTTATATATAGCATGTGATGCTTTCAATTTGATTACACTATTGTAAAACAAGGATGTCAGGCAGAGAGTGTTAAATCATAATTTCAGACACTCCTTGGTGCTTCGTACCTTAGAACAGGTGCATTTGGAACATTATCAATTTCTTCAGCCATTTATTTTTCTTCTATCTACTTCAATTGATATTCGCTTGCCTTGGCCACTCTGTATCTCCACTATCGTTTCCGTTTATCGGCTTTCTTGTCCTCTGTATTCTCAATTGCGTTTCCCCGTTGAAGTTTTTAAACCTCCATGTGCCCAGAATTGTTTCTGCTCCTTTTTGCTTCTAGCTCCCGAACACTGAAACCACCTCTTTCTCTTACAGTTGCGAACTAAGCAACACTTTCATTCTCTTTCGCAACAATCATTTTGACCTTACTGTAAATATTCATATTCATTATTTGTATACTCTCATGGTTTATAACACAGCACACGTCAGCTAGGGAACTCCTTCCCCTACAATGGATGTGGCACACTATAAAACGCTTTTTATATTTAATATACTATGGATTCTTTCAAGTAGGCCTCCAACCCGTCTCGCACCCAACCTCAACAAAACAACCTTTGTCACAATGGACTAGGAACCAGGCTGGTGTGTCTCAATGAGATATTTATTAATTTATTATTAATAGAAAAAGGAAAATTATCAATATACAGTAGCCACCAATGGTGTGGCAACACTAATGCAATTATCTCTACCGAACAATTAGATTCATCTATCCTATTACAATTCACACAGTTCCTTAATGGAAAAACAGAATAAATTACAATTTTTATAAAGTGATAGCACCAATGGTTGAGCCCTCCCCCCTGCATACTCACCCCCACAAATCAGCTAAACTTGATTCCTTTGAATGGAAGGCAGTGGCATGGAGTAGCAATAGAGTGAGAAAATTCAGATTTGGGGTAAAGACCACCACCACAAGATGGGAAGCCAGGTTCCTTCTCCGCCCCGATCTCCCTGACCTGCGGGACTAGACAATGCTGCCCCCTATCTCCATTGCTGTTTGCACTTATTATGGAGCCATTCGCCCAAAGGATCAGACAAAACACCCAAACCAGGGGCCATCATTCCAGTCGGTCACAGCACAAAATCGCCCTACACGCGGATGATGTGCTGCTCACAATCTCGGAACCTTGCACCTCACTACAACATGCCCTAGCTGAAATACCAGCTATGGCAAGGTCACTGGCTTCACCATTAACTTCTCCAAATCGGTGGCCCTGAGCATAGGTCTCTCCCCCGAGGAGCGGGAGGCCCTGATCCCGATGTGCCCGATTACATAGAAGAGAAAGTCCATCCTCTACCTAGGGGTCCAGATCCCAGCAAACCCGAGGGACACATTTCAAGCCAACTTCCCCAAGCTCTTCAAAGATTTCGAGGACGACTTGAAATGCTGGGCATCCCAGGAAATCTCCCTAATGGGTCGTATTACTGCCTGCAAAATGAACCTCTTACCAAGATTTCTCTATGCCTGCTCATCCCTTCCGGTAGCAATCCCAACATCCCACCTAAATGAGCTACATAAGAAGATGCTCTGGTTCATCTAGAAAGGCAAAAAAGCTAGAATCCCCGAAAGACACTAACAGGGGTTGCAAGACTTGGGGGTCTGGGGGTCCCCGACCTGCAGGCCTACAGGGCAGCAGCACAACTAGCCCACGTCCACACCTGGCAGATAGCCTCGGACTGCCCAAGATGGGTGGAACTCGAGCAGGCACGGCTCTTGCACCCCCTCAGATTCCTTCTGCATATTCCACCAGCCCTTAGAGAACACGGGGAGGGCCTTCTGCTGGCAACCAAACATACCCTGGCCTCTTGGGACTGGGCGTTAAAATGTAAAGGGATCCCAAGGGGACTGGGCCCCCTATCTCCAATTTTCCACAAACCAACCTTCTCACCCAGATTGCACCCGCAAAACTTTCAGAACTGGATCGAGGGAGGTTTAGAAACCTTGGACCAACTATACGAGGGTGCCCTCCCCTGCACATTTGAGCAATGTAAGGAGCGGTTTCAACTCCAAGAGAGGGACATGTTCACATATTTTCAGCTTTGCCATTGGTGCTCACATTCGCAGACCCTCCAAGCAGCTACGCGCCCCCTCACAGCCCTTGAATGGACCCTCAGGGACCTCCCATCCCGAAGCAGAATATCTACTCTATACAGACGCTTCTTGGAGGACTTCCTGACTACCAGGACCCGAGCTATGGCCCAGTGGGAGGCAAACTTGGGAGGCCCATTGGATGACCAAGCCTGGGTGGACATCTGATCACGGACTCACGCTGCATCTACCTGCGCAACCAATAAAGAATGCGCGTACAGAATTCTACTGTGCTGGTACTATTCTCCGCTCAGGCTCCATCACATGAACCGCTCCCTTGGCCCCCTTTGTTGGAGAGGATGTGGCCGACCGGGCTCTTTCTTACACATGTGGTGGACATGCCCGAAGGTCCAACATTTTTGGAAACAATGCCTTGCGGTCATCGAACAAATCACCCGGACCCCACTCCCCCTCGACCCTGGACCCGTTCTCCTGGGGACCCCGATACCAAGGACATACCCGTGCTCGGGAAACAAATCCAAACTATTAACTCAATGTCTCCTGGCGGGGAAAATAGTGACCACATGCTTCTGGAAGGTCCCGGAGGGCCCCTCGATGATCCAATGGTGGGGGAAACTATGGGACATCCTGATTGCCGAAAAGGTGACAGCGGCAAAAGCAGGAATCCTCCACCGCTTTCAGAACATTTGGGCCCCTGTGCTGGAATATGACAAAAGATTCCCCGTGCTGACCTTTAAGCCCACTAATGCCCGGCGAGTTCTGGGGGACCACGATGCCACCTGAAAGGAGAAACACAAAACAAGGCAGACAGACTGATGCACAGGCGTTTGGGAAACACACCTGCGCTGTGGGTGGGGGTGAGTGGGTCGGGAGGGGGGACATTGAAGGGAAGAAAGAAGAGTCATACTATGTGTTGCATTTGCTGTAAACTTGTTACCTTGCCTTGGTTTAAAATAAACATATTTTTTTTTTTAAAAGATGGGAAGCCAGCAAAGAAAGTGAAAACCCGTTTTGGAGCAAAATGGCAGAATAAGGATTTTGATTATTACTCACAACTGCTAAGGGACAGAATGAATAGAAATTTGCATTGCTTGCACTTTAGGAGATGATTAATGGGTCAGTTTATTACCAAACAACAGCAACATTTTGCCCATCCTCACATTTCCTCTCTCTTCTACCTACACTTCCGGTGATAATAGATTTGGCTTCAGGCAGCACATTCAGTGCCACCTAAGAGCCAAAAACTAAAACAACAAAAGAAACCAAAAATAAGAACAAATATTTAAAAAATGAAATAGAATGAAAACAATTACATAAAGGTGGCTTTAAAATGCTGGTGTGTGGGTGATGACCAAGTAGAATTATGCAAATACAAGGGCAAAACTACTGTATCAGGTGTACTCCAAGCCAAGTAGCGACTGGAACACCAAAACAATCCAAAAAGGAGCATACACCCTTTAGGAAGTAAAACAGTTTATTTGAGCCCAAGACACAGCTGGGAGAGCAAGGTTCAAACAGTGCGGTGGAACAGAACTAAGTGAAGAGAGCTGTCAACACCGCCCACTGTGGGCAAATGTTTTATACACAAACATAAATAGCATACACAAAGTTTAAATATTTGGTAGCTCATCCCACAAAGTTAATTGGTGGGAATATGTCAGTCCCCTATATCTAGGCATACATTGAATAATGATAATTGGCTCATACCATCCAACACCATCCCTCATGAGATCACAAACCTTCCCACACCTTTCATAGCACCTCAGAGACTCACAGGTCCCAGGCACCCCTACCAGTCCTTCTGCACTTGCCTCAGGGCCCTCACCCCACCACCTTACTTGCAATAAATCCCTGAGAGTTCACTCTCTGCACTTCACCAGTCTCTACCGACTGGGTGCACTTGGTCCTCTGCCCCTCCCTGCCCTTCCCACTCTTGCTCGATCTGTATACAGCACAGCCTGAAGATCGGTCTGTCTGTTCTCTCTTGTCTTTCCCTGTTAATGTGCACTTTAAAAAAACTCAGAATCGCCATTAGGCATATGTGCTGTATCTAAACTGTTAAATGTATCATATTCACATAATCTGCCTATGTAGACAGTTATCGCCTCAGAAATTTAAGGGCTCTGAGCGACTGTTGTTTTTTCCCCCTTGTTCCCACACTCCTTGAGCGCTTTGAAACACTTGCCTGTGTATAGGTGCTATATAAATAAACATTAACATAACATAATATTATATGATTGTGATGACCACTGGAACTTTATTCATCTGCCATTGGTCAGTTCCCATCGAACACACAAGACAGCCTGAGCTTGGAAAAAGGGGAGGCAACCCCACGGCATCCGACCAATGAGGTGCACAGAGGACATCAGCAAGGACAAACAGCACTATTGCACCCTAGGGACACCAAAACCTCTCCCAAGATTGGCCTCCGGTTGCTCACCCCACAGCTCTCTTCCAATGACTGTTTGCCAAGGGGTGATTTGAAACTGCTTACCCCACCATGGTTTGAATTTTAGTTGTTTGCATTTAATATTTAAGGCTTTACACTTTCCATTGAGCACCCAGGTGCCTTGCTCGCTGGCCTCAAAGTATCTGTTGGTCCCATAACCCTGTGACTTGTTCTCCCATGGGAACGGTCAACTTGCAACATTTCTACAGCACACTGCTGAATCTGAGAGCTCGAGAAATTCATGTTTGCTCAAAGCACGAGGCCTATGGCTGCAAAAGGACACATGCTTTACTTACCTGCAGCCAATACTCCACAAGACTGCTATGTTGTTCATATTGTGTAAACAACCACTTCTACCCATTACTCCTAAGCCTTATCCCTAGCCCCAGCGTGCCCCTTGACCCCATGCCCCACTTGGTGCCCCCAATTCCCAATCTTCCCCATGGACTTCTCCGACAGCACCTGCGTACACAAGTTACCCAGTGCAGCTGTCAATGATGTCCTCACCTCCAGGAGCAACCCCCTCCCTGCTCTGCTGCATGCCCCCATCAGTCAACTAATTGAAAGGTGCGCCCCCCTTGGCAGCGCTGAATTTGCAACTTTACCGCACTACTCCCACCCAGATAATGCACACTTGCATTTAGTTCATTTGAGCCTCCCACCGTGCAATAAGACCAATATAACACACACTCTCCAGCTTGCACGGGCACACTAGATTGTCACGCAATGAATGCGTACGGGCTAGAGAGACAAACGACACGACAAAGAGAAAGGAGGGCAAAGGGACCTTCATGCAAAGCAAGAACTGCCCAAAACCATTCCCAGAGGATTAATACAATAAATAAAAGCCTTGCAGATGAGCTTGCTTTGAAACCTCCTACAGCACATAAAGCGATGAATTAGCATGCAATGAATAATTTATTTAGCACTTTCGGGTTCTTTAAACAAATCACTTTCATGAAAGCAATGTGTATCCGAGCAATAAATCACTGTTTAGTCCGCTGTCACAGGGCCGAGCTATCACTTGACAGAATTATTGAATGGTGTGCATGCCACGAGGCAAGTACAACAGAGATAAGGGTGCCTGTCCTTGAATAATGGACCTTGCCGGGGTATGTGTGCGGAATAGCTTCCCTGAAGCAATCAGGCTCTGGCAAGGTAAGTGCTTTGCAAAAGTTTGCAGCTAAAGCGCACAGCCGGGGGAAGTTATAATGTAGAACCTATTAAATGGGAGAAACAGGCTTGTTCGCATCTTGTCTCCCACTGTGTCTAATCATATTAGAAGTTATACCAGACCTTTACTTCAGGTAGGACCCTGAAAACATTAGATTGCATCATGTGAGCTTCCACACTTCTGATGCACAATGCAGCTCAGTCTGTAGATCCCCCTTTCTCCCATGGTCTATATCGAAAACCTGCATCCTAATGTATTGGAGACAAATTCAGCAGCCCGGTCCCCAAATATTACATATTCATGTCCTTGCTCAACAAGTGATTCCAGGTTCCCAGTCACCAGGCAACAGTAATCCATTTTGAATCAGTTTCTATTTAACATATACATGCCAAGATCCCACGTTCCGTTTAGGAGATGTCCGTTCAGTCCTGGTTTTAATTTTGCGTTCTCGGACTTGTTAATCCCGATTTCCACCTTGTAACCCCTAGGGCAAGTGCATGCAATTTCAAGACCAGAACTGGATTTAAATCTTTCGTTCGGGAAAGGGCTTGCTGGTTTGTATATTTGTTTACAAGCTAATGCAGTGTGCCACATATTTTGATTGCAGTTTTCTGCACCATTTAGTCAGTTTCACCTTAACAATACCTTTTCAGGAGTTTTCTATTTTCACTTCTTAGCCGCAGCTCTGACAATATTTATTTATTTATTTATTTAGGATTTATATAGCGCAAAACCACTGACCCTAAGGCTTAAGGGCGCTGACAAAATACAGAAACAGATAAAGAGACATCCTGATGGGATATATAGAGCCAGAAGAAAGAAACCAGGACCATGATGGTATCAGTTAAATAAATAGGTTTTGAGACCCTTTCTAAATACTCTGCTAGAGCTTTCAGTTCTGAGTTTCAATGGAAGGTTGTTCCAGGTAGTGGGGGCAGCAGAGTAAAAGGCTCCGACCTTAGTCTGAGAAAGTCTGCAATTAGGGACAATAAGCTGGAAGAGATCATTAGATCTGAAGCTGTAGTTGCTAGTTCTAGGCTTGAGTTCCTCATTGAAGTAAATAGGACCAGAATTGTTCATACAGTTGAAGGATATAGACAGGAGACGAAAGAGAATACGCTCCTTAATAGGAAGCCAATGAAGCTCCCTTCTTGACTGGGAAATATGATCTGATCTCTTTTTTTCCATAACGACCCTAACAGTGTTTGTTATTCTGTACTACCTGCAATCTGTTTACTTCACATTTTGGAAGACCAATCAGGAGGCTACTATAGTAGTCAATCCTTGAGCTAATCAGAGCTCGGCCCCACGTTTCTCTGCTGGTTTGTGAGAGAAAGGGTCATGCGTGGGAGAGTAGTTTAATATAATACGAGGAAGAGGAGACCAGATTACTAACCTGCGCTTTCATATTCAGGTTACAGTCCAGATAGATCCCCAATGTTTTAACGTTTTTCTTGATCTTTATGACACAATTATCAATCACAAGCTGGGAGTATAAATCCTCCAGTTTGCGTATTTTTGGGTCAGTGCCCACAAGCATTAGTTTTGTTTTGTTAGTGTTAAGGGCCAATCCATTGGCACACATCCAACTTTGAATGAGCAAATATATCCTGTTGATTATGGCTTCATCATCCGCGAAGACACCCGTAATAGGAATAATGCACTGGGTATCGTCAGCGTAGTTGGTGAACTCTGTGTCATTGTTGTCCAGAAAGTCAAGAAATGGAACCGTAAAGATGTTATAAAAGATTGGGGAGAGACAAGCTCCCTGCGGGACTCCCTGTGTCAGATCAGTGAGGTTGGCTACTGCTATATTACTGCTCACTCGCCATTGGCGTTCTTTCAAGAAAGAGGCAACCCATGCAGCCGCAGGAGCCGGAAAGCCTGCAACCTCCTTCAACCGGTGGACCAAAACTGAGTGGTCCACCAGGTCGAAGGTGGCAGTGAGGTCCAGCAGCATCAGCATGCTCGGTGTGCCTTGATCCATAAGGCGAAGAAGCCTGGATTTTAAATCCAGCAGGGCAGACTCAGTACCATGTTTTTCCCTAAAACCAGATTGTCTATTATTTAAGACATCAGTAGTTCTCAGATGGCCTAATAATTGAGAATACGCAACTCTATCGAGGATTTTGAGCAGAAAAGGTGAGTTAGAAATAGGACGATAGGTCAATGGATCATGGGGGGATAGATCTGTTTTTTTAAATAATGGAGTCACCCAGAATCGTTTTATGCATGTAGGCACAGCACTGTCCCTGAAGGATGCATTAACAAACTTACATAGAGTAGGAATGAGTAAAGGGGCGCAGGGTTTAATTGTGAGGGCCGGGCATACGTCATCCTTAGAGTTAGATGGTTTAAGGTTTTGAATTATCGCTGTAAGGTCGGCCTCTGTAATGGCCTTAAATGAGAACAATTCTTCATTATTCCAGCATTTGACAGGGGTGGCTGTATCCTTAAAGCCCTTGAGCGACAATATGGCTCTGGCCTCAACAAAGCCTTTATTAATTCTAGTGAGTTTGGCATCCATAGCTTCCTGTATTTGGTTACACCATTTGGTGTCTTTAACAATGATATTCTGTATTATGTCTGTTGTTGTTTCCAACTCTTTAAACATTTTTAAAAGCTCTTTAGGTTTAGACTGGGCTTTAGCTATCCTATCATCAAGATAGGTTCTTTTGGCAACAATCCCAACATGAAGTTCTATTACATGGAACCGCTCGGAGTCATAAAACCATCTGTGTGCTGCCTCACTAGTGGTGGAAGAAGGCAATCTGCAGTGTGGGTCCAATAGCATAGACAGCCATGTCTGCTGGAGAGAGGTAGCACTTGTGGAGGGCTCCACATGTGCTGAAGGGCAATGTTGTAGGAATGTTGCAGGAATCAACGTGTTCTGTGGGAGAGAAGAGAACTACCACATGGAGTGATCTACTGATGAAGGGGTCCATGTGTGCTGTGGGGGCTATGAAAGGAGCTAATGTTTGTTGTGGGAGCGGGGCACAGTTGCAGCAGTCCATGTATGCCGGGGCACGGGTTGCTGCATTAATGCATGCTTCATATATGCTGGGGAAGAAGGGCACTGCTGCAGGGGTCCCAATGTGACGGGTCAAGGGCTGTACTGATGCATGGGTTTATATGCCAACATACAACCCCATTGCATATGAGTTGTGTTGTGCCCTATGGTCGCCCCCAGACCACATTTGAACTGTGTTGTGCCCTATGGTCGCCCCCAGACCACACTTGAACTGTGTTGTGCCCTATGGTCGCCCCCAGACCACATTTGAACTGTGTTGTGCCCTATGGTCGCCCCCAGACCACATTTGAACTGTGTTGTGCCCTATGGTCGCCCCCAGACCACACTTGAACTGTGTTGTGCCCTATGGTCGCCCCCAGACCACATTTGAACTGTGTTGTGCCCTATGGTTGCCCCAGACCACATCTGAACTGTGTTGTGCCCTATGGTCGCCCCCAGACCACACTTGAACTGTGTTGTGCCCTATGGTCGCCCCCAGACCACATTTGAACTGTGCTGTGCCCTATGGTCGCCCCCAGACCACATTTGAACTGTGTTGTGCCCTATGGTCGCCTAGGACTTAGCCTGTCTCTGACTGCATTTAGCCTGTCTCTGATTGCATTTAGCCTACATATGATTGCTCCGTCTAGCCTAGAGGTACCTGACTCTTGCAAACCAACTGCCCGCGCCTAAAACCAGGTCATAATGATACTAACTTTTATTTACCTGTCAGCCTTTTGGACCACAATGCCTAAAGTAAACCACCATCCGAGGCCTACACTACAGGGCATACCGCCCGTGGATGAAGGACTCTTAACTCCCCCCCTAGAGCCCAGCCATCAACTTTCACATTCACTTATTACCCACCAATCGCTAACATACCTTCCCTGTGATATTGCAAGTAGAAACGCAAAACTACGTTCAAGACTACCTAAAATTTACGAACCATTAGCTAGACACAATACCTCTTGCAATAGAAGCAACACTAACATCCGAAACACTCTCCTATAAAAATTGACCTCCATCGCAATAACCGCCCAAATAAGCAGCCCAATGCTAATAATTGCATACCTAAAAAGAAAAGTAATGCCACCCAGGCCACAGCAAAGCCGAACATCCAACTGAAGTGCGCCCTTATTAATGCCAGGTCATTAATAGCACACGCTACCGAAATTGCGGATCTCATTCAAATAGGAAACTATGACATCCTCGCCATAACAGAAACTTGGCTGCACCAAGCTGCAGGACCTGCCCTAATGCTTGCCTTACCCCATAATTACACCATACTTAGAGAAGACAGAGTCAACTCTCGAGGAGGTGGCCTAGCTATCATTGCTAAAAATAATCTCACCCTAAAAACTGAATCAAGTTCAACGACTAATTCCTGCGAATCATTAACGGCTAAACTCCTCGCATCTCCCTCTCAAACTATTACTATTCACCTTATCTATAGACCACCAGGCCCTATTGGCACGTTCGAGGAGGACATTTCCACGATCCTCTCAAACCACCTAAAAACTTCATCCCAAGCCATCCTTCTGGGAGACCTAAACCTAGGCTACAATGACCCTAAAGACCTGCAAGCAACTAATGTCACTAATGTCATCTCAGAACTAGGCTTCTCCCAAAAAATCCTACAACCAACACACGAAAAAGGCCGTATACTTGACTGGGTTGCTGACTATAACTGCAATACAATGATTGTCGATATCACTCCACAAATCTGGACTGATCATGCACTGATAACTTTCCTCCTAAATGTTAACTTGGCCCTACCCATTGAAACTGCTCTGGCTCCCCCCTTGCCAACCAGAAACAAAAAACTTATAACTACAGAAAAACTGCTACCACTCATCCTCCCCAGACTAAACTCTCTACCTGACTTATTGGACACCTCTTCACTAGTAAACAAATTCAACCCTTCCATGGCTACAGCTTTAGATACTATTGCCCCACTGAAACTGAGAAAGAGTAAGCCCAGAGCCCACCTAAATACCTGGTTCACTCCTCACCTCAAATCTCTAAGACTTGAAAAACGTAAATGCGAATCTGCTTGGCGTCTAACCCCAACAGAGACAAATAAAATTACACTCATCAATGCCTCCAAGATTTACAAAAATGAAATAAAGAAAGCAAAAAGAGAGAATTTCAACAACAGAATACTGCAGGCCAAATCTGGAACGAAAGAACTATTCCTTATACTAAAGGAACTGGAAAACCCTATTCCTGTCCATGATAACTGTGACAAAAACAAAATATGGTGCTTGAACATCCAAAAAGCACTAAACGACAAAATTGCCACACTCCAAACAAAAATTGTGATAAAGAAACAGAATATTCCACCCTCAACTAACCTAAGAGGCAAACCACCAATCAGCACTAAACTAGACCATAAATTTAACTTCTCGAAAGTAACTACACTTGAAACCGAAAAGATAATACTTTCACTCAAGCCATCCAATTGCCGAGGCGACCTATGCCCAGCCCAACTAATAAAAGACGCGGCCAGAGACCTCTCCCCATTCATTTCTAAACTTATTAATGCCTCCTTTGCATCAGGCACTGTACCAGATAACCTCAAGCAATCTTGGGTCCTCCCCCTCCTAAAAAAACAAACATTGGACCCATCCATCCCGACTAACTACAGGCCCATCACAACGGTACCCTTCTTGTTAAAAATCCTAGACAGGGTAGCCTACCTGCAGATCCAAAAACACCTGGAGCTGCACCACCTTTTAGGCACAAGACAATCAGGCTTCAGACCTCAGCACGGAACTGAAACTGCGCTCATCGATCTTAAAATTCAGGTCGATGAGCTGAGAGACTCCGGAAAGATGGCCCTACTCCTCTTACTTGACCTCTCTGCAGCCTTCGACCTGGTGGATCATGATGTGCTCTGCACCCACCTAGAAACAGCTGCCCATTTTTCCACACATGCCATCGCATGGATCAAATCATTCCTAACCGGTAGAACTATGAGAGTCTTCTCTACTTCTGCTGCTGCTGACCCTGTATCCATCACATGTGGAGTCCCACAAGGTTCTTGTGTCTCCCCCACTATGTACAACATCTTCACGAAGCCCTTGTTCGATGATCTGGATAATCTGGGTGTCACCTACACTAACTATGCGGATGACACTCAGATTCTCTTACCACTTTCAGGGGATTATGAACAAGATTTGGCCTTGGTGAACAAGATTTATCTCATCATTCAGGCATGGATGGCCACACACGGACTATGCCTGAATGATGACAAAACGGAACTCATCATACTGGGGAACACACAAAACTTCAATAGATTAAAAGAAGAATACTCCTCCTTCGTCATAGATGGTAACATTATCAAGGTGGCAAAAGAGGTAAAAACATTAGGGTTTTACCTTGATTCCCACCTCTCCCTAACCAAACAGATGAGCGCAATGGCATCCAGCCCCGCATATACCTGTAAGTTGATTAGAGCCGCAAAACCATACCTATCCACTGCCAACTGCCTAACCCTTGCTCGAGCATTAGTGCTGTCGAAATTGGACTATTGCAACGCACTATATATAGGGGCCAATAAACATACACTGCATAAGATTCAAACACTACAGAACAATGCTCTTAGAGCTGCCTTAGGAATTCCAAGAAGGGAGCATATTTCAGAGGCTAGAAGACAATCCAACTGGCTCTCCACAGCGGACAAAATCAAACTCAAGACAGCTTCTCTAACTTTCAAAAGTATCAACCATCTAGCACCCAAATACCTAGTTGCTAGATTCAACAGAAAAATCTCCACTTGACCCACCAGAGAAGCATACTCTAACCAGTTAGTGATACCCCCATTTAAACTAAGTACGGCCGGAGGAAACAGCTTCCCGGTCAAAGCTGCCCAGCTTTGGAACTCCCTCCCGCCTGGCCTGAGATCTACCCAATCATACGCTCTCTTCAGATCTAACTGTATCAATTGGATCAAAGAAAACGACCGATAGTCCTGCCCTACACCAATATATCCACTGTTCTACAAACGTACTATGTACATAGTTATATACTCTCTATCTTCCTACTGCATATTTCCTGTATATATTATGTTATATGTATATATTATGCACAATGTATATTCTCCTTACTGTCCTGCATTATGTAACTTCTACGACGTATAACCACTACTTGTAAACATGCGTAACCTGTAAAGTTTAAAGTATCCTTGAACAACGCGCCCGGTTACCCTCGGGTCTGGCGCGCGCTATAAATAATAAACAAACAAACAAACATATGTGGGGGGCACCGCTGCAGAGATCCATGTATTCTGCTGTAGGGTTTTTTCAATTCCAAGATGTTGAATATTTGGTTCTGTACATCTGTGTAAACTGCATACACATCCAGCAAGCACCCGATTCTGTAATCCATATCAGCATATCTCAGTGATACACTCTGTGAAGGAGACACATCAAGCCTTTATTCCCTTTTGCCTCCTCTGCACCTTGATGGCTGAGATGGCAGCATGAACATCTGGATTTACCAATCGCTCTTAGTGAAGACTCAGTATAGCCTCTGTCACACACTAAAAGACACAGCCAATATCCCCCTGAAGGTTGGAGGCCAGTGGTGAAACCTCTGTGTAATAGTAGTCTGCTGCACTGCATGCCGTAAAGCCACTAACTTCAGTAGCACAAACCCCTCTGTTGTTAGAATGATATGCCTGATGGTGCTGTGTTTTCGTAACACTCAAACGCTTTGCATGTGTCTATGCAGACCCAGCTACCTATGCCACTTTTGTCTAAGTGACCTATGATATCTTTTGAACAATGTAACACTCTTTGATCTAGCCAATTTCTCTGCATTTTGAACTCTGAAAAGATTGATGAGGAGCAAGAAATACTGTTATGCTTTGAGAGAGATTTTAGTGTTATCGATGTTCATGGCCAGTAATACCCATACAAGGCAAGGCTGTCTTGAATTCCCTCTAGATTTCTTAGCAAGTGATTATTTCAGCTGCTTCGCTTCCAGAGGACCAGCACTGTTCATCTTGGGAAATATAATTCCTGACTTTGGGGAATCAGTATAGGTTGGAAAGGACATATCCTGTTGCATGATCTTCCAATAGAACAGTAGAGAATGTCTTGGGAGATTCCTGGGTCTACATTTAGAATTCAGCATGACCAAATCAAGAATGCTGGAGTATGTGTTCCAATTTCAGGCTGTACAATACCTCAACTGAGCACATCTTTAGCGGTCTAGTTTCTGGCCCCACAGTATCCCATATGCCAGTTTCAGGAAGATGGAACATGCAAATTCAGGGTTCAGATCTTTCACAGCACATCTTTGATGATGTGCTTTCTGTTTGCCATATATGATGCTTCACATAATATGAACTACGAAGTGAGCAGATTCAAGTTTCAGTTTATCAAAGTGTATTGTGCACTATGTATCATGGTCATCTTGCTCACAATAAAGGGCATTAAGTATGGGAAGGTAAACATTAGTAGTAGCTTTGTTCAAAAGGGTCCAGATATGTGCACTATTTTTAGATGCAAATGTGCGTAACATATGTTCACAATCATGTTGGTACTGTGGGGTACATTTAAGGCCCATGACAGAAATCCGCTTCAAATCAAAAACCACATTGAAATAATGCAACATAAATGGCTGTGCTTTCTTTCCCTGGCACACGTGTGGTGAGCATTGAACACTGACACCCAAGGAAGGGCTCTGCAATTGTTTTATTCTAAATGAAATCATCAGAAAATGACCTACAATCAGAACAGCATCACATTTCTGTTCTGTACTCTGAAGACTATAGCTGCACCTGACATCCAAAACGGCTTTGCAAATAGTTCTTTCTTTCATGAAGATATCACAAAGTTGTGCCCTTCATGGAAACACACCCTTGCGTGCTTTATTTCTGCTGATTAGCAAGAAGTGAGGCAATATATTTCAAGAACAGCTGATGTACTGATAAAGTACTTGAGGAGCAAAGAATTCTATTTTCCACTTAACACAGCTTTTGTTTTCTTTTACTGTGAACCATTGCACTCAAATTTACAGTGAATGAAAAAACTGACGTGGCGTTGCTTCTTCTCATGTTAATGTCATAGAAATCCTGGACAGCATCCCTTTGAGTCCATAAATCAACTGTATATGCAAAACCCCCCAGAAGATTAAGTGAAATGAAACTATGGTCTCCAGAAATTGCATTTGTAAAACTTGAAATGCAAGGAAATGAAAACACTTGTGAATTTGCTCTTCTGAAAACCAGGAAAATGTTGTTTAAAAGTGAAATGACAAATGACAGCTTGTGCTCACACATAAATGTGATTGAACATGTGGGTGAGGGGTTTCTATATAATGTACAGTATATTTAACCCCACAAGACTTGGTTCCCTTTAAAAAAGAAAAAAAAACTTAGAAACCAGCAGAACTGTTTTTTGGCCCAGGCACTGACTTCAAAGATGCCCTGCCCCCCCACGGAAAAAGTTGCATCCATAAGTATACCTGCCAACAAGGACATCTGAAAGTCCCAAGAGTGTGAAAACTCACTGCCCCACTAGACTGGTCGGCATCCTGCAGCAAGGAACAAAGAACCCAGTAGGGCTGGTGCATGACCGAGTAGTGTGATTTCCTCCAGCACCCATCCTGAAGGGGGAACTGTAAGAACTTCAAAGGGCATCATGAAAATCGGTTATTGCAAACCAGGCCTGGCAGAGACAGTTGGCTGTGGGGGTTTTGCAGGACAGCCCACACAGTAACACATTCACCCCAATGACTTTAAAGAACTTTTGCACATTAAAAACATTTTTCCCAGCACCCTGAATAAGTAGTCACCTCAAGGCCTGTTGAGAGCCTGTTCACCCCCATTCACTTTTCTTCACCGTGGGGCGAGGGCAGGAGCCCCCCCAGCACCCCAGCAGAGGAACCACGAGCGAGACCACGAGGATCAACACGGACAGGGCCTGCCTGACCCTGTCCCCACACGCCGCCTGACCCACGTATGCCGGGCGCAGCGCGGGATGAAACCGAGGCTGAGCCTCGTTGAAATCAGCTGTATCCGCCGGCAGGCGGATCACGCCGGCGGCCAGCTACAAGGCCACTCTAAGGCCTGTTGAGAGCCTGTTAGGAGCATCAGGAGCCAGGGGCCACAAACTCTGCCCGTGCTGCTCCAGGTGGAGTGCACCATCGAGCCTAGAGCCAGGACCCCTTGCAATCCACCTACAGGGTAAGCATACTGCCCCCTCCTCCACTATCCACTCCCGACCCTCGAGCTAGAGCCCTGACCTAGCACCTTCTAACATTGCTACGCCCAAGGTCCCACATGCACCGTTGTGCTTCTGAACTGCAACAAAATATTTAATGCACAATCCATAGCCAACCAACCATGCTCTTGCCTTACTCTGTAATATGCTGCCATATGACAATAGTACCGTTACCACGGTCGCCCAGAGACCACTGTGATACTGTGTAGTGCCTTATGGTCGTATCTAGACCACACTACTGTGTTGTGCCTTATGGTCGCATAGTGACCACACTACTGTGTTGTGCCTTATGGTCGCATAGTGACCACGCTACTGTGTTGTGCCTTATGGTCGCATAGTGACCACGCTATTGTGTTGTGCCTTATGGTCGTATCTAGACCACACTATTGTGTTGTGCCCTATGGTCGTATCTAGACCACACTATTGTGTTGTGCCCTATGGTCGTATCTAGACCACACTACTGTGTTGTGCCCTATGGTCGCATAGTGACCACGCTATTGTGTTGTGCCTTATGGTCGCATAGTGACCACGCTATTGTGTTGTGCCTTATGGTCGTATCTAGACCACACTATTGTGTTGTGCCCTATGGTCGTATCTAGACCACACTACTGTGTTGTGCCCTATGGTCGCATACTGTGCCCTATTTTGCTGCCCACATTGCATTCTGATTCTAGTTGTGCCATGTTGAACGATACCATCGCCATGCCTCAACAATCCACCAGCTCACCAGCTGCCCCACTGGCATTCCTCTCCAACATTCCTCCCACCTACTTCCTACCATCATTCTTCACTGAAAGCATCCCCACAGCACGTCATCCTCCACCCAGCATAACTTCCTACACTAGACCCATCCACACCAGGAACCAACTCCTAGGTCTCCGTTCTAGATACCCTAGACTCACCCACCAAGCACCTCCCACCACTCTTAACACGACTAACACGCCACCCCCTACAGTCAAAACACCCTTACCTAAACCCACCATGCCGCACCCCATCCCGGCAACACCACTCAACACCACCCCTACCTCGGCCCAACGCACACACAACCTACAGTGTGCCCTCATAAACGCCAGATCCATCCCTGCCCATGCCATTGAAATTCACGAACTCCTAACTAGCTTGGACCTCGACATCCTAGCCATCACCGAGACATGGCTGCACAGCGCTGCAGGGCCAGCCCTCAACCTTACTATCCCACAGGGGTACGCCATTATCCGGCAAGACCGCCTCTCCTCAGTAGGTGGTGGGGTAGCATTCATCCTGAAAGATCACCTCGAGGCCAGACAAATCACCTCCAATCTAGGTGACAACATAGACTCTCTAGCTATAAAAATTGCCCTCTCCCCTAACTCCACCATCACTTTCAACCTAGTCTACCGCCCGCCCGGCCCACTAACAGAGTTCCATGAGAACCTTGTACACCGCCTAACAGAAAACCTAAAACCCACCTCCAAAAGCATCTTTCTAGGTGACCTTAACCTGGGGTATAACGACAAAAAGGACAAGCCTGCTAAATCTCTTGCACTAGCCCTAAAAGAACTAGGCTTCGACCAAAAAATAACCTCACCCACACACAACAAAGGCCGTATCCTGGACTGGATAGCTGACCACAACTGTCACGTCGACATTAGCTCCATCACCCCGACTCCTTGGTCAGATCACCACCTCATTCACTTCTTTATTCCCGCTGTATCTAACACAAACAAACCTAACCCCATTCCCCCAGCACTGGCAAGATGTGTAAAAAATCTCACTAAAGATAAAATTACTCCCCACCTTCACATCCTCTCCACAGACCTCAAGTCATCTGACCCGTCAGAATTAGCAGATATCTACAAGAGCACCATAAGCACCGCCATTGACGCCATTGCCCCCTTGCAGACCAAAAAAGCCAAAGCTATCAAACACTCAAACACCTGGTTCTCCACTGAACTCAAAGAACTCCGCTCACAGAAAAGAAAAGCTCTAAACTCCTGGCAGAAATCGCCTTCCCCAGCCACCCTATCCTCCTACAAAAAAATCACTGCCCAATACAAAAAAGCCATAATCACAGCTAAATCAGTCTCTTATAATGATAGAATTGCTAATGCAAGCTCCGAATCCAAAGAACTCTTCGCCATTTTCAACGAACTCACCACACCGGCCACCAAATCACAAGACATTGTTAAAGACCAAATCTGGTGCAATTCCATACAATCTGCCTTGTTAAATAAAATTGAACTCCTACAAACAAAAATTAAGGAGCACCACAAAAACCTATCACTGCACCTCAAATCTCACACCACCACGAGCCACATGCCCACCCCTAGCTCGGGAACCACATCCACCAAAGCCCCCACTACCCCGTTCAAATTCAGGGAAGTCACAGAACACGAAGTTATTGAGATAATGAACAAGATCAAACCATCCAATTGTAAAGGAGACCCCTGCCCCGCCAGCCTGATCAAAGACTGCACTGAAACACTCGCCCCTTTCCTTAAATCATTCATCAATGCCTCTTTCAAAGCCAACACTGTCCCTGACAGTCTAAAAGAAGCCTGGGTGCGCCCGCTTCTAAAAAAAACCACCCTCGACCCTGAAGTAGCTACCAACTACAGGCCCATCACCACTGTGCCTTTCCTGCTCAAGATTCTGGATAAAATGGCCTACACACAAATCCAGGATTATCTCGAAACCAACCATATCCTAGGAAAAAGACAGTCAGGCTTCCGACCAGGTCACGGAACAGAGTCAGCCCTACTTGATCTGAAAATACAGCTTGCAGACACTATGGATAAAGGCAAACCGGCACTCCTTCTCCTACTGGATCTATCTGCCGCCTTTGACCTTGTCAACCACGATATCCTAGGCATGCACCTAAAAAATGAAGCACACTTCTCCCCGGAAGCCATTGCATGGGTTGCCTCATTCCTAAATGGCAGACTCATGAAAGTCTTCTCAGACACTGCCTCGGCAACCCCTACCACCATCCACTGCGGCGTCCCACAAGGCTCCTGCACCGCCCCCACTCTCTACAATATATTCACCCTTCCTCTCTTCAAGGACCTCGACTGTCGTAACATAGCGTACACCAACTACGCAGACGATACGCAGGTACTACTCCCTCTAACTGGGACCTACGAAGAAGATGCTACTGCATTAACCAAAATCTACACAGCCATCCAAACCTGGATGGCGGCCAACGGCCTCTGCCTAAACGGGGACAAAACCGAAATCCTCATAGTAGGGACCAATGAAATTCTCAACAAACTCCCCCCCCAATACAAATCCTTCAACATTGACAACTCCACCATCTCAGTCTCCAAGTCTGTTAAAACCTTAGGCGTTCACCTAGATGCCTCACTATCTATGTCTCGCCAAGTCAACGCCATTGCCTCTTCCTCAGCACTTACCACCAAGATGATAAATGCTGTCAAGCCGTTTCTCTCCGCCAAAAACTGCCTGTCCATCGCCAGAGCCACTATAGGTACAAAACTAGACTACTGCAATGCACTGTTCCTAGGCACCTCCGCCCACAACCTAAAAAAACTCCAAATCACGCAAAACAATGCGCTCCGGGCAGCACTGTCCATTCCAAAAAGAGAACACATCTCGCAAGCAAGGAGAGATGCCCACTGGCTACCTGTGAAGGAACGCATACTGTTCAAAGCCATGACCATCACACACAGATGCCTATCCCTGGATGCCCCACCCTATCTCGCAGAAAGAATCACACCGAAAGCCTCCATCAGACCCACCAGAGCTCACCGCACCAACATGATTGATGTCCCCACGTTTCAAAGATCCAGGGCGGGAGGAACCAGCTTCCAACACCTCGCACCAAAAAACTGGAACTCCCTACCTACCTCACTAAGGAACGAAAAATCATACCATACCTTCCGTAAAAACCTCAAAACCCTCCTATTCCGCTAAAGTCTGCCACATTCACTCTCATGCTTGCATTGTATCCACAGCATAGCATAACCTTTAAGCTCAATGTTTATTACCAATGTGAAATGTACTATGTAACTCGGTTACATCTGTAAACACATTCCTATGCTTGTGTTCATGACTAAGTCTGCTGTAACAGCGCCACGATGCCCCAGGGCAGTTCTGTGCGCTTTATAAATGCAAATAAATAAATATTATGCCAGTATTTCATGGGATTTTTAGACAAAAATAAAGAGACCAAGTGCATGTTTCTAGCACTTGGTGAACTTAAATGGCCATGAAAGATGCATTTCCGGCTGAATTACAAATGGGATAAATCTGAAACTAAGTGGAAAGATGCAACATGTTATTGGGAATGTGTGTAGCCATTGGCACATTTTTAAATATTATGCTTTTCATGAAAATGGTGAAATTGTGCCAAAGGGTGATACAACATTGCATAGAGTTGGTGATCAGACTGTCCAATTCCCTGCGACTTAGGGAATCTGTATATCTGCTTCTTATAATGGTGACTAGTATAAATGTGACGGTTGGCTCTATAACTAATTTTAGGTAAAATGTAGCTTCATGAGACAAAGAAAGTTCATAAATGCACACACAAATGATGTAATTTCCCCTGAACTAGTCAGCCCAAGGGGGGGTGGGAGGACCGATAGGCTGACCTACCCTAGGATAGGAGTAATTCCAGAGCACTTCCCACCAGATTGTAAAATTCTATGATGTCACTTTAGCTATGTAAGGGGGAGACAGGAGGGGGGAGACAGGAAATCTACTGAGAATCCACTGAAACTCACCTTCAAGATCCAGGAAAGCAGATCCATCCATCCAGATCCAGTCACACACAAGAGTCAAGGGAGAAAGGAAGGGAGGCAGCTGATCCCATTCAAGAGAGCACAGTGACCAGATCCCTTGCCTAGCTGTCCAGCTTCCTATCCAGCTATCCACAGTGACCAGACCTTGCCTAGTTGTCCAGCATCCTATCCAGCTTCCCAGTGACCAGATCCCTTGGCCCATCTGCCCAGAGTGACCAGATCCCTTGGCCTAGCTGTCCAGAAACCTCGCTGGCTGTCCAAAATCCCAAACTCAAGAATACATTGTAAATATCACTTAACCCCAGTCCTCAAATTGCATAACCCGCTCTGTTGACCCTTGCACCCCATTGAAATCCCACTCAAAATCCCAAATTGCCAGTATCATCTGTTCACCTTTCCCTAGAGGAATCTGTGTTAGCCTATGTCTGTTAGCGTCTTCCTGTTATAATTCTTTCAGTTATCTGTGTAAGTCCTTAGTACCATTTTGAAGTAAATTAATCAATTCCCCTACAAGGAGATTCACAGGGTGAGCTGGTTAAAATTCAGAATTAACCCCCTTGCATGCAGTGTCTTTCTTTAATAATTATAGCCATTAAAATATATTCTCAACAGAACTAATCCTTGTTTAACAAAAACAAATTTGCCTGTGTTGTGTGTGCGTTCCGATCTGCAGTCATCCCATAGAAAATCCCAAATAGAAATCCCATTAGGAGTAATCCCTTTTCATCAGAATCCTATCTGTAATAATGTAATGTGCCTTTTTTTTCTTATCCTAAAAAGCAATTTTCGATTTTTGACAGCCAAGCCCTTTCTGTGGCTGCTTTCCTCCCAAGTTCTGTGTAGAAATTAATTGCCATTTTGCAACATGTGTTTTCTTTTGCATTTTGTCTTTTCCTCCAACTCAATTGTCTTACCTATGTTCACGTTGCTTTGGTGCCTTGCTCAGTAGTCTGCGAGCTTCCTTATCTCTTAAGTGTGCCACACGCATTTCTGTCCTAGCTATCGCACCACAATTGTAAACTGTTGCACAATTAACAGCTACAATCTGATTATGCCATTTTGCTCATAAATACAGTTTTCATATCCCTTTTTGGAGTGGTGGGCTGAATTCTAAATCTGATTGTTCCCTCTTCATTCTGTCTCCTTGCCACTGCTTTCCATCCACAAAGAAATTAGTTAACGGAAGTTTGGGGGTGAGTGTTGCAGGGGGAGTGCTATCTGTTATTTTTAAAAACACTTTCTCTTATGTTTTGCTATTAAAGGTTTATGTATATTGTGTTCTAAGTTAGAATTAACTGTTTTGTGGGAATCTTTGCATTATATTGCCACCACATTGGTGATTACTGCCCATATTGTTTGATTTGCTTGATTTTTAATTAAATCCTAAAATTAATGAATATCATATTGTTACACACCGGCCTGGTTCATAGTCCATTGCAAATTTATTTTTATTTTTTATTTTTTTAAGGTGGGTGTGAGACGGGTTGGGGCCTACTCAAATAAAGAACCTGTGATTAATTAAAGATAAAAATCGTTTTTATTGTGCGCCACATTCATTGTCAGTGGAAGAAGTCCCTGGTACCTGGCTGGAGTGTGCCGTGTTATAAAACCGTTACAGTGCATATAAGCATGGTGGGACTGCAACCACTTCTTGTATCCAAGCTTTGATTTCTGGGTGATAACAAATCTTGTCATCCACTCTAAGTGGGAAATTGCTCTAATATTTTTCTTTAACTCTGTTTTCCTGTCTTTGATATTGATATCAAAGACATGTTTATGATTTCATTCTGACTCACGGCCACCATCGCTTTGCTGTATAAACAAGCTCATAGCTGCCACATAGCAACCTGCATAATTCATTACTTCTTAGTTAAGTAAAGAGTGGTCATTCATTATACACTCATTTAATGTATACAGGGTTGAAGGAGTCCACCATTAACCCCCAGAATTAAGCCATAATGAGCCGGTAGTACAGATAGCTCAGGCAGGACCCATTTTAGCCATAGTAAATTGTGGTAACTATTGGTTTCAGTGGTTACCTGAAGACCTTTCATGGTCATAAGGATGTTTCTTTGGACATGTATATAAACAATAATGGAGGCCTGTTTATCCCTTCTCCATGTTGGCCTGGGGGTATATCGCTTTTTAAAACACCATTCAGCATGATGAAATCATGACTTTGAATTAAGGTTAGCCATCTTTTTCCTGAATTAGCAAATGTTTGTTTGTTTTATTTATTTCTATAGCCGACATTAACCCGGCGGTATCTGAGCCCATTGGACAGTTACAAGTATTAATGATATGCAAAGGTCATGGAATACAGAATTGAAAATATATACGGTCAGACAGTAATAACCACAATTAGTTACTAGCAATGTACAGTCCTAGGTTCGAAGTAGGATGTTCGCGGATGAATAGTATACAGTAGGAGAACTAGATGATAATGGAGTTCTATTTCAGTTGTTAGTACTTCTCAGTTAGCCATTGATTGATTTACTTCTGAAGTTCATAAATGACTTTGTCGTTTTCAAGGAAAGAGGGAGCGAGTTCCATAGCTCTGCTGCCATAACTGGGAAACTAGCCCCTTTTGCAGTTTGTCTGGGGACTATCAAGCCGAGGGTGTTAGATGACCTGGTGACTCGTGTTAATGATCTGAGGTTGAATTTTTCTGTTAAGTATAGAGGGGCCACATGGTTCAAATATTTATGTGTGAGGGACATAGTTTTGAGTTGGATCCTGTCCTTGATCGAGAGCCATTTATACTGTCTTCTTTTTTCAGATATGTGAGCTCTCCTGGATATGCTCAGAGCAGACCTAAGAGCGTTGTTTTGCAGAATTTGTCATTATTAAGAACATATTTACTAGCTCCCAGATAAAGTGTGTTACAATATTCCAACTTGGACAGTATAAATGCCCTGGTGAGGGTAACACAGCTCTCCTTAGAAAGCATAGGTTTGCAGGCCCTTATCAATTTCCCCGTATAGGCAGTAGTCGAGGCTGTGGTGTTCACTTGTTTATGTAGGTTCAGATAGATCCAAATGGACACCTATACATTGAATGTTTAAATCAGCCCCTAATATTGTAGCCATTATGGTGGGATCTAGCATAAATAAGGCCAACATTTGATATACACCTTCCAAAAATACATCGTCCGTTATTGCTGTATGATTCCAATACAAAGAACAACATCCTACTCCTAAACTCCCAAAACAAATCCAGACACACTTCTGCTTGCAGCATCCTGGAATTCCTCGTGTCCTTCTTGGTTTCCTTATGTCTGCTGTTTCAAGAATTGGTCTACTGTTATTTTCTAACTCTATGCACATTTTTACGTTCAGCCTTTATTGCAATTCCCCCTTCCCATGAATCATCCAATTGCCCCCATTTCTATTGCCAAACTCATTACCATTTCGATCCATATGCTTTGTTACCCACTTGCTTGTGTTGACCTCTGAGCCACCACCCTCACTCCCCCTGCTGTGCCCCTTCTCTTTCACCATATTCCTTACAGTTTATCACACATATGTGGGTTCTGCAACTAAGGTGCCGTCACCTGCTCGATCTTGGTCTTTGTCCATACGATATGAACATAGAGGGAGAACTTTAAAAGCAAGAGCGTGTTAAATTAATAGAAAGGATCTCTGCAAGACTGCTGTTCTCAAGGGCTTTTTAAGGAACATAGTTTATTCTGAATGTATGTGTTTTTGTTAATGAAGGCAAAATTGATGGGTATGACTTATTCAAAAAGGTATATTTTTTTTTTGGTTGCAATAATTCCTGATCAGCATTGTTCTAAAGTAATGTCAACATGTACAGGCAATGCCATTTCTAGCTGCACAGTATGAAGCTTCAAGAACGTAGTCACTTACAATTTCTGATCTTTTATTATTTCAGCACAGTGCATGTTGGGAGATGGAGTTTCTGACCAGAGTGTTATCTGGCATGATAGCATCACGATAAATGGAAAAGTAGCCCAGTTCAATTAATCTATGGAGATGTAGGTTCTGTCTGCAAGATATCCTACACAACAGCAGTAGGAATGTTGGGAAGTGCATATCCTGGTTCCGGAACGTCCAATAGCTCTGCAAAACCTGTCTAGCAAGGTGCAGCTTCAGGTTCATTGTTATATGGGAACAACAAGATTACAATGTTTGAAAAATGAGTGTATGCGCTATGGACAGCCCGGAACCCAACTGTCCACCACCCCATATCAGCCCTAATTTCCTATTACTTAATTGTATGTAACATAGACCTGCTTTAACTTGTGCAACCTCTCCTTAATTCCTTTTAACCAATGAGCACATTACTGCTTCTCACATATAGGTCTGCAATCAATAAATAACATACACAAATAAATAAATAAATAAATAAATACATAAATAAATATCAATTCTGATTTGAGGTCTTCCAGATGCTTAACACAGTGCATTGAGGGAGAAGTAGCACTTTTAAATGTTGCTTCTGAAATAACATTGTTTACCGAACAAATGGAGATACACCCACTTGAAAACATTTCCCAAAATGAAATTGCCTCATTGTGGAGAACTGTCAAATACCTCTAACAAACCTAATCTTCAAGTGGTTGAGGTCTGGGGGCATGTCCCACACTTAGGTTTGAGGGGGCTGTGGAGGAAATGACACGTATTCGGAAATATAGAGGTGGCTTAAAGCCATTGGGAAACCCAACCTTCCACCCGGCTCTGCTTTTTCGTGGTAGGAGACACACTAAACGACACCTTAACATTGGTGCACCTGGCATCGTTTGTTAGCTTTCTGACACACCATGTGACTTTACTTTGCCCACATATTTAGATAGAATGATGAGGTATGACAGCTAAAACTCTCCTACTCTGTGGCCTAAGCACTCATGCTGTCCTATCCCCACAAATCCTACTAATTTTGAGAAAGGTGTATACCATACCCCTGCAGGCGGGGACTTAAATGTACACCGATGACTTCTTCCCCAACCAGTGTAACAGGATGGTGTGGGTGAAAACCTCCCATAAACATGCTTTTATAACACTGAACAGTGCAAGCCTAGTTGTATTGTGGGAATGTCTAGAGACCTGTATAATTGGCTACAATTATCTGGTGATTTGTCATGTTGTGCAACTTCTTTTAGATAATAACATTTTAATAATGCTGTTCATCAACATCCATGTTGTTTTTTTAGTGTTGCATGGTTTTCATGGACATTTATTTTTGTTTTCTTCTTTTGATAAACTAATGCTTTCCTGTTTCAGTATCTATCAATATGTTCATTAGAGCCCCAGCTGAGGCTCAGTCTTTTTTCTACAAATCATATTTGGAGGGTGCATCAAAGTGAAAGAGAATGAAAAACAATCGTCTCATCACCTTGCTTGCATTTTGTTTGTCAATGCAACCTTTGATTTCATTCTTCTAGCACTCAAAATACAAATTAAAATATGTAAACAAACATTGAATACATTAATACTACAATATCAGAAACTAGTGAACCGAGCAAACTATGTAGTTGAATAATGGCAGGGTTTGCCTGAATGCTACGTTTGCCGGTAGGTAAGAAAGTATGTTATTACAAGTTATACCACTAGACTTGGCAACAGAAAATAATGACCCTCTTCCTTGCAATGGACTTAGTATAGAAACAGACAACAACATATATCCATGGCAACGATAAGCCCGGTCTGCCGCAGATGCATACATATCTAAAGGCTTGAATCCATGCTACTTCATGAAGGAGATGCTAAACACAGTGACGGATGTGTTCCAGGCACGGGCTTTCACTAGGACCAATTATAACCTACTAGAAACATCTGAGTTTCATCCTTCATGGCTTGCTGGGGCTTTGCCCACTCTTCATCCATGAGGATAGAAGATGCACTAGTCCTATCAATGAAGGCAGCTGGGTTCTGGTGAATTGAGGAATGATATCCCAACAAATAAGGATGATAAAAGAAACCTACATAGGACATAGTAGTCAGTGCTAAATTAATGCAAATGTATTCAAAAACAAAAGTTTAGACTTGACAGGGACAAGGAGATATTGAGCTGGAGAAACCTGCACAACAGTGTCAATAGAGCAAAGCTATTCGCCCAGGCGTATGATCTCTCAAGTAGGGTAAATACTTACGACGGTGTAGAGATCCTGATGAGATGAAATGAAGGTATTAATGCCATCCTGCAAACATAATGGTAGGCCCTGTCACTGTATTTGTTGGCACAGCATTATCCGAGCACAATTCTGATGCATTATATAGACTACTTTATCCCACATAGAGTTTCAAATATTAGTTTGACAACCAAGAGTTGTGCCCGTTGTAACGTGGAGAATGCACCTACGGTCCACATAATATAAATATGCTCTGGGATAATAAAATAGTGGGTTAAGGCAAATAGGAATACAATTGTGCAGGATCCTGGGTGCTGGAGTAAGACTGATTCCAAAGTAGATCATCACAGGAATTCAGGATAAAGGCAACATTACAGATAGAAAAGAATGAATAATTGACTCCATAGCAGCATGATGCAACTGATTCTGCAAAGGCTAAGCACAGTGGACCTGATTCGTAGACAAGAAACATGGGATATGAGGCAAATGAAAAAGTGGGGGCTTAGGAGTTTTATGATCATCCATCTTTGATCCAATGTTTAACAATAGATTTCATGAACATTCATAGAATGTCTTGACTCCACATTAGTAGTCAGCAGAGGAGACAATGAGGTTTTGAACAGAAACACAATTCATAGCAGAAAAATTCTGATTGAGGCGTTTAGGATATTTTGTCTTACTGGGGTAAAGATGGGGTTTGGTGGTATTTTCTAAGCGTCAAAATATAAGCAGGAGTTTCGTGGTAAATCAGCCTTGCATTTGTGTTGGGTTTGGCCTCATATTATTTTAGTGACCATACCTTGTTATATTATATTGGGAAATCTAGTGATATATATTGTTTGCAGTATTTAGTGGTGAGCATATTTTTCTTCACTATATTATAACCCCATCATAAAACAAAACTTTCCTTTCTATTGGAGTACCTCCCAGTGGTCTATAGAAAGCCTTGGACCTATGCACGTGATAGAAACCCAACAATTTTATATAGAGAGACACCTATAGGTTGTGGCCGGTATCACTGGCTTATCTACATCCAGCGATCTATGCACCCCTGGGTATCACTGGCTTATCTACATCCAGTGATCTATACATTATATCAGATTCCTTCCAAACAACATACAAGGAAGGCACACACACACACACAAACCTGGTTTATCACTGAATATTATCAGCTTATTTTGGGTTGTTATTTTACCTGCAGGGGCAAATTCACAAATGTACTACTGAAGAGAAATGGCCCTCCCCTGTACTGTATACTTTATAGGTATATGAATAAATTCACAGATGCAAAGATGACACTAAACCATTTGTTTTTATATATTTTCATTATATTATATACAAATACAATTCACAATTATTAGTTTTTACGATGAAAACATCGCAACATCATCTGGAAAACAAAAGAAAGAGAATACAGAACAAAAAGCCTTTTAAAATCTGGGTTCATTTTCCCACATTCTGAACATGATGAAATACAATTGCAGGGATTTCCTATCCTGTCTGCACTGTACTACAGCTCAGTCATCTATGCGACCTTACACAGTGACCTCACTTGTACATATCTTCTTACCAATGGTGTTTCTTTGAAGTTCCCCCACGCAACCTTGTTTCACTCGCCTCACAAAGAGCCCAGTCAGCACAAATGGCTCTTGTTATTTTGTGTGTCTGGGAAGCATGGCGAGAAACTCTCAAGCCAGCGCTCTGTGACACCTTGGACTTCTGTCTTCACAGCCCAGTCAGCACAAACTAACTTCTCTCCGTAAGTTTTGCCATTAGCAGAACTTGGAACCTTCCTACTTTATCTACGTGGTATATCTGCAGACACTTTCCTCCAATCAAGATAAAAGCCTGTTTTCAGCAGCATCCTTCACTCTTATACAATGGGAATACAATGGGATTCTTGCTCACTGAGAAACTGTTTCAATTTTATTTCCTGCTGCGCATACTTTCTGCTTTCTGCAACCCAACACAAAAAGAGAGATATTTAGTAAAATGCTACATATACTCTTACAGGCGCAATATATTTTCCCATTTGCAATGGCTTTCACAGCCCCATCAGTCCACCCAATTCCTGCAGCTAATATGATGGGGTCATATTAAGATCAGATGGCCTTTGTGATATGTTAGCTATTTAATAAACCTTGGAAGGGTATATCCTTTACATGAGAGAGTTTATCTGTGCAGCCTGTTGGATTGTTGTGCCTTTTAAATGGGTGATACAAAAATATATTTCTGGGAGTAAGCCAGGCCTTTGCCTGGAAAAAAACAAAAAAAAAATCGACTTTTAGTGTAAATTGGCTGGAATTAATAAAACATCAAGTTTACATTTTGCATGAAAAGCTGAATTATGAACTTATAACTTGCATGCTGATTGTATATATTAGACATATTAACAATTCTGAAAACCTCTGCATGTATAACTTGACATCTTTATGGAAATAAGTTAGAAACATATCATCAGTGATAAATATCATGAAAAAAATGTTCTTTTCAAAGAGGTCCTCCGAAAAAACAGAGGCTATTTAGGTCTATAGATAATCCCAAAGTCCCATCCTCTATCGGTTTTTTCTCCTGATCAGCTCACTCAACCCAAGGTCATCTTTCACAACAAATTCAAAATGTGTACTACTGCCACTGCAGCAAGCATTAACCCACATAACATTAGGAGTATCCATCCACACCTCACTCACCATGCAGACAAACCTTCATGTCGACCCTAGTCCTCAGCATATTTCACTACTGCTCTAGCCTACTCGGCTTTGCCTTGACTCTTTCACTCACCTCAAAAAAGTTCTTAATTTTGCTACACACACCCTATATTATATATATATAGATCCTCTCCAATCTCAAACTATCGTCACCACACTAGCTGGCTTTCTATGTCACTCTTTCTTTAAGTTTCTACTCCTAGTTTTTAAATAGATACACAACATTGCTCTCCATAATGCTGACCGCATCTCTCTCTCTATTCTCACTCTCAAACTGTACACTCCACAGCGATTGACAAGCTATCTATCCCACGCAGCCCTGTGCCACCCCCGTGCTTCTGGCTCTTCACACTACTTTTTCCCCACCACGGGAAACCCAATCTGAGCAAACTGTGAGAGCAAGCCTCAAGCTCAATTTTCAAGCCTCTAAAGGACCATCCTGAACTCCCCACGGATTCCCTTCCCATCAGACCACCTTCCTTCACTATCTGTCTGCAATATCTAAATGAGACTCAAATGTGTACGAGCATATACGTGTATTGCAACTGTAAATACTGGCACAAGGCTGAGATGTTTCTTGCATTTATGTATGTTCACTATCACCAATTGACCACCTTATACTTGTTAATGCCTCACCCCTACAACAATTGGCTCATCCGCAAATGCAAAATACAAGTTTTTAAAGTGAATTTTCCCTAACTACCAAGAACAGTTTAAATAAATACAACATACAACATGATTCAATTTTGGATTCTACGACATGTGCAACATCCACTAATGTTTCAGCAAATGAAAATTATGGGGACTAAATGAGAGTTCAGATCTCAGTGAGTTCTCATTGGTACAATAGTGCATTATTCTACACCACTTTTTGTTATAATGTATTTATTGAAATATCAATCTGTGACATAAAAAGGTTGTCTTATTGCCCAAAAACATGTGAGTTTGAATAGAAGAGCGGCTGTATACTCCACCCTAACCCTCAAGCACCAAACCACCACAAAAACATGTGAGTTTGAATAGAAGAGCGGCTGTATACTCCACCCTAACCCTCAAAGCACCAACCCACCACAGCGCTTTGCAGCTTGGGTACCACCATTCCTTTTCCTGAAAGCCTCCATGGAAGCTCACTAGACCTGGATGCTCCGCCTGCCGTATGGCACTTCACCTTGCACCCAAAATCAATCGAGCCCAGTGAGCAACTTGGAAAAGAAATGCCCTCTACTAATCCTTGAAAAGATGCTCTTGTATTGTAGAGCTTGAAGGTGCTATGGCACCTGTCTATCACCAAGCACTGTTGGAGAGAGTTTTACATATGAGGATTAGCCATTCCTTAAAGCTGAGGGAGCTGGTATAGTTCCAAATTTAAATAGAAATGGTAGGCCAGCAGGACGTATGAATTCCATTTCATTAGTTTGAAGTTAACAAAATTTTGAGTTGAAGAAAATCCATGCTTCGATAACGTTTATTGTTTCACTAACAAAAAATATTATACTGGGACGGTAGATATATAAGCTTTCAAAGTCCCATAAAAGTTTCATAAGATGGTGTTCACCCAATTTTTAGAGTTCAAAATCCCATAACTGTGTTGTTAACTGAGGATAGCCATTGGTATGTGGACGTGCTTCCTTGTGTAACACAAATGAACACATATATGTTGACTGTTAATATTTCGCTCTTGCCAATTTGACAAAAATGACGTGTAATTCATGATCGATGTACAATGTTATTGTCTATTTTAAGTTAAGAAAAATAAACATGTACTCTCTCTCGAAACTGCTTACATTGGAACTGTTTACAGGTTTGCAAAGGTGTACCTAAGGAGTGCATTTAAGTCCATTTGTTCCATTGCATCTACAGTTTCTGCATGCTGCAGACACATTGAAAATACAAGTGCCCCTTTGCTGGCGTACGTGTGTGATGCAGATTGCGGCCTGTGCAAGTTCCTTTCATGTTCCAGATGGTGGTTGCTTCTGTTTCATTGTGCCAACATTTTTCAAAGTAACTTTCATGTAACATGTACACTTTCCACTGTTTGCATTGTTACTTTTAGCAGTAAGCATCCCCTATTAAGGCGCGCTCCCACCTTAAAAGACAACGAATGAGGAAACTGCTCTGCAGTGGCTTTGTTCATGTTGAGCCTCTGCCAGCTACACTTCGTGGAATGATGCCAAGTCTTCCAACTCCAGCTAATTAGTTCTTTCTTTTACTTACTGAACATCAATTAAAGCTATTTTATACTTCCAGCCAGATTAGAAGACTTTGTGGCACTTGCTGTCCTTCAGCTCCTGTTGTAGCTGGTGGCACTTGCCAAGGTCTCCCAGAGGATAACGTGATATTTACTTAAAGTAGACAGTCGTCAAATCAATTACTTTGTCAGTTACTTCAACTCTCATTAGTCTGGAAAAAATGGAACGCATCTTCTGTTTTAGTTTGGAAAGTCAACAGTTCAAAGAATACCACCACTGATCCTGCACGGCTGTCGGCTAACACACCTATTCCCATGTTAATGTTATATTATGTTATGTTATTTGGTTTTATACCACACTCTTCTGCCGCATACGTGGTCTATTGGCACCGTGGCAGATCTGAAATGGAAGGAGGGCTGGGGGGCTTTGTTAGTGGGATTGAGAGTGAAACATGCAAGCAGCAGCGATGTGCTGTTGGTAGCTTCATCTCAGAATAAACAGTCACTGTGTTCTGGTTCGTGATACTTGGTGGTTGTTATGTTGTGCTTGGTGTATGGGTGTGTGTAGTTTGAGTGATTGGCTTAGTTTCTTATTTGGTGTTGTGTGATGTGTGTGATTTGTTGCAGTTTGTGATGATCTTATGTTTTGTTGTGGTTGTGGTATGTTATAGATTGCTCTGTGTTTTAGGGGGAGCCAGCAGAATATTTGGGAGTTATTAGTGGATTTGTAGTCAGTTGTATCATGTTCTTCAACATGTAATATATTGGCTACACTCAAATACCATGCTACTAAGTGCAGTAGGCTGTCTGACCTACACAATTCTACTAAGTGAAGTATATTGGCTGATCTACACAATTCTCTGAAGTGCACTACACTGGCTAACCTACACATTCAACTAAGTGCAATATGCTGTCTGACCTACACAATTCTACTAAGTGAAAATATATTGGCAGAACTACACAATAATATTGAGTGCAGTATATTGGCTGACCCACACAATTCTTTGAGTTGCAATACATGGCATATCCTACACAGTTCTCCTAAGTGTATTATAATATTATTATTATTATTATTATTATTATTATTATTATTATTATTATTATTATTATTATTATTATTATTATTATTATCTATTACAATTAGCAAAACCACTTTTTACAATTCACCAACATTACATATTACTCACAAACAAGAATTCCTAAAAACAATAATCTACTAAAATCTTCATCATTGACACAACAATCATCATCATAAAACCCCATTGGTTCAGTCCAAATCTTTCTAAAAAAATCGGTTGAATTTTAGTCTGGTAGTACATCACATCACAGAAGCGGAAAACAGCTAGACATCAACAAATAGCGACACAAACACATAATTCAACCTACACATCTTTATAGTTATTCTCTGTGCTAAATAAACAGTGTGGAAATAGGCAGTGTGCAATAGGAGTATAGCTCAAAGTTCAGTTTTCAAACAGCCAAATTTGTGCAAAAGAGCAATGTGCAAATAGATATAAAATTCATTATATATACTGAAAAATAGTATTAAACAATGTGCAAAATATACTTGTGCTTGCTAACACTGCAGCAATCAACATAACAGATTAGCTCCCATACCTATTTTTTTTTTATCTGAACCCAGACCCTAAGAGTGCAATGTGCACTGAAACAGAGGCAGAGTTTAAACTACAATTCCGCAAAATCATCGGATTTTATAGTGTCATAATCATTTACAATGTTCATTTACAATGCTCTCATAGGAACACATGTAGATAGGACACAAATTCATGCAGTCTGTGAATAAATGTTTGGCAGTTGCCAAATAATTTTGCAATTTACAAACACAGCAATATATTTCCTCTTGCCTCAGTTTTAGTTGGGGACCCATTATGGTTAATCGGGTTAGTTGATCTATGTGTAGACACTTTAAGATCATATGTATTTTGGGGTAATATACAACTGTGGTCTTTTCAACTCGTAGACCACTCTAACCACTCTATGTACGTGCCAATAGAATTTTAGGATGGCAATATTGTTGTAATTTTTATTCCAGTACCATAATTCATATTTTGTCTTAAACAAGTATTTTAATACCTCAAAGTCACCCCTAGAACTCCAATTTGGCTACCAATTTATTGTTTTAAATGTCAACATTGCCAAGTCATTAGAATTCTCCTCTGAGGTGGTCCCTTCAACAATTGGTACCCAAAACATTACAAAGGGGGGCATGATGGATCTATCTTAGACTTTAAATATAATTCACCCCTCTTCCTCACAACCAGTCCTGCAGGGAGATCAACCGTAATTCCAAGCAGAGCAATTCCATTGACACTGATGGTCTAAGTTTCAGGCTCTTCCTCCAAAATGCACCCTCCACTCGGTTGTGCCAACTAAGATCTTTCTTTCTCAGTGCCTTAAGACCGAATAAGATGGAAGGACAAAAGCTCTGTTTATATAAGGTGAATATTCCATCAAGGGAATATCCTGCAGTATGATATGCAAAGGCATAAAAGAGATGGGTGAGTAGGCCAGATTTTATTTGATTTTTTCCCATAATGTGGGTGTAGTCTGTCGCTGTGAATATATTGGCTGACCTACACAATTCTCTAAGAGCAATACGTGGAATAACCTATACAATTCAACTAAATGTAATTTATTGGCTGACATACACACTTCTGCTAAATGAAATATATTGGCTGACCTACACAATTCTTCTACATGCAATGCATGGGCAAACGTATGTAAAGGTGTGCCCAACATCACACAATTAGTCAGAATAATACTCAATGATGGAGGAATCAGATGCATGCCAAAACCCAGCTTTTTTCAAACAATGAATCCAAGCCGGGACAGAATACAAGTATTTCCATTCCCATTGCTCTCACATTTCCAATGATTCCAAACAAGTTTTGCATTAAATTCACATCATCACTGTGGACACATTAAATTATCAGTTTACAAAACCTGTGGGGAAGAGGGGTTGGTTTTTTAGCTCAAACTAAATGTAGAATGTTCAGGGGTGTCAATATTGGTATATACAGTGCTTTACGTGGGGTAAGAAATTGAGGGGGGGCCCTCGTTTGGGGGCGTGGCTTTCATTGTGGGCGTGGCCTAAAAGTCCACAAATCATAGTAAGGTGCGCAAACAAATATATAAATGTATGTGAGCATTTATATGTTTGTATGCGTACTACTATGGTGTGTGTACTTTTCAAGCCATATTTTATAAACATAGCAATGTTACATATTTCTATGTTTATAAAAGGTGGCTTGAAAAGTGCACAAACCATAGTAAGTTACGCACACTTGTGTGCTTACCTTACTATGGTTTGTGTACTTTTCAAGCCACCTTTTATAAACATAGATATTTGTAACATGTTTCTATGTTTCTAAAAGATGGCTTGACACGTAAACAATTCAAGGCATCTTTTATAAAGCGTTGATGGCGGACAAAACAAACCGCAAGGTGGCTTTGTCCGTCGACAAAGCTTTATAAAAGATGCCTTGAATTGTGCACGTTTCAAGCCGTCTTTTATAAACATAGAAATATTTCTACCTTTATAAAAGATGGCTTGAAACGTACACAGTTCAAGGCATCTTTTATAAAGCTTTGCCGACGGAGAAAGGCACCTCGGGCTCTGTGATCTATCTGCTATGAGCAGATAGATCACTGAGCCCGAGGCACCTTTCACCCTCTGCGAACCCGCGGGCTCCGTGATTTAATCTGCATATTAGATCACGGAGCCCGTGGGGGTCAGTGACCTGGGGAGGGAAAACAAAGGGACAGTAACTTCCTCTGATGACCCTGATGAGGGGTCATCAGAGGGAGTTACACTAACTGACAGAAGTGCCGCCAGCCTCCGCGTCGCTGTGGCTGGCTGGCACTTCTGTCAGCTTGGCCGACATAATGACGGGCGCATCTCCTGTCGCGGCTGCGGCCGCGGCGGGATAATGCATCCCGCCAATGTTGTGTGGGACGGGGGGCCCCGGCTGGGCCCCGGCTCAGCCCCACTTTCTGGAGACTGCCGGGGCCCGGCCCCGGTAGGCCCCGGCCCACTTAAAGCACTGGGTATATACATATCTGATGGCTCTGCTTGGTTCCATCCTACTGCAGCTAATATTTCTAATACATCATTATACGGACAGCTGATTGGCAGCACTATCTAATCTATCAAAGTCAGTGTGGCAAGGGGACTTCTCATTGGTTGACATCTAGCTTACCAACCTTGGACATTCTGACAGTACGTCAAGATATGAGCGAGAAAAAAGTGGGGGAAGTGACTTCCAAGGTCTGCCATACTTTCAATTACAGAAAACATCTAAACATCCCGAGGTGATGGGGCCTTCCTTTTCCTTTGAACTTGGCCTTGTGTGCCATCTGGTGTCTGTGTGCATGCTGAGGGAGTTCTGCACTGTGCCCTATCTCTGTTTGGCTGATAATGAATAGCCAGTGTTATTCATATCTCGATCACTTGTTTGGGTACTGTGTTTGACAGTGGATTTGCTTCCATTTATTAAAGTTTTAGCAAATTCTAATGTGCATGTTTTTTTTCTTTGTGGCCACTCATGGAGGTATTCATTTACTTGGCTTGCTAAACTTGTGTACCTGGACATCAATGGTTGTTTGTGCTCTTATTCAAATTGTTTAACTAGGGAGTCTACTTCTCCTCGTGCTGGGAACTGTTATCTCGTGCCTGTGTTCTGTTCATCTATAACTCCTTTCCAAGTTTCTGACCATTGTCGGGGGGGAAATTCTGCCGGGGTCGGCCGGGCCGTCCGCAGACCTCCAGGCAGGGAGGCCCCAACTCCTCGCGTATATCCCAGATGAGATAGAGTATGAGACACACACAAGAAGCAAGGTGACTCTGCTGTTTATTAGACAAAACGGCAGGGATGGGTCAAGGAGCGTACGCATCCGTCCTGACACACACACAATCGTGGGGCTCGCAGGCCCTTTTTACTGTATTATGACGCGCTACTTGCGTCACTTCAGAAAGTTAACAAAAAACCCATCGCCACTCTTAATTGGTTGCTCGAGTGGTAGGGTTAGTATAGCACACATATAGAGAACAATGTTAGTGGACAAAGGGTAGTCAGGTGATATATCTGGGTTGTCCCTACAATTAGATACATGAGAATTGTTACATGAAGACTCCTGAGGATTGGTTAATATTACTGGCGTCAGTGATAAGAGCCCCATGTTCTGATTGGTGCGCCCGTGAGCTTCCCAGCCTGGGACCACCGCTGTTCCCAGCTCTCGGTGTACCTGCAATTTGCAACAATGTTTCACTATGGGTACGTGCAGACAATGTGAGGATTTATTCATAGCTGGAAGGCTGACCGCTCCCACTGTCGCAGATGTCCATTGAGCCTTTCAAGTGTATCTGCCTGTGTCTCGTAGCGAGGGATCCAGACGCCTCTTCTCTCCTGGGTTTGGCATCTCGTCAGGTTCGGCTTGGTCACGTGGGGAGGGACCGTGTTTGAGGCAGAATTCTGCACAATTAATATTGCTTTTCCACTGTGTGTCTGGTTTAATTTGCAGGTGTGACCTTAACGTTGGTGCGCGGAGTGCGAGGTTGCAACATCGTGCCTTTGATGATTTGTTCTTGGAATGTGGGTTTGCAACATTGCGACCTTGGCTGGTTGTTTCGCCGGGCTCATTCTGCAGGATCAGCAAACTGACTCTTGCTTGGTTAATGTCCACGGGAGCTCTTGTTTGAGGCCTACTTGGGCCTGGTGCATAAGTGGTCCGTTTGGTGCACAGGTGCTTTAGGTTATAGTAGCATATAGTTCAATGACCAGTATCGTGTCTTCATTATACTTCTCATGGTGGTAACTGGTTTCAAGAGAAGCGTGAGCAAGCTTTGTAGATGAGTTCATGACGCGTCTTGCGTTTCTGCATTCTGAAAGCCTATGTAAAAATAATAAAGATGCACGTCCGTGAGTATGCCTGTCGCCTTCGTCATAGCACTGAGTATATTCTTCGTGTAGATCGGTGCAGGAATGTCCAGTTTGTATATTTGTACAGATGTGCTTCCCGTTGTCTAGGTCGTCATGGCATCTCTAACGACGTGTAGATTTTAGTCTAGTTGGTCCGTGCCGCAGGTGTCGGCATGGCCAGTGCGGGCTGCTGGGCAGGCAGATGGACACATCCGTATGTTCAAGTACCAGGGTATCTGGTCGTCTGGTAAATGGACAAACTCTTCTCGTGGCGGGTGTCTGGGTCGTGACCCTTTAGGCCAAGCGGGAGAGGTGAAGGACGGGAGCCTGGTCTTCCATTCTCCCACTTCAGTCCCCCCTCTGGTCGACTTGTCGACCACAAACATATCCTTCTCGTTATCTCCTCTTACTCGCCATATCTTAGTTATTCCTCCTAGATGTCCATAATGGTTTACATGATCTTCAAATGACCAATACATATATTCACAGGTTCCTCCACTAGTACAGTATACCCATTTCCCTATGTAGCTCCTGGGGTTTCTTGGGTTCTCAATCTTCACTGATGGTGGGTCTAGATGGTTGGTGATGATTTGGGTGCGCAACTTCTCCCTCTCCTGTATTATCACACCTGTATGTTGGCCGTCATCTGCTGGCATCAAGGGGTGCATTCCCACCATTTCGAGCAACTCGTCAGTGGTACGTGCCTTCCGGGCCTTCCAAAATCTAATTATGATCAGCGTAGCTCCAGCCAAAATAGTACAACCCACTATTATTTTCAGTCCATCTGACAGCCAGGATGGCATCCATGACCATAATAGTGAAAACCAGCTCTTATCCTTGTTTACACCGTTACTTTCATCCATCATTTTGGAGTGCATCTGGGCCAATTGTGAAACTGCTTCTGTCAGTGTACCATTGTCAGCATCGTTGGCAGGTATGAACGTGCAGCATGATTGTCCTATCTTTGCACAAACTCCTCCTTCCATTGCTGTGAGAAGGTCCAATACATATCTGTTCTGGACTGCTACCATCCTTATAGCTCGCAGCTCCTCTTTTATTGCGTTAAACCCATTTACTGTAGAATTGATGGTCATCATTAGTTCCCATCTAGTTATTTGGAGCCATTTTGCGTTTGCGTAAGCCTGCAGTCCCGGGTGTATTATTGAGGAGAAGAACATTGCTGCTCTGCTGAATAGTCTGTGTTCTGGCGGTATTGAAGTTAGTGCCGTTTCCAACCTTCCCCACAGGTAATTTCCTGTCAGTGGTTCTCCTTGTCTTTTCCTTCTATTTAGGACAGTATCATTGCTGTTGGTCCTGTTCCCTTGCTCCTCCTGAAGTGGTGCAGATCTCTTTTTTCTCTTGTCCCCTTCATCCATTTTGGGAAAGTTCGCCACATTGACATGCTTCTTGGGTACCACTAGTGATGGTACATTGACGTGCACCATTGTGCACACACCATTCCACAGGGGAGGCAGTGTATGGTATGCCTTTTCTCCACAGGCCCAATAATGGTCCATTATTACTGCTGTTCCTGCTCCCCCCTCAGGTAACTCCATCACACTTGCACAATTTGTGTTATATCCTACGTCCACCTCTCCTTTATGCTGGTAGCATACCTTGGGCGCAGTCAGCGGTAGTATTGTTATTGGGTCTTCATCCGTTTCTACCCACGTGAGCATTGGTACATACTTGATCCACGTCGTCCAACATCGGTGATTGTGTGCCTCGATAGTTGAGATAGTTTCTTGTGTTACCATGTTGCTGCCAATCACTCCTATCTCCCAGCTGTTGTCCAGATACACCTTCCCTGTTATCGTCACCAGCGGCCTCTCCCAACATCCTTGTTTACCCGGAACTTCAGTGGCGTACCAATCACATGGTAGATACTGCAGTGTTACTTTCTTTGTTTCTCCTTTTGCAGGACCACTTGTTATGAATCTGAATGCTTCAGCATGTAAACTGCTCTTGTGGTAACTCAAATAGGTCTTGAGGAAGTTGTTTTCATATGGGTATGAGTCTTGTGTTTTCCATGTCATGTGCACTACTGTCCCTTGAAATCTTCCTTTCGTTTGGAACAGTGCCAAGTATATTATGCACTGTGCTGTCTTTTCATCTATTTCTTTGGCAACAAATGTTCGTGAAGCACTCATGGCGTATGGTATTAATGAGCAAACGTAGCAGCTGTCCTCAGTTGTCTGCTTACCAATGCAGGTCATGTGTTGGTACCATATGTTGTTTGTGACGTGTGCTGAATCTTGTATATAATTATCAATAACTTTATTGTCTGAGTATGTGCTGCGTTTAACTCTATTTTGCTTGGGTGCAATGTTACTACTATCACCTGACGTAACACCTGTTGCAGCAGGGGACGGGGGTATATTAGGTTTGGGTGCAGCAATAAAATTAATAGCATAGCTGTACTGCCATACAGAGGCAGCCAAGAACACGGTGATCATCAAAATCCCTATTATTTTTATTACATATGCTAATCTCACCGGCATTTTGCTCTTACCTTGCTGCAGTCCTGGCAGTGTATTCTTGCGACGTTAAAGTTGCCCGCCTAAAAATTCTCAAAATGCTTGTTATTAAATGTTAGTTGTTGGTTTCCTTTAAGCTCTCCCTATCAAATAGTCATTCAGTGCCCAGGTGAAGAGCTGTTCCCACGCTACTCTAAGTGATCTATCTCTTAGAACTGGCAAGTATGGGCGGAGGTGGGGCATGGAATATTCTATGGCCAAGAGGAATGCTGTGTAGTAGACACGTACCCTTCTCCTTTTTAGGTACGTTGGCCTTTTTATTTCGTATACAAATTGGTGTGACAATTCTTCTGGGTAGTTATCGTCTGGGAGTACCATCTACGCCTGGGCAGTGAACTTGTTAGTTAGCTATTTTCTGAAAAATACAATAATACGCAGTTCCTGTATGTGCGAGAGAAAAAGAGAACATTTACGTGTTTACATGTGTATTTGTGCAGGCAATGTCCTTCAGTTCAGTTATAAATATACTTGGGGGTCAATGGGCGGGGGGTTTGGGCTCAGTTGGCGGGAGTATTTTTACTCTTTGAGTGTGTGACCATGGGGTGGGCAGTATGGGGATCACCCCTTTCTTCGTCAGTTATTGTCTCCGGGGAAGCTGGGTAGTGACACGGTAAGGGAACAATTGGGTCGGTGTCTGTGGTAGAACTTCCTTCCGCTGTTGGGGATGTTGTTGCTGTCCTTCCAATGGACCTGTCGTTGGCGCTGGGGCGGGTCTGCAGTTTGTAGATCTTTTCATCATGTAGGTGGTTCCAGGCACGCTTGTCCTTTAGTTTTACTGCTCTTGTTGATACGTCCTCTACCAGATGGGGGCCAGTAAACCGCTTATCGTTCCACTTCCTATTGAAATTGCGAAGTAGCACGTGGTCACCTTTGGCAAGTTTGCACAAGTTCTCCTTTTCCAATTCTGTATTGGCGCCTTCTTCTTGATTGCTGGTAGACCCGCCCCGTGTGCGCTCGAGCTGTTGAGACACAAACACAACACTAGTAATCAAAGAAGACACATATTGATACATTTCATCACCTAACACACTCGCTGAACTTTCGTGGTCAGTGAATGCCCTTGACGTTGGCGTTAGAGGAAGGCGCATTTGACGTCCAGTAACCACCTCGTGAGGGGTGAGGTGGTGGTCGGACCCTGGCCTATTCCTCAAGTCAAATAGGGCTAATGGAAGGCAATACAACCAGCTTTTCTTTGTTGTTTGTTGTATTTTTGCAATTGCCTCCTTCAATAGGCCATTCAGGCGTTCACATATACCGTTAGCCTGTGGGTGGTATGCACATGCAAATTTGTGTTTTATGCTCAGCAAGGATGTGATATGCTGGAACATTTCGTTTGCGAAATGCGGGCCATTGTCTGACCTTAACACCTCGCACACTCCCCACCTGGGGAAGACCTCCCTTACTATAAATTTGGCTGCTCTAAATGCATCTGGGTGTGAACAGGGCCCTGCTTCAATCCACCTAGAGAATGGGCATACTACTACAATCATATACCTATTACCTTGACATATGTTGATCATATCAACATAGTCAATGTGAAGGTGCCGAAAAGGTCCCTCTGGCCGGGGTATGGTACCTCTTATCACTTTTAGGGTATGACCGGCCGTAAACTGTTGACATGTGAGACAATTGCTGATAAAATTCAACAGATGAGAATTTAACTCGGGGCAGAACCAATCTTCTCTAATTCGTGCTGCAATTATTTCCTTGCCTGTATGGGCTGGGTGATGTTTTCACTCCCGGTGTTATGGGTATCTCGTTGCTCGGTTCCTTTTTTATGTTGTCTGATTTATCAATCTTTTCTCCTCCCTCTCCTCCGTTCCCCGTATTCTTTGTGCTTTCACTCCCCTTTTTCCCATCCTCTCCTTCTTTCTTAATCTCCTTTTCTTCCGGTGTTTCCCCCATAGTGAACATTCCATTTGGTCCTGGTCGGGACCCCTGGAACATCCTCCATAAGTTAAACACCTCCACATGGTTTGCCAACTTCTTCCCCTTGTATGTATTGTGCAGATGGTTTAGCAGTGAATGTTGGGCATATGGATCGAAACTACCATTAGGCGGCCATGGTGTTAGCATTTTGTTATCCGTCCCCTGGGTCCATTCTATGCTGTACTTAATTAGTTTCTCCCTATGGGGTGGCAGTGTGGTGCATATGTGTTGTAGTGGGGTAGTGAGGGTGTTCCCCCACGCTCCCGACCCTGTCCCGTATGACATACTAGCGCCCCCCTTGCTACCCTTCCTCTATCTGCTAGCAGTGTATCTCACTAGCCGTTTACAATATACAACCTTATAAAAAAAAAAATATATATATATATATATGGGGTTTTACATTTGTATATTCCCTTCTGTCTTTCTTTCTTTATACGACACCCTTACGGCCCCCTGCGGCCGAAGCGCACGCAGCCCCCTGCGGCTGCGTACCCCTTATGACGCTCTTATACAGTCGTCCTGTTTCCCCGTTCTCCTCCCCCTTTTTACACTTGCCGTGGCCGGCGTTCTCCGTGCGCAGCCACGCCCCTCTCCCCTTCTCCTTTCCCCCAATCCACTCGTTTACCGTTTATCTCCGTGTCCGCTCCCTTATCATATTTCCCTTCCCCACCACTCTCAAAACCAAGGTTCCTTGTGCTCGCGATATCCTATTAAAGCCCTACTGGTGACGTCACCGATCTCTTCGAGCTACTGGTACATTCTTCATATGTTCTTTAAGTTCAAAATACACTTGCAATCTACCCCCGCTAACCCTACAGCTGTCTTCCTGTCACTCCTGGAACAAGGTAATCAAATCAATAATATAATCGGACTGCGCACACTGCGTCGCCTCGCGTGTGATACGCCCCTCAACAGGAGGGCTTAACCAGCCAATTATCTTCCGTATTGGGCAACTAGGCAACTAGCTACCGCCTACAGGGAAACGTCATCTACCTATCGAGTTTCTTGCTCGAACAATAGGGATCCTCGTCTACTCATTGATCAATAAATGCCAAATCGTAGGAAACCACACACACCCACCCTTACACGTAGTCGCTACTTAGGCCAATCAGTGTCTACGAGCGGCCGCACGTGATGTTTTCGTGCTCCGCCCCCCTCTTTCGCGTGACGTAGCCGACTGCTCTCGCACTCGTTTCGCTACCATTCATTCCATTGGCAACACTAAGTTGTTAAACCTTCGCCGCGCACCTGTACAACACCTCCCTCCTCCCTTATTTACTTCCTCCCCCCTCCCTCACAATTTCGCATTGCTTGTTGTGCGTGTCATGCTCACCAAGTCCTCTCGATGCAGGGCCGCTCAACTGCGTGCACCCCTCCAAGCGGCTTGCCACCTCGCCTCGTCTGGACCACGTCTGGACACTCGCCAACCGCGGGCAGGATACTTCTCAACCGGCTCCCGAGGGCCAATATCCGGATTGTGCTGTCCGGTCTTCTCGCAGCTCCGCGATGGTCCTGTAGTCCTCAGAAGGGGGCAACGGCAGAGGGGGCCGCGCCGCCGGGCCTCCTCGCAACGGGAGTGCCTGGAAAAAGTAAAAAATAAAAAGTCGATCTTAAACAGATCTCAGCAGTGCCTCCAACTTGTCGGGGGGGAAATTCTGCCGGGGTCGGCCGGGCCGTCCGCAGACCTCCAGGCAGGGAGGTCCCAACTCCTCCCGTATATCCCAGATGAGATAGAGTATGAGACACACACAACAAGCAAGGTGACTCTGCTGTTTATTAGACAAAACGGCAGGGATGGGTCAAGGAGCGTACGCGTCCGTCCTGACACACACACAATCGTGGGGCTCGCAGGCCCTTTTTACTGTATTATGACGCGCTACTTGCGTCACTTCAGAAAGTTAACAAAAAACCCATCACCACTCTTAATTGGTTGCTCGAGTGGTAGGGTTAGTATAGCACACATATAGAGAACAATGTTAGTGGACAAAGGGTAGTCAGGTGATATATCTGGGTTGTCCCTACAATTAGATACATGAGAATTGTTACATGAAGACTCCTGAGGATTGGTTAATATTACTGGCGTCAGTGATAAGAGCCCCATGTTCTGATTGGTGCGCCCGTGAGCTTCCCAGCCTGGGACCACCGCTGTTCCCAGCTCTCGGTGTACCTGCAATTTGCAACAATGTTTCACTATGGGTACGTGCAGACAATGTGAGGATTTATTCATAGCTGGAAGGCTGACCGCTCCCACTGTCGCAGATGTCCATTGAGCCTTTCAAGTGTATCTGCCTGTGTCTCGTAGCGAGGGATCCAGACGCCTCTTCTCTCCTGGGTTTGGCATCTCGTCAGGTTCGGCTTGGTCACGTGGGGAGGGACCGTGTTTGAGGCAGAATTCTGCACAATTAATATTGCTTTTCCACTGTGTGTCTGGTTTAATTTGCAGGTGTGACCTTAACGTTGGTGCGCGGAGTGCGAGGTTGCAACATCGTGCCTTTGATGATTTGTTCTTGGAATGTGGGTTTGCAACATTGCGACCTTGGCTGGTTGTTTCGCCAGGCTCATTCTGCAGGATCAGCAACCTGACTCTTGCTTTGTTAATGTCCACGGGAGCTCTTGTTTGAAGCCTACTTGGGCCTGGTGCATAAGTGGTCCGTTTGGTGCATAGGTGCTTTAGGTTATAGTAGCATATAGTTCCATGACCAGTATCGTGTCTTCATTATACTTCTCATGGTGGTAACTGGTTTCAAGAGAAGCGTGAGCAAGCTTTGTAGATGAGTTCATGACGCGTCTTGCGTTTCTGCATTCTGAAAGCCTATGTAAAAATAATAAAGATGCACGTCTGTGAGTATGCCTGTCGCCTACGTCATAGCACTGAGTATATTCTTCGTGTAGATCGGTGCAGGAATGTCCAGTGTGTATATTTGTACAGATGTGCTTCCCGTTGTCTAGGTCGTCATGGCATCTCTAACGACGTGTAGATTTTAGTCTAGTTGGTCCGTGCCGCAGGTGTCGGCATGGCCAGTGCGGGCTGCTGGGCAGGCAGATGGACACATCCGTATGTTCCTGTACCAGGGTATCTGGTCGTCTGGTAAATGGACAAACTCTTCTCGTGGCGGGTGTCTGGGTCGTGACCCTTTAGGCCAAGCGCGAGAGGTGAAGGACGGGAGCCTGGTCTTCCATTCTCCCACTTCACCATGGCTCTGGCCATTCTGTCTGGGCTCTGCAGGAGTTCCTAGAATACATGTGATTTTGTAAATTTAGCATCTTGGGTTCTGAGGCCTTGCTAATTCTGAGAACTGTTGAGACCTCTGCATTTATGAAAAGGGCTGTGTCTGATTCATTCTTTGGCATGTTGTGCCCTGCATCTCTTTTATGCTAATGTTCTTACTGGCCACATACATACATGTTCATGTCCTTTGGGTCTATGTGCATATGTGCAAGTATTATTTGTGTCTATGTGCTCTTCATGTCTGCTAGGTGTACTTTGTGTGTATGTGTATAGTCATCTAGTTATTCTCTATCTACGAATATAGTTCGAATTACAATTTCATGGTCTTAGTTTGTTCAATCTTTTGCCCTTAGAATCTTGGGGCGGTATGGCTGTCTCAGCTGGTATCGTTTCTCACCTGGACTGTACTGGCACAGGGCAGAGACAGGAAGCAGTACTTGCATATTCATCTGAGTAGGGGCGGTAGGTGTTACCTGCATATTCATCTGCCCCATTACACCTACACAATTCAACTAAGTGCAAAATATTGGCTGAACTACACAATTCTACTAATTGTAGCATATTGGCTGACCTACATAATTCCTCTAGGTGCAATACATGCCGGTAAACGATACAGGTCCACTGTGTGATGCTTGTAGGAAAGGACACAACTAATTCAGATAAAGCGACTTCAAAGTGATGCACATAGTTGGATTTCCGTAATACAGAAGACAAAAGGGAACTATATCCTCGCCATTTGGACATTTTTACACACACTTCTTTGTGTGTGGATTACAAACAGCTGTTATCCACATCTCTAAACCATTGAGAATTAATTATTGACAAGAACCAAGAAGTCTGGTACTAACAAATGATCAAACCATCTAAATTAACAGCGTGAATGAAATCAGTCAAAAAGTGGAAGTAAGAAAACATTTATATTCTTCGCCATCTATTTCGAAAATGTATTAAACTAATAGGCAACCAATAGAATCTGAAAAGGAGTCATTGTTACTACTCAGTGAAGCAGCCCCGTCATAATATCAGAAGAACAGCCATTGAACACTCCCGTGAAGAATTTCCTAGAATTTATGAGAACAAAATGAAAGCAAATAAACATGTTGGGATAATATTGGCCTGAATTAGTTCTGTTAGGCTACCTATTTTAAACATTTGATTTAATAATTCATTTTTGATTCATCACATGTATTTTTTTATATGTATGTTTTATATGTACTTGTGTTTGCACTGACTGTGATTGTATGTTGTGTTTATGATATGTTGTGTTTATGATTTGTTTATTTTGCTTTGGCACTTTTTGGTGAACATGGTTCTTACTAAGTTTTTCTAACAGGTTATTTATACAATCTACCTGTAGTTTTAACACAAAATATGCAATAACGTTTTAGTACTGTTGATTATTATTTTCTATTTAAATTAAATACAATTATTTCTAAGAATAACTTTTCATGTACTAGATTTACACTAATAACATTGATACGTGAAGAGACGTGATAACAAAGGAAAGAATCAAATACTTTATTTCCTCTCTATATTCAGCTTACATGGTCCTCTTTATAAGAAGTGCAATACACCTGGTTTCTATATAATTGCTCTGCAATACATGGGCTATCCTACACAATTCTTCTAAGTGCAATATATTGGCTGACCTACACAATTCAACTAAGTGTGATATATTGTCTGACCTACACAATTCTAAGTGCAGTATATTGGCTGACCTACACATTTCTTCTAAGTGCAATGTATGGGCTGGAATACTACATTTTACTAAGTGCAATACATTTATGTATTGAGCATTTATTAGGCGCCTATACAACAACATAGTGTTTCCAGGTGTCACAAGGCAAAATGCAGAAGAAACAAGGGGAATAAATAATAATAGTAAAAGACAGTAAATATACAATCGTGGTCCTACTAAGCTTTGTGGCATTTGGACGTGCAAGTGCAGTGAAGAGAAGTGCAGTAGCTGAGCAAGGTTTGGGCAAATACTGGTGAAAGTCTGGCAGGGGAGTGCAGAGGGGTGCCAGCTAAGTGCTAGGGTGGAGGAATCCCAAGGGTGGAATGCACAGCCGTCAGGTAGTGGCGCCGCTAGGGCACTGCTGGTGGGGGGGCAGCGATTGGTGTCAACTGGACAGGGGCTTGGTACCATGTGAGATTCATGAAGGTCCAGGTCTCCTGTCTCAGCAGCAGCGGGGTGATTAGCAAGGAAGGGAAAGAAGGAAATAGATAGAAAAATGCAGAGTTTTGCAAAGTTTCCAGAACTTAAGGAGGTCTGGCTCATTTATGATAGGGGCTGGGAGGCTATTGCAAAGAGAGGCACCAGCCGAAGATATAGACCTGCCCCCATCTGCATGGTGAGCATTTCACGTGCATAGAGTTGGAGTTAGAGGAGTGGAGGGGTCTGGGAGGGAAGTATTTAAGGAGAGAGAGTTGGAGATATTGTGGTCCCAGGCCCCAGAAAGCCTTGTGGATGATGCAGAGGGTCTTACATGTGATTCTTGTGGTCACTGGGAGCGAGTGGAGAGATCTTAGGGCTGGAGAGATATGGTCCCTGGGCTTGAGGCCAAGGATAAGTCTCGCAGCCCTATTCTGGATGATCCTAAGGGGGCATAAGGAGGAAAGGGGGAGATTAAGGAACATGCAGTAGCAGTAGACCATCCTAGAGAGGACCAGCGCTCTGGAAACATTGAACTTTTGGGGAAAGGTGAGGAAAGAGAGAATGCCTCTAAGCATGTGAATCTGAAAGTGAGCCTTCTTGGCAAGGTCCAAGATGTGAGGGGTGAAGGAGTCAAAAATGACCCTGAGTTTTCTGGCCTCGCAGGATGGTGAAGGTAGACGGCCCAAGGAGGATGGCCAGAGGGTAAGAGGGAAACAGCGCACAGGAGTCCCGGTAGGAAGGATCTCTATTCTACTGGCATTAAGACAGAGGTCATTAGCTGTACACCATGCCTGGGATGCTTGAAGGAAAGCTGTATGTTATCAGCATAGCACTGGAATTGAGGAGAAATTGAAGGGATCAGGTGAGCAAGAAGGACGAGATAGATATTGAGGAGCCATGGCAATATGATAGAGCACGGGGGGGACAAAGAAGATAGAGTGAAGTGGAGACGGAGAAGGAGAAAGGGCCCAGCTGTAACTGGGAGGGGTGGTTAGTGAGGAAAGAGGTCAGCCAGTTAAGTGCTGGGTCAGTGATGCAGAGGGTATCTCGGGGCGGTTTTATGGGGATAGAATGGTTTAGCTTGTCAAGGGCAGAGGAGAGATTGAAGTTGAATGAGAACAGCGATAGAATTAGAATCAAGATTTGTGAGCATGTCTTCATGCTCAGTAGAGCAATGTCGCTGCCTCTGGATGCCGAAATCCAGATTGATGCTCACGGAGTCAACCAACGAGTTTGGTATGAAGGATCCTTTGGGGGAGGACCAACTTCTCCAAGAGTTTACCCAGGAAGGGGGTGGTGGAAAAGGAGCGATAGTTAGCCCGGGCAGGAAGGGCCAGCATATGGCTATTGTAGGAGACAGTGCACAAGGGAGTGCTTGTGGGAAAGAGCCAGTGGTGAAAGAGTTGTTAAAGAAATCAGCAAGAGCAAGGGCGAGAGAGGAGATGTTGTGCTTAATGGTTATAGAAGAGCAGGGGAGCACTTGGGCTACCAAACACAGTTCTACTAAGTGCAATATATTGTCTCAACTGCACAATTCTTCTAAGTGCAATATGCTTGCTATACAATGGTAAAACTAAAGTGCACAGTGCAAATCAAAACAGTGTTAGGAGTGGGTGTTAGTAATGTTGGAGTGGCAGGGTTTTACCCGAGCCCACTAATGGCTGTGCGCCCAGCCTGTAACACCTTACCTTAGTTGTAGCTCTAGGATGTTCCATCAGGTTTCCATGGGTGAAAAGGAGCAAACGGGATGAGAGCTGCCCTAAAGAGCTGCCTTTTTCTTCCAGCCTCTAGCCAGTTGCACGGCTGCCCTGGCAGGGCCTGTGAAGATTGCAACGTCTAGTCATGTGCTGCAAGCAAGGACCAATATGCAACCATAAGGCCAGGAAGTGGGAGGAGGGAGAGGCAGGCCAGAGCCAACAAGTGAAACCCAGGGATACCAATTTCAAACGGCAATCTGTGCCAAAAAACAAGAGAATCAGCCTTAGCTTGTAGGGGCCCTATACTGCTGCAGTCACCGGAGAAATGGTGAGGGAAAGCCTGATGTGCACACAAAAGGCCTGAGCAGGCCACAGCCACTTCTGGTCATGTGCTGCGAACACAGAACAATCTGCAACCATAAGGCAGGTGGTGGGAGGAGGGAGAGACAGGCCAGAGCCAGCAAGTGAAAACCAAGTGGAACACAGGGAACCAATTTCAAATGGCAATCCATGCCAACAAGCAAGAGAATCATGCTTACTGATGAGAGGCAGATGGATACATCATCCATAGCTTCTGTCCCTCCCCCAGCTCCATACCGCACAGGTGAGAAACATTACTCACTAAGACAACAATTGCACCCTTATCCCAGGCAGCATGTTCATGATCTAAGCGGAAGATGGCATGATTAACTGTTATGACAATGCATGTGCATGCATTAGGCACAAAGCAAATGTGCACTCAAAATGAATAACCGGGACTCTAGGTAACATATGCACTTATACATTAAGAATATTAACATAGCATACACAAGACATGAAGAATACTAATATATGCAATGTATAAGCTGAATGCAACATGAACAACATACAAATATAGCTCACTAAAGTAGGAAAAGCAACAGTACTGGGCAGACATCTTTTCCAAAATGGAAGGCACAACATCATGTTCAGAGTGCCAACAATTCAATGCTTGCATGCTGTGCCTGCCTTATTTTGATGATATAAAGCTGGGTTTGTCCTTGCACATTGTCTATTTCCGTTATTGAGTCTGCTTTGTACTGACTCCAGAACCTCTGTGTAATTTGGCCGCCTTAACATTACCCTGGAGGGATCCTCTGCTGCTGCAGTCACCGGAGAAATGAGAACCTTTCAATACCAGGTTAAAACGTGCTATGTTAATATGCTTTAATGGTAGACCAAATCACCACTGTAGTAGTTTCATAGCATGCAGGTTTGTTCAAGGGTTGGCATATTCTCCCCTCGCCAGAAGTATCAAGACCTTAGTCAATCAATGTAGCTAAGGTGTGTATTATGGATTGAGCAGCATTTGACGATGCAGAAATACATCCCAGGCTGTTATCCAATGCAGGAATACCCTGTGCAGAAATTATTCATTAAAAGCCTACAAATATGCATCGTCAATTACCAAATGTGTTAGCAGCAGGTAACTGAAATAATCATTACCAAAACATAAAGAGCAACTAGGCCAAATACTTCTCAGAACCTAATAATATGTGGTACTCGGTATAGAGCTGACTAAGGAATTTACTGAAGACCATGCGCTAAAGAGAACAGTGGCTGGAAGTGGTTGAAGAACAGACAAGGCCTCATCACTTAGTAAAATGTCTTTCCTGGGCTTGAGCAAACAGTTTCGAATAGCCTTGAATTAGCACAACGACTGATTGTGGTTGGTGTTTGCCGCAGGTCATTTGCATGAAGACCAGATGGGGCTTTGTAAGGCATAACTATGCTCACATGAGTTATCATATGTGTGCCCACTATTTGACATTAAGGGCCCAATGCATGGATTTTTCACGGTTCAAAGTGACTTTGCATTGCTGATTTTTGCAGTGCAAATTTCGCGTAAAGTCATTTTGCATCGCAAAAATGAACATGCACTGACTTTTCACTGGAAGAAATACTCTTTGCACAGTTCCTTGAATCAGCGTGTGTGTCAGAAGTGCAAAGTCACTTTTCAGCAGAGCAAAGTCACTTTGATCTGTGTAAAAAATTCCATGAGTCGGGCCCTAAGAGGCCAATTCGCCAACATGTGGGGGAGGTTTCGGTAATTTACATGCATGTTAAATACCTTTGAAATAATCACACATTTTTGGACATTGACATATATTCCCTTGAACTACATGCATACATCATGCATGGAATACGTTGGTCATACAAATGCATGTCACTAAGGGCAACACAGAGCAGTTTGGCTGCCGGATCTGGCATGCACCCTCAGATTGGAAAATTAAGATGATCGAATACAGCGAAAAAATGTTTAAACAGTATTACTGCATGCAGAAGAACATACTTCTTGCAGACTCCAAGAACGTGGACACGCGCTGCTAAAATTGGCAAAATCTGACAGTAATTCTGTCGTAACAGGCGGTAGTGACGCTCAAAGAGCGTGGCAGTAATTAACACCAAAGTAGTAAGGTGTGTCACATATTTATTTAAAAAACGTTCTCATGAAATTGTACAATAATTGGGTTTTCCCCATGTATTTAATATTATCATGTGATAGCCATGTGGCCGCCATACAGTTCCTGTTGTTCAAATTGCATGTTCCCAATGGAGCACTTGTCAATACAACCAATATGGTTTCCCCGAAGATCCATTTCAATATGCCCCGTGTGAGACTCAAATGCAGTCCTTTCCTGTTCAATTAGCCTACCACGAAAGAGCTGCCTGACAGCAGCTGTTAGCAAAAGGCCCGAGGGCTCCTGGGACCAATTGTAATAAAAAGGTCATATATTCCGGGCTTTGTTAATGGAATGCAATTTGTAAGGCTGAAATGTTACATGCTGTCAATAATTCAAGGTGTGAAATTACACGCGTTAATAGCCCAGAAGCGCTTTCTTCCTTCCTTGTAATGCCTGGTCCCTGATGGGCTATAAACTTTGTTTTCATTTCAGCTGACTCTCTGAACTTTGGAGTGAGAGGTGGCATTTACTTATGGATCTAAGCTCTGCCATTCAGCCCTGAGCAATCCCCTAACAAGGGCTGTGGGATTCTGTTCAAGGGACGACAAACCTCGTGTGCCTGACTTGGGCTATCAATTCCGGTTCAATGCCTTATCCCTCTGGGCTCATTTGTGGTGCGGCTACACGACTATGCTTTAGAAACATAGATATTGCTACTTTGAGTGTTGTGTGTCGGTAGATAAGTATATATGGTACCATTGCAATGACTAGCCACCATGCACAGGTATAATAAAATAAAGGGTATTATACATGACAAATATTACTTGCTTTTTACTAAATTCACTAAATCTATCTAGTGGATTAACGTCAGTGGACATGTACAAAGCAGATATGTGCATCCTATCAGTTATGGGGAACTCATCATTCAAAATGCCTATTATTTATTTAGAGTCAATGTTTAAGGTGCCATCTGTGAATACACTTTGTTGAACCACAAGTAAAATTATGAAGGCGAAGGTGAAGGTGACCTTTGTCCCCTTTTCACATTCATATAAGGGCAGGAGTGGTGAGAAGGACAGTTGCAGGTTACCCAAAGGAAATCACTCAGGAGCCAGGAGTGCACAGACATTGGTCCGTGGAATAGCATGCCAACTAAGTGCTAGGCAATTAAGTGCAAGGCATAAGCGCAAGGCAACAAGCAGGGATACATTGGGTACCCAACACACTGGAATTCAGAATATTGGGCACAGGCTGGTGTGTGAAGAAGCTGGCAAACCAGGCAGAAGAGGCCACCTAGGGAGGACAGAGCCATGAACTAGGATCATGGAAGGCACTGGGGTCCCCACTAACTGGATGTCCCATGAAAAGGATAGTAGTCCAGAGTGAGCCATAATTGGCAGACCCATTTGGCAGATTATAACTATCTTTAATGGTGAAGTAGATCCTAAATATGAGAGTTTAAGTCCTTGGTCAAGAAGAGGGTGTTGATCTCTTCATCTGTGGGGAGGCTTGCAAGAGGTTCTGAAAAAGGACATTGTGTGCTTTAAAATTCCTTTCCTATGCATTCTTCCCCTGGAGTGCAAGGCAACAAGATATCTGGATGAGGCTGATCTGAAGGTCATGGGGTGCATGCTGGACCCCCTTCTAATGGATTGGCATCTGGCAATGTTGGAGAAGCTCTTGCTGTTTTGATTTTTTTAATTAATAATACAATGTTGCAGGTCATTCTGTCTCAGAAAGAGTTGCCTGCCATCCACCCCCCTGGCCTCCAGCAAGCATCATGCCAAAAGCTTAGTGCACACATGTGCCCCACTGAATCAGTATCCTGACCTATATTGAATGCTCTATGGTGGTGCAAAGAAGGTTTAGGGATCACAAGTGCCCTCCTGACAGCTGCAATGACAGCCAAGACACTTCAGCACAGAGGCTGCATTTAATATGTGCTCCTCTGTTCCCAAACCACATAACTATAAGAGTTACTATCATGGTGGCAGTCTTACACCTTAAAAATAAGCCATACCTGACCTTAAGGTATGATAGATAGTATGGCTCATCATTATTAAAGCTCCATCAAATTTGTATCATACTAATGTCAACCCTGTGAGCCAAGCCATAAACAGGCTATGTGTATTCTCCATAGACTGACTGTTTTGTTGCATTCAGCGGGACGGGAGACAATGAAGCTGCCTCTACTTTGATCCTTTGTGAGGTCAGGTTACACCTCTCTCCAGCAGGACAGCCCCTCAGCAGGAACTGTCCTGGGAAATAGGGGTCTAAGGACATGCCCTACACAAATGGTCAAGCCTCACTCCAAGGTGCTGCATGCCAAAAAGGCCAAAAGACAGTGTAGCTCAGCATAGTTGGCTGACGGTTCCACCATATTGTTTCTCTGTTCTTCTCCTTCCTTCCTGTCCACTGCTCTTCCTTTAGCACAAAGAACTTTGCATATGATGCAAGCAGGCAAAGATCACTGGGCCTAGGAACAGAGATTGGAACCCTTAAAGTAAGACTTGCTTCTGTACAATCACCTGTGGCCCTTTGCATATAAAAGAGGGGCATCCCATTCCTTCTTTGAATAACTCTTGGAATTCAAGACTTTTAAGGAAGAATTAATTTGCAACTCTTTTCGGAGAGTTGATCTTTCCAAAGCCCTCTGCCATTGAGGTAAAGAAGGAGAAGACATTCCCCACTGGCTGTACTTCTTTGCTGCTGCTGCAACCGATTGCCAGGGGTCGAGAAATCTGTAGTCGAGTGCATTGTCTTTATGCCAGAACAGGGCTTCAGGAAGATCCTGAGAACCCTCCTGAAGCAGAACAGCCCATGCTTGAGTCACCTCACCAGAGTACTGGACTCAATGAGCCTAGGAAGCACATCAAGTTTTTCCAAGATCCGCGGTGGTGCTATTTGCAGGTAGCTGAAACTTCAAAGTGCAGCTGAACTGAAAATAGACGGTAGCTGACGCCGACCTTAAAACGGCAGTGCAGGAGTCCTCCCAATGTCCCCCCTCTTGTCCCCATGGCTGAGGAGGCCCAGACACCTAGGATCTGCAACCCTGCAACCAGAACAGAAGCCAGCTGGATCCTCTTTTTGAAACGTAAGGTACTGTGCTGACTAAGGGGTCTTTACCTTTTTAGTCTGTAGCTTGCATTATCTCACTTGAGTCTTGCAGTAGCTGCTTTGTGCAGAGTTGATCTCAGCTCTGAATTTCACAGGCCTCACAGCATGTGGCGCAACATTGATTTTCTACAAACTCTCTAACTTGTACAATACTTTTGTGCTATCTAAGAAGTGCCTCAGCTCCATAGACATTGTTCAAATTGACTTTGGCTGTCCTGGCTCCCTGCAGACTCTTCTGACCCATTGACTTTGATTCTAACTGTCCCTCATAAGTGGTAACTTGTTTGGAACTGTTATTGCTAAGAAACAACCCTATCTAGACTTCATTGGGAGATGTAAAAAGTGCTCAAAAGCTCTGAGAACCTGTTAACTTTTGTTCTTCCCTTAACCTTTCCTTTCCACAACCTCAGAATTTTACCAAGTGTAAAAAGTGATATATAAATGCCAATACTGTCCTAGTAATTGAAGTCACCTTAGGGTGTAGGAGGTGTGTATGAAGCATCTGTAAAGAATATCTACTGGCTTATCTTGATTCTGAGACCATGTTAAGAAGTGTATTTTAATTGTTGCACATTTCACTTTTTAAAGAATGCTTACTTAAAACGTATTGTTAAATAAATAAATCATTATTTTACTAGAAAACCTTGAGTATAAGCCTTATTTGGATACTTGTATGTGTGGATTTCAATGCTACAGCTCACATTTAGCCCTTTTGAGACAAGTCTAGCTGCTCAGTCAGTCTACCAACTTGTGTAGTACAGACCTATACCAAAAGGTGGGTTACCTAATACCAAGAGGACAAGACTGGTGTAGTCTCCTACAGGGTTGCTGCATACAGGCTTGCCTAACATGGACACTCTCCTCATTGGCCTATGATATAGTTCACCTACTACAGCTTGGAGAAAGGGGGAGTGCCTTTGAATGTGTAGGCATTTTTGCATTGAGGAGGGCATTGTCAGTACGAGGCAGGTCTGTGTTCAAAATAATTGTGATGACTGTCTCCATCCACCGGAATGAGTGGGGGATAAAAGTCAAACATTGAGGGTAAGAAGATCGCAGACATCAAGAAACAGGCTCATTTTATTATATGGATCAAATTAAGTATTCAAGTCACATGCGAAAGGGGTGAAGTGGGAGACTATTTGGAAGCTATCCATGAAATTGAGTAATTCCTTAACAAATAGGGCATTTCTTCTTAGAGGGGCTGTTGGTAGCTATGATGGAAAGGTTGGTTTTTGCGCCCAGTAGACATTTGCAGGCCACACTCTGGAAGGTAGAATAGTTCATGATGGCAAATGTGGTGGTAGTAATGGACATAGGATTAACCAGGGCAATGCCACCATCTGCCCTGTTGTTCACTATGATCCTAAAACCACATGGGAGAAACTGGTGAACAGAGGCTGTAGAGTTGCCAGTAAACCAGGTCACTCTGAGGTAAATGTAGTCACAACCAGGCTATTTGAGCATGTCATGGATTCTTAAGGAAGCCCAACCATGAGATACATTCAGGCCTTGAGGACTTTCCTACTAGGTGGTTAGACAGCCTGTGTGTGAGAGGCAAGGGGATGTTAAGTCCACTGTATTATGGATCATGAGGCCACATTTAATGAGGAGGGGCCAGTGGACTGTAGCAGGAAGGGAGGAAGCAGCATAAGTAGCAGGGGTGCTCTTTTGCTGGGGCAATCGTGTCATCCCGGATGATGAGGCCAGGGACCAGATGATGAAGCATGATCAATCTCATGTGACTTCCTTGAAACATGATATTTATATTTAAGTAGACATTGATAACCATTCCTGAACTCATAGGAGAATGCAATTGAATATCCTTCAAGTGCTGCCATCTGTCACAGGAAGCAAGATTTCAGCTTATGAAATAGTGCAATTGGGCCACAGAAGATATGCAGGATGCCAATCAGCTTCTCTTTGGAGGCCAAGATTAGAGAGGTATTGACAATATGCAACCCCGGTTGCATTTGAGGCTAGCAGCTTTCCGCTTCTTCATGACCGGATTATATAAACAACCTTGGTAGTCAATCATATTGAAATTGTTCAAAATGTGAAAGTCTGAGAAAGATATAGGTGATAAACAATTGGGTCAGTTCCCAAAAGAAAGTAACACAGTACTAGAGAACTGCATATTGTAGACAGGATGCTACCATAGCATAGAGGGATCTTCAGATCCATGCTAGACAGTGGCAGACAAAACAAGGGGACCCACAAGGTGTACACATGTTATAAATACATACAGGGTATGAACTGAATGGGATTTAAACAGGTGACATGGCACACCTAAGGGCATGCTAGAAGAGTACACAAAAGAACCCAACTGAGGGCAGAGTGCCTGCGAAGGGGAAGATGGTATGTAAGAAAGCAGTAATCACCAAAGAATGTGACCGAACAATACAGCACTGAAGAAACAAAGAGGCATTAGGTAGTGTTGAGTTGCATGAAAGCAGAGAACAAGCAGCAAAGGAAACGTTTCCTTTAGCTCCAGGAAAGGTACTGGCAGAAGATGAATGTAGATTGCACCTTGAAAGATGAAGCAACTGAGTATACTTTGTGTAAGGTGCTACCGTTTAAAGGAAAACAGGCACAGGAGTAACAACACATATGCAAAAGTGCAGTAGAGGACACACACATCTGTTTAAGAGGCTGGAGGTAGAAGTACACAATGTTAAGCCAAGTCACTACCAGCACCTAACAGTCACAAATACAAAATGTCCTTGTATGTCCAGCCCTTAGAAGCAATGCCAATTGGTGGGGCACCTAAGATCTGTGCTAAGTACAGTGTGCACATGGCAGCATGGGCACAATCTCAGGCACAGTTTGAGGCTCATGGGGCACTGTAGCCCCTTTGGTGGGGAGCAATAGCGGTTAATGGGAGGTTCTCTGGACATCCTGAATCCAGAAGGTAGGGACATGAATGTGATGGTCAGAACGTTGAATGGCCCTGCTGAGGCCATGTAGCAGAATGGGCCCAATTGAAGGCCTTGCTGTACCTGTAAGGACAGGGTCAGGCGCAGCAAAAGTCTTCTGGGTTGTTATGCCTTTTTATAAGCAAGTCCTGTTTGTGAATCTGAGGATTTGAATGCAGGCAGATATGGCAAAGAGTGTAGCATATAATGTGCAGGTCAGCAACATATCCCTAATGTCACATACTTTTTAGTAAGAGAAGGAAGTGCAAGACTTGGCCCAGTGTCAGAACTAGTGCATCCGATAAGGGTGCATGGTGTGAACTTTGAAGCAACCTGTTTTCAATAAATCGCCTAAGAAAACACCAATAAAATATACAAATACAAAATAAATGTATAGCAAATTCACTCTTTAGTGCTGAGTTGACTTAATGCAAGGTACATAACCGAACTTAATGAGAGAGGATCATCATAGCACTGTGTGGAGTCCATAGCAGTCATGCCATTGTATTTGTTGGCATGCCCAATAATTGGGATATTTATTATATTCATCTAATCTGCAAAATATCTGAGAATTTACCAATCCTAGACCAAGTTAACAAAGACATCAGTTATGATTTCGTAGGCATTCCTGTTGTGACGTAAGAGAGAATGTTTTGGTATGTTGTGGTATGAGTGAGAGAATATTATGTGTAAAGGTTCCACACCCAGTCAGTTAGAGGGTTCTTGCCTGGGTGATGGGAGCCAGAGGTTTTCCTATAAGCTGCTTCACATAACTAGATGCAACTGAATAAAGCTACTTACTGGTAACCTACCTGAAGAGCCTGGGGACTGTGCTCTATTGCAGTGATCAATACAACACCTTTAAAAATACTTGTGACTATCAGTCCAATACACTTGTTTTCAAATATTGGCATTGCGGGAAAAGTGCATTAATGAGTTATAGAGATCCCTAAATATTCTCTGAAGTTAGCAGAACTACTCCATCAGCAGATTCCTGTAGGCTTGAAGTGGGTTCATCTGCTGATTCTTTCACCTGTTTCTGCACATGACACCAGGAGGTGTCAAAAGGGCCACAATCAGCAAGAAAATTGGCACTGGATGAGGAACTAGCTGCTCACACGACTGGGAAACATAGCCCCTTACCTGTAGAGGGAGGTGGGCTCCTATTACCAGCATACATTGTATATCTTTTAATCACTGTCCATAGCATGCATGTTGAGTGCAACCATCAATTAGTGTGGCTAAACAGACTGTGAACGCTTGCGTCTGATACACCCCAGCCCCCACCTCCCATGAACGCCTCAAAAACAAACCTTGCCCATTGCAGCAACTACTTATAAGCTCAACTCACTTTAATGTAGCACTACCTCTCAATTCTTCTGGCACTATCACTCCACCAACACCACTGTCTAACTAAAATATTGCTGTGTTAATTCCAACTAATAGACCTTGCAATCTCACTTCTGGATTAAACACACATGTTAAGATTGTTTCTGACAATACCAAGCAGGAATCACATTGCACTCATTACTCGGGCACTACCAACTTGCACGCCTCAACTCCACAGGATTCACATCTCCTTTTCCCACTATGCCATCAACAAGCCCCACCCTCGTTTTATGGCAGGTCCATGTTCAGTGAGGCTGACAAAATGGTAAAAGTTCACTATGCAAGAGCAATTTATTTTACATTATATTACATAGAAGAACCCCATTATAAAAGCGGGAAACGAGGCATAGAAGGTCACCCCTCAAAATACCAGCAAACAGTACACATGATGGCAATACCCAAGCCATATTATTGCATTATCCATGCATTATGAAAATAGCATCCCATTGCATAGGATGACAGCCCACAGGGTTGCAGCACCACTTTGGCAATGTGCTCGTAGCCCTCCATTTCTGGAATATAATGTAATGACCATGGCATAGGCATCTGATCACAAAATCATTTCAATTTGCTGTCTTATCACAGGCAGATAATATGCACACCCCTGTATTAAGCTAGCAGTATCGCTGATCTATAAAGACAGATCCTCTGGCACTTACACATTATGCTGACAATTTAGATGACCATAATTGATGAAAACATCCCTGAGGAATGAAGTCGACTTCCCATGTCCATGTTTGGGATAGCCAGACTGAGCAAATGACATCCACAGCCATGAAAAACTGTATCTACACCAATGGACCTGTTACAAGATGGCCAAACACAAGGCAAAGTAAGGGCACCTACTTGAGCTTTGGCATATATTATCATCAGGCTAGTATGTTTTACCACACACTAATTGAACAGTTCCACGATGTATTATGTTACAATCAAGGCCTTATGTGTGGCCCATATGGACATTGATCAAGTCCTTGGCAAATGAAGGCAGAACCTTAACTGTATATTTGCTTTACGAACACTCTCTTTTCATAAGTAATATGTAGTGTTTATCTCATTAAGTGTGTTATCTTAGGTATCTCAACTGTATCTCAAATGTACTTGTATACATGTGTGCTTACTTATTACTTAACTTCTACTTTTCTTAATTATGACACGTTCTCTTTATAAATAGTTTTTGAAAACAAGTGGTACTGGACTGTGCTACTCTAATGTTATAATGTTACTTCATTGGAAAGCAAACACTGCATGTTTTGGTGTAGGATTTGAATGATCATCCACCATCCACTTTGCCTACCACAGAGAAACTAGACTAACTTCCTAAGAATGCATGAGTGTCCCTGAATATATTCTCACTCTAATGCACATGTGAACTCTCAGTAGCACCTCTGAGTAGCTTCACAACATAATTCAACATTACACCCTGAATGCGAGAGCCCACCCACCCAAGAGCATCTTCACATATCCAGACAGTCTTGCAACCCTGAGCATTAACACTGTGCCACATCTCATTGATCAAGGACAAGTACGGAGAACCGGAGCTAAAACGCCTGTCTCCTGGCAGAGGCAGTCCAGGTAGTTCCGCTGTGGATGGATTGATGAAACAGGAGAAATAACAGGCATCCAGCTGACCAAGGGAGCTTTAATGTGCAGTCAGCTGGAGTAGCACAACCCAAGAAGGAGAAGACGCTGCAGAGCCACCAGAGCCACTGGAGGAGCAGCCCAAAGGCCGGGAGGGGACACTGAGAAGCTCACAACTGACCGGAAAGCACCGGCAAGTGCCCTGAAGGTATCTGTTGCTGGGACAGTTGGTGGGACACCAGAAGGGCTGAAATGTGATGAAAGACAGGCCTGGCACCTGCACCAAATACCCTCCTGGGCCATCTTCTACATGGCAGTACTTGGCAGGGTAGTGAGCCAGGGTTGCTAAAGCAAGGAGAATTGGAAAGGACCCACACACATGAACAAATAAATCCTTACACCATCTTCTTTGTGGCAATACCTGTCAGGGTAGTGAACCAGGTTTGCCAGTTCAGGAAAGAGAAGAACAGCCAGGGGAAGGGAGTCACCCCCGCCCCCCACCTCCTTTGGTGTTGTGAACTGTGCGATTCAGAAGAGAGGCTAGGGAAAGGAATTAATTCCCCCTGGTGTTTAGAACTGCGAGGTAAATAATATGATAGGCCAGGGGAAGGGAGTCATTTTCCCTGGTGCTGTGAACTGTGAAACTGAGAATAATAAAGGCCAGGGAAAAGAGTAATTACCCCAGGTGTTGTGAAATATGAAATCAAAGCTAAAAGAGTGTGAGAACAAAGTCAAAGCAGGCCATAGGAAGGGAGTTATTCCCTCTGGTGTTTTGAAATGTGAAATTGAGAATAGGAAAAGGCCAGAGGAAGGGAGCCATTTCCAACTGAAAATAAGAAAGGCAAAGGAAAGAGAGTCATTCCCCCAGCTGTTGTGAACTGTGAAAGCAAAAGCTGAGAGAGTGTGAGAAGAAAGACAAATAAGGCCAGGGGAAGTGAGTCATCCACCTGGCATTATGAAATTGTGAAATCAAGTGAAAAGATACTTCACGGGGAGGGAGTCATTTCCACTGGCTCTGAGACCAGATACCTGGAGGAAAGGAGGCATTCTCCAGTAACCCAATAGCGAAGAAGCAACTATGGGCAACAAGGAATGTTGATGTTTGAACTGGGACTTTACCTTTCTCGTTTGAGTTGAGAACTTTACTACCTATTGTCATTATAACCTGGAACTTTGGTTTGTGCCTTGGAAAGGGATTGAGACATGGGGAAGGGAGTCATTCATTCTGGTAAAGATCCCACCTAACAACTGGAATTGTGATCCACTGTCCAGAAGAAGGGAGCCATTCTTCTGGAACAAGAACATCCACTAACTCTGTAGCTTAGTTATAAGTCTGAGGGACAGAAGTAGGATTTTGACACAGGATGGTGGACTATTGACTTACATGGAAAACTTGACCAAACCCTTAGTATTTTAGGTGAGGCAGGGAAAACCCTCTTAGATTTAGGGAAAGTGAGGTTTTATCTTTTATTTTCATTAATAAACATGTGTGTCAGTCTCGTCCTTCTGCACCCTTACAATCTCCCAACATCTCTATTAAACCAGCTTTCATGTGATATGCAATTGTGTGTACTATTCTTGTATGTAAAATGGGGCCAATTCATAAACAGTGGTAAATTCATGTTATGTTTGCTGGAATACAGCATAAAGACTATTGCTTTGAGATTAAAAAAAGATAGGGGGATTAGGTGGCCCTCATTACAAGTGAGCCGGTCCAGAAATAAAGGTGTAAGTAAAAAGTTACTGGCACCTTTTCCGGACTGACTCACTGTTAGTCTGATGGTATGGGTATGGAACTCCTGGCAGGCCTGACCTACCGGGAGTTCAGGCCCCCACCGTCAGGCTTTTCACTGAAGCACTGACACCATTACTAACAATGCTAATGCTTCAGGTTTCCCATTCCCACGGAGTCCTATTGGACTCCGTGGGAATGGGAAATAACCGTACTACCACCGCTTGTGATTTCCCGGTAGCAATTGTATATGAGGTGGCGGTAACAGTGTTACGGGGTTGCCGGTAACCTGCCTCCTACCAGCAGGTTTTACCGGCAACCTCGTAATGAGGCCATTATCATTTGCAAGCTTACATTTAGGGGGACAGTGTGGTGTTTAGTTGTATTTAATTATCTGGGATTTCGCTTAACAAATTGGGTTAGGAAGATTGAGCCAGTATTGACCAGTATTGACCAGCTACTTCATTTCAAGAGCAAATAGTATATGTATAGAATAATTTCGGTGAGGGCATAACATTAATGTAATGAGTAAAAGGCTTTTTAAGGCTTTTACATCTTCCATTAAGTTCTGTAAGGATATTTGGCGATAAGTGTGCAGAGTTTTCCCTTCTCTTCTCTGCCTGATTATCCGTGTTGTTGTGCACAGTAACGGCAGGAAGGAGGAAGTCAGATTTGCAACAATTGCAAATGTATAAGCGAAGCTATTGTTGAAGAGTAGGAGGATGAGAGATGATGGATTTCATTGGGACACGTCATAAAGAGGGCTGAGAGGAAAGTTTTAGTGGGCAGTAGCAGGGAAAAAGACAGAGAGACATCTTTCTGCACTACTGGGGAGAAGACCTGGCTGTGGGGTCTTGACTGAATGCAGATTCCTGTGTCCTGCTGCAGTCGACATTGGGGAGAGCTGGAAGAAAAACCTTTCCACTGGCTGAGGCAGTCCTATCTGAAAAAGCTGAGAATTCCAGGCAATGACCCCGGCTTGAGAAGGCAAGCGTTCCTTTTTGCTGGAGTTAAGCCAAGAGAGCCACATTCACAGAGAGAAGCCTCTGAACAGATAAGGTAATTACCTAACTGGGGGAGCTGTGTGTGTGCACGGAAATATGCAGTCAGTGTAGAAAAATGAAAGTCCCGTGCGTGTCTTAATCAAGTGCTAATGTTGCAATTTAAGTTCTGTTCTCCGCCACTATAATTGCAGTGTGTCATAGAAAATGCTTTGATTGTTCCATTTTATTGCTGTAAAGAATGAGATCATGTCTAAATGCAACTTTTATAATACAGAAAATATTTGAAAACAGACGGGTGGTTTATTTTCTATTTACCATTACAATGCCAATGATGTGGGGAGATTTTTAAACAGTGCAATGGTCATTTTAAGACAGATGTGTGTATGTCAGAATCAGTATGAATAATTGTGAGTAACTGTAGCATAACTTGTTGGAGGTACATGAGCCAACGGGAAGAGAGACTCTCTGAACATAGCTCCCTACCGTATATAAGGTAGTGGAAATTACCACAAGACTACCACATATAGCTCTCTGTCGTAAATAAGTCAGTGAGTTTGCCCATGGTGGCGCACCAACACTATCACTGGAAATTGTGGTATCCCTAGAATGCAGGTCTGAGGTCTCTCTAGTGATCACACGAAAAATCTAAGCGAAGATAAGGGATTCTGGACATTGGGGCCACAAATAAAACAATGGAATTATGCTCACCAAAATACCACCAACCACGTATACCAAATAAGCAGGTCTGGGTGCTGAAATAATGCATGTCCATTGTATTATTGTTGCACATGGCCAAATCTGAATACAAAGAGTGATTATTGCTAAGTTATTTTTCGGCGGTAATAAAATACCGTCAGGCCCCAAATCTCCACAAAATACCCTACATATTTATGGTGCGTTGCAGGCCGGGAAAGTGATCATAGAATACCTACTGGGCGTGGCAAGCGTGTCTCACACTGCCATTTGCACATTAAAGGGAACCCATTTTATAATAGCAGTGTGCCACTAAAAACGAATTTCAGAATGTCACAAAGGGAAACCACAATCTCAGATCTAGTGCAATATTTAGAGGCAAAGTTATTTGCACATGGGAATTGGTCTTCGAATACCACGTTAGAATGGAGTAACCGCATTCAAGGTGAGGTGCAGAAAGAAAAACTAGACAATATTTTTGCAGAAGGCAGCATAATTCAGGTCTGCCTTACAAGATTATTGAATGCAGCCGATAAAAGTGCAGAGAAAGACTGTTTAATACGGCTATGCGGCAAAATATGGTTTATTTTAAACAAGTCACTGCGAATGCAAGAGAATGATACTCAGCTAATTAACAGGTTAAAGACTGAATTAGATGGGGCAAGTAAAAATCAGGAAATGTTGAGAGCAGAATTGGATGTATGCCAAAAAGACATGCAATTAAAATGCAGAGACTTTGATACTCAGTTATCCAAAAGCAAGAAACAATTTGAAGATAGTGAGCAAGAATTGACACACTTAAAAGCCTTAGTGGATCACATTAGGCAGGATAAAGATGAGGTTGTTTCAGAAATGCAGATTTTACAAAAAGAACATTGCGAAAAAGAAGGTGATCTCCAGAGTGCAGAACAAGAAATGATTAAAATGATCCAAGAAAGAGACAAGAGAAATAAAGAGTTCAATGAATGCCAAATGCAAATGTGCGATATGCAGGAGGCAATTAATAAAATGAGTGATGAAAATAATTATTTGCATGATGAAGCCAACAGACTCCTTAAAAAGTGTAGGGACTTAGAACAGCAAATGTGCATTCCCAGGTCCCAGGAGAGGCGGCAGGGTACCACATTCAATGGAGTGGAGGTGAATTCTAGCTCTGCCCAAAGAGCTAGTGCCCCAGTGACAGGACCGGTGACTGAACTTGGTTGCAGTGCCCTTGGGGGATTTGATACTCCCATTGGGGGCAGCCACCAATCTCATACACCTGAAAACAGGATTGAATCACAAAATAGTGCAATTCCATGCATTTCAACAAGTAGCCCCATAAAAATAATGAAATCCATTAAAGCCCTGATCAAACCATTTAAAAAGGGAGGTGAATGCTGCATTGAGGATCACTTAGAAGCGGTGCATGACATTTTTAAAGCACTCCAGATACCTAAGGAACAGTACAGACAATATTTTCATTTAACTTTAGATGCCCCGACGGCCAGCATCATAAGGGGATTAAATGAACAGCAGAATATGACATGGCTGGAGTTTGAAAAAGAAATTAGGCGTCATTTTTCTCCTTTTCAGTCATTGCAGGAGGCAAAGAAAGTCGCGTACACTATTACTGCTGGACCTAATACATCACCTCGCCAATTTTTACAAGACTTAAAAAGAGCATTCTCTCGCTTTGATGTATCTTTTGACTCAAATTCCAATGAGTTTAAAACCGCATACTTCTATGGGCTACAGAAAGACATCATATCCCAATTGGTCCGTGAATTTGACCGTGACAAGTCCCTTGAATGGATTGTACATCAAAGCACTAAGCTATATGAGGTACTCTATTGTCAGGGTAGAGAAAGTGATAAAATGAAAGATACTAGGCCTAAATCTAAAGAACCCTCAGCCACAGTAATGGAAATCAGGTCAGCCAAAATGTCCCTTGAGTCTGCTCAAAGCCAAGGTAAAAATAATGTGACACCTGAACAAAGGGGTAATCAACAAAGATCGCCATTTCCTGTACCAATGTTCCAAACACATGATCCTAGTAATAGAGAGAGCTACATCAGCCCTAGATATTTAGGGGATAGACCCCGGGTAAGATATCGGCCTGATATGGCAGGTATGAACAATAACCAGAGACAAAATCAAGATCAAAGAAATGATGGTCCCTACCAGTCATTGGGGACACAGAGTAGGTTTGATCCCAACACCATGATATATGGTAATCAGGATAGGCCCCGATATGTGGATCGATTTACTGATAACGGAAATCAACATAGGGGCCAGTACCCACAATCTGAGAGACAGGACATGAGGCAAAACGTGAACTACAGTCCACGCCAGTACAATGATTCCCCACCAGGGGACTATAATCAAAGGATGGGTGCAACCCGCTCCCCTCCACAAATGAATCAAGAGTTCAGAAACCATCCCAACCGGTATCAATCACCTGAGAGGTATCAGAATAGATCCAGTCAGGGGGAAAACAACCAATATCGACCTAGGCCACAGAAAGAGGATCCTAGAGAGATGGAAAGGTTCCAGTGCCTTGAGGCCCAAGTGAAAATGTTAGCTGAGCAAATAGGAAAGCTCTATACAGCGCAAAAACAACCTTCCAAAGAGGGGGCTGATGGCAGTAGCAATGACCGGGGGGCTTCCGAAAAGTGACTAAGTACTCATGATAATCGCAGTGCCAAAATGACAGATTGCTCTGATATAATTTTGCATGACAACTCTGAGGTGACTAATGGATTAAAAATGAAAGTACCAGTAAATGAAATTGTGATAGAAAGTGCAAATACTTTTAAAAAAGAGGTACGGTTTAACTTAGAGCTAAATAAAACAGTAAAGATTTGCACAAATGAAAAAGAAACATTAGGAATTCCAAAAGAACAAAGGGACAGATTTAAGAAAAATGACTCATGCATGGGGAATACCAGTGAACAGGGAGTAAGTGGGGATGCCATAGCTCCTTCCCTGGGCAAGCAAAACAATGACCAAACACAGACAGAAAAAGGAAATACTCACAAGAAGGGTACAAGTCAATCACCTGAAAAATTCTTTGAGCCACATATTTTTGAAGAGGCTGAAAGGGCTGGTATTACACTAAATGATCACAAATGCATAGAATTAAAAAATGACAAATTGCTGAATGATGTTGTTACACATGTTCAGTTGGGAGGTTGTAATGTGGTCTCTGATGTTACCCAGATGGATGGGCGAACAGTGGCCACACTCCAAAAAACCTCTGAACATGGAGAAATGAATAAAATATCTCGCACAGAAATGGGTAAAAAGGAGGGAAAAATGTCTTTTCATTTACCAATGTGCTTAACCAAAAGTGAAAAAGACCTGAGAAAGGTGAGCCCTGAAATCAGTAAGAATTCACATTTCTTATGTGTATTAGAGGAAGTTGAGGACAGATATTATGCACCCATCACTGTAGAAGAAAAATGCCACACCTTTGCTATGATTGACACTGGCGCACAGGCCACAATTATGTCCAAGGAGCTGGTAAAGAGTATCAATGAAGGGAGGCCTCCACAGAGTCAGATCACAGTGAAGGCAAATCAAGGCCCAGTGCATAACTTTAATAGGGAGGAGGTGCCCATCATAGGTGTAACTGAGGTTGACATAAAAATAGGAAAGCACAGAATGAAACAAGAGGTATTGGTCACATCTATTTGTGAAATTCCATTTCTGATGGGGACAGATTGCCTGAAAAGATTGTCTCCTCTCATAGATGGGGTGAATGGAGTGCTGTGGTCCTTAACCAAAAAACCATTGAGGCCTAAGAAACTAAAATCACAAAACAGCAATATAAAAGAATGTCACACCGTTGCCAAAACAAATGATGCTGTGGAGGTATATCTCCAGAATAGCTGCATACCTAGTGTCACTGTTATATTAATGTGTCAAGACAAAGATCAGAGCGACAATGAAAAACTACCTGTACAAATATACTTGGACCCAAGGAAAGATTGGCAGACTGCTATAGATGAGCACACATTACGTTTTTACTTAAAAGAGAATACATGCAAACAGAATATTGTTCCTAAAACAGATTCAGAAAAACACATTACCACTCTGGCAGAAATACACCTGGAAGATGAGCAACCATGGGTTCACGTTGGTATAAATGATTATCTTAAAACAATAAAAGCCACTTTAGCGCTTGAACATGAAAGGAGTTTCATTAATGAGAAATTGTTGCAAAAAATTATGGAGAGGGAAGAAATCCCGAAATTTAGGATTAAAAATCAATATGTTTCTGGGTTGGACAGTCCAGACTTTGAAAACCGAATTACAGGCAGATGCATGCTTAAAATTAGCATTGGGCAGAAAACAATTTACCATAATGTATGGATAGTGAATGGAGCACAAAATGAATTTTACATGGGCAATGACATCATGCACAGAATGTGTATGGTGTTAGATTTCCTTAATCAAAAAATATGGTCACGCCTAGGTGGGCCGGCGCCTGAATTTGAAGACAAAAGAAGGGCTTATCATTGTGCACAACTAGTTCCTTATGCAGTCGAATTACAGATGAGGAAAAATACTATTATTCCTGCATTTACAAAACAGTTTGCAATAACACTGAAATGCAAAAATGGGCAGCAGATGAAAGGCTCTGATGCATTTGTATGCCTGAATGAATCCATAAAACAGCAAGGCCTGGATTATGAATACATTCCATTGGTAGACATTGGTGAAGGATCTGTAAAAATCATGGTAAATAATAAAGGTTGTCAGGACATTCATTTAGAGGAAAGCTCCCCATTAGGAATGGCCATACAAAAATCACATTATACGGCAGATTTAAATAACATGGTGATTGGGAATATTCCTGAAAAATATGTATATGCCAAGGGCGAGTTGCCAGAACACCTGGACTCTCAGCCCAAAGGAATATTTAAAATTCATTCTGTGTATCCTTATGATTCAAATGAGACAGTGTGCTGCCATCAAGAGGATTGCATAATATTTAATTTAAATGAAAATGAAACAGGAAATCAGCCCATTGAAGTGGAAGCTGATATGCCAAAATATTTGAAAGTGGCAGCTCTACAAAAAGACACAGCCACACAGTTAGAGGAAAGCGCTGAGATTCCTTTACCAGAAGAGTTTCCAGAATTTTCCAGAATGGTAGAAGAGCAGATCTCCTTAGCGGATGCATGTGACAGCGATGAGGATCGACGCAAACTGAGGGAAATATTTATGGAGTTTAAGGATGTATTTGCAAAAGATGCTTATGATTGTGGTTTAACTGATTTACATGTGGCCACACTACCAGAAGGTTGTAGCAGAAATCCAGTGTTTGTACGCCAGTATAGACTACCGCTGGCATGTTTAGAATCATTGGCAGAGATTATTAAAAATTTGGAATCACGGGGAATAATTAGGCCCATTCATAGCACATCCAATACGCCTATTTTAGGTGTGTTAAAGCCAAATGGTCAATGGCGGCTGTGTGCAGACTTAAGAGAGTTAAATAAAAGAGTACCAGTATCTAGATGGCCACTACCATTCATTGATCAGGGCCTAGCTCAGATACATGGTTCAAATGTATTTACCACGTTAGATCTCACATCTGGATATTGGTGTGTGCCATTGGCAGAGGAGATACAACACCTATTTTCCTTTACATTTGACAGGACTCAATATGCCTGGCTTAGAGCTCCGTTCGGGTACATCAATAGTGGGAGTGAATTTGGCATATTTTTGAGAAAGGCCATGCCAGATGCAGCGGAAAGAGGAACAATAGTTTATGTGGATGATGTCTTGATAAAAAATGAAAAGCTTAAAAGCCATTTTGATGAAATAAGACATGTGCTTGGCCAATTGCAGAAAGCAGGCGCCAAAGTATCTTTGCAAAAAGCACAATGGTGCAAGAAAAAAGTGAACTTTCTAGGGCATGAAGTGACTGAACATGGGCTAAATCCACAAAGGAAGAAAATAGAGGCCATACAAAGATTAAAAGATCCTAAAAATGTGAAAGGAGTAAAAAGTTTATTAGGGATGACAGGCTATAACAGAAAGTTCATTGAGAATTATGCAGAAATCACTCAACCATTGACTAAACTGCTTAAACTAAATACTCCCTGGAGATGGGAAAGAGAGCAGTCTGATGCAGTGGCTAGATTGAAGGAATGTCTTGTAAAGGCACCATGTTTAGCATACCCCATAAAGGATAGGGATTTCTTTATAGAAATAGGCTTTTCTGAACATTGTATGTCAGCAGTGTTATCACAAAAACACGATTTGAATCACAAAACCATTGCATATGCAAGTAAGGCATTTTCCCAAGTTGAAATGAAATTTAATGAATGCGAAAAGGCCCTATTAACCACTGTGTGGGCGCTACAACATTTCCGCCCCATTGTTCAGGGAGAAAAGGTGATTATTGAAACAAATCATCAACCTTTGCAATTTTTAGAGAGTAAAAGAATTAGATCAGGCAATCTAGCACAATCCAGAATCACTTCATGGACGCTGGCATTACAAGGTTTTCCCGTAGAAGTAAGATATGGACAAAATAAAAAGAGCCCAATTGCTCAAGGGTTAGCTGACTTACATGACTGTGCAGCTGAACAAATAACAAATGAAATGGATGTGGAAGCTAGTTTACAGGGATTTGAACAATCACCACACAAAGCTTTTGATGAAAAAACATGCAAGGATTTGCCAACTGTATATGTGGATGGTTGTGCTTTTCACATTGAAAATGACAGTAATAAACAATTAGTGGCAGGAATAGGAAATGTCTGGTTGAAATGTGAAGGCGTTCCTAGTATAGGGATGAGGATTGGAGATAGGAGCAGTCAGGTGGCGGAATTGGCAGCCATCTATAAAGCAATTGCTACTGCAGTTGATAAAAAGTTCAGTGAAATTGTCCTGGTGACTGATTCTGACTATGCACGGAATAGCTTTGTGGAGTATTTGCCTGGTTGGAAAGCAAGAGGCATGGTTACATACAACAAAAAGCCACTTAAACATGGAAAAATGATACAAGCCATAGACAAATTGGTGTCAGAAAATAATTTAACAATATACTGGAGAAAAATTCGTGGGCATTTAAAAACACCAGGAGAGGATAAGGAGGGAAATGATAAGGCAGACCATCTGGCTAAGATTGGGGCTGTGATGGGAGAATTGCTACCTATTGATTATTTAATGGGTGAAATACAAATTGATGCAGTCACACGTTCTAAAGCACCAAAGGAGGTAGATCAACCGGTGGTGCAGTGGAGTCATGACACGCCAGACCAAGATTTGATTGAGGCACAAAAGAATGATCAAATTTTGGGAATCTATTATAATCATTTGATAGATCCTGAACAAAATCCTTTAACAGAAAATGATTGTAGGGGAAAAGAAGAGTTGAGGGTGTTATTAAAGAACAAAACACGAATTAGATTACAGGATGGGCTCATGATTAGAGAGTCCATAACAGGGCAAATACAGTGGGTAGTACCCCTTTCATTCAGAGGACTAATGCTACACCATGCACATGATGCCATAACTGCAGGCCATAGAGGTTCACAAAAGACATTAGAAATACTAAAAGATTATGCTTACTGGCCACATATGTCCCAAGATGTGGAATTATATACTAGAGGATGTCTAGTATGCGCCCAATTTAAACCTGCTTCACCAATGCATAGAGCACCATTGATGAAAAGAGGCCTAACTCTCCCATGGTCAGATTTGCAAATAGACTATGTAGGTCCTTTAAAAAGGTCGAGCAGGGGACACCGCTATATTTTGAGTGTGGTATGTTTGATGTCAAAGTGGATTGAGTGCATTCCCGCACCAGATTGTAGTGCGCAAACAGCAGCCACATTGCTGGTGAACCATGTGTTCTCAAGGTTTGGGTTGCCACAAAGAATTGAGTCAGACAGAGGAAGTCATTTCACAAGTACTCTAATGAGTAAGGTATGGCAAATACTAGGTGTGAAAAGGAAACTACATATCGCATATCGGGCGGCGTCTTCAGGTACAGTTGAAAGAAGCAATAGGTCTGTTGTGGATATTTTAAAGAAATTTGTGGCAGAAGCAGGTTCCAGCTGGGATTTGCGTTTACCATTGGTTTTGATGGCAATCAGGTCGACTCCTGCCAAAGCAACAGGTGTTAGCCCCCATGAGGTCTTAACAGGTAGGAAAATGGTGTTACCACAACACCTACTATACAGAACACATGAGCAAACTCTAGTGAGTGCATCCACAGTTCATGAATATATTGATGAACTGAGGAGGCATTTGCAACATGCATTTGCTTTTGTGCAGAGAAATCTGGAAAGAGCTGCTGACAGTGCTAAGTCATATTATGACAAAAAGACATCAGTAAAGGAATACAATGTAGGGGATCAGGTGTACAAGTTTCATTTTGGAAAAAGTAAACAGAAAAATTCTAAATTTCTGGCAGCCTGGCAGGGGCCATTTCGAATTATAGATAAAGTCTCTCCTGTAGTGTATAAAATTTTGAAAAATGAAGGCGAAACAGCAATAGAGCAGTTTGTCCATGTAAATCAAATCAAACCATGCCATCCCAGACATGAGATCAGGCAGCTTGAGCATGTGGAAACGGATAGAGTCCCTTGAGAAAATAAATGGGTGTGATCAGGAGGCAGTGACAAAGAAGTTAAAAAAAAGTTGATTGTTATGATGGCACATAAACACTGTAATATATGTGAAAATATATAATATAAATAAATAAATAAATAAATAAATAAATAAATAAATAAATTAATAAATAAATGCACATATAACGGAAGCTCGTGGTTGGTGTGCAGAGAGAAAGTGTATTAAATATTGAATGCTGTTTTATATGTGTTTGTTTTCTTTTAACTTGTGTTTAATTTCAGAAAAAAGAAAAAAAAAAAAAAAACGAAGTATTTTTACCAAGCATGTTTTATTTTTGGCAAAAGGATGAAGTTAGTATTGTGCTATGTACTTAATCTGTTTATTTTCTATTTTGATTTAGACAATTAACATTATTTGGTCGGAGGTTCCGGGATCAGAGGCCACGGGAGACGATGGAGTCCTGGAGTCCCCTGGATGAAGACCAAAAGATGCCTGCCTCCAGGTGGAGGTGAAGACAAAATAACCGGAATGCCAAAAGAGATGACTACTGTGGATTCAAGATTGCCAAGATGAAAGAGTACTCGAATGAACCGAATAACATCGCTGGTCGGGACATACCAAAAGAGACAAAGCAAAAGTTCCGGCATATGAAGTTCCACGTATTTATTATTTTAATTATTTATTTTAACTTGTTATATTACTTATTTGTTTTAGTTAGTTGTTTTATTTCATTATTTTTAATTGACTTGGAAAATTTAAACTTAAAGTAATGCCACTTACACTGAGAAGGCAAATGTGGAACATTTTATGAACTGATGGACTCAGATGAAATGTTGATTGCAAATTTTCATTGATGCACATGAATATTCATTTTGTTGGATTGCTATATTGTAAAAAAAAAATAGAACAAGTTGTTTTTAGGAATTGGCTTGGATTATAGCCAAGTTCTAAAAAAAAAAGGAGGGTATATGTAAGGATATTTGGCGTAAGTTCACACCCCATTTTAGTCCACTTGCTTGACAGAGAGGAGGGGTGGAACGCATTTTTCATTTCCATCCCCTCCCTTTGCCTCTGTCTTACAAATGCCCCAGATTTGCATAACCATGCATTTTCATGCATGTGCAAATGCTGCGGGTTTGTGCCCGTCAGCTTTATGCACCAGCCTCAAAGAGGCAGACTACTTTGGGATACATTGTAAACACTGCATGCCATGTGGACATGGCAAGCAGCATTTACTTCATTTGCAAGGCAGAGAGCAAAAGTGCAGGGCAAAAGGGGGCGTTCAAGCTGTCCCCTGTGCACCACCAAATTACGTTGTGAACTCAAATATGAGCCCCAATGTGGTACTTCCACAAACAGTACTATTGTGTATTTTGTCTTGATTTTTTTAGCCACAGAAAATGAATTGGCTTTCTGTAAGATGTAATTGTCCCATCCTTTAATTCCTGCTCATGAAGGGGCAGAAGTGGGACACCCTTTTTATGTACTGTTTGCCACAATACAGATCACTGATAGAGTGGGATGGAAGGGCAAGGATGATATGTCAATAACACCTGGGCCTACAAACTAGACACAGGCAAAATGGACCATCACATGGAAATAGATAGCATGGGAGTGTGTGATTGCTTATTTACAGCACCAACACCAGAGTGGGGGACAAATCACGCCCCTACCTATTACACTAAGTTCAAAATAACACAGCTGGGAACGTGTCACACCATCACTCACAACAATTAGATGGACAGGAAAGAAAAGTGAAAATATGCCTCCCTTTAGGACAACTGGATACATAGAACAAGAATTACAAGGACTAAGAGTCATATAACCCACTAACCCTATGTTCAAATCTCTGCATACCTAACTCACACGAAAATCCACGCAGCCATCTTCTCGCTCAGCAAACTGCACGCACTTCACCACATTGCAACAACAAACAAACAACACATAAACCGCACCAACAGCACACGAGGTCTCGCATCGGTCCGATATTCACACCAAAACTCAGCGCACCGTGAAAACCGAACTGAATCCTCCAACAACACACCACTTTGTCACTTTCCTATTCTCACTTCACCCGACTAACCCATTCCCGCCTTGTTGTGTTGCAGATCCGCCTGAGCACTTGGGGACCTATTCCATTAGTGACAGTGCATGGTGCAAATACCTTTAACATTAACATTAACAATACCATATTTTCCTGCAAAGTTGTTAACCTACTTTCCATCCCACACACATGTGCCATGCTAGTGAACAGTGCATTTTCTATCAGCCTCTCATTCCTGATCATGGAACACAGAGATTAAACACAATTTTTGTGTGCGGTTTTCTCCAATCTCAAGTTCGTTTTGCAATGTGACTTAAATCATTTTCGCAGAGTTGCAGCACTCAACTGTGTGTGCTACGTTTAACCATTCTTAACTTTAACTTGTGCCCAATATATACTTTAAACACGTGTAATACTGGTGAAATAGCCAGACTATTCACAGATAATCAACTCAAGTATGCTAATTGACTATGTTCATAAACAATTGTCTTCTTTTTAAAGTGCAACCCATTGCTATGCAGATGTAATCATACTTTACTTTTATAGGTAAAATACAAATAGAATTCCACCTTATTTGTATAAATGTGTTGGGCAAATACAAACCTACATCAACATTAGGCAGATAGTGTGACTTAAAATTGAATAATGATATGCGGTGGAATTTGTTGCTTGCACTCTGAACTAACAATGGATATTTGAAAGTATGCCTTTCTGAGGAATACATCTCTCTTCAACAGAGAGGCTACTTCCAACCCCCCATAAACAAAATCCCTCTTTGCGCCCCAAAGTAATTTTCCTAGCCCCTGACTGCTGCTCATGGAGTCAGAGTATCAGATTGCTACACCACACTGTGTATGTACTGGTTTACCCAATCACATGTTTTCTTCAACATTGTTTAAAAGCTTTCTGTGGTGAGCCACTTAACCACTTGTGTATACTCTACCCATTCCTAAGTGTAAGACCATAAAAAGGTAGGCATTTTAAACACTGTCGACATTACATTTCCTGCAGTAAACTCATAAGGATAATTTAGTGGTGATAGTGTCCTCTTGTCGACCAACTGCAGATATATGGTAAATTCTACCCTTTATGCTGCGATTTTAAGTGCACTTTGAACTAAGGTGTACGACATTAAAACAAGTCTCCTGTTGGACAAATCCGTTTGTACTTACTCCCCCTGTTACAGATGTGTATGTTTGTAGCCTGTTATGCTGGATATCCTTATATCCTCTCTCTCTCTCTCTCTCTCTCTCTCTCTCTTTCTCTATCTCTCTCTATGTCTCTCTCTCTCTTTCTCTCTCGCTAGTTGGGCTCTCTCATTTCTCATATCAAGCCTTTGGTTTCCCTGGGTCTCCTGTCGCTGCACTTTCAGCCAACGTCCAATTGATGAACATATGGTTAATCTTCAACCAGTGAATCTATTCCTTCTATGGAACCATCACGCCTCTGTAACTTCCTCCTCTCTTTCCTTCTCCAGGTTTCCTCCCTTGCTTCAGAATCCATTACTAAATGGCATCACTCAAGTGTTCTTTGACTTCTTAGTACTGCTTGCTATACTTTTCGCATCTCTCTTTTTCTAGATGTGTTCTTTATTTCCCTTTCTGGAATTCTCTATTTTGATTTTTTCTTTAGCTTGTTTTCCTTTCCTGAGGTACACTATTCCTATCATTCATCTGGGAGTTCTTCCTTCTCTCTCTTTTCTGAACTCTACCCCTTGCTTCTTTTCCCTGGGCCTCACTCCTCCCTTTTCTATGAATTGCTCTTCCCCATTCCACTCTTAGTAATATTGAAGGTGTCTCCCTTCTCTTGGCTGGTTTACTCTTCCTTTCTCCTCACACCAGCTTCCACTTGTGTTCTGTATTCGCCTATCTCATACTCTTTGTCAGTCCAACTTAACATTTCTTCTCTTCTCTTTTATCTCCATGCATACCCTCTTACATCCATCTGATTTTCCTATATCTTCTACCACATTTGTTCTTGGAACTTGTTCCTCTGCTCACGATCTATCGGGTTTCCCATTGTAGGTCCTTCTGGCTCTGTGTATTTTCCTTCATGCTTCTTCTTCATCCTGACATTTGCTGCACCTTCCAATATAACCACAAAACATTCACCAGTCCATTTGCAGGCCCTTGACCCCACTTTCCTCCTCTCTATTATTCTGCAAATTAAGTCATGAATCTTCATGTCATATTCTTTTTCTCCTCTTTTAGTTGTACCTCCCAATATTTGGGTTTGTCCTTGCTGCTTTCTTTCTGTTTCTTCATATCATTATGCTCACATCTTGAATTACCTCCTCCCAATCTCCTTGCTCACATCCTCTAGTTGGCTTTGAGGATATGACCGTTTGTTCTTTGGGTATCCTTGGCTCATCCTTACTCCATCCTGAGCTCTCACTTGGCTCTGGACTTTCAGCTTCTTCACCCTAAAAGGTCCCTGATCTATAAGGAGGGCTTTCTGGCTTTGCTGGACTTAGTTGTCATCTCTCTAAGGATCTCCTGGACCATGTCTTCTGCATCACTGGAGCATACCAGCAGAACAGCACCCTTTGCACTCTGTTGTCTCTTTGGTGTTTCATTGGGAGCAGGGGGGCATTTAAAAGTTATGGCGCTAGAGTGAAAGAAATGTTCTACTGCATGTTCAATGGGATATTGTTTTTTTACAGATTAGTAGGAAATTAGATTGATTTAGAAACACACTCTTGTCCACCTCAGGGTCCCAACATTTGTATGTATTTGAAGTTCAGTGTCATTTTGACCAGAAACGACTTACATGGGAAGCATACAGGTTTCAGAGGCAGTCCCGGGGTTGGTTGCTTTAACAATATCATATGGGTATGTGGAGATGAGTGACTAATAGATGAGGAAGAGACAGTGGAGTGCAGAACAACCTTGACATGTGCAACATAGAGGCAACACATAACCAGATACAAATAGTCTATTGAGAAACATTGATTTATAACACATGTTGACATGTACATAATAATAGTATTAGAGGTGGAATACAGAATGGAGTGCTGAGTAGAGTTAGGGAAGTGAGTTGAGGAGGGTGGGGGAAGATTATTTGCAACACCGAAGATGACTTTTACGTTTGAACTTCAATCGTTTGAGAAAATATGTAGTTTTGAGTTCAGTGTACAGTGTTTTGCAATGGGAAGTGGCATTGAAGGAGAAGGAGCCGAAGCTTCATGGGGCACATGGATATGTCAAGGAGAGAGGCAGTGTGTAGAGTAGTGGAAAGAGAAATGCAATCAGTGGGGTGGAGGGGCAAACATATGAATTGATTTGAAAACAAGAACAAGGCAATTAAAGAGGCTATGTGCAAAGGTAAGAGAGATACAATGTAGATTGTAGAGTGTAGAGGGTTTGGGTGGTAATTAATATGCGAACAGTAGTCGAATGAATAGCACTTAGCACATGAATAAAGATGGTGGCATGATGAGTAAGGTGGGGCACATTGATTTGATGTTAATAAGGTTATGTCTGCAGATGTTGCAGTGGTAGTAACTAACTGTTACAATTTAGGTGTTAAGCATAAGGGCATGTAGTGACATCCTCTGATGAATGGCTGATGGACAGTTGGTGATTTGCAAGGTGGTAGGAATAGAAGAAGGGAAGGAGATAAAGACTTGAGTGCAATCGGCTTAGCACTGTTAATGAAGGTTAAATGAGGGTGTAAGCTTGCCTAAAAAAGAGTAGCATGTGGCCAACGATTAATTCATTTGGTCAACCTGCAGGAGTGGAGTGGAGAAAATTGCCTTGTTATCCCAGAATAGGGAGAAAGAGGTATCAGAGATGTACACGGTGATCCAAATGGGCTCATTGCCACTGACAACTATTGAGGAGAGGATTTGCTGAAAGTGAAAACGCCAGCTGAGAGATCAAGGTTGCATAACATGGATTAGAGATGGGAGTCCTGGCCCGCTATTAGCTGATTCAAGATATGGATGAGAGCTGTATCTTTGAATCTTCTTCTCCTAAAGCCAGATTGCAGGGATCATAGATGGCGTGGGGCAGAAGATAAATGATTATTTGTTTGGGGAAGATTTATATATGTCCAGGATCTTGGGCAGGAAGAAGAGAGACATATCTTATTCAATTTAATGAAACACCTGGTAGTATTGGTAAAGATTTGAAACTTCTGCCAGTATTCGAGCCACATTCCAAACAAATGTGAAGGTCTCTGGTGACAAAAAACTTAATACAATTAAATGTCATTCATCTTCTGAAATAAAAACAATACAAGTGTACCTTGCCATGCCCTGAGTAGATTCAGAAACACGATTAGTGTTCTCAAGACTGTTGTGCCTTCACATGTTAACCCAATGCAAAATTATTTATTCACGTGTTGTCTGCTCTGTGTATTTGCTAATGGTTCTATGTTCATTCATTCCCAGTTTTATTTTCACTGCTCGTTTTGCCGAAAATTCTTTGACAAACAAATTCATCAAATGTTTTCATTTATTTATTTATTTTTATTTGGGAGGGCAAACTCCCCCTCTCCTATTATTTATTCCCTATACTTCACCTGCTAATTTTTATTTGCCATTCCCTACCCCACCTCTTATACGCCCTTACTCCCCAGCCCCTCCATATTTCTTGATAATTATTTTATGGCAAAAGATTTTCAGCAAAATGTGCAGTGAAAAGGAAATGGACGATGGCTGAACGTCGTACCGTGCCAATGGCTTCCACATATGGAGAAGCAGGGGGTTCGCCTTTAGTCCCAGTTTTAGAAGCTTAAGACTAGAAACAAACTTGTCCTGACTCAGATTGCGGGTCATCCGTTGAGCACATTTCTGCACCGTCTAGTAAACCTGAACATGTAATTGCACACACACACATGATTTCCACAATAAGATCACTGATGACGCAACCATCTCTTTTGTGACATTCCAGCCATTTTGGTAGGGGAATTATCAACACCTGCTTTTATCTTGAAATCATTGAGTTCACTGAAATTCTAATTTGCCATCAAGTTCAAGAAAAATAGTTCAATGCATATCCTGCAGTATTGTGATATAAAACTGCATATGAATATAAAAAGTAGAATGTATTGGACATCCATCAGCATTCTAAATTATGAGTGAGTAATTATGTTCTTACAAAATTAATAAGCACTGACTGGCAGGAAACCGCAAAGTCAGAAATGATTACGGCTAAGCAAATTGGAAGCTCTTTTGGCATTTCGTATAATCCTGATGGATAGATTCAAGTCTTAAATTCAGTGGCAGTCAGTTGATCAAAACTGGCCCCAAAACATTTCATGTCATTGATAGATTTTCAATAGTGTATGTTCTCCTTGATAAGGATCATGCAGTGCTGTAATATATATTCAACTCTTGCTGGGAAGCGTTTATCCTTCTTGCAATGGACTTAAGCAGCAATCGGAAGTCACAGCAAGAAACTCCTCCTTCTACGACATGGACAATATTTGCCTCTTTGGCATTAATTCTACAGCTTCATTGTGAGATAGATGTCACTGGTTTATCAAGACTCAAAGTGCGAGTGACCAAACTAGCATACACTACCCTGTCAGATGTAGCATTAGCACCCTGGCTGGCACCCAGAGCCAATGAAAATGCTCGGAACGCCGGCTATATTCGCAAAGGTAAACCCGCGTTCAGAGCAATTTCATTAAGTGCCGGGCGCTTCCCTTGCCTGCTCCCCCTTCCCACTCACCTTAGCACCCGTGTAGTTTCCTACACAAGTGATAATGGTGTCTTGTTTTCCCCTCCAACAAAATTAAAAAAGAACCATGCCTTTCCTGTGCTGCACCGGGCCGCGCAGTATTGTTTCTCCACAGTCCATTTTCATGTTGATGACGTTACAGCTATGAGCAATGAAAATGGACGGCGCCTTTCAGTAGCATGCTGCAGCCCGGTCGGGGACCCAGGAAAGTTTAAAAAATATATATATATACTTTAGCACCCGTGTAGAAAAATACATGGGTGCTAATGGCAATAGGCCCCTCAGCGGCAGGATGATCCTTTCGGTAATGGCACTGTTGCCCTCGTTAAGGGACCCTCACTGCACTCAGGACCTTAACTTAGGTAGCAGGCCATTACGTACAGGGAATGGGCCGCCGCCTCGTGCATATTGCCTCAATATTTGCTATATCTAATAATACATGGCATTGAGAGTGGCATTGAATTGTGCTAGTTTAGGTTCCAACCAAACTCTGAGGATTTTAGCAATAGCAAAGGGAAAACACATGTCTCTGTAAAGGAGCTGTAGATCCCCCAAAGATAAACAGCACATTTAATGCCATGGGCCCTCATTATGACTCTGGCTTTAACCAATAGCAGTAAGTAACAATCCTCACAATGGAATCAGTAAGTAACAATCCTCGCAATCACCTTCCAGTCCAGGTTTGTGAGTGGGTGAACCTAGCAGAGGGCCAGAAGACATTAAGCCCTCTCAACCCTCATTGAATCGGGTATGTGGAGTAGATGGGGGAGAGTGTGTGAGTGTGTGTGTGTGTGTGCTTGTGTGAATGAATGAATGAATGAATGAATGAATGAATGAATGAATGAATGAATGAATGAATGAATGAATGCATGAATGAATGGCTCCTAATTGCATCTGATAGGCATGGAGATAAGTTGCTTTCTGGACTCCTACATCCCCTTGAAGGTGTACGATGATTGTCAGTTGGTTCAGTGTGTTCTTAGATTCAGGGGATAATCTGACAAACAGAGAGGATAATCTGACAAACAGGATGAGCAAATGAATGTCATGGGCAAGAGAGAGAGGAGGTTGAGTGGAAGAGCAGAAGGGAGCAGTGGATGGTGGCAGAAGAATAGGAAAGAGTGATGGGTGAGATGGTGATGGGTTCAGGTGAGAAGGAGTGATACGTAGGTGGTCAGGAGGAAATGACACATTAATATTTGAAGGAAGTGTGAGGGGCATAAAATCTAGAGGAGTTGTTAGGTGGGTCAAGAGAGAGGGCACATGAATCAAGCGCAAGAGACAGTGGTGAGATGACAGAGGTCAATCAAGGGACAGTTTGGAAAATGGAGATGAAGAGAGGTTAACTGATGGTTTATATTTGTGTTTTGAGTAAAGGAGAAGGGAAGGGCATCAAGAGATAAGGGGAGATGGAGCGGGCTGAAGAGAAGGTTGAATGATGGGTAAAAAAAAGACCTAGTGGATGATTGCAGGGTAGGAGAATGGGATACATGGATCGGTAAGGGCACAATAGAGAGGCTCTTCTGGGGTTAGAGAATGAGAGAGGGAAGACATCACTCTGTGATTAGTAAGCAAAACCAAATAAGATAATACGCTGGGGAAGTTTATTACTCTAGATATTAAACAGGAGGTTAGGGAGAGTCCTGCCTTGAGGTAACTAACACTCTATCCACCCCCTGGTACCAAGTCAAACATTCATTTAGGCCAATTGCAAAGGAGTCCAGAGCAGATTTGAACTAATTAAAGGATGACAATCGGGAGAGATAGTAGGACATATCTGCTTTGTCAAAGGCTCCCAGACATTTTAATGAAACCTGAAGGCAGCAGATTATCCCAGACTTACATCTGCACATTATTGGTTCTGTCTAAGGCACTACATCCACATGCATGATATGAAGATGATAGTACAGTTTAATATGTTAACTGAAAAGGGCTCTTCAATAATTTGAGCTGCAGGTTGGAACAGTGATATGCTTGGACAGTGTAAGGCAGTATGTTGGACGGGGGTCAAAATAAGAAAAAAAATGTAAAAGATGTGTCTACATCTATTTAAAATTATCATGAAAGCAATATCTCCTTAAGGAAGTAATTGAGTATAGAAGCAGTCATTTGATCAATAGAGGATTGAGAGGGTTTTAATATCCAGCATGAGTGCAAGAAACATTTCAGTGTGTAGGAAAAATCAAACAAGTAACTGTTCAACCAATACCTGGCACGCCTTGCCCACCGCATCGCCGCTCTCTGTCCCAACTTTCAGTGCTATGCAGATGATTCCCAGCTCATTTTCAGGCTACCCTCGGCCTCCTCCTCCTCTCCTTCTCTCATCTCTGACTGTCTGTCTGCCATCCAGGAATGGTGTGCTGCCAACGACCGCTGCCTTAATGCCAGTAAGACTGAGATTGTACTCATCGGCACACCCACTCCCTCCTTCCCTAAAGCTCTCTGGCCGGCCTCTCTTGGCCCTCCTCCCACTCCCACCTGCAAGGCTAAAAACCTTGGGGTCATCTTCAACTCTGCACTCTCCTTCTCCCCTCACATCTCTCCTTCTCCCCTCACATCTCTGACATCTCTAAAAAGTTACACTACCAGCTGCACCTCCTCAGAAGTATTCTTCCTTTCCTCTCCTTCCCCCAGAAGCTCTCTGTCTCCAGAGCCCTGGTCCTATCTAAGCTGGGCTACTGTAACAGACACTATTTAAAACTCTGCCTGCCTCCACTCTTATCCAGAACAGGACTGGGAGACTTGTCCTTGGCCTCAAGCCCAGGGATCGTATCTCGCCAGGACTGAAATCTCTGCACTGGCTCCCAGTGGCTGCAAGGATTAAGTTCAAAACCCTCTGCATTGTACACAAGGCCTTCTGGGGTCTGGGGCCGCAGTACCTTCAACTCTCTCTCCCTAAATATCTTCCTTTTCAAGTTCTTCGCTCATCTGCCTCCAACTCCCTCAGGGTCAGTCGCTTCTCCAAGCAACGAGTTGGTGGCAGATCACTCTCTTCGGCAGGGGCCTCTCTCTGGAACAGCCTTCCTGCCTCCCTGAAACTCGAGGAGAACCATCTCCAGTTCCAGAAACACCTCAAAACGTTTCTCTTTGCTTCTGCTTTCTCCCCAGCCCTACCCTGCAGAATTCCTGACTGTAACTGCACTGGTTACCTGGCCACCTTTTCTGATCTCTAGCCCAGGCCTCGTCAATTGCCCACCTGCACTGCCTCCCTGGCAACCCCTGCACTTGGGGACCGTTTTCTGTATCCCTTCAGTACCCCTATTGTCTTATTTATCTTATTTATTCTGCTTTCCTATGTATTGCACTTTCCCCTCTACCTTCCCCCCGCGCACTTCTCCTTTCCCCCCCTTCCCATACACTTGCGCAATCTGAATGACACCTGGCCTAGTAGGATCGTTGTCTGTCCTCCCTCTGTTCCCCCCCTTGCCACGTCGCACCTTGAAACACTTGTTTATAGGCGCGTGATAAACACCATATCATATCATACTGTGTTAAGGTATATGAGGGTGGCAAATTTGTGTGATAATTGTTATTGTTATCTTCCCTTTGTAGCCAGGCACGTATGTCCCGGGCGTGTTTGTTGATGGACCAATTGTTAGGGAACCTTTATTTTAGCCGACAATTCTTCTTAAGGCAATAATTATGTTTGTTTATTGTGATGCACAAATAGCTTTCAGGTGACGGTCTGCAGCATGTCTCATCATGAGACTAAGACAATTCAACCACATCAACCCCATCCTCAAGAAGCTGCACTGGCTACACCCTTCAGGTTTGCATCATGCACAAGACAGTCTACACAACAAACAAAGCAGCCACAGTGAAACACAATTCTCATCCTGGCTGAGATCTCTGCCTTATGGAATCATAAATCACAATTCTGTAATGTCCCAACAGTGGGTATTGATTCCTTTTAGTTATTAATACATGCAGAGTAGAATAGATTCACCTACAGAATAGAAGAAAGTTGATAAAAGGGTAAAAGAGTAAACATGTGATTGTCCATGCAACAACATTAAGAATGTACATATTGAAAAAGCTCCAAATGTCCTCCGTGCAAACTGTGCTGCTGGAAATGGAGTTGGCAGCCTGCATTAAGAACAAGAAAACTCCATCTCGGTGACTAACAAACCACTTGTGCCGGCTATACAACTGAGCTCCCTCTTCTTGATGGATAATGGCTAAAAAATAGACTTCCGGCATTCGGCAGGAGACTCCCAACTACATCGAGGTCCTACCAGCCCGGCTCCAAGTCCTCACTGGTCTTGTAAATGGATAATCAATTTTCAATTAGGATTTTCTTTTTAAACATGCAAATGATTTGAACAGATCTATATCATTCTCTGCATCCCTTCATGCCAGTGTGACTTCTAAAGCAAACCTGCCGTCATGCCAAATAAGTGAATGCGGTGTGCCCGGCTGATTTGACGTGCTCTGATATACTGCCATTTGTCAGCTAGAAATCTTGAAATCGAACTTTCTTCGTGGTTTCTTGGACTCATTTTACATTTTGACATGAGAGCCTCCAGGAGAAAACAACACAGCGATTTGTTTCCACCTCATCTGTTCTACAAGTCATTACAGATTGGGTTATTTTTGGATCTGTTTGCAGGTGCTCCATGAGCAAAACAAATATAGGTTTTGGCACAAGGTCACACGCATTTCATAGAAATCAACTGCAGCAAAGACTGTGCATATTTCTTTTTTTTGAATCTGCCAAATCAGCCACTGTGTGGACACAACCTGAAGCTTTGTTGCCCCAATGTATCTATTATGCTCAGTGTGCACAGACTTCTGAAACAATGATGACAATTTCAACACTATGCGGCTGCTGGACTTTTAATGGAGTTGGGAGCACACCCACCTTCATGTGCTGGGCTACCTGCATGCGTGTGTGGTAGGTGTCCTTTCCAGCACATAGGCATTCAGAGGCCCATTATGCCGAAACAATGGCCATGTGGCTGAATTCCTACACAATGGACATCTCCAAAACTGTGTGAACCCTATGGACTCGGTTCTAGGATTCAGTCAGTCACTTTTAATGCACAAGTGCCATTTACTTTTTAGTATTTACTAAGTGTTTTGTCCACTGCATTTTTATATACACTGATTTTGGGGTCCGGGAAATATGCACAGTATATGAGTGACACGGAATCTGTGCAGTGATTATTGTTGTTTGTTCATTATGTGTTTTTTTTTGTTCACCCCTTGCTGTTTTTCCCGGGCATTTTGAAGGCATGGGGCCTATTTGTATGTACTACATTAAACACAAAGATATACATTCTTCTTTACAGCACACTTCTTAATCTACCTAAAATCCACCACCCTTTTCAAAGGTGATATTCAGCTTAAGCTGCAAACCCCTCGCTTACATCTCCTTAGACAGCTGTTTGCCTCCTTGCAGCAACTGAGCCCTAGACAATATTAGGTGCCCTGCAGAAACCTCTCCATATAAGTGATGCACCCTCGCCCCACAACAAACTAATCAGCCAAAAGACCTGCAATTCAATCCAAACCATACAGCACAGTTCCACAAAAATGTCTCAATAAAAAGACACCAATGTGACTATTGTTATCTTACCCAAAATCCACAAACCACAATGTTTTGTATGCATTTCCGAGCCTGTGCAATTGAATATTTGGAGAGATTATTTCAAACCATCTTGGTGGCCTTGATACACGATATGATTATCTTGAACTAGGAGCTCAGTGCATACAACCCTTTGCCCCATCAAGCCATGGGGTTAAATGAGCACATATTGTAAACTGGAATATCACACTGCATTGTGTTTCAGTACCCTAATTATTACTATTGTTTTTGTTTTGTTTTTGTATTGCTTGCAGATAGCAACAACAAAGGCAGACACATTTTTGTTTAAAAGGACAATTCTAAAAGGTGTTGGGAAAGTGAGAGTTGACCAGCTAAACGTGCTACTTGCCGCTGTATTCAAACACTATTGCTTCTTCGCAACCAAAGCCATGATGATGAAGCATTCAGAAGAAAAGAGGAGATTTGACGCGTCAAACAATGTTAATGTTAAAGGACATTTGTACCACGCACCATCACCACCGGAGTGGTCCCCTGGCGCTCTGGCGGTTCTGAAAGAGGAGGGGAGGTTGAGTTAGTGGGAGTAAGCAGGAAAAGTGCAAGAGAGCAGTGATGTGCTGTTGGCGGCCTCAGCCCGGTGGGTCCGTTGGCTGGGCCTGGGGTGTTTGCGGCCAGTAGTCGTTGTGTACTGTTGTGCAAGACTATATGTGTTTTTGTTTTGTTGTTGCAGTGTAGTGAAGTTTGTGCGGTTTGTTGTGCTGTACGTTTGGTTGGGTTTGGTTTGGAGCTTGAGAGGTGTATGCAGAAGGGGAACTTGTTAGTAGGGTTGGTTAGTTTGCGTCTCTATCCCAAATTGAGGTGCTCGGCTTGCGTGGTCTCCCCTGACGCGGCTCTGCCCAGATCTTGGCGGCTCTGTCCAGATCTGGGCCCGACTGGCATATAAGGTTCCTTACTCCTCTGGCCCCCACCTCTGACATGCTCGCTCATATCTCCCCTTATTCTCCCTTCATACTCCTGTGTTCTGTGCACCTGTCACAATGCACTTTGTTCCATTTCACCATGCAATACTATACTACGTATAGCTTTCCCGGAATGCGTATGCAGTCTTCATACAGCCCCTCCACTCATTTCCTGACCTGCACTGAATCAGCAAATGTATATTTGTAACTACCATGATTAAACATTTTAAGTATTTTAAGTATTTTTTAACCCTGAAGTAGTATTGCTTAAGGACAAGTGGTATTCAAAGTATATCGGTGCTGAGACTGCCGCATGAGACAGTATATAGCTATACAAATACTATTTGAGTGAAGGAGAAAGAGAGCATTGGCATGTTAAGGAGGACATGATGATTTTGTAATGATAATGGTCTGAGAAGTGATGAAAGGAGTTGTAAAATATGTGTGCACTTTTATAGCCACAGCAAATGTGGGTAGCGAGTGGTTAGGTCCCAAACACCAGCACGGAAGGGAGCTTTGACAATTTGTCAAAAAGTCGGAGGGTTCATAAGAGTCAGACTATTTGAATGGCTGGATCTAATTTTGCTGTATTCTATGCGATGTGCCTTTCAGGTTGAGGGTGATGTATGTTTAGGGAGGGTGTAGTCAAACAGAGTGTATCTGTATGGACCAAGCCCCAGGTGGGGTCCAACTGCATTCCCTGGGATGCACTGCATAAGAGGCCCCTCTAAGGGTAAACGCATGCTCTACGAGTGCACCTGTTATGTTATGTTATGTTATGTTATGTTGGTCTGGATGAAGAAAGACTGAAGCAACTGTGACAAAAACACCACAGCGGTGGCTTAAGATAGCAAACCCACTCCTGGAACCTTTGTGGGAAGAGAAAATTAAAGTGTGGCAAACAACACATCAGTGACAACATTCAAAATAGCAAACCCACCCATATGTAGCAATAAGGAACTGGTAATTCATGCGTAGAAAAGAAAAACATCATAACAAGTAAAACCTTCCTCCAATACATTTGGAGTTCAACGTAGCAAAATTATGAAATGTGAACCATTACGATTATTTAGGGGTTCAGTTTAACAACACAGGAAATTGTCACTCCCAACTTAGAGAAACAATCTCATCTTGAAAAGACTCTCAGGTGCCACTTTAAGTTTGTAAACCAAATTTGGGGGCAGTGTCATATATGCTATGGTAGAGGGTTATAGGTCACAAACCCAATCTGCATTGATGTATAGATAGAGTTTTGTGGTCATTATAAAACCAATTAATTAACAACAAACGGAAATACATTATATAAATCGTTATTAGGGTTGCCTTCTGCAACCCATAATTAAGCAGACATAATTAAGTTATTATATGATATGATATGATGTGGCATTTATAACGCGCCTATACACGTGTTTCAATGCGCAACGAGGCAAGAGAAGGAAGACAGAGACAGTGATCTTACTAGGTAATGCATTGATGGGGACAAGATAGGGACAAGATGGATGCCCCCACAAATTTCGGTTCCCAGAACTGCATGTGCGGTATAGTCTTTTGGGTGTGGTTCAGCCAAGAGGCACCTGGGATACCCAGAGACTATTTAAGCCACACCCAGGCTGAGAAGGATGCTTTGCGTTTTCTGCACCTGCAAGAACCAGAAAACCGTTAGGAACCTTGCAGCCCTTCTGCCCATCATTCAACACTTCTTCTGTTCTGCGGGCATCTTCGGCGGTGTTATTCCCATCCCGGCACGCCGCTTCCTAATGAAGAGGAAAAGAACAGAGAAAAGGCATTAGTAAGCATTTTACAGCTCTTCGCTTATTTTTTTTTTAAATACAGTACGAGCTTCAAACGCTTACCTGAATCCCAGCCGCTCCGGGGAACTGTGTCTCCGGAACTTCTCATCCATCTGCGAGGGGGAAAAGACACTCCAAGTTAGCGTGGAAACATCTAGAGGCGCCGCATACTGCGCTTACTCACTGCATTTGTTCTTCATAACCGGCATCCATGCTGACAACGTCACAGCACCTAAAAGACACAGAAAAAGAACTCAGTTCAATACAAATACATCATCTAAGAAGGAATGGAATGAAGTTAGAGAACTGTTCAAAGACTCATTATACTTACCAGTCAGACTCTCTCCAGTGAAGTAACTAGGCACCAACGAGCCTGCATCAATCAACGCGTTCCTGCGCTGAAAGCAGGACACAGAGCACACCATCCAAGAAAACAAGATGAGCTGTGGATCAAAGGGAAAGGTTGGACCCCGGGGAGGAAACGGGTTCAAGCACACAGAGACAATAGGGAGTTAAACTCTACCAATCCTGTGTTTCAGGCCCAGTCGCCAGTCGAATAGCCTCCAGGAAAGGGTTCGAGGTCGTAAGAGGCCAGGACCGGCTGAGTGACATCCCTGTGGATACCAGGTGAGCGTTACAGAACGCAAAGCCTCACATCAAAATCCACCTGGGCGTCATGGAAACGTCAGAAACTGACCAGTTAGCTCAAATGTTAGGACATCTACGTTCCGAAGTACATGCAGCCAGACAGGAGACCAACACCCTGAGAAGGGAGCTGATAGTAGCCAAAGAACATACTGATGATTTAAGCTGACAACTTCTCCAGTCACAAGCAGGGCATGCACCATTGCCGGGAAGCGTGCCCTCGATGCCAGCACCATCAGCCAATCCCGTTCAGATAACCCTTCCTGGGGCAGATCCCTTGGCCCCGCCTGAACGATTTACAGGGGATCCCAAGAGGTTTGCAACGTTCATGAACCAGTGCCGCCTGCACTTCCCTTGTAGGCCAGGGGCCTTTCCAGATGACCAATCACGGGTCGCTTTTGTGCTATCCTACCTGAGCGGTAGTGCCGCTGATTCGTCTGTACCCTTTGTGGCCCAAGACGATCCTTTGCTGCTTGACGTCTGGGGCTTTCAGCAGGAGATGGAAAAGCTGTTCGCCCGGCGTACTCATGGGCAGGCATTAGACAACGAACTTCTATCCATACGCCAGGGGAATCAAGACTTATTAACATACATAGCCACGTTCAATAGACTCGTAGTTGAAGCAGAATGGCCAGTGGAGAAGAGAACCACTTTATTTCATCAGGGGTTGCGGGGGAAGCTCAACGATATTCTCGCATAAGTAGTGAACCCCCGAAAGTCTACTCAGAATTCATTGACCTTGTTTTCAACTGGATCATAGGTTGCAGGGCCGAAGAGCAGACCGATCCAGACCGGACCCTCGCCCTATGTATGTGCGTTCAAAGGACAATACTACCCGAACAGCGGAAAGTTCAGGAGAACCAATGCAAATCGGGGGGGTCAGGTTTCCCTTGACTAAAGCGGAAAGGGATAAAATTAGACAGCAGCAGTTATGTCTGTACTGTGGAAGGTCAGGTCATTTCCTTAAAGAGTGCCCTGTGAAGCCACCGAAGAGGACGGTAGGGGCCACAGACAAGGAAGATACCATCAAGGAATCGGAAAACTACCCAGCCCGGCAAGTGTAGGGGTCCACTTGTCGAGCGAAGAAAGTGAACTACAGACCTCACATTTTGCACTACCTGTGGTCTTGATCAATCCCCAACAATCATCTCGGATGCACGCAGTAAGAGGGTATATAGACAGTGGGGCCGTTGGGAATTACATCGACCAGGATCTTGCGGCAAAGTCCAGTATCCCAATGCACTGCAGCTTTAACCCTTCAGTGCCAGGATGGACACCAAGAATCTATCGTTTTCGACCTCATTAATGCACCACAGTTCCAGTTGATTTTGGGAATGCCATGGTTGGTAGTTCACAATCCTCGAAACAATTGGTGAGCAAAAGAATTGGCCTTTCCCGAGACTTGCGCCCACACATGTTATCGCCAAGAGAAACAACCAATAGACACCAGAACCTCCACGCTTGCAACGGTGGAAATCGGCACCCTCCCAAGTGAATACCAGGATTTTCAAGATGTCTTTCAGAAAGAACGGGCTAATACCCTGCCACCGCATAGACCATATGATTGCCAAATCGATCTGATACCCAGCGCACAAATCCCTTGTGGGCGAATTTACGCATTCACAGAACCAGAAAACCAGCACCTGAAGGCCTATCTTGACCAATACCTGGCCAACGGGTTCATCCGTCCCTCGAAGTCTCCAGCAGCCAGTCCTCTATTCTTCATACTGAAAAAGGAGGGGGACTTGAGAACGTGCATTGACTATCGCGCACTGAACCAGATTACCTTAAAAAAACGTTACCCCCTGCCACTGATCCCTGAATTGCTTGATCAAGTCAAAGATGCCCAAATCTACACGAAACTCGACCTGAGGGGGGGCATATCACCTTGTTCGCGTAAAACAGGGGGACAAATGGAAAACCGCTTTTCACACCAAATACTGCTTGTACAAATATCAAGTAATGCCCTTTGGCTTTTGCAACGCGCCTACAGAATTTCAATAATTCATGAACGATATCCTATGGGAATTGATTGATCTCTGCGCTCTGGTGTACATCGACGATATCCTGGTGTATTCTGCATCAAAGCAGGACCACGTTAAACACGTCCGATCCGTATTGGAGAAACTCTGTCAACACCAGCTCTACGCCAAGCTCGAAAACTGCTCATTCCACGTCTCCGAGGTGGAATTCCTGGGGTTTATTGTCAGCCCGAATGGAATCAGAATGTATGTTCACAAGGTAGATGCTATCCTGAACTGGCCATCCCCAACTTCATTCAAGGGGGTTCAAAGTATGCTGGGTTTTGCAAACTTCTACCGCTGGTTCATCCCAGGATTTTCGCAAATTGTGCATCCCATCACGTCATTACTAAGGAAAAGCAACAAAACGTTCCACTGGACAACTGAAGCTGAGGAGGCTTTCCAGGAAATCAAAGCAAGATTCACATCTGCCCCAATCTTATGCCACCCTAGCCCTGATCTCCCATACCCGGTGGAAACAGACCCCTCAATTATGGCCATGGGAGCCGTCCTCTCACAAAAGGACCCCGAAACGGTCCAGTTACACCCTGTTGCCTTCTGGTCACGTAAATTCACACCCCCTGAACTCAATTACGCTATTACAGACAAAGAACTCCTAGCCATTAAGTCAGCCTTTAAGGCATGGAGGCACTATCTCTTGGGAGCCAGACACACAATCACTGTAATAACTGATAACCGGAACCTCCAGTACCTAAAAACGGCAAAGGCCCAATCCTCACGACAACTACGTTGGGCTCTTTTTTTTGCTGATTATTACGTGATTACATTTCAACCAGGGGTGAGAAAGGGGAAGGCCGATGCCCTTTCCCGTATGGGGGTGGAAGAGCAAGGGTATCAGACTCCTGATCCAATAGCAATCATCCCCATTGATAAGCTCCTAGGAATCACAGCAACCCTAACTCAGAAAGAAATACGTGAAGAAATCCAAAACCTGATGAGTCCGGAACAATTACAAGCATGGGGTGCGCAAGGAGAACATTACATGATAAAAGATCAGCTGCCCTACTTCAGGAATCGTTTAATCTTACCAAACCAAGAACTTTGAGAACAAGTCATGTCCGGTTATCATGATTCCTTGATCGAGGGCCACCCCAGAATCACTAAAACCGTAGCCAAGGTAAAACAAAATTATTGGTTGCCCACGTGGCGTAAGGACATAATCCAATTCATCCTGTCTTGTGGAGTGTGTGCTCAAAACAAGTCATCCCACCAGCACCCTGGCACACGTTGTCCCTCGATTTTATTACTGACTTACCACCCAGTCAAGGGTTTAACACTATTCTTGTGGTCGTGGACCTGTTTTCAAAAATGGCACATTGCATTCCTCTTAATGGGCTTCCAAATGGTTGCACTCTGGCAAAGATGTTTCTTGAAGGCATCGTACGGCTCCATGGGTTCCCTTCAGTTTTGGTCTCAGACCGAGGTACTCAGTTTGTATCAAACTTCTGGAGAAAATGCTGCTCTATTGCCCAGATTGACATCCGGCTATCCACCAGTCACCATCCCAAAACGGATGGTGAAACTGAGAGGACAAATCAGACGCTCGAGCAGTATCTGTGTTGTATGTACAACAAGCTGAAGGAAGCTGGTTTGACCTATTATGGATTGCTGAATATGCTTATAATAATTCCCTACACACCAGCACCGGGCAGACACCCTTTTATACCATGTATGGCAGGCACCCACGTACTTCTGAGTTGGACATTCCTACAACCCTGGAAATGCCAGCAGTCAAAACCTTGCACACAACCATTTCTCAAACCTTTAAAAGGGCAGCTGAACACCTACTTCAAGCGAAGATTCGCCAAAAGAAGTTTGCTGATCAACACCGAGCAAATGCCCCCAACTACCAAGTGAGAGACAAAGCCTGGCTGACGTCTAAACACATGTCCATTAATGGACCCCAAACTTTCCGTCCAAGATACCTGGGTCCATTCACTGTCACCTCCATGACAAATCCTGTGGCGGTCAAACTAGCTTTGCCATCAAACATGCAGATTTATCCTGTGTTCCACGTGTCTCTCCTTAAACCTGTTCAACCTGGGACCAGGGTAGTAACGCCACCACAGCCAGTAGTAGTTGCTTTGGAGCCAGAATTTGAAGTCAAGGACATCCTAGATTCAAAGTATGTCAGATCCAGATTATACTACTTAGTAGACTGGGAGGGGTATGGACCACAAGACAGGACATGGGAGCCTTGTGAGTACATCCATGCACCTCGCTTGCTTAGACGATTTCATCAAAACCATCCAACCAAACCAGGACCAGACAGAAGAGCTACCTTGAGAGGGGCCTTGGGGGGAGTGCTGTCATGATTCCTGCCCCTCTTGTCCCCAGCTCTCCAAGATGTCAGGCTGGAGCCAGGCCACGATCACCTACATGGCCCTCAAGGGCCTCTCCATCCCTCCAAAGACCCACTTGGAGTCAGACTTGGCGCTTGTGGCACCAGACTCACTCACTCCCATAGGATAACATTGGGGATTGGACTTGTAATGCATTGATGGGGACAAGATGGATGCCCCACATATTTCGGTTCCCAGTACTGCATGAGCGGTCTAGTCTTTTGGGTGTGGTTCAGCCCAGAGGCACCTGGGATACCCAGAGACTATTTAAGCCACACCCAGGCTCAGAAGCATGCTTTGCATTTTCTGCACCTGCAGTCTGACACTCACCGTGTTCGGATCGGTCTCCAGTGGGCCTGCATCTTTCTTCTGCGTTCAGCTCCTGCAAGAACAAGAACACCGTTAGGAACAGCTTTACCTTGCAGCCCTTCTGCCCATCATTCAACGCTCCTTCTGTTCTGCGGGCATCTTCGGCGGTGTCATTCCCATCCCGGCACGCCGCTTCCTAATGAAGAGGAAAAGAACATAGAAAAGGCATTAGTAAGCATTTTACAGCTCTTCGCTTATTTTTTTTTAAATACAGTACGAGTTTCAAACGCTTACCTGAATCCCAGCCGCTCTGGGGGAACTGTGTCTCCGGAACTTTTCATCCATCTGCGAGGGGAAAAAAACACTGCAGGTTAGCGTGGAAACATCTAGAGGCGCTGCATACCGTGCTTACTCACCGCATTTGTTCTTCAGAACCGGCATCCACGCTGACAACGTCACGGCACCTAAAAGACACAGAAAAATAACTCAGTTCAATATAAATACATCATCTAAGTAGGAAAGGAACGAAGTTAGAGAACTGTTCAAAGACTCATTATACTTACCAGTCGGACTCTCGCAAGTGAAGTAACTAGGCAACAACGAGCCTTCATCAATCAACGCGCCCCTGCGCTGAAAGCAGGATGGAGAGCACACCATCCAAGAAAACAAGGTTAACTGTGGATCAAAGGGAAGGGTTGGACCCCGGGGAGGAAGGGGTTCAAGCACACAGAGACATTAGGGAGTTAAACTCTACCAATCCTGTGTTTCAGGCCCAGTCGCCAGTCGAATAGCCTCCAGGGAAGGGTTTGAGGTCGTAAGAGGCCAGGACCGGCTGAGTGACGTCCCCGTGGATACCAGTTGAGCGTTACACTCACTTACAACATGGAAGCAATTGTGAATGTAACTTTAAGTGCTTCCAGCTCTGAGATACGAAGGAATATCTGTGCAGAAGAGGCTTCTCAGTTTCTGGCACAACATCTGAAATGATCTGAAAGAACCTGGATGTGCAAGAAAGCCAAATCACAGCTTTCCCCTCTTATGACAGTGGGGCTGCTCACAGTCACAGTACTGAAAAAACTGTTGCTGCAGTCATAGAGGGGATTGATGAAGATAGGGTGATGAAGAGGCCCAGGTCTCTTTTTCTGTATCTGAGGCTGAGGACCTGCTGGAATTCAAGAAGCAAGAACTGTTGTTTATGCAGAAGGAGCTTGCATTTTGCATGGCTAAGCTAGAACTGGAGAAAGCAGAGAAACAATAGGACAGGGATAACCAGTCAGAGCTTTCCAATTTACACGCTGCCAATGGCTCCTTTAGAGGATCTGGTAATGGGTCTGGCTCCTCCTTTCATCCAAGGTTTCCATACTTAGTATGTAATATGACAAAAATGATATCATGGACTGGTTAACTGCATTTGAGTACGCATGTGAAGTGCAGGATGTTGTGGATGCTGATAAGATTGCATCGTTGCTCAAGTGACTACCCCATTCTGGTGTGTGATCATCGTGGGCTTCTGATCACTCTCACCTCTCCTGAGACCTAGTCTTGACCACTTGCGAAGCTATCGCTTGTCCAGAAGGTTCCCCTGTTCCACTGAACTAGGGTGGCCTCCTAAACTCCTGCCCACCAGGTCAGAGTTTATAAATCCATTTGAACAGTTCCTATTGGGAAAATCCTGAAATTATCATGAACATCCTGAAATTATGATCCTGGCAGATTTAAGGAAAATAAGATCATTCTATTGTTAATGATAGATTGTTTGAGGAAAAATGACAGTAAGATTACATACACAAAATACATCTCATTTTTTTTATATTTAGCTTTCAAACCATATCTGTCATGGATTACATTACGATCAGTAGGAATTTCATACATTAAGTTTCATCTTGATATTCACCCTCTGAACTGTTTTAAGAGAAACTGGTCTGATTATGTGGCCCTAGTTGCCCAATGTATACGCAGACAGAGAGGATGAGTGACATGTGTTATTCTTTTTCCCAGTGTAAATTGACATCAAATTCACATGGTTGGTTCCAGTGCTGCAATCCAATAATATTACTACTCTGATTAAAGACTTAAACTTCTGCAAGATACCTATGTGTGTTTCAAGATTCTTCAGTCTTAGGTTTTTTAACTTGGGCCTGGAATCCTTGTAAGCATGTCTTAAAGTAATGTTTTTAAAGGATATGTGTTATTTATTCTTTCCGATTTGTATGTTGACATACACAATTATTTTAAATTCTCATTTCTTTCTGTGTATTATGCGTTCATGGTCGTTAACCAAAATAAACCAATTAATAAATACATCAATTACTGTTCAGTAGAAGTGAAAGGAAAATATTTAAGAGAAGAACAAAAAGAAACAAGAGTAGAGAGCCGAGTAAAGTGTTCACACTCAGAATTCTAGAACTTAGTGGCATGAATAGAAGACGTATGAAAATGAGCCTGCGTAGAGATCAGGCAGATAATAAGTCGGAACAGTGCAGCAGACTGAATAGGACTGAAGGGGTTATACATAGTAAATAGATGAAAGAGAGAAGCAGGAGCTAATCGATAGGACAGATTTAATGACAGCACAAAGAAAACAGAACTGAATGTGAGCAGGAAAAGGAAACCTGTCAATTGAGGGAATGGAGGCAGCAATGAGAGAACAAGGAGGAAGAAAGAAATAAAAGACAAATGCATAATAAAATTCAATGGCAAAAGAGCATAGGCATATCAGAAAGAAGTGAAGAAATCTTGTTGGAATGAAGTTAAATTAGAGTTAGTATAAGAGTCTTACTACCAGTAAAAATACAAAAAGGAACATTCTTGTAGATGTTGTAAAGTATTAAAGGGCAAGAATGTCCGATGAGAGAGAAGTAGGTGCGCAGGAGACTCTGCCCGATGACGTGTAGCACGTTTGCTACGTCCACGCTTCCAAGCCTATACAATCCGAGGTTTGGACCCTCTGCGGCAAAACCCTCGCAGGACATGGCTGCAGTGTTGAGCGACGCAGGTGCGCAGGAGACTCTGCCCGATGACATGTAGCACATTTGCTACGTCCACGCTTCTGAACCTATAAAATCTGAGGTTCGGACCCTCTGCAGCAAAGCTCTCGCAGGACAAGGCTGCAGTGTTGAGCGATGCAGGTGCTTGACAGCGATAGGGTTGCAGAGTAGACAGTGAGTGCAGAGGACCTCACCCACCTGGCTACTGTCACCAGGTAAGGAGTTGTGTGAAGATTTAGATTGCTTCCCTCCATGTAGCCCTCTCACCCCCAGACCTATTTCCCCCCTCCCCCTGCCCTTGCCCCCAGCTCACTCACATTTCTGCCTCCGCTTGGCCATGAGCGTTCCTGCAAATCCATCGATGGCATGTTCCCTCTCTACTATTGATCGATGCGCTCATTCACCTTTTAGGCCGCGTGCGTTCCCGCGCCCTGTGTGCTCTCCTGCACATCCCTCGATTGCATGGTGGCCTTGCTAACCTTGGTCCTTGCAATCGCTCGCCTCTTAGGCTGCGTGCATTCCCACACTCACTTGCACCTCAGGCCGTGTGCTCTCCCACATATCCCTCGATCATGTTGTTCCCTCATTTTCATTGAATTCACATGTGCTAGCTTCCTTCCTTGCTGAATGCACTCCTGCACATCCCTTGATCACATGGTTCCCTCCCTATTCTTGACCACATGCGCTCACTAGCCTCATATGCCACGTGCTCTCCCGTGCATCCCTCGATCGCACAGTTCCATCCTTTTCCTTGAATGTGTGTGCGCTTGCTCCCTCCCTAGGCTGCATGCACTCCCATGCATCCCTTGTTTATGTGGTTCCCTTGCTATCCTTGATCGTGTGCACTCTCTCGCCTCCTAGGCGGCGTACTCTCCCATTCACCCTGTGTTTGCGCAGTTCCCTCATTTTCCCTGAATTCACATGGCTCACCCACCCCCTGGGTTGCATGCACACCCACGCATTCCTCCATCATGTGGCTCCCTTGTTATCCCCGATCTGGTGCACTCACTCGCCTCCTAGGCAGTGTATTCTCTGGTGCACCTCTTGATAGCGCTGTACCCTCGCATGCCTTGATTGCTTGTGCTCACTCACTCCTAGGCTGCGTGTTTTCCAGCGCATTCCTTGATCATGCAGTTCCCTCATAATCCTTGATTGTGTGCGCTCTCTCACCCCTTAGGCTGCGTGCACTCCCGTGCATCAATTGATCATGTGGTTCCCTTGCTTGCCTTGATCGTGTGTGCTCACTCGCACCTAAGGCTGCCTGCACTCCAGCGCATACCTTGATCACTTGTGCTGCCTTGCCACTGTAGACCAGCTGCGCATATTGTTCCCCTGCAGGCCCTTACCCTCGCCTTCCCCAGCCCTGTGCCCCTTCCCAGGCCCTTCTCTGTCCTTCTTGTGTACTGCTTCAGTGTATTGATGTGCTCTTGCTTCTTCTAGGGCTCTTTTGTTGACTACTCTGTTTTTGTTGCCCTGTTATCATGATTGTTGTTCACATCGTATTGCTTGCATTCCTACAGCGCTCACTCATTTCCTCTAGGTTCCTCTCCTTTGGTTGTTCTTCATCTTGGAGTTCTACTATTCGTGGCTGTTTACACACATTATACTGCCTGCATCCCCGTTGCACAGTTCTTTCTCTAAGTCCCCTTAGTCGTCTCCTCTGTTCATTTTGGTTTTGTTATCTATTGCCCATCTGCTGTGTCCACTCCTCCATCTATGTGCTACTTGAAATGAATTGTCTATTTATTTCTTCTGAGTTGTCATTGTATATCTGCTTGGTCCCCTCCTCTTGTGTCCCGACCCTAGTGCCCCCCCTCCACTCTCCACACACTATTCCTCCCACCCTTTCTCTTGCATCCTCCATGGTGCTCTCTGTCTCACCCATCTTCTCAAACTACTTTTCTATTGACTATCCTGTCCTTCTTATTAAGTCTGGGAGGAAGACGTTCAAAAGGGATAGCCTGGTCTCCAACCCAGGCCTCCCTATCGCTGATACCTACACCAGCACTTCCTCCAGACAGACCTTCACCGACATCCTCTTTGTCATTTCTCTCCAGGCCTATGGACCCTCCATATGGTCTCTGTGCTCTCTCCTTTTTCCTCTTCACCCATTAAAGGTGGCACCTGGTGGGATCCCCTCCTGGCCCCCTTCCACTCCTCCAAGACCATCATTAATGCATATCTAAATGTCACTGTCTTGATCCAAGGCACTCAGGTCAACCTCCTCCTTTTTGGTAGATGTGTCCTGCGCCTTCTCAACTTCCTTTCTTGTCCTGCTGTTCCTTCTTCCCCTCCTCTGGCTCCTCTGCCTCCTCCACCCTCTGCCACCTCTACGGCACCCTCTGCTGCTTCTCCAGCTGCCCTGTTGCCTCCCTCTTCCACCACCTCTCTAGCATCCTCCTGCTCCTTGGCTACCTCGCCCTCTCCTCCCTCCCCTTCTGCCTATCCTTGGGCACTTTCTACACTTCCTCAGGTCATACCTCAGACCTCTACTCCGCGTCGGAAGTCTTTCAAAGGTGACAACCTGCTCCACATTGCCACTCTCAACTCTTGCTCAGCTGTCAAACACTCCTCTGGCATCTACCGTCACCTTCAAGAACTCGACCTGGATGTTCTCAATCTGACTGAGACATGGTTCACGGTCAGATCTGTCACACGTATTGACACTCTCCTCCATGATGGCTACAAAATCCTCTCCGTGCCCAGAACCAACCATCCTGGTGGGGGTGAAGCACTGATCTTCCCTGAGTGTATCTCTGCTTCTATCATTCCTATACAGGACTCCTCCTCCTTTGAATGCCTGTTCTGGAGGCTCTCTTTGTCTCCAGGCCTCTCTCTCACTGTGGCCACTATCTACCAACCGCCTGGCCAGGTAACCTCCTTCCACTCTGAATGGGTGGACCTCGCCTCCTCCCTCCTTGCCTCTACCTCTCATCTTCTCCTCCTTGGAGACCTCAACATCCACCTGGATGCTTCTTGTCCTTCTTCTGGACTCTTTTGCAACCTCTGCAATTTTCTATCTCTCGTTCTCTCTCTCTCTCTCTCTCTTTCTCTCTCTCTCCCTCTCTCTCTCACTCTCTCTCTCTCTCTCTCTCGATCTCTCCCGCTCTCTTTTTCTCTCTCTCTATTCACCTCTCTGGCCTGACTCACTCTTCAGGGCACATCTTGTATGTTCTGTTCTCCTCAGACCTTCCCCTCTCTAAATCTCCTCTCTTCTCTTCTCGAGTGATCATTTTCTCCTCTCCTCTCATCTCTCCCTCTCTACCCCTCAGGCCGTGCCAACTCCAGCTCTTCCACCCACCTTCTCAGTCATCCAACCCATGAAGCATGTATCAGTTGAGGCTTTCGCTGCCAATTTCTCTCCTCCTTCTGCACCTTTGGCTGACTTACACCTTGACATATCCCTTTCTCTCTGCATTGTTCCATCTCTGATACTTTTGATGTACTTGCCCCTGTCATGAAGATCCACGTGCAACTCTTGCAACGACTCAGACCTCATCACCCTAAAACACAAGTGTAGGATGGAGGAGAGGAAGTGGAGGGCAACAGGTATACTCTCTGACAAACTGGCCTTTTGCCTTCTCCAAAAGCAATACAGACTGTCTGTCCTTGCTAAGAAGAGCGCACACATCCAAGCCTGCATCTCTGTGGCATCTAACAACACGGCCAAACTCTTTAAAGTTGGCAAGGAGCAGGCCAATCCTGCTGCAGTCTCTACTTCTCCTGTTCCCTCCCAGACCTACTGCATGGCCCTGGCTTCTCATTTCATCACCTAAAACTCAAGACATCCTGTCCACCCTCTCTTCCTCTCCATCCTTCTCGTACTTTCCTCGCACTCCTGCTGCCGCCTCTCCTCCTCCCTTCCTTTGTTCACCCCTGACGATGTTTCTAGACCAGTCTGATCTATGAAAGTCTTGTCAAAAGAGGTTCTTCCCTGTTCTTCCAAAACCATCAAGGACCACATTGACACCCTCGATCCAGCCTTAGCTGATATCTCCAATCACTCTTTTGCCACTTTAACCTTCTGCTCCCCCCGAAGCACTCCCTGTGCAGCCCCTTCTCAAGAAACCCTCTGCCAATCCCACCTGTCTCGCCAACTACCACCAGATCTCCATTACTCCGTTCCTGGGTAAACTCCTGGAAAACCTGTCCATCTCCCAGCTTAACCTTCACACTGAATCTGTTGGTTTTCTCCATGACCATCAGTCTGGCTTCAGAGTGGCCAGAGGCCTATAAACTGCTCTCCTCAACACCCGTGAAGACCTGCTCTCAAGCCTTGATTCTAATTTTCCTTCTGTCCTCATTCTCCTCGGTCTTTCCTCTGCTTTCGATACAGTCAACCATGCCATCCTGCTCAATCGGCTCTGTGATAACCTGGGCATCACGATCAGGCACTGGCCTGGATGACCTCCTTTCTCACTGATTAGCCCTCCCAGATCCAACTGGGGTCCTTCCTATCTTCTGCCTCTCTCTCTACATGGGTGTAATATTTCTCCCTGGCTGTTCAACCAATACATGGCCTCTCTTGCCCACCATATAGCTGCCCACTTCTCCAACTTTCAATGTTATGCAGATGATACTCAGCTCTCCTTCAGGCTCCCCTCAGCCGCCTCTACTCCTTCTCTCATTCCTGACAGTTTTTCCACAATTCAGGAGTGGTGTGCCGCCAATGATCTCTGCCTTAATGCCAATAAGATGGAGATCCTCCTCATCGGAACACCAGCTCCCTCCTTTCCTCTCACTCTCTGGCCAACCACCCTTGGGCTTCTTCCTGCTCCCCCTGTGAGGCTAAGAAGCTCTGGGTCACTTTCGACTCCACAGTCTCCTTCTCTCCTCACATCCCTGACATCTCTAAGAAGTCAAACTACCAGCTGCACCTCCTCAGAGGCATTCTTCCCTTCCTCACTTTCCCCCAAAAGCTCACTGTCTCGAGAGCTCTGGTCCTTTCTTGACTGGACTACTGCAAGTGCCTATTTCTAAATCTTCCTGCCTCTACTCTCTGTCCTCTACAGCTCAACCAGAACAGAACTGCAAGTCTTGTCCTCGGCCTCAAGCCCAGTGATCATATCTCTCCAGCTCTGAAATCTCTTCACTGGTTCCCAATAGCAGCAAGGATCAAGTTCAAGACCCTCTGCATTGTCCACAAGGCTTTCCTGGACCTTGGACTGCACAACCCCCAACTCTCTCTTCCTATATAACTGCCTTCTCGAGCTCTCCGCTCCTCTGCCTCCAACTCTCTGCAGGTCAGTCACTTTTCCAAGCAAAGAGTTTGGGGCAGATCACTCTCTTTGGCTGGGGCCTCCCTCTGGAACAGCCTCCCTGCCTCTCTGAAACTCTCTGAAACTCAAGACCTTTCTATTTGCTTCTGCCATCTCTCTTCCTCTCCCTGGGCAATTACCTGCCTGATCCATGAACCTGTCACCTGGTCACCCTCTGAACTTTGGCCCAGGTCCCTGCCTGTTCAGCAACAATCCTGCACTGCCTCTTGGCTCCCTTGCACTTTTGGTCAGTATCTGTAACCCTACAGTCCCCTTTCTTGCACGTATTCACCACCGAATGGCTGCACTTTTGAGTAACTGCACTTGCCACCCATTGGCTGCACTGTTGTTTTTCCTTTGTTCCAGACTTCTCCATCCTCTCCTTACCCACGGCACTTCTCTCCTCGCCCCTTCCTTGCACTTGCGTCATCTGAATGACACAAGGCCTATGATTGTTGTTTTGTCCTCCCTTTGTCTCCCCCTCCTTGTCTTGTTGCACCTAAACACACTTGTGTATAGGCGCATTATAAATGCCATATCATATCATAATAGACGTAACACAAAAAGGATCAACAACACCAAGAATACAAGCGGACAGATGAGGGAGGGATACAATCAGAAGGGAAGTGAATACAAGAAGGAGTCGGACTGCTGTAAAGAGAAGAGACATACACTAATATCATCTCTTGCTTGGAAAGGCTAAAATGAAGAGAACGAACAAGCATCCATGACTTGATAGCAAAAAGGTGATCAGAAACAGATGAATGGAGCTGAAAAGTAAACAATGAAAAATATTTTAACATTTGACAGTGATCCCGTTATAAATGACAATTTAGATCAAAAGAGGAAATAAGAAGACAGAAGTATTACACAAAGTTACAATAATAATGGTCCAAGGACCGAAATTCGGTGGCACAATGAAACGAGGCGAGGGGAAATAGAGAATTGATCATCAGACCAAGCCACCAAATCGTTATTTGACAGATAGGAAGAAAACCAAGAAAGAACTGCACAAGAGATAGAGAGAAGAAAAGGAAGAATACATTATTAAATGTACTAACATGTCAAAAGAAGCAGGTTTTTCACAATGAAGTTAGAGACATGTAAAAGAGAAGTGTCAGTAGAATGGGCATAGCAGAAACCAGACACAAGCAGGAGGAGAGACTTCGAATCAAGATATGGAGACAGTTGATAATGAACAACATGGTCAAGGATTGTAGAAAGAAAAGGAATAGTTGACATATGGTGAAAGATGGAAGGGGAGGAATATCCAAGGAGGGATGTTTGAGAACAGATATAATATTGACATGCTTAAATTAAAGGGGAAATGTACCAGATGACAGAGAGCAATCCAAGTGATCAACCAGGAAAGCAAAGTACGCAGCTACACAGCAGCATTAAGAATGGGAGGGAAGTGATCAGGGGGAGAAGATGTTTGATTCACTTTTTTGGAAGGTAATCTATTTGAGGCCTCAAAGAGGTGGGAAAAAGAAGAAAGGAAAGAAGACAGAGGTGGAAATACTAATTAATAAGACAGATACACAGAAGAGAAGAATGTGTAAGGATGATCCATTACAGAAGCAAATTTGAAGGAAACATTAGAATCCGAGAGTGAAGGGACTAGGAGATTAAATAGATGAGGATCAGGATACAAGGAAGAAATATGTGGTTGATATTACTGTCATTAAGCATGAGCTAATTTGAGTTAAAAAGTAGGATGTAAAGAAGGGTGCATGGGGCCGATTTGCCTGCTGATGACATTCAAGTTTAGGTATTAAAATAACGCATTGTAAACAGAAAACAAAGTTAGATGTTGATGAAGGGTTCATGTGAGGAACTGCCAACTGGCAAGAGGGCAGACCACTGTATTGTTTTATTTTAACTGAATAATACAATGATGCTGATCAGAGTCCCCTTTCTCTGGCTCCATACCAAGAGCATAGTATGTATTTGTAGCCTGCTGCATCAGTATCCTGAGTCGAAGAGCCTGCTCTACCCTTGGCACCGAGCAGGCCAAGAAATCACAGATGCGCATGTGACAGTGGCAGTGACAGAGAAGTCTCTGCAGGGCTGTCATTTAATATATGCACCCCTGTACTCAAACAATGATGATTATAAATAACCAATGATGGTGGCAGAATAATCTCTAAAATAAAGCTGTGCCTGACTTAAGGTGTAGGGCATGGTACTATTTAGGATCACGGCCATCATATTCCAATTGATGTCGCACATGTGCCAGCCCCTCTGAGTCAGCTCTTCTGTGGAAGCAGATTTGTATTCTGGTCAGCCAGGTGTAGCCCACCAAATGGCAGGACAAGAACCAGGAGGGCTTGGCCTTCTTTTTGATTTCTGTATGAGGGCAGGTAACACTGTCTGCCTGAGACAGCCACTCAGCAGGCATCTGTCCTGGAGCTGGGAATCAAAGGAGCACACCTATTCAAAAGGAATAGCAACACATCAGGGTGCTGCAGCTCTAAAGGCCTTTATTCTCAGTGAAATGGGGGTGGGATTATGGTAGGCAGGATGGCTCTGGCTGATGGAAGAAGACTTCCACCATTTTCATTCTCACTGTCCCTCTATCGCTTTCCTGTCTCCTCCACTTCCTCTGGGGCAAGCCACTTTGCGTGTGACATCAGAAGGGCAAAGTCCACTCCGTTCAAGCACAGGGATTAAACCACTACAGCAGACTAGCTTTAGTCCAATCACCTGAGTACATTTGCCTTTAAAAGAATAGGTCTCCCAGCTATTCTTCATATTCACTCACTTCATCTTGGTTCGTTTAAGGCGCATATTCATTCTGAAGATCTCACTGGACTTCCTCTGGGTAAGTTGCACTTTCCGAAGCCCTCAGACTCAGGTGAAAAAGGGATCATCCAAGGTAGAAGAAAGCTATTTTCCGTACCCACTTCCAGGCCATATCGGGAGTGGCCTCTGCCGTGGTTCAGGACCTACCACTCTGAATCAGAATTTCCTAAGTGGGAAGAGCAGACCCTGAATGGAACAATCCTATCTTTGCATACCTGTGATTGAACCTCACAGCAACCAGAGGGCCAGACCAGCCAAATCTCCCTGTTCTTTCAAACCAGACCAGTACCTCCGTGTTCATTGTGCATGGAACATGTCTTGGGAGGATAGCTCAGGGGCAATGCACTTGGAAGCAAGAAGACGCAGAGCAGCACAGGTTTGATCCCCGGGTCCATGCTTAGAAACCTCTGGGTATTAAGCATGTTATAAATAACCAATCATATCATATTATACTATATGATATCATAACAAGAGGGAAGTTGCTGGACTGGTAGGTTTGCTCCTCCACCACTTCGAACATTGTTTCTTTCAAACAGCATATTCAACGTTTCCTAGTTAAAGGTCCTCACCTGCCATGCCCAAAGAAACTGCTCAACCCCGGGACACAAACTGAAACACTGGAGAGTCACACGCTGACTCCAACCAGGGGATAAAACCATGGCTTGACCCAGCTAGCTTCTGAACTGCCGCCTCTTTGATCGCACATCGACACAACCAAGATCACCACATTGCCGACTGTCGCCGACTGGAGGATCAATCATCAACCCCTCCAAGTGTCTACAGGCTGAATGTGCCTGGTCAACTGCAAAGCATTCCTGGGGCCGCCCCTACCTGCATCCTTGTGAGCAGCCATTCTACTGCACAGAGTACCTATCTTCACCCATAATTGACGCCCACTTGGTCCACCATGAACTGAATCCAGGTACTGTTGAAACTGAACTGCCCCCATGGTTCACCTGGACCAGAGAGACTGGTTAGGTCATGATTGCTCCTGTTTTCAACACCAATGTGATTTGTGTGGCTAGTGAATATCCTCACACCACTGTAACAACACTCAGATTGATATTTTCTCTGGTCTGTCACATATTCTCTGTTCTTCCTTTGGGATGGGTTTTTGCACAGAATGTTCTATTTGTTCTTCGTGCAGACGGTCTGATTAAAGTATATATATTTTTATAGCCCCTCAATTGGACATTCCCTTTATTTTGGACACTGATATTGTGTTGTTTGCATTATTACTGGTTCACCTTCAGAACGCTCTTCAGAGTATAGCCTTCCCCGGCCGACGTTACCAGAAAAGTGTAGAGGGGTATATCTCTAAATAGTCCCTGTTTTACTTTGGTTTGAAGAAGTGGGCGGGCTGAGTGGGCCATTTTCCCCCTACTCATCCTCGTATTCCTGCAGAGAGGAATCCAATTTGTCACAGCTTACGAGATGGAAAGAAAATTACACAAAAATTATCAAAAATGTATAGATCAGCGCACAGAAGGGAAGACAAAGAATCATGATGGAAAAGAGAGAACGCAGCAGTTTTGTTACCAAAGTATTGGCAGGATACGTTGAATAGATCACATCATGGGTAGTGGCAGACATAGGAAAATGGTGCAAGAGTCAAGTGAATAAAGTGCGTAATCAGAAAACAGGCAGAGGAAGAATGAGCAGTAAGGTGATGGAGACTCCAGTCACCAAGAAGAAAACATAGAACGTAAAAAAGACCACCATGCACAATTGAATAAAGGTAAGCATAGCTTGGGAGATAACACTGTTAAAACTATCATTTACAAACATCTTTCAGTTGAAATTACGCCATCTAAGTAATACGAGAACATGTTAAATGTCAGTGTCAAGATCCTGTTTTTATGTTTATTAGATTTCTTTAATGGCAGGCTTTCCCAATGCAGCCCCTTTGCCCCTGATTTAGCCATCATATCAACCTCTGCATACTCACTGACCTATAGATGCCGAGAAGGGGAATGATGCCAGCAGGGTGTCCTTCACAACCTGTATCCCGTGTTCAGTCTTGTGTCTGAATACCAAAAGGCGGTATTGATGTTGGTTTGTGTTTCAACACTTCTTTTGCATTTTTGCTGAAATTGATCAAATGCCTTCTAAAAAAGCTGTGTCTTTCCAATAACTGCCACCCTAACTCTTGCATCCAACTTCAACTCAGCACACCTACGTGCTGTAGATGAGAAGTGCATCGTCTGAAGGGCTCATTGATTTTCTGTTGTATCTGTGCTTTTGCAAAACTAATTTTGATGCAAGACATAATTCAATAGCAGTGAATTGCTATCATACCACTGATGTCTCTCCCACAAAGTAACCCAGCTCATTTCACATGATGAAACTTGCTCAGTCAAAAACAAGACTGATTTCCCTCGTTCCTGTTTCACATCTGTTCTAAATGTAGCGTTCATTTCGGAAGACTTATGGCTTAATGCACATTCTAATGAAAGTGATGAAACAATTCTGAGACGCTTCCCTTCAAGGAAATAGCTTTTCAAATGCTGGGAAATGAGCAACATACTTAAAAAGACTGGCGTGGGCTCTTGAAAGTGTTTATCCACGATATGCAATAACTTGCAAATGAGGGCCTCATCTTAGAAGCCTCTAACCAATCATCTGTAAAGTCCACATTGACATTGAAGCCCCAGGTTACAATGATATCTGAGTGTGCGAATACATGCATGCAAACATATAGCTAACAATGCAAACACATGAATGCTATGTAATGTGTTTAATAGTAGGTTCAGATCTATAACAATACCAATAACACCAATAATGCCAATAAAATTATTATTAATAATAATAATAATAATAATAATAATAATAATAATAATAGTCCTTAACAGGGAAGAAGCATATAGGTAGGGCCACGTTCACATGTATTGGTATTTGTGATGTTTTAAGAACATGACAATTTCAATCAGAAATGACTTACAAATACACATTTATTGATGGTGGAGTAATTTCCAGGAAGGAGTATTACAAGAGGGGATCCCTACTTCAACATGGAATTGGGATTGATATATGATTAAATGCAACATGTCCCCACTGGCAACTTTACTTTCTATTTACCCTTCTTTCAATTTTCTTTCCCTGCCTTATCTGAATAGTCAAATGGAGATGAGAGAGGGGAGGGATTGTGTACAAATTACCAGCGCCTGACTTTCCGGAATGCCGGGGCTGCAATTCCCCGGTATTACCGGCAAGCAAGGCGCCTGTATATCTTGCAAGTCCTGTGGAAACCCGCTGATAGTTCTGGCAGGGTTACTGCTGGACTTGTAATGAGGACCAATATGTCTTGGTGGAGTTATAATTAAGAAATCCAGAGTGAAATGAATCTCCAAACATTAGCCTCAGGGTGTTTAGTGAAGTGGGTGAAGACCACCCACTCAAGCACCTTTGAATATTGGGGTAGTAGGAAATGGGGCAATAGTTTCCTGAGACAGTTGGGTTAACACAGGGTTTTTTCAAACTAGGTTTTTCATTTGCAGATTTGAAAGAGGAAAGAGAACGGCCAGCACAGAGAGAGAGAGAGAGAGAGAGAAAGAGAGAGAAAGAGAGAGAGAGAGAGAGAGAGAGAGAGAGAGAGAGAGAGAGAGAGAGAGAGAAACAGAGCTAGAAAGAGATATTACAGAGCTCAGAGAGATGTGGGTAGGTGATCGTGACTACGTGTTTGATAATTTGAGGGGCACATTTGTTGAAAGAAGTGTGAAATGGAATAGCGCTGTGAAGGATGAGTGGTAATTTACGAATCAGAGCTAGGGGAGAAATAGTTAAAAGTAGAAGGATACACCAAAGACAGAGAGAGAATGGACAGCGAGTGGTAGGGATGAGAGTGTATCATGAGTTTTAGAGATTTGTGGAGGTTTTTAGTAAGTAAAGTCTTTATGCAAGAGGGAGGATCAATATTGACTTTGGATGTGTGAGCAACGTTTGAAGTGTAGATAACTGTTTGTTGGGTTGATTGCAAAGGAAGGAGATTAGGTTTGTGAAGTAGGAAGATTTGGCAAAGCATTCCTGTGTTAAGGAGTGAGCAGCAAGGTACCTTTTGTAGGCTAGTAGTAGGGGGATGGTCCGGGGTTTGTGCTAGTATAGGAAGTCATGGTGCATGTTTGTGTTGAGTGTCTGAATCTCAGAGGTGATCCGGGGCTGAGGACAAGGGTGGTACAGTGTGAATATGCCTGTAGGATTGTGTTTGTAAAAGGGTGTCAAAAGTGCATAGTAAAAGTCAGAAAATGCATGGTTAAAGGAGGGTACATGAATAGGGCACAGACACAGGAAATATGGCTATACATCTGACAGCTAAGTACAAAGAGAGCCCTCATTTAATTGCTCTTGGTTATTGAAGGGGGTGAGGATGATTATAGGTTAGGGGGACTGAAATGTTGAAGTGAGAATTGGAGTGATCAGAGAGAGGGGCATCAGTGGAGAGGATGGACAAGAGAGAAATAGAAATACAAAGTTAAGAGAGTTCACACCAGGGTGTGTTGGCTGGTTATGGATGAAGTACAGGGAGTGGTCAAACAGGAGGTTTATTCAATTTAATGCAGGTGGCTGCAGAGGGTTTTAAGAGATTAATGTAAACCAGAATAACAATGTGGATGTCAGTGAGAAGTGACTCAAAGAGAAGGTTCTGTTCATGGAAGAAAGCATTGAGCTGGCAAAGGCATCGTTAGGGAACCAGACCAGTGAGAGGAGAAGGAGAGAGGATCTGGCTATTGCCATATCCAAAGAGGAGAAGGTGATGTCTGAGAGGGAGAGGGGGACAATTCTGAAGGTTAACTGCCAGGCTGTTATGTAAGTCTATGCAAAAAGGACAAGCATACCCGGCCTTGGCACTTAAGTGGTTAATGATAACGTACCACCCTCCATTGCCTTTCCTAACAGGTCACAGAGAGTGGCCATGTTGAGTAGAGGCAGTGAATGGTCATAATGGATTAAGGTCCTTAATGAAGGATTAATCACATATGGAGAACATGAAAACTCATTAAAAAGAAATAACAAATAGTGTACAATAATTGTATTATGGATGATTAACACAGTCCTGTGAGACACAAATTCGACGTGAATGAAATAGAAAATTCTTGGAAAGTGTGATGAGAGTACACAGGAACCCATACTTGTGGGATCCAGTAATGATGTCCAATCTGAGGAAGGCTGTGAAAATAATAGCGATGATCACTTTCTCATGGCTGAAACACTTCTGAGTCAGACAGTGTAATTTATGCATATTTTGTAATAGGATAATGTGTTAGGTTCATGGAATACAAGTGCCCCGAAAATAGTAAACGGTGAAAAAGCAACGGTGAAAAGTGATTGTTAGCAGTCACACAAAATGCTATTTATCTGTTTCTTTTGTTGATGAATGTGTGGCTTTAATGAGATGATGTTAAATGTGTTTTTTTTTTTATCACTGTTGACATACATGTGCAATATCGATGTGTAAGTGAGTTAAAGGTATGATGTTTTTATTTTTTTTTAAAAGATAGATTTTCTAAAACTGATAATGATAGTAAAAATCAGAAACATGTAAATCAATCCGAAATATCGCCCTGATCATGTTTTTGTTGATATGCATATGCTGGAGACGGGGAAGTAGCCAGCTACCCCTATACTATAATACTGTCTCATATCTTGCCATGGTACATTTTGTGTGCTGAACACCACATTTCCATGATGTTTGCCCCATGTTGGAAAGCTCTGTGGTGTGTACCCTTTAGCAATAGAGCAGCACTCTGAGCGCACATTGTAGCCTGTCCTTCCACAACTGGTGTAGTGTATGGAACATTATGTCCATGGCAAGCAATACATAATCCATGGACTGGTGTGATAGCATCAGTGGGGAGTTAGCCTGACAAAGTCAACCTGTGAAAAGATCTGTGTTTGGTGGATTTCTTAGCACGGTTTGTTTGGGAAGATATTAGTTGCCTGCTATGTATTTGATAGAATGGGTTGATAGATTTATTCAGCGGAATGCACGTGAGATTCTGTGCATCCTAGAAGTCAAAATCCACCATGGATCTTTGCTTGTGAATTATGTTCATGTGTGTGGTTTATTTCAGTGGTGGCCACAGCATATGCAGATGAAACAATGGATATCCGGTTGGTGGAAATGTTTGTTTCAGACTGTATTAAACCCTTGCTAGGCAAAAGTAGCAATGACACATTGGCCTAAATGTAGCATGCCATATGGCAGCCCGCGAGCATGTCCACATTCATAGTCTAATGTTTAGGATGCTAATGGGTTTATACCTTTCTAGTTTAATATATTTAAAACAGCAGTGCAAATGGACCATATTTAACAAAAAGGTATCTGAGATGAGGTTCACAATTTGTCAACTCATTTCAAGATCAGCAGCCGTCTGGAAGCACATTAAATGGCCCCGGAGTTTGAAAACAACTTTAAATAATATTGCACAGATTGAAACATTGGCACGTGCCACAGATCTTCAAAATAAAATAGTTTTAGATAAGAAAATAGATGGACATGATTTAGCAGACTCACATAAGGAAAGGATCCAATGGGCACAGGAGAAGGTGGAGGATCGTGTGAACTTTTAGAATATGTGGGAATATCATAGTTTTTGAACTCTTGGAAACTGTTCACCTACCTTGCGTGTAACTAATTTGCTTGACTTTTCTTAACTTTGTCCGTGTCATTAGTTGTTTGCTCAGCCTTTGTCAAAGCATTTAAGTTCACAGGTCACAGAACTGTTCTCATTTAATAAAGGCCTGGAGCCCTGCATATGTTGAAGATTGTACATGTGCAGATCACACGTACGCATGGCTTTTTCCGCAGAGAGATGCAAGGGTTCCAGAATGCTGTTTACCTTCATGAAATGAAGTTATTTTTCCAATGGGGACAGCACCCCATTAATTTCCTCTGAGATAACAGCCTATTCATTAGCCCAGTTTTTCTGTTGTTAATTAGGAGATAAGTGCCCACCACACAAATAATAAGCCATGTAGATGTACTCTAGGACTTTTGCTTTGCCTCCCACCGTTTTGGCGCACATCATTTTTTGCTCTTTGAAAGAAAAACAGCCTCTTTCTAGGCGCGGATCTGATTATTAAAACTCTTTGAAGTATTATAGGAGGGGCCTGCAACGTTTGGTTTTCCAGGTTTTCCAGATGTTTTGAACTACAAATCCCATCAGCTCTAGCCAGCATATTCAATGGTAAGGAATTGTGGGAGTTGTAGCACAGAACATCTGGAGAGCTGCAGTTTGCAGGCACAATATTTATAGTCTAATTATGCAACCCCTGTAGGACTCCCACTGAATGGCGCAAGCAAGATCCCACCACACCTCTCCTCTCTCCCAAGTGAGATCCCACCACACCTCTCCCCTCCAGCCCACGCGAGAAGAAGCATTTCCTTGGGGTTGGAGGGAGTTACACACAGTTTATAATGGTGCAAGATCTCACTGGGAAGACCTCAATCTTGTGACTGTTTTGCCTCCAGCATATTCCACATGACCGTCTCCTCTATAGATCTACAGATCTGGCAGGGGTATATCCCGGACTAATGGCTTCCTAAGCATGGGACCTACTGGTGACAAAACGGTCCATGCACAAGATGAACTCAAGAAAGCATTTTCCTGTATTTTACTCTGTGTCAGCTTTTCCGAGGTGGTTCTTTTTCAGACCTTCAGTCCTCAGAATAGAATAGATACCATGTGAAAGAACCACATTGACAGAGTTCCCTTGCTATTGATAACGTGAGTTAAAGGCTCATATGTGTGTGCCTTTGCATTGCAGATCCAATTGAAAAATGCAAGCAATACTCAACTATGATTGCATGTCAATACCTAAAACACATAAGACTTGCATGCTCTCAAACCATCTTAAATTCTGGCCAACATTAGGCATTCACTATATTCTAATAACTTGGCCAACTCTCACATTTCTCACAGTGGCACAACTACCAAGACATAGGGAACCTGCATGCCAGTGTCTGCCCTGGGGCTAGCATTAATAATGCAGACAGATAGATACCAGCAAAGGCATCGGGCATCTCGATGTATGGTATTTCAGCAACATCAGGGCAGCGACTGGGATATATTCGTAAAAGATGGCGTCCATTATAAAATGCTAACATGTTTCCAGAAAGCAATAAAGAAGTTAATGTTAAAAATGCTTATTTCATGAGCCTCTGAAGTTCCCGGCACATTATTTATTTAGGGCCTGGTATAAATGGTGATTAGCAGAAGAGTCGTAGCTTTGCCATGCTGGGCAAGTGGCAGTGCGATTCAGAGACAGGCCAATTCCTCATCATACCAGGCAGCGGATTAGGGCACAGATCATCGAAACGGATCATTAATTTTGACAATACAGGAAAAAGAAGGGCAAATAAAAAAAATAAAAAAAACATAGTAACATATACAAAAGATATTAATAAGGAAAGTAACATGTTCCCTTCATCCTTTTCATTAACACTAATGGCCTGGAGTGGCCCCCAGTTACTTTAAGCATTGACATATTCTTTTTCAAATTACTCATTAATCAAAGCTAAATTCACTTGGCGCTAAATTTTATAAACTGTTCTGAGCCATGCAAACTAGGGTTTTAAACATACATGTTAATTTGATTGTAAGAGCACTGTATGCATGTAATCTACACCCTAACATCTAAAATGGCGAATTCAAGTGTGCATCCTACATGCTGCCAGAACGGATGTGAACATTAGGGCTACTGCAGACTTTAACATGCAATTTACGTCATTGTCACTAATTATGCATTTGAAAAAACCTGTTCCACGTGCAGTAACTGTGGCCAAAATAAAAAATATACTCTCTCTCTCTCTCTCTCTCTCTCTCTCTCTCTGGCACACTACTTTGACGCGCCCTCCTCCGCTCTTTTGTTTCTCTATACTCTCTCCTCTTTCCCAACACAATGCATTATCACAATGGTGGACGCACAGCATATTGTGTGTACCATAGTTGTTATAATTTCCTTCAATTGCTCATTTACATACACATCTATTCCTCAAATCTTAGTCTGAATAGACATCTTAAAAATTGTGGTGTTTTATATATAGTGTCGCCATCACCCGGAATCCAGTTTCAGAGCACTTGGCAATTTGGATGCCACTTATTATTTGTTGTATTACGAGCTAGGTTCATGAAACTAAAACGTTTGACGGAGTGAGGGGCTGTATCAAACCCATGACACAAAGTATTGTCATAATTGCACGCCAAGCGCATTGCTTCTGAGCTATCTTCAAGGCAAGGCAAACTCGACTGTCTACGAAGTAGATGATAGGTGATAGGTCTTATGCTAAAAACATTTGTAACCCTTATAGCACCTGCATTGTTATGGCTACTTTCCGAGAGGGAATTGCATTTTCCTTTGCTGACCTGATCACCTTATGGGTAGTTTCTTTCTAGTTTTGCCCAACCCGATGGCATTAGGATACATTCCACTAGAGAATGGAATTGATGGCAAACATCCACAACTTGAATCCAGGTAAAATGGACGAAATTCCCCTGAAATCAACCCTTCTGACCATACTGTATGGGTTTCTTCCCAACACATTTGACAGCAGTGTGCAGTGCAGGTATTTTGATGGCTGTTTTTCAGACTCTGTCGGGGATGAAGCCACTTGTTTACCATGTAAACATTGGAGAGTTCGATTACGCCTCATTTCATTCTCACGCATGGTCATCTTAAGGAATTTCTTTCAAATCTCATGTGTGGACTTGGGCAGTAATATACTATGTAGAGGGGAACCCAATGTTACCACCGTGGTGGTAGCTCCACCTTATATTGGTAATGAAATATTCTGGTACAGAGGAGGTAGTTAGCTCATATCAACAGTCACAGTTAATGTACATTATAGTAATAAAGTATTCAGTGATACAAAACAATTCATAATACCCACAATTTTAAAAAGATGCAAAACATTGAAAAATGTATGTTATCGCACAATATATTCAGTTAAAAGTATGTCTAAAAAGCAGACAGTTAACTCGTGACATCAATCCCTTGATCCAATAAGGTGATTACTGTATTACAGACTTTAGTTCAATATATAACTCAATCAGAGGCTAGGTTCGAAGGACTCAACACGATTCGAAACGGATAGTTTGAAGCCAGAACTGTTCAACAATTAACCACATTGGTCAAAAACTGCGGATATTATGAATTATATGAATAAAATGAATTGTTTTGTATCACTGAATAGTTTATTAATATAATGTACATTAACTGTGACTGTTGATATGAGCTAACTACCTCCTCTGTACCAGTGGACTGGGGCAGTAGCATCCATCTCTCCATCTGAAATAAGCATGTGACTCGGCTTCAGCGTACACAAACCACGTCTGCTCGGGTGGTTACGATGATGGCCAGGTCCATGGATATATCCCTAGTGTGTACATCTCTACACTGGCCACAGATATTTGTGTTCAGTTAAAACCCTTCTGCCTAGTTCTCGAAACACTGTATAGTAAGAGTCTATCTGAAATGTTCATTATGTTTTACAGACACCGGCCAAATTGGTTCTTCCTGTCCTTCACTCAGAGAACCATTAATGTCACTGACTTCGGAAATTGAAGGAACACTGTTTAGTAGCTGAGCCAGTGATTGGCACTGTCTACTCCACAAAATAGCAAAAAAGATCAAATAGTTTAAGATTAATTAAACATTGAAAAGGGGTCTCTTTGCTGTAGAGTGACATGGTTCCCTTCTCTAATTGGTTCTTATGTTAGAGCGGCAAGTTGCCCTCTGCGTGTATGGCTGGCCTTAATAAAAAACAATGGGCCTCAATACGAGGCTGGCGGTGCCGGTGCATCCGACATGCTGTGCTCGCGGGTGCCTTTCATTCCGCCAGATCAGACCTGGTGGAATCTAAGGCACCCGCGAGCACAACTTGGAGTTTGCCGGTCCGGATACAACGGTACCGCCATGCTTACCGGTACCGTTGTATCCAGACCGGCAAGCTCGTATTGAGGCCCAATGTATCTTAACATATAAAGGAATGTCACTTATAATAAGATGCAGCATCATAACATAATACACCCTTGTCTTGGTCAGGGCACCAACAAGGGAACATCTACAATGAGATAAGTCACCAACGTTCCCAGGTACGTTTTTAACATGTACTTGTAGTGATTGCATTAAACAAATCTAAGAATTGGCCTAACGTGATCCTCTTCTTTTAAGAGTAAGTCACTTGTGATTCCTGATGCAAAGGGCAAACTAGAGCATAACATATTCAGGTATAAAGCATAGGTATAAGCCCAGGTAATCTTGCAGAGAAGCTTTCAACAAAAAGGAAACAAGGAGGCTCATTCCCCAATAAAATTGGCTTCCTTTGTTTTTTGTCAATTTCCTTCTAAAAATTGACTGGATTCCATTAGTTAACAAAAAGCCTCCATAACTCCATTGCTAAAGATTCAGTTCTACCAAAGGCAACACAACAACCTACTCTTCCGATAGACAGCAGACATTCCCAAATGAAGGAACCTGGCATTCCATTTCTAGGGCCTTTGATCTTGTTGATTTGTGAGAAAGCCTGCAAACAAATGGTTCCAGAAAGGAAATGTTTAGTTGATTAGGAGTCATTGAGCAATGACCTTAGATGAACAATGCATTCCCTTCTATTCTGAGGATTTGTGTTTTTGTTGTGACTCATAGCAGGTGAATGAAAGGCTGGTAAGATTGGAAATGTCCCACGATGATGGACAGCCTTCACTGTTTTAGAGCACTTCCCTCTCTTTCACTTGACCCTGTCCCACACCGAACCAAGGAAGATTCGGAAATGTTTTCAAAGAGCATGGAGGTGACTGTAGAGACAGTCCGAATATGTTGAGCACATTCTTCTGCAGAAAATGCAGATTTCCTTTTATCACAGACTTTCAAAATGTTCAGCCGAATGTACAAGTCACCTGAAGATGTTGACATGTTTGGACAGTTTTCCCCTCTGTGACTATGGCATTTCCGACTTTGCAAGACTGTGAAAAACATCACTGCAGATTGTCAAAAAGGTTCCCGTAGATTTAGGGTGCCTCTCCATGAACATTTCTAAGCACGTCCTGTGAGCATGCATATGCCCACATCATTGCTTAAGTGCCTTGGCTGTATGCTAAGAAAGTACACCCACTTTGTAAATGTTGAGACTTATTTATTTATTTGAATATTTTAATTGATTATTGTACCACCTGTGGATAGTACACTTCAGAGAGCATAAGACCTATGTTTAACTGTCCTTTCAAAATACTTGTGTTTGGAAGCAATTCCCTAGATGGACTGGGAGTGTAGGGGTTAGGGGGATCCACAACGCTGCAGTTTCCCTTTAGACTACCTAAAGTCAAATTCCAATGAACTATTTTCTGCTTTGCAAATCTCTCAAAAACATGAAACCAACAAAGATTGTGGGGGACATTCCAAAATATATTGAATCGCATATTTATATTAGAATCTCCTGTTTAAAATAATTGATATTTTATTTGTGAATGCATTTCTAAATGCTAAGGAAGTGGACAGCAGCTGAACACTGAATACTGTCAGATGTTCTTTTTTCTGTTACATTTTGTGGCTATCCATCTTGTTCCAAATTAGTTATGGCAGATCATGTGGATAAGGCCTTCACAGTTTTCACTAGTGTTGCACATTTTTTTTTGGACAGGTAAAAAAAGTGATCTATGGCATTTACTTGCAACCATTTTTCCCGAATCCTGGGGTGAGTTTCTTAGACAAGATTACAGAAACTTTGCAGCATTGCACGGCATTAGCACTACGGCAAAGTTTGGCATATTTCTATAAACACTGGGACATATTAGAAAACCATTGCACCATGACAATTGCAGTTCATCATGGTATAAGAATTTCCCTAGTGCAAAAGTGATTCATTTTCAATGCATTTTTGCACAAGGCCTAGTGCTCATACCATTCTGTATTAGCACTACGGCTACGACTATGGATTTGCAGTTTATTGCAGTTATTGTATCCTGGAACTGGTTACTCATCCCTAATGATATTTATTGGGTGATTTTTCGTTTGGGCATATATTTCAGCACCCAAAACCCATATACTGCCACTGACCTTAGCTGTAACCATTTGTTATGGGTTACCTGCAAATTTCGCCTGTGGGCTCGACATGTCAGCTTTAATGGCGTCCTTACTTACAGGTATTTCTTACAGATATACTCCACCATGTGGTGACATGGTCCAATTGATTGCTCTAAGATGGGGGAGAATGGTGAAAACAACACTGATTTGCCTGAGTTTATAGCGTTAACTTAATTAATGCGTTGTCTTTGGTTTTCATACAATAACAGGACAATCACAAATGTGTTTCAACTATGTAGAACTCATCATTGTGATGCTACTATGCATAAACTAGGATATGCAAACAGCATATTTGGTTCACATGCATGCATTCATGTGTTTACTTTGATATCATGTATTTGTTTAACATCGCGCCTTGAAACACTTGTGTATAGGCGCGTTACAAATGCCATATCATATCATATCATAACATGTATGTTGCTTATCATAGAGCAAAACCAGCATAGTGGATGTCAGGTCACCATTCTACTCAAACCGTTTTAATATCTACTCAAACAACTGGATTTTGGGTGCTAAGCACTCCTTGAGAGAACTGAGGGCAGCAAAGCCATGGCGATGCATTTGTAAGAGAAGCCACTTGAGGAGGGATGAGCGTAGACCTTACCACTGTGGTTTATCCAATATAAATATTGGCACTAAGGCCATACAGATTCATAACTAGGAGGTAAGGGAACAGAAGATGATCATATCTGCAGGTTGGTCAGGATATGATGTCAAATGAGATGACTTCTAGGGGTGAATGAGGAGCACTATGCTGAAACAATGTGCGTCTTTGTGAAGGAAGACCATAAACCTTGGCTGAGAGAAATTTCCAAGTGGAAAGTAAGTGATGGTTTGGCAAGACAAAGTTAGACTTTATTTCATGGCTCGCTGATACTTCACGGACTGTAGGAAAGCTGCATGACTACTTAACCCAGGTGCCTGCTGAGAGCAAGGTGCAGAAGTGCCAAGTAAGTGACAGTTTGGCAATCCAGCGGTTTGGTGGTTGGAGGATACATTGTGGTCTGTGGTGAGTTTAGTCTTACCTGTATATTATTTACTCAATTCTATCTGATGCCGGCCCACTCCTCTGTGTGTTATAATCTACAGAGTGACCCCACTGTTGCTTGTTCATTTCTCCATTTAATCTTTTTAATTTGCTCCTTTTGACAATTCTGTGGGCCTGCGTTACCCGCGTGGTGTTATAATCTCACCAAAAACAAAACACAAATTGGATCTTCTGCTCAAAAGGAATTATAAACCAATTTAATAATACTCTTCTCGCTACTATTCATAGGTTTATTTTTGAGGTGGGGTTCTCAAGATAAAGTATTAACTATTTCAACAACTCACTAGTAGTGTGCGGGATTGTATGACCAAGGATCTACCACACAGATGTTAGAGAAGGCAGGTCTTGTTGATGGTATTTACCAAGAATCAGTTCATGTTGACACAAATTGGACAGTCACTAAAATATTTGACATAACATCTAGGCTGACTTTTTTGAGACACGTAAGTACTAAAGAATTTCAGAAATAAAACAGCAGGCTCTTGTGCTGCATTTCTAATAGTAGAATGGGAAGAGGTTCCTTTCAGAGAAACTGATGTTCTGAAACATGGCCCAAGTCTGTGGGCATGACGTGATATTACATTGAAAGCGTGGTTCTTTACGTAGTAACAACCAATCCAGAAGTCTATTTAGGCCACAGAGTTAAGGGAAGGTGTGTAGGCCTACATTTACCTCTCCCCTTTTAAAAAAATAACACGCTAAACCTAGATCTTCTGGATGGAGTGGGGTAGAGAGACACCTTTCTTGACCTGATGATGTAACAGCAACTGCCGATTTTTCACAGACAAGGAACTTGCATGGCTGAGACATTGCGCATTTTTTCCACCTCCGATGATGCTGCTGTTGTCCAGTTCCTTTCCTCTCACTGATATGAAAGTAACATAAAATGAATTATTTGCATGGAAATGATTATCCAACCAACTATCCTTCCTATTTGCATGGTCACTGTGACACTACAGTTTCTTATTGTTCACGTTCGTCTTCCCTTTGCTATTAATGCTGTAACAGTTTTACATAGCGCTACATGCCAATTGCTCCTCTATCTACATGATGCAATATTTGTGAATTTGTTAGACACAGATTATTACAGAGCTTAGATACAGATCTAGATGTCATTCTATAAATCATCAATTGAACATTATTATATTAAAAGCAATTAACAATAGAACACATTGAGGGCTTCAATCCCTATTATTTTTTATTGACAGATGACTTAGCATATAATCACTGATGAACCCTGAAATAACCCCATGGAGATTCAAATGTCTATAATTCAAAAAATAAGTTGCAAGACTTTCAAGTTTGGTTACTTCGAGATATGTTTGAAAATACTGATGGATGCAAGAGAGTGAAATGTATTCAGACCTAACGATGTTTACATTTGACAATTCATTCCGAATCTGAAAATACCAGATGAAGAATCTAGCAGTTTCATCTACCAAATTGATTTTTTGGTAATTTTCCAGAGGCGGGTAAATGCACAACAAGGACTCTGGAGATCATTCATTCTTCAGAAAAGGATTCCCGAGCACCCTGGATTACTTTGGAAAATTGAGTTCCGGGAACACTATGAGAGTTGCCGGCTCTACTAAAGAGACTTGATGCTGAGCAGAAATGACTACTCTCATAAAGAAGAGAAAAAGAATGGCAAACAGTTCAGATGTAAGGTATAAGATGTGGTTGGCAGTACACTAACATGTTTTACACATGCTTACTGAAGGCTTGGAAATGATTGAGAAATATTCGATGATCAAAGTTGGGAGGAAGTGGAACAGCCTATCCAGCTGAGTGAATCTCCGAATAATTGATGTCTGCACGTTGAATACATGGAGCTTGCAAAAAGAGTAACATCTTGTATTGCATTCATATATCATCATTGGTTGATAGAGGAATGGATGGCAGATATAGTGCCCAGTATTACTAAGTTTGGTCATACAAATGTAAAAAAGATATATGCATCTAGACAGGGAAATCTAAGACCCCTAGATGGATAGACAAATTACATTTTAGTTTACATTATATCAAAAATGTGCATGATGATCAGGTTTAATTTTCTCAGATATCAGGATAAGTGAAATTGGCATACTCCAAGACTATAAAACCTTATGACACCAGTTGTGTAAGCTCAGGGCATGCTACTATTTCCAATGCAAGAGTAAAACTGTTGCTGCCACAATGTATACGGATTACAATAAATACACAGAAGCATTTAGGAATCATGTCTGTCAAATATTGTGCAGAATATCGAATGCAAACACACATTTGTATTTGTAAGTGAAAGTTCGTTTTTGAGTAGAAACATTTATAGATGAGATTTAACCAATGGGCACGCTGGATGTATGTGATATAATCGCTGGAAATGTCATTGAGTGTGGCTCAATTTTTTTTAAAGGCACTAAACACCCTTCCCAACATATTTTAGGACTGTTGCAATGATATAAACAAACTCCTGTCCTAGAATATTTGTGGAAAGTATTGGATAGTGTATTTAAAAAGAATATCAAGTCACTCTCAATGTTATTTCCATCAATCATATTACTGGATACCCTTCTAGTTTCATATGTTGGAAATGATAGTGATGAAGAGCATGTTTGTTTGCAATACTCACCAAGGTTCATCTTATACATGGTATCATGTATGCATGTAATTGGCTTCCTTTGTGAGTGTATTTTTTGTATTCTATTGGAATTTATATGGCACTTTCGCCAAAGAACTGCACAATAATTACAAACAATAGTAGATAATGAGAAATTGACACAGTATGGACTGATATGCCACAGAGATAATTAGGTGGAGGAGAGAAGGTAAACAAATGTGGCTTTTAAATAAGCATGAAAACTTTGAAGGGAATAAGAGAGGTGGATATCTGGTGAAAGAGAGCTCAGACGTTTGGGGGAAAAAAGACAGGGGGTTTTTGACCATTATGAGATGGAGATATTTTGAGCAAAGACCCCAAGAAGGAGAGTAGGGGGAGTTTAGAGTAGAGAGATAGGGTGGAGGGAGACTATGTTAATGATAAACCCTTGAATATGATGCAAAGAACGTGAATCAAAAAATGAACGTCGTAAAGGAGAAGAGACGTAGTGACAAGTGATGTAGAGATAGAGGACCAGGAGGGCAGCATGTAGACAAGACAAATGGAAAAATGACAAACTGAGAGGAGAGGAGTTCGATGGGAAGAGGGAAATTCAAGGGAGCTGAAGAATAGTCAAGGTGGGGAAGATTGAAGAAGAGATAACAAGCTTGGTTGCATGGAAAGATAGAAATGGATGAATACTATGGATGTTAAAAAGGGAGGTAGGAAAACAGATCCGAGCAATGATGGAGATATACTGAGAGAAGGATAGTAATGATTGATATGTGTCTCAAAGATTATGTCAAGATGGAGAAAAAGGAAGCAAAGATGGAGGAATCGCGAGGATGGTGGGAAGAACAGAACTGCAGTTTCTGATTTGGCCTCAATGTGTCCCATTAGGCTAACGAACATGCACTTGAGCTTGTTAAAGAGCGTCCAATGCATCCCAGAAACCTTCATTTGGATCCTGTAGTTTCACCAACATCGCCAGTGCTAGAGAACAGGTAAAGCCATGATTTGAGTCGTGTGCTCATCAAGTCTCCCATCATGGCCCTTGGCCATAGCCACCATCATGATGTAGCATACACACCTCACTTATGGTGTTCATGCCTTGCCAACATGCACTTTATGATCTGCGGAGTGCAAATCAGTCAGTTTTTAAAATAAAGCTAAAATGGGGATGTGTTTCGGAGACACTTGTTTACAATTTAACAATTTTTATATGAAAAGCAAAAAAGTCTGCTATGCTTCTACAATCCAATTAAAAACAGGTTACATTTGACAATAAACGCTGTCATGTAAAACACAAAAGCTACGAACACATTGAATTTGCCCAAGATCACTAGACAGTCGATGACTGAAAGTCCATGAAGCAATCGCCGAAACGTCTGCTTATTTCCGGCCGTTCTGGTTACGCAATCGCAATTACTGGTGTGGCTCAAACAACATAGGCTGTGGATCCATGTACGTAACTCTTGTAAGCATCCTATCCTCTAACTCTAATAACGGGATATTCCATTTCAAAATGAAATACATTAAAGCGTTTCCGTGTGAAAGGCATGCTCTTTAGGAAGCCATTTCATACTGAATTAATGTTACATTTGTTTAATTTGTTTGCCAACAGATGCAGTATTATTCTGTTGAAATCTGTGCATATAGTGATGGGAGTATTCATTGTCACCCGGAAATCACTTTCCCAGTCATGGGCTTTCATTTTTCAAACTATTGCTTTCCAGGAAAGGTAGTCTTGGTGGACTTCAATTGAAAACAAGCATTGGCAATGCCAACAGTTTGGGCTTTTGTGTAGGAATGTTAAACACACTTGTCAGGCACAGCCATGGTAGTATTAACTGCCTTTTGATGGTAGCAGATGCAAAATGGTGCTAGTGTCTGGGCATTCAATAGCAGTGCCGGGCAAATTCCTAATCATTGTACACAAGAAACAACTGTTGGTTTTACCAATGCTTGTTTTTAACAGGACTTCAGTGATGGACAAGCAATAAATTGAGTGAGTGGTGAAATCAAGTCCATGTTTACGCACACGCCAGAGTGAGTACAGCCCTCAAGGGAAATATGCCAGGAGATAGCTTGGAAAGATAACACGGTTTAATTGTACAGAATACAAAATATCAGCAAAGGACTCTGCTGCTCGAGAACGTTCTGCTTTCAGAATACATGTCAGTGTCACATGAGGGACCACAATGTCAAAAACGATGTCACGTATAGTGTCTAAATCCACACAGTTCATTGGGTGCATGTATACATGATCCTGCTCCATATGGGATGTAAGGCTACATTTGGTTGGTTCCTTTACTGTTGGTCAAGCTCCACGTGGGTAAACTGGGCTCATCTCGCCATGGAGTGAAGGTCAGGTCGCTCATAAAATACTTTGTTAAATCTAAGCTAGCACACTGAGCCCACTACTACATCACTGTGGCATGAACCTGGGTGACTTGGGGATCAGTGCCAAGGGGAAGGGAGGAAGAAATACAGTCATTCTGACCCACACATTCTGGGCTTCCTTGATACCGCCCCTCTCACACCCAAGGTCTCCACTCTGTTTTTGATCTATAATGTATCCCTCCCTAAACCTTGTGTTACAAAGGATGTTTTTTATGCTGAGGGGGGAAACAGTTGCGCACTCTTAGATCTTTTATGGCCACTTGGTTTATGCTAGGTCACGGGGTCGCTCATTTATCATGGAATGCAGGGATGTGTGGGTCGGGTCAGTGATGCTGGCTCTGGCTCTGGGCTGGCTGGGTGGCGGTTTAGAGCCTGGCTGACAGCTTGGTTGTGATGAATGGGTACAGCACAGAGCCTGGTGCCGTTGCATGGCGATGCAGGGCACCTTTCGCCAAAAGATACCAAATGTTTACAACAGTGAATGGACAGGGGGGGGGAGTGATCTTCCGTGAGAGCTGATGGTGCGGATTCATTCGGCCTTAAGGATTTCAGGCCTAGTCAAATCTTTCCATGGAGGTGGACTGGTGCAGCTTGGTTATGAAAGCCTGTGCTTTTGTCATAATTACAAAATGGCGTTTCTTTCTATTTGTCTCCTAATGTTATGCATCCGCTGTTTGCGCTATATTACCTCCGCACCGAGTATCTTAGTGCAGTTTTTTCCCCCTTACACGCTACACTATTTCCAAGGGGATTCGGCTCATCTTAGAACACCTAGAGGCATGGGATATAATCATTTCCATTACAACAGTGGCTTAATAGGGACCTGGGTGAGATTTATATTACACAAGCGGTGCATTTACTGTTCCAATTAAGTCATTAACTCTCAAAATACTGCTTTGAAAAAACACTGTCAGGCACTTTGAGTGCAAAGTGTGATGGTAAGGAATGATTAAAGCAAGCACAAAGAGTTTCCATGAGGAGGTGGTTTGGGCAGGAAGTGGGTGGGAATGGCCATAGGTATTAGCATGGCCATGGACAGTCAATGGGTATGCAAATAACCAAACAACACCTACAAGCTGTGTGTCCCTTAAAATATATAATTCCTCCATATCTGTTCTCGAATGCAATAGACTGGGCTTATAGGTGTTGCAAGCAACAACTAATGGTTACCAGTCATTTGGTCGAAAATAAATGGTCGAATGACCATTTGATCGATGTAAAATGGTCAGAAAAAAAAGGTTGCATTTTTTTTTTTATTATTATTTATGGGGGGGTCCCCCCCCAAACCCCTCTTTTTCTTTCTTAAAAAATATTTTTTAAGCAACCAAACTAAAATATATATAAATAAATAAATAAATAAATAAATTCAACCTTTTTTTTTCGACCATATTGATTCGATCAAATTGTCATTCGACCATTTATTTTCGACCAAATGACCGGACACCACAACTAATAGCCCAAACTAAAACATTAATTACATCTTCAAATGTCAATTATATATACAAAGAACTTCCAATTTTGGAAATGTGATATGATATGATATGATATGGCATTTGTAACGCGCCTATACACAAGTGTTTCGAGGCGCGACGAGGCAGGGGGGGACGACGGGGAGACAGACAACGATCCTACTAGGCCAGGTGTCACTCAGATCGTGCAAGTGCAAGGGTAGAAGGGAAGGGAAGAGTGTAGGGGGGAAAGGAAGAGGGGAAAGTGCAGTACAGGGTTAATAGCATACAGGATAAATAACAAGGGCCAGCTAGTGGCAAGTGCGAGGTAAGTGCAGACAAGTGCTGGGAAGGGGGGCTATAGGGATACAGACACAGTCCCACAGTGCAGGGGGTGCCAGGAAGGCAGTGCAGGGGAGAGTGGCTGGGCCAAGGACCGAGAACGGTGAGTGGCCCAGTTGCAGATTCAGTGCAGTTTCAGTAACTTTAGCAAGGGAGAGGGGGAGAGAAAGCAGAGGCGAAGAGGAAGGTTTTGAGGTGCTTCCGGAACTGGAGATGGTTTTCCTCAAGTTTCAGGGAGGCAGGGAGGCTGTTCCAGAGGGAGGACCCTGCAGCGGAGAGAGATCTGCCCCCAACTCGTTGTTTGGAGAAGCGGCTGACCCTGAGGGAGTTGGAGGCAGATGAGCGAAGAGCTCGAGAAGGGAGATATTTAGGAAGAGAGAGTTGAAGGTATTTTGGCCCAAGGCCCCAGAAGGCCTTGTGGACAATGCAGAGTGTTTTGAACTTGATCCTTGCAGTCACTGGGAGCCAGTGTAGTGATTTCAGTCCTGGAGAGAGACAGTCCCTGGGCTTGAGGCTAAGGACAAGTCTTGCAGTCCTGTCCTGGATGAATTACAAAGGGCGGAGAGTAGAGGCAGGCAGATTTAGATAGAGGCTGTTACAGTAGTCCAGCTTTGAGAGAACCAGGGCTCTAGAGACAGTAAGCTTCTGGGGGAAGGAGAGGAAAGGAAGGATACCTCTGAGGTTTTGAGTCAGTGTCATCAAGTCGAATGTCCATACTCACAAGTGGCCTCATATTGGGCTTGCAGTGCCCAGCAATACAAGTACGAGTTAGGAGTACTGGCTACATATTTCTGTCATTACTCTGGCATAGAATTCCAAAATGGAGGCTAGCATCAGAAGCCTTCTGTGCCGTGATGAACAAACCTCCACAGCTGCAGCCATTTCCTGGAAGGCAATCATCTAAGCTCTTTATTTATGAATGAGCCTGCCACCCGCTCCTGTGGAACATTCAGGAAAAGGCAGCGGACAGTCCTTTCATGTTGGCTGTTTACTTATTAATCTTTGAATCTTGCACAGATCTATCTGACCACACCCACTTTACTATCTCCCCTGCCTAAGAAACCCTTAAACGGCCTGCCTAATATTTTAGCAGTACATCAGACCAAGTTGACAATATGAAATAGGAACACATTTCTATGTCTCAAAATCGATCACTCAGCAGAATGCCTTGGCTCTCCTCACGATGCTGTGTGGGAAAACCGTGCTGAAATGCTTTTATTTGAGTGAATCAACTTATTTTATGTTGAGCACATTTACCCACTACTTTGGAAATAACTGTCCCCTCTTAAGATCGAGGCAGGACCGTATCACTCACACGCCACGGGTCACTCTGCAGGTGTTTCCAGTCGCAAGATGCAGCCTGGAGCATCTGTTGTTTGAAAAGGCTTGAGGGAAATGCTGTGGTTCATACTTAATGATTGCGCTCTAATGACTCACATTTGTTGTGTGTGTGCGCAGGAGCCAGGCATTGGGATGGCCACTCAGTGGGGTTTGGCAGCCTGATGGAAAGCACTGCATGAATCCTGCAGATACCACGCGGGAACATCAGTTTGATAACTAAGCCGTTCATTCATCCAAGATGAATAATTAGGAGTCTAATGAGCTGGGATATTATAATGCATGTCATTTACAAAGAGAAGAACCTCAAACCTGTGGGATGGAATATGATATTCACAACCACCTTATTAATATTATCTTTTTACCCCGACCTGTACACAGTAAGAGAGTCCAATTTAAATCACCATCCAAAAGCAGAGTCATTCGAAGATAATTTTAACAAAGGCTAATCTCTAGTGGTTAAGTCGGGGTCCTTATTGACATCGCACATCTGCCTCAATGACATTGAATTTCATTTCATCAGAACACGTGGATATCCTTATTGATATCGCACATATGCCTCAACGACATTGAATTACAATTCTTCAGACCGCGTGGATATCCTTATTGATATCGAGCATATGCCTCAACGACATTGAATTACAATTCAACAGTACGCATGATCAAAGAAGGAATTTACAGAAGGCTATTATGTGGATGTTGAGACACTTATTGGTTGATGGTGCAGCAACTCAGTACCGGATATCCGGCTCAGTCAACTGGAACCATTCAAGGAATCCTCATTTCTGCCTCTGAATGGCAGTAGTTTGATCCCAACATACCATTTTCATTTCCCATTTCTGAGGAGGGTGTCTACATGTCCTGCACTTGGGGAAAAGCAGGTGACGTCCTTTGAAATCAATTGCACAATCCCAAACGTCAGCCGTGTGTAAGTGTATGGGGATCTCCCCTCATCACACCATCTGAGTGATGACAACAACAGAAATATAGGTGGTCCTAGATTCCAGTGCCTTTCACCTCCTGGATCCAGTGACTCCCTGATCTGCCTCTGCCCTGTGTGTAGATGGATCAGAAACTCTATTAAAGAGCCAACTATGGAGATGTAAATGTAGGCTGGCTTCTAATTTGCTCATTCATGCAAGTGTGATTTTTGGTGTGCTGTCAAAAATGTCGCTGCTCACAAATTGAGGGGACCAATCCGTGAGATAAGAACACAAGACTGCATGTAAAAAGCATAGTAAGAATGTAATTGTACTTGTGTCACAGAGCAGAGTTATATGTGGCGATTGCAAGTGAATAGACTGATCATCACAGAAAATGCTAGTTGGCCAAATAGGTCCAACATACTGCAGTCATAATAAGGCCAGTCCAGCAGGTTGCAGAGTTTATATGAGGGCACTCAGACCCATCGTTGGGGCAGCTGGGAGCCACTGAGCAACTGCCGAGCTGGCCTGCTACTGCTCGGCTAGGGACCTTCCGCTTTATTTCTCTCCCCATATCTATTTGCTTGAGTCGGGGCAGCGATGTATTGTATCTCCCTGGTAGCCAACTTATCAAAATCTCGCAGATGTTTGTTGATATCAGCAAGTGTGTCTCTATTGTGGGTGTGGCTGTAGGCGATTTCTAGGATACATAGCCGTGTTTCGACCTCCGCTAGCTCCAGTATCACAGATTTTAGGAGACCAGTGGTTTTGGATATAAGGACCCCCCTCACCCATGCCTTGAATGTCTCCCAGAGTGTGGAATACTGATTAACTGTTCCCTCATTATTGGTAAAAAGTTCTGCTATCTCGTTGTGAAGGGATTCAACTACATTGGGATCTGTTAGTATTGTAGTGGGCATTCTCCATCTCCTGGCTGGTTTTGTGGTATCCCGTAACATCAGCTCCAGCAATATTGGAGAGTGATCTGATAATGTACGGGGGTAAATCTCACATTTCACCAATGTGTCTGAAACAGAAGAAAGAGGATCCAGTAGTCAATTTGTGATTCTGAGTCATGTACTGAGAAATAGTATGTGTACTGTCTCATACATGGATGTAACTCCCTCCATGCATCTATCACTGACAGCTGTTCTAGGATCTAGTGCAGTGTGACCGCTGCCCTGGTGGGTGGCCTCTAGACATTTATAGATCTATATAGTGTTGTATCCAGCACCGTGTTAAAGTCCCATCCCGAGATTATGCAGGATTCATCCAATAAGGTGATTATGTCCAGGACGTTGAGGTAAAAGTTTGGGTTACCTATATTGGGGCCATAAATATTGACCAAAGTGACTGATCATCCCTCTACTTCCCCCCAAACCACCACATATCTGCCCTTGGGATCGGCCTTGCTGCCTTTACATTGAAAACCCAGTGATGGGTGTATTATCGTAAGTACCCCTCTGGCCTGTGTAGAGTACTCTGTATGGTATCTCTGTTTGCCCCAACTTGCCAGGATGTTCATGTTGCTTGACCCTGGCGCATGTGTTTCTTGCAACATTAATAAATGTGGTGCATGTCTAATAACGTAGGAACCAATTTTTCTGGAATCCGTTGGGTTGTTAAGCCTGTGTACATTCCATGTTAATAGATTCATGTTTAACCCGTCACCTATTGAAAGGTTGTGTGCATTTGTATTCAGCATCTGTCTCTGCAACCACATGTGTACCTTTAAAGGAGGTGTCATTCGCATCGGCAAGACCATACGTTTGAAAACATTTAACACTCGCAACTTGACTCAGTCCACCCCACCCCCGCAGAGCTATTTCGTCCTTCCTGTCCCACTCCCCACCCCTGTTCTGCATCATTTACCTCTACTTGACAATGTTCTCATTTGAACTTGTAGAACTCTCCTGAGGCTGCCATGTCACTGCCACATGGCTACCAGACCCAGGCTCTCGATCCAGGTCTAAGGGTACTGTGTAGAGCCAACTATTAAGAGAAAAGCAACATTTTAATCAGTGTAAAGGATATAAATTCTTGCATAGTTCAGTCAGCAGGATCTCGCCTTTCCTCCTCTGAGCGAGGTCTACCGTTCTGGTCCGGTCTCTGTTCTATGGGGGCAAGGGGTATGGAGGCCTCAATATAGGCCATGAGAAATTTGCTCTTCCCTCATGTTTGATCATAATTTTTTGCTGGGAAGATCAGTGCGTATGGCACCTATCATGCCCTGAGTAGCCGCTTGACTGGTTTGTACCACCTTCTATTTGCCTGGATGCCTGCGGCGGAATCCGGTTATATGTGTATGCGGTTTTCTTCATATTGCAGCGTGTCTAGTTCCCTCGCCATTCTGAGTATTGCATCGCTGTCTCTGTAATTAAGGAGGCAGGTAATTATGGTGCCGGTTGCCACCCCAGGTTTTTGTGCTGGGGCCAGCGTGCGATGTGTCCGCTCAACCAGGAACTGTTCTGAAAGGGATTCTGTGCCGAAGAGAGATTTGAGAAGAGATTCAACTTGTGGTTCCATCGCACCTTTACTGAATTGTTCTGATACATCCACTATTCGGAGGTTGTTTTGCCTAGATCTTGATTCAAGATCCTCACACTTGTTTTGCATCTTGGATACATTTTCTTTCAACTGGGCAATATCTCGGCCGTGCTGGGAGATTGTATCTTCACTTAGGCTAATTCTGCCCTCAGCTTAAGTAATGTGTGCACTTTCTTTATCTACTCTTGCCTTCAGGGAGCCAATGGTGGCAACAATGTCATCAAGATTGACGTTTACAGCTAGGAATCCATTTTGTTCAATTGTTGTTCGGCAGTCCTCTCTATCGCCACCCCACTTTCAGCTGGAGTATTGGGAACACCTGGCGTCTCTGCCAAGGGGCCCTGTGTCTGCTACTTGTAAACAAATTCATAGGGCCTTTTTTTTGGCACCCTCTCCTTTCGTCATTTTCCTGGGCTGCTGCAGATTTTCTGTAGCTGGGGCTGTGATGTGTATGGTTGTGATTACTATTCTGCCCAAAAGTTGTTGTTTGTGAAGCAGGGATTGTATCTCGCCTATGTGTTGTCTTGTCTCTGCTCTTACGATAATGTGCTTGTGTCGCAGTCTATTTTTACGCTCGTTATCAGGCAGATTTCTTTGGCGTCCGTGGGCTCGTAGGGTCACCCTGCAATCCTATCAAATTGGGCTCCATTCGGTCTATGCAATGGTATAGGAGTCCATACTATAGATAGATTCAGTGCGCGACAGCACCAAGGCTGTGCCGGTCAGTGTTCAGTTCTGCGTGTGGGGCAGTGCAAAGGGGTATGTATCCTCTATTGATGTTCACTTTGTTTCCATAATCATTACCATCACCTCAAAATGGAGGAGATTGTCATATCTCACTCTCCAGGGTCCTTGGATGTCCTCTTTCTGCTGCAGTCCCCAGGAGCGGACTGTGTTCTCCCACTTCAGGTGTTTACTTTTGTGCGCAATATATTCCCTGTGAGTAGTATTTTCCCCACGGGTCAATTTCAGCCTCTGTACTTGCTTTTAGGATCAAGGTCTATTTGCCACTTTACTCACCGCAAACTTCTCACTTCTCATCTTCGCCTTCACACGTGGTGTAGTCTGTCTCAAAGGTAGAGGTGGTATTGCACCTCTGCAATTCCCAGCGCGAGACACTCGGCCGCCGAGCTTCGGCCTGGTGTGGTCTTACATCCCTATGATGTGTGACTGTAAAGGGTTAAGATTCCAATCATATGCGATGTGTAGCTCAATGGAGATCAGGACGAGGGTTCCCATTTAGACCAATGTTATATGCACGTGTCTTCAACAGTTCTTTAATTTGATTATGTAGCCCAGAGTTGCAAGCTCTGTATTCATTTTCTTCATATCAATTGTGTGATGGCTCTTTAGTCAGCACTGAATTACCATGTAACCCGGGCTTTTGTAGTCTGCAACACGGTGTGCCTCTTTCACGACCGTAGTCCCCACCACTGCCGTGTCCTAGTTTGGCGTATGGGTCTGCTCCGCAACAGGTTTAGCCGGCTCTCTCGTTCGATTCCTTCCCATAATAGCTCAGCGCTTCAGCCACTTATGATGTGGTGCAGGCCTGGGATCACATAGGATGGTGTGGTTTGCGACACCCTAGAACACTCAGGCCTGTATACCTGACCTCAGCGATGTGAGCCGGAAGCTTTGCTGGTAGTTGGAGCTTCTCTCTCGCCCGGCCGAGATTCGGGTGCTTGGTCACTTTCTGTGGCTCCTGGCTCATTCTCAGGGTCCTAATTGCAGTGTGAATGGATATGCACTCCCCCGGGCTCGCATGGAACAGCACAGTGACAATGTAGGGACAGATCTTGTCCGGCCCCTCACCCGGCGTTCAGCGATCCACAGGCCGCGTCCGGCCTCCTTCTTACCCAATGGGAGGTGCCGTCTTTCAGGCACTGCATGCCACCTAGCACCCCTGGTAAGTGCGGCAGCGTGGTGTGGGTCTGACCTGTTCCTAATGCATCTTTCAAGTGGCAGGTCCAGCCACCCCAGTCCTGGGATCAGTTAGAATAAGAGAACTGTATCGGATGTTTTTTAGTATCACCTGTTGTAGTCCGATGGTGATGACTTTTCCATGATCCGGAGCTCACAACGGGTACACAGCTCCTCCCACTTGCGGCCCACTGCAGAGCTCCCCCAGCGGCTAAGGGTGACGCACCTCCTGGTACTCTCAGGCAGCAAGCACCTCCTCCCATGCTTGGTAGTTTGTTTACATGGTTTTCCTTGTGTTTAATTTGCCGTTTCATCCCAGGATTTTCACGTATTATGCCACAGATCTTCATTTATCTGCTCATACTTGTTTCTGATCTGTAGGCGGCTCCTATACTGGGTAACTTTTGTTCAGGATTTGTGTTGGATCGGAGCTTGTGGATTAGGCATCCATCACTGCTGTGCGCAACAGCGCCCCCCCGAATTGAACTATATTTTTAATTAGTAATATATTTTTATGTATAGATTTTTCTTGAGCCCCACAGGCCACCTATTGACTGCCTCAGAGGTCCTTGCGTTAGGGATGAGGGAAGTCAAGCTAAGATCAGAACATGCTAAGGATTGAGGGATGTTCTGTCACACGCCACCACACAGCATCTGTCGGGTGGGAGGAATCCACATCTCTGCACACACCCAGTATAAAATGGCAAGATGAGGGGCTGGTATTTGGCATCTAACAATGAACATGACAAATTCATCAGTAAAATGTCATATCTTCCAGCTAAACAGCAAAATGGACATTATATACCATGATAACTCAATCAAACCTTTTTGACTGGGGCCCATCAACCCATCAAATACTAAAATACTGAAACGTTGTTCTACTGACATGTGTTATGATTACTCAATGTCTAAAACATATGTTATCCTTTCAATTAGTTCAAAAAAAACATATTAATGTATCTTGTTATTTGAAAGTCCAAGCCTCTTTGAAATTTGGTGTATACTGCAAATTCTGACATGGAATTTTTTGTGGTGGGGAAGATTATTATTTCTAATTAAAGGAGAGCACAAAGCGATGATGCCAAAAGATTTAAGGAACATGAAATCTACTGATTAGCTTTTTCGGTTGATTGATATCCTAATTGAAGCGAACATGCATCAATTTCCAAAATATCTATACATCTTCGAACATAACATCCACATTATTTTTAATTTAAGAAATGCAAAATATTGAAAGAAAGAGGGTTCAGATGATTTTAATACGGAAATGAAAACTGGTATTTGTGCTCCAGGAACAAAGAAGATTTTGGTTTGGTTGGACTATTATTTGAAGAGTATTGCTTTTGATCTTGGGAGTACCACTTAGCATAGCAACATTTAAGTTTGTATTGTTAGTGAATTTACTTGATATAAAAAAAAATGTTCTGTATGCCTAGTGGGGCCACACTATTGGCCACTCCACCCTCTCCCTATTTTGTCTTTGTTTCTTGTTTTTTTTTTTTTACTTATTTTTGCAGCTGACCACAAACTAAAGCATTTTCACATTTGTCAGAACAAATTTGTATGAGCTACACGTTATACATTTTCCTGGCATCCACAGATTCATGAGAGACTGACTTTTTTTTCTGAATTTGTCCTAATGTTTCACATATTGATACACGAGAGCCAATCTCCTTGCATTTGAGGGTGTGAATTCCTTGCTTTGCAAAATGTAAGAGATTACTTGACGATGCCATGGATGGAGTGGAAGGGGAGAGAAAGAAGAACGATTGCCAGTGTAGAGGTACACTAAGAATATTTGCACTTCCCTCGGTACTCATTTCACGTTTCTAGACTAACTTACGATATACCCTGGCACAGGTGTTGAGCTCTGAAGGACACACACACATGCAAAAAAACAATATATTCAAACTATATACAACTTGAAGTCCAGTCAAATGATGATATAACATACTGAAAATGTGCTCTTTAATTGCCTAAAAGAGATCAAGGGGTCAGGGGGTCAGGGGGATTGGAGTAACAGGACTAATGAGTCAACTTTAATCTGGCATTTTCATAACCAATTGGAAAATGTGTCAATTAATATTCACTAAATGATAGAACAAGTTAACCAATTCTGTGTTATGTTATTATTTGCTTTGCAGTATGTTTTAAAACAAGTTGAGTTATTGAATTAAATTACCCGGATCCCCCCAAGCATACTTATTAAAAGTAATGACAAAAACGTTATACACTTTGGGGGGAAATTTGCAGTAATGTGATAACTGCATTTGTTCACATATTGCAAAATTCACAAGAAGGTCATCATTGTTTTTGTGAGTGTTTAGAGCAGTGTTGGAATCAAGTGTCACACAGGGATTCCAGAGGACCTGCTAAGCACCAATAGAGATTTGGGCACCGTGCCATAATTTACACTAGACCTTAAGAACATTTCCAGAGCTGTGTATACTCAAGTAAACCTATAGTCTAGTCTTGAAAAAATCCTGCTAGAAATGAAGAAAAAGCTCCCCAGAAAAAAGGTTGAGTTAGATAGAAGCCCACCAGAAAAACAAGCAATGTTTCTCTGCCCACTTCTCTCGCTCATGAACATTCATGAAAGATAAAGAAGGTGACAGGCAAACTCAGAGGGTATTCCCCAAACTTGGAGAAGATTGGTGTATGCTCACTATAAAGAATCTGAAGAAAAAGAAAAAAAAAACATGAAATCAGAGATAAAAGCAGAATTTGCCACTACCAAACTATTCAGTTTGCTCTGTAAGAATGCAATCTGATTTGCATCGGCACAATGGTTTCATAAAATAAGTACCAGATTGAAATCAGTAGCAGTTCCAGACCACCAAACATATTATGATTGTTTTTTCTATTAAGCAGGCCTCTCTCCATGAAAACAAATATAGGTAAGCAGAGCTAATTCCTGGTGGTATGGACCATCCATTATGTAAGGTGCAGTGATGATGGGCCGATCCTGGTGGCTATGGTGGTATTTGCATTAGTTACCTCTTAGAAATATGTCCACTTACCATTGGGTCTGCACAAAAGCATGATTCTACACAGGAAGAAGGCAGAAGGCAATGAGAAAAAAAGGCATCCTTGTGTTACTCTTGTTCTGGGTAGACTTAAAAACCTGTGCCATAGGACACTTCCCTAAGCTATAGGGGCACAAATACCCATATCCTATAAAGGGAACAGGGAGGATAACCATACAGCATCCCTCCATCCAGCTGAAGGAAATAGCAATTGATAAAGAAGTCAATTTGAACCTCCTAGCAGGGTGTCCAGATAGTACCACCTCAACAGACAACAGACGTTCAATCGATGGGGCTCATATCTTCCCACAAGTATTTGTAGCAAACATTGCATGCACACATCAACCATACGTGTAACGATAACATCCCTTTAACAAAGTTTTTTCATTGAATTTCATAGGTTTTTATTAGTTCAACTTAACCATAACGTCACCTTAACAACATGTTTTCAATGAATGTCATGGGTTTTTTATTGGTGCAACTTAACCATAACATCTGTTTAACAAATGTTTTCAGTGAATTTCATGGGTTTTGACCAGTGCACCCTAATTTGCGACAACCCACTAATATCATACTTACCCCAACATAGCAACATTTGTTTCCAATTTAGAAAGTTTCACCATACAACCCTGCCATTCCCCACCTTCCAACATAATTGTTAACCCTTCTATTCACTTTTTGCAACTTGTTCCACCTCTTTTGTGTTCTCCGATGTTTGAAAACATGTGACGTCATTGCTGACTATTTGGACAGTGTCATGTGACAATGCACTCATGTGCAGCATGATGATGTGTCAGCAAAAACTTCTCTACACTTCACAAACAGGTCCGTACTTCGCAAACTGTTTGAAACTGCATTTTTCAGCTCATCTACAAACTTTAAAGCTCAAAATGTAGACTTGCACAGCTCCTACACTAATCATACTCATTATCCATTAACAATCTAGCACACAGCACACACTTGGAAGAATATTAGGAAAGATTCTATTTATCATAAAAATGGCATCAGCTATTGCCATTCCTCCTCCCCAAGAACCTCCACCACCACCAGCTGGAGGACCAACACTTCTTAATTGTCTTCAAAAGACAATTAAGAAGACCAGGAAGATGAGGTAGAAGAAGTGCCTACCTCTAACACCAAAAGAGAATCCTGGGTGTGGCAGTTGTTCACAACGGTTGGAAATGTACCTAAGGCTAAAGCTACCAAAGTGCAACGCTGTACTCAGTTCTGAACAACCTGGGCAGTACTCCTACAGGACCATCTGCATGTGCCACCACACCAAATCCAGCCACCACAATGCTCTCAGAAAGACTGTTCCTTTCTTAGGAAGTAGTAGGTGGTCTTCCACTACCTCATCTTCCTCAATCAATGCTGTAACCACACAGCCTACATTAAAGCCAGCTACCTTGCAAGTGATAAAAGAGGCTGTTGATCGATATCTTTAGAAAACAAAAGTACTCTGTATATACTGCAAAACATCACTCTGCATGAGGGAACAATTTTGAAGTGCTTTTGAAGCTGTAATCAAGGAGCTGAGAAACGCTGCCCCTACCTTAGATGTAACACACCCGCAACTTCTTACCCTATTCACCTGCCCCTCCATATCTGTGGTTGGTGCCCTTTCCTCCCCACCTTACATTCTGGCCTCTCCTGCAACAACAAAAAAAAAACATACACAAATTGTTCCTTTAGGAACCACCGTTCATAGTTAAAACAGAACTGAAAAAATATGATTATAGACTTCATCTACTTTACATTGTGCAGTAAAGTAGTTACAGTTAATAAGATTCTCCAACATTCCCATTAGCATGTTCTACTATGCTAATGGGAATAATGGACAATTGTGACTAGAGAAAAAGAAAAAAGAGCAGAAATACATTTCTGTCTGAAATTCTTCTCTCTAGCATACAATAAACACCATCATGAATTGCTGTTTATAACTATGCACAGTCTCTGTGTTCCCCTCTCTAGCCCATGCATTATTAGACAAAACGGATTTCACATGCACACCATCACACAAAACAACCCTTTTACTCTTTTTACTGTTATATTTGTAACACTCCATCATTGCCTGCTTTAAACCATTCATGCATGTATCCACCAATCACCCCAAAAGCTCTACGTATAGCCTATCAACATATGAAACCTCTACCCACCAACTGCCACTTAACAATGATCTACAAATCTTTTGCATCTACATGTCCCATACTTATAGCAAACAAATGTACATAGTGCTCCTATAAATGCACATATGCATTGTGCAGTGACAGACGTGCATAAATAAACGGTGCAGTACGGATGGACAAGTGTTCATGGTAGTCCAGCAGGGAAGTGCCAAGGGATGCCAACTGAGAGGCTAACTGCTGGGGTAGCATCACTGTATATAAGTTATTAATAATTCCTCGTTTAACATATATGAAATAACGGTAAACATGCTTTTACAAACAATATTTTTTTTGCAACAGATGCTAATGTGAGTCGTTATTAGCGGCGCATAGCCCAATAGGCAAATCAGAGTAGACATTAGGCTCCCCCGCCCCGGTCTGACCCTCAACCTCCTCCACCCCTTTGGGTGCCTGAAAGCGCCTGCATACAGAGCCCTTTACCTCACTCTTCCACCCGGATTCCCCCTGACATTATAACCACCAGTCACTTTCCACTGGCATAGATGTCCTCCAAACGCCAATCTTCCCACCTGGCACAACACAGGCACTAAACACATGCACCAGATGCACATCTATTGCCTATTCCCGCACCCTGGATTCCCTTCTCTAACTGTTACACATCACATATTCTTACAGTCTGGCTATCCAGCCCCCCTGACGCCCTTACCTGGGAGGATCAGCCCACAACTTTCCGGAATTCACCTTTCAAACTTAAATTGGGTAAGATCCAAATTCTGTTTTCAATCACAATTGCCATACTAACTCTCTTGGCCTCAACACTCAATTAATCCCTCTCTTTCCTTCCTTCCTCTCCCTTGGTACATCGTCGTTGCTTTCCTTCCCTTGTTACAATTGTCAATATGTCAATGTGCTCCTATACTTTTATTTACTGTTATATGAATCATATTTTTCCTATATCACTTTTCACCACCATCACTCATCACCATGGATATGCAAACTACCATCTTGGTAAACATGTGTTCCAAATCTCTATGTCCCAATACATTCATGTATGCATAATGGATTAAACACAATTGTTTATGATTCTTATATCCACTAATTGTGTCACTTCACCACGTGTATCACCGCATCACTGAACCAACTCACACATCACAGCCTTGAAAAAACTAAGGTTGAAACGCGCGTCGGCTGTGTTGTTTTTCACCATGTCAAAATATTGTCATTCATTAATACAATGATGCTCTGTTTGGTGCCAACCAACCAAGAAATATAATAACGTTTGTAATGACAAAACAATAGACGTGATCATTGATTTAACCAACTCGCGCAAACTGTGACACTTTGGACTAACATATCCAAGCAGCGGCAAAACAATCCACGGATTTGTCATCCCCACAAAACGATATATAATTGACTATAATACCATATCCCCAGGAGGACACAATATGGATTAAGAACTGTATACCTTTGTAGGGGAATAGGAAAGTTGATAAATTATGAGGAAATAGGATAATCTGTGGGTGGTGATATTTGTCTTTGTTGTGGATGTAATCTGTTACCCAAGTGGAACTTTATTAATATACTTGATGTAAACAAAAAGACATTGACCCAACAGAATAAGGGAGATACAAAGTGCACTTTAAAGAGATGTATTCAGTTTTTGGAACATCATCACTGAACATGATTTATATTTGTCACATTTTCATATTTTTATGGTTGTATTATGTAAAAGGATTACACGTTCCGGGTATTGCCCACATTTTTAATATATGGTTGCATAATCAATTTTGAATGGCGAATCTGCTGGACCTGGTGGTTCCAATTTTTTGGCTAAAGTATACCATGGGTAGTTAATTATCAAAGTCTCATATGTAGACTAAAGACTTGCCAAGAACGAGGCTGGCATACATATAATTCAGATAATAGCTAGAGGATCATCAAACAAGTGCAATATACCTGAATCATGTCTATCACACTACAAATCAAATACAAATAAAATAAAAAGACATGACAAGCCTTTACCAGGCACAAAAACAAGTCCAAACATATGATATCTGCACTGTGCATTTTATATTCAGATTAATATCATAAAATGGGGAAGCAGTCAATATAATATATTTGAGTATAGGATTTCTAGGATGACAATGCTATTTTGCACAATAAAGCACCTTAAAGCACTTGGCACTTTGCAAATCTGATCAATAGGCACTATGCACCCCTCAAATACATGACAAGTATCTGTCAGGTATAAAATATAAATAAGGGTAATTGAGTGACATCAGCCCTGTGCACCTTATATGCTGATTAACACCAAGAAATCAAAAATAGTTAATATAATATATTTGAATGTGCTTAGGATTTTAATGCGATTTTGCACAACAAAGCACTATAAAGCACTAGGCACTTTATTTGTCTATACAAGAGGCTTTATGCACTTTAAACTGGAAAGCAATTTATATTTATAAACAATGGACTGCCTACAGACTAGCCAATATGGATACACCAGGTTCAGCAGGAGATCCAACATGGCCACCCAAAGTAGACAAGCAACCATCATGGAGGTGCATGTGTAGTGGTCCGAAATGAAGAAGAGGACACACACAAACAGGAAACTATTTTAAAATGATTAGCAACCTTTCTGTTTACAGCAATCCGATGAAGCCCGCTTTGTGTGAAAAGCATTATTGTGTGCTCACTGGTACACTCTCTTTTGTCCTCCAACAATAGAATTAAGGAGGTTTTATTTTACAGTGATTAAGCAGGAGTTTGGTATGGTTCATGAAATCGTGATGGAGGAGTGCCGCCATAAACTGTCAAGTTGTAGTTTTGTTTGTTATTTATTTATATATATATATATATATATATATATATATACATATATGTTTTAAAAGAGTGGGAAGAGTAGATGACCATTTTAAGATGCTAAAATACTGCGTGATAAGCAATCTCTTGAGAAATATAGGTACAATCAAACGGCCTAGGTTTCAACCCTAAATCATAGTTTAACAGTTTAACCCTTTCTTATTCCTAAATAGGAACTCTAAACTCACCCCTGACTCCTCCTATGTTTATGGCTATCAACTCCACTCTCACAGCTACTGACCTATCTGGTTTCTTCTCCCCATAAATTTCCCAAATTAGAGACTCTCTTCTGACCTTCCTCACATTCCCTCCTTCTACATTTTACACTCTGCCTACTCTACAATCATCCTCTGCCTCTATCTCCCACTTTAATCACACTAATAATGACAATGTCCTATCCCTTTTGATGAAGGCTAACCCCTCCTGTGCACCATCAAACCTTCTTGCTCCTCAGCTAGTCAAGTGTATTGCCCCTTTAGTGACCTCTCACATAGGTGACCTCCTCAACCTGGCCTTGGACTCTGCTTGCTTTCCCTCTGTTTTTGAAACAGCCACAGTCATTTCTCACCCAAAAAGCAACAGAATGACCCAAACCTACCTTTGAGACACCTTACAAGTAGGGTTCAGCGCCTTTAACTGCACAGAAACTGCTCTCATGAATTTGCCCAACTTCATTACCTCTGCTATGCACTCCAGCCTGTCATCTATCCTACAACTCAGTGAAATGCCTGCTGCCTTTTAAACTGTCAGTTGCTCTGATCTTCTTAATACTCTCTTTCATCTTGGGATTCATAATGGAGCTCTTTCCTGGATTGAATCCTACCTCACATCTCGCAAATTCTCTTTCTCCAGGAGCAACACCATCTCTCAAAGTCACTCCTCCAACTATTGGTGTTCCACAAAGCTCTGTCTTACATCTGTTCCACTTTACACTCCACACCTCTGCTCTTGTGGCACTAATCTCCCCGTTTGGGTTCTCATACCAACTCTTTGTGAACAAAATTAAAATCTATTTCACTTTTCCTGAACTCTCCTCTGATCTCTCTATCAAAATTTCCAACTGTCTCTCTGGCATTAAATATTTGATAGCGTTGCACTCTCTGATGTTAAACTCTACTAAACAGAGGTGCATTTCTTCCATACCAAAAGCTCTCTCTCATAGCTCCATCTGCCTATCTAGATCCCACCTGACCCTCTCCCCTACTCTTCTTCAGCTAGAAACGGCTGTGCCATCTATGACCCTTCTCACACCTTCTCTAATGTTATCTCCAAAACTGGAACAACAACTCGCCTCAACCTCCTAATTATTAGGAGAATCAGGCACCTACTTCCTTTCCACACTGCCAAGCATCTCTTAACCACTATTGTCTTCTCTAAACTGGACTGCTGTGCCAGCATCCTCTTTGGTCTCCCAAACTATGCTTTCTGTCCTCTTGAAAAGATCACTAACTTCCCCCTCCAGGACTGTCTTTGAACTCCATCACTTCACAACTACTTCCTTGTAACGTCTCAAAGATTGAAGTTTGATGATGGGCCAGATTTGAATGTCTTCTCCTGGTTCACAAATCTATCTTTGGTAAGACATCACTGTATCTATCCTTCTCTATCCAACTCTACAAGTGTTCTCATAATCTCTGCTCTGCCTCCTTGACTACCCTTGTGGCTTCTTGCTCTCTCTGTGCTTTCGCTTCCTCTCTTCTTGCTCCACTTGCATGAAATTCTCTTTCCCCAGGCATCCGAAAAACAATCCACACAGATTTTTTCAAAACAAAACTAAAAGTGTACCTCCTCGCCTTTGAGTTACCCACTTAACAAACCTTTCATTTGCCTGCTAACTAACATTGTTCCCTTGCTTCTAAACTGTGTCTTCCCACACTTCCTCGCCACCACTCTAGCACTTCATCCATGATGGTCACATCCTGAACACAGCTGGCTGTATCGCCTACCTGTACTTAACATGTCCAATGTTGTTTTTTTCTTAATCTTTGTATGTCCAGTTATGCATTGTCCCTGGTGACTGTTCCATTTACTCCCCTCCACAACCTGGTCAGAATGTCACTCAAACTCACCACATTGTAAGAAGTGTACTGTTTCCCGTCAAATCTGATTTCTTATTTATTGTATGTTCTTTTATGATCAAAAGAGCATTGGTCCTCCTGTATATCAATGCATAAATAAATAAATAAATACATACATTATTCCAAGTACTGTAGAATGAATAGCATTGAGTAATAATAACATCAATGATAACATCCTTCACTTGCCTTGGCCTCCTCCTTCCCTTCCTCTCTCCTCTGCTAATCCCACAGTTGCTGAGATTTCTGACCAGGACCCTTTATGTGTCATTTGGGCCCTTGCCTCCCACACCCAATCACCTTCAGCCTCTGCCCCCCTCCTTAACTTGCCTTGGCACCCTCTGGCCTATGTCACTGTAGGCCTGCACTTAACTATTTATTGCAGCTGACCTCTCCATAGCACTTGCTCCACTGGGCACTTACATCTTCTGCTCACTCACGGGCAAGGGCACTCCTAGCACTTTCCCCCAACTCCTTCTTCCCCTGTCCTCTCTCTGCACTTTCACGCTCTGAATGCTCACATGACCTAGTAGGTCTGTCTTTATCCTCCAGTGTTTAATTGTGTTTCTATTCCATTTTCCCCTCACTGTTGCCATCTGGGTGCTTTGAAACACATGTACTTGTTGTATAAGTTCCTAACAAATGCACAATAAATACATAAATAAATGATGACAGTGCTTAGAACTTCAATTGTCATTTTCAATGTATAGAGCACAGACCATCTCAATAGTTTTTGGCAGAGCATAAGCATAGGCCACAACTAGCATTTTGGTTTTTATCTTGTTTCGGGCACAACCAATTCTCCTTTATCCACACGTACATATATTGATTATAGATTCCCTGCAGTCGCCCCCCCCCCCGACTCTGGAACTCCTTACCGCCCCACATCAGGTCCATTGAATCCCACTCTGCCTTTCGACTTTTGCAAAGCCATCAAAACTAACCTCTTTGTCTGACTTCAACCTGGACTTTAGGACTACCTGCACCTGCATGTACTCTGTGTTACGCTGTAAACACTATCTCTGAACTTTTCTGTAACAAGCAATACTGGGCGGCTTCTTTGTAACCCTTAATCAAGCCTTCTTAAACTCTGACATAGTGCCTCGATGCCTGTGGGCTGCTGTGTGCTCTACAAATTTAAATAAATAAATAGTCTGAATGCATAACTGGCTGGCATGGGAATCTGATCTGAACCGGAAAACATTCTGTGTGTCATCAGCACAGTTTTGGCTCCTAGACCCATGACAATATCATGTACAGGTGTTAGATAGATGTGAGAGAATCCATAATTTTCAGGCCTCTTGTTCAAATTTCGGATAGCATAGACCTATTGTTGCAGAATACAGCTTATTTTTCAAGGTAAAACGAAGACAAGGAATATTTACCAAATCCATACCAATATTTTAGCAATGCATATGGATTGTAAGAACGTGGTCAAGCAGTTGATAGATGATATCGCAAAATCTTTATAGAGGCATTAAAAGCCATATTTGAATTCAGTATTTCACAATATACTTGCACAGGCTCTTCATGTGTGTTATGTTATGTTACATGGCTTTCATGCTGCATCAAATCACCAGCATAGTGGTCTTGGAACACCAAGACTTGATTTGAGGTTAACGGTTTGTGCCATTGCTCCAGGAATTCAGAATCTAGTCTGCAGAAGGAAAATGAGCCACAGAAAGTTAAGAAGATGGGAAAGAGGGGACAGGTGCCCCAAAAGGAGCGAGTGGTGGGCATGTTTTGTGGTAGGATGGGTTGTCCCGGAAGGATAGCTCTGCAGCAACGTGCTCGCCTTGTAAACAAGATGACAGAAAGCAACACAGGTTCGATGCCCGGGTCCGCTCTTAGAAACATCTGGGTATTAAGCGCTTTATAAATATGCAACTAAGACACAATTCTGTAACAGCGCCTCGATGCCCCCGGGCTGTGTGAGCGCTTTAAAAATGCTATTATAAATAAATAAATAAATAAACCTGTCACGTAAATGGTGTACAATTTATGAGTGCATTCCAATTTGTAAAATTTGGTTTGGAACGTGTTACGAGGCAGATTGTGAGATGTTCCCAAAGCAGATTAGGAGCTGGTCTTGCTTTCTTCATTCTGTAAATATGGAGGTATTGACTAGGAGTGTGAAAAATTAAGCATGTTTGCGAGCTCTATACTGGCCCCGTGCCTCAAACACTTTTATCCAGTCCTGGATTTGCTTGCTGGCAGTGCTCTGCATAGTACTGGTTCCACCATGAAAATAGTGGTTGAGTGAAAAGGGACGCCTTGTTAGGGGTGATCCTGGCGATACGGGACCACTTGGCAACTCTACTGTCTATGTGCACGTACAGAACAGAGGCGTCATTGTCTAGATGTAAGGGATCACTGATATGGACATATCATGCACACCGCCCATAGCAGGGCTGCATGTGATCCTTCGCAGATACTGGCAGGAGGAAAGTAAAATCACACACATTTGTAAACCCTGGTGTCCTTCCTGTGCCCCACGCCTCACATAATATGAACTCATGCTGCTGCGGGCCCAGCATAGCTGTTTTTCTGCCAAGCATTCCTGGGCATCATCACTTGTGACTGTTTAGTAAGGCCCCCTCGTAAGAGTAGAGGGGCATAGGTGGCTGGACATATGCCATTGTGACCTGCGCAGATCGTTGCCTGAAAGCACACTGAATCGCTACTATATTCACAGCAATATTTTCTACAGAATGTATCATGCCACGGTGTGCAACCTTTGACTCTTCTGATGTTTTGGACTACAACTCCCATCATCCCTAGCCAAACATAGATCACAGTGGGGGCTCATGAGAGTCATAGTCAAAAGATTCTGGAAAGTCGCAGGTTGCATAGCGCTCTACTAATCTGTAAACCTTTTCCATTATGACATGTGGATCAATGAAGGCTCAAAACTGGAGTATGGGGCAGCTTGACGGTGGCTTCATTATTCATAAGCTACAAGTACAAAGGAATACATTTTATTAAAAATCAGAAGTGTGTTACAGTTATCCATTGTGCATAATGCTGGTTTATGAGATAACCTGAGACTTAGAGCCTGATTCACAGAATGTTTTCCTATGGCATTGCACCATTATAAACCACTTCCATGAATCAGGCCCTTAATATGGAAGAAGTGTTAATAAGTACTGGTGATACATTAGATACTGTCTGGCAATAACCTAGCTGTCACATCCTGGCAAAACAGCTCGTAGAGGTCAGCAGGTTCCTGGGTATCTCAGGGTGGTGCAGGGCACATTTGCATAGGGGCATGGCTGATGCAAATGCAGCCTGCTCCCTGCCTTCACTCACACTGCAAATTAGATTGCAACATTGTTGAGGTATGTAGAACAATACTAAACATATAACTTTCAACAAGCTGGCTGAATTATGGGCTGTATTTCCTGGGGGCTCCCAGGCACATTCTGAGTATGGATCATTCAAGGGTTCAACACCCACACTTGGGTTGGAGTAATTTGAGAGCCCTCCATTTGAGGAGGGGGTGAACAGGATTGCCTCACTCTCTCCTACCAAGTGGTCACAACAACGCCTGGAATTTCTCTTAAAAAAATACTTTTTGCTAGATTTAGTGTTGGTTAAACTCCTATGAAAAAATACGACGGCAGCACTTGAACCGAATCACGTGGAAAAGGAAACTCAGACACTTGCATTTGCTTTGTATTTATTTGAAGAACCGGTAGGTTATTTGCAATGAATAACCAAATTGCAAATGCAGGGCGCATTCCCTAGAAGGCTGCATGCACAATTGTACAATAGCACAAAGATGACAGCAGATGGTGAGCCAGGTTGTGAGGTTCTGAACAAATTGAGGCAAAGGCCAGGGTCAAAAATTACATCTAGGAAATAAAGAGTCATGTGAAGTGGTGCCTTGTGTTATGGATATGGAGTGACCTGGTCACCTAGTCACCCTGTACATAGTAGGAACAAGTGGTCAAAACAGCCTACTGTGACTGCTCTCATTTTTAGAGACATGGTCACCCTTTTTGAAACAAAACCATGCTCACTTTCTTCCACTGTGCGTCTATGCTACGGCCAGTCATTGTGCTATGGACCCTAATTAGCTACATTGAGGAACAGCACATCCACCAATAGCCTCATCTTCATCCACCGCAGTCATTAATAATGCTGGAGCCAGCGGAATATCAATGCAGTGTCCGCAGTAAGAGAGGGCATGGATGCCAGCGCATGTGTGAATCTGCCAAGGCAACTCTAAAAGGCCTTTCTCCGAGTGAAAGGCACACTGCCTAAGAGTCGTGCAGCGCAGCACGTGGTGCTTCGTGCAGCTGCTCTGGCATGCTTGGGTTGATTAAGATGCTGCAGTGGGAGTCATCAAATGTATCAAATGGTGTGTGTGTCTTTATGCTTAGAGAAAAAGCATAATGTGACAATATGGCACAGAGGGAGTGCGGTTATCCTACGCATGCACTTCCCCGAGGAAAGCCATGCCATGATTATGTGCTGAAACCCTTAAAGCGATTGGTTACTCTAAACACTTGATGCAAAATGGATGTGTGTAGCACTGCATGCACCCCATAACAAACTCACAAACAAATATATTAGTGCCATCATCGTGATCAAATAAATGTACTTAAAACAAATGAACCCCGGAAACAGATGTGAAATGACAAGCTGCACTTGAGCATGGGATGGCAGTGAGTGAGCAGTTAAACAGCATGTACCCTGAGAGCTGAGCAATCTTACTGGGCTTTCTGGAAACATTTGAAAACCACCTGAGCTGCTCTCCCCCAACAATGTGTCTGTCATTGCTATAACCAGGGCTGTGTATCATGAACTGGAACAGCACCTTGATGCTCTTGGGCTTAGTGTGCTTTATACATGCACAAAGAAATAAATCAATTCAAGATTCTACGATGGAAAAGGGAGAGTAAAAAACTGTCTGCCTCACATTCAAATGCCTGCCCGGCTCTGTCTCCTCACCTCAGGCAGTCAGTCAATACTATATTATAGGATTCAAGGTCCCATAAAAGCCTCATTCAGCTAGTATAAACGAACATTCATCAACATGTTCCTTGTTTCAACACACAATACATTAACAATCCACTGAGTAAAAGTTAAAATTCACAAACATGTCTATCAAAGGTTAGTGGAATAAGGTATGTGATGTACATAGAATGGAGGAATGCATCGCCAACTCGACCCCTCTCTCTCTCTTAAACATGACAAGACATGACAACACTTTGTTAGTTATTTAAATGATGCAAATGTTTAACCCAGTTATGCATTTTATTGATAACACTGTTTACATTTATAGCAGTGAGTCCTTTGCAATCGCTTCACTCTATGATTAATTAGATTTTATTTTATGTTTTCTCTTTTCTCTTGTTTACATTATTAATCTCAAATTACGCATTCTCTGATCATTTAATATTTATTAGGTATCATATTTTGGTTTATATTTTGAAGCTGTAATATGTATCAATCTCTCACTGGCATTGATATTATTGATCGGGAACTTGAGTTTGAATAAATACAATTATATATCTTAAAATGATGAAACCTAGATATAGTTTAGAGAACAGAAGCAATAAAATGAGTGGCATAAGAAAATACAGATACACTTATGAGAAGCAATACACATTAGAAAGCCACTTTCGTGTAATAACAGAAAAAGATAACCCTTTCTTAGTACTGCATATAGGCCATTGAGGTTTCCAATTCACCAGATGTACAAATACAATTAATTTAAGTTTTTTCCAATTAATACCATTTCCAAAAGTAGTAGGAAATGGTAGACAATTTCACCTAAGGGGAGTCAATAAAATATGGTGATATTTATTTTAAATAACCAGGAAATTGCAATTGTGCATGAATGTACCATTCCTTATCACACAATTGAGACCAAGACATACGATGCCTCATGTATATAGCGCCCTGCCAAATGATAGGTGTCAGCATTAACTTTAGTAGGGTTGGCCTTCAGGTTACTAAACCAGCAGTAAACAAGAACTATTCCTCAACCATGACATCTTCAGCAAATGGCCGGTCTCTATCAAATTTGAAATAACGTCCTGTGTTATATTAAACCTAACATCCAGCATAATATTGTCCAAATGGAATAGGTTGTGCTGCCATTTCTTCCATTATAAATGGACTAACCAGCTGACTGTGAATGGACAGAAGCAGACTGTGGGACAGTCACACAAAACAGTTAAAAACGTGTATTTTCCTACCGGATTTTGTTTTTACATTGGTGAAAACCCTGTACTTGGGTTGTGCTATAGATCTTGACAACATATCATTAATATTGATGAAATATTAACTTAGAACTGCAACACTAGTCTGTGACATTATTAGGGGTATCTTGTTAATTTATGTGCCGGCCATGAAAGAGAATCAGAAAACCAGAGACTTGAGCAGTCATAATCCCTACTCAATTCCAGTGTTACACCTCACGCCTGTTGCCCTGAAATCAGAACCCCACCTAGTAAATCCCATGACCTAACAAACTCCCCAGTAATCCTGATGTTACGATCCAATTTTGCTCCAGTAGAAGTATCTTCCATGAGCCCCTAATTGTTGCACCATCTCCCTTCACACCTAAATTCACCCTGGTCTGTGACGCTCGGAAGAAAAGCCAGCAAAATGCATTAATGCCAGCCTGCCCCCACCCAAGCCTAAACCATTTAAGCAGGGAGCTACTTGTCCCATGAGCTGAAACTGTGTGCCATATTATATAAGGTGACACATATCAACCAAATGCAAAGACAAACAATGATAGTGGCCCAGCGAAGATAGAGATGGTGTGTGCCTTCCCTAGACAAAACATGAAGTTCGATCGGAAGCCATAATCTGAACCAGTTTATACATGGGTAGATGCCACAGAGAACACCACAAGATGATCAGAACGGTTTATAGTGATAATTTCGAAAAACAAAAATTTAGAAAGTCAAAATATCGAAAAAATATCGAAAAAAAGTCAATTTTTTTTTAATTAAGTTTTTTATTCGAAATGGGGGCGAAATGGGGGGGTTCCCCCCCCCCCCGAACCACCCTTTTTTCTTTTTTTTTGTTTTACCCATTTTTTTTTATTCCCGGACCACAAAATAAAAATATAATAAAAAAAATAAATATTTTTTTTCGATATTATTGTTTCGACATTATTGTCTTTCAAATTTTTTTTTTTTAAATTATGACTGACCACCGATCGGAACTTCAATGAGAGCACATTGCATGGCTGTTCATCCAATAAGGAGTGGCTAAACAAAGCCACAAGCATGGGTTGCACCTTGACAGTCTGCAGAGCTCATCACTAGACAAATGTGGCGTGGTCAAGGTCTAATCCTGTCAGAACAGTCATAGCACCGGTAAGACTTTGTTCAGACAAACTCCTGTCTAACTTTGAAAGAAAACTGCACAGTGCTTCTTGTGAAGACTTAGCACTCTAGAGGCCCCTTCAAGGAGTCTGCCACCCCCAAAAGGTACATTATATACTTCCATCAACCTATGCTTGATCAATATTCAGGTCCATAGGCTTGGGCCTGTTCGCCCTGCTTCCTGTTTCCAAACTGGGAGAATGCTCTAGTTTAAAGGGGATTCAAAACTTGTCATGGGGAAAGCATACAGAACATGAAGAAATATCCTGTACTGAATGCCAGGTGCTACTATGGACATCCTTTTGCCCCTGTGGGTAAATTGCCCGGAGGGAGTCGCTTACATATGCACTTACGTGCAAACAGATCCCCTCCGGGCAATGTATGTCATTTGCACTGCAGAGTGCAAAGAGAAGTGTGAAGAGACAATGGCAGTCTCTGTATACCTCTCTTTTGCACTCTGCAGTGCACATAGAGTGAGCCCTGCCTGCAATGTACACTTTAGAATGATTGCCTATGGAATCTGCCTGCTTTTTGCTGGTGCCAGTGGAAATAATTGGTTTTATGCCAGCATGAACATCTCCTGCTGGCATAAAACCAAGTTAATGTTTTGTAGGCAGAGGGTAAAAGGGAGCCGATAAATGTAACTCCCGCTCCGTCCCACCCACTTCTTTCAAAAACAATGAAAATTCCTCAGAGCATGAATGGCAGAGTTAAGACAGGTGCGTCTGTATTTAGATCCTCTGTTTACGCGCCGTGAAGCTCGAGCACGAGCCCCTATTTGTCTACACAATGGGCAGAATCAAAGAGTTGCATAGCAGCGTTATACTCCCGTATATTATTACAACATGAGAGTGCTGAAGCAGCCCTGTACTGATGCCAGCTCAAATATTAAAGGTTCCATATCATTTTGCCGAGTGGAAAATGCAAAGCACTTTACTACAACGGAATTCCATGACAAAACTCATGTATGTATTTATTTAGTTATTTATTTATTTATTCATTCAGTTATGTATTTATTTATTTTGGGTTACCCACAAGACCTCCCTTTTCCTACTCTTGGAAAAACAACGTTGTACCGGTATTACACACTAAATATTTTATATGACCTCACATGTTAAAGGTGCAATACAAGACAACTATAAGGATCGGTGACCATGGCCACAGCTAATCATCGGATCCTGCTAATTGACCTGGCTTCCAATACTCGCTGACACAAAAACAGAGACCCTGCAAGTACCACAAGTGCAACCTTTGACAGAGCACTATCCATGTGCAAGTGAAAAGTCACCATAGTATCCATGTACTTGAAATGTGTACGTTGTTAAGTTGAGTAGTCTGTGGGCCCTCCAAAATGATAATGCAGACAGGGAAAGATGTGCAGGAATGTGCGTGTTAATTATGCATCTATGTTTGACAAAGCACATGATGTCATTAAGCAACCTGCGGTTAAGTTTGGAAGGCACTCTTTCCCATGCAGGTCAATGTATAGTGATGCAAACATAATAGAGTTACGGCAGAGATTAATGAAGCATAAACATTGCAGTGCTCCTTCCTTATTGGAGTCAATACGATACATACCCTCACTAAAATAGCTGCAGAGTGGTCACTGGATGTGCTTTGAATCTGATCAACAGTGTCAATAACTCCAAGGTTACGCAACCGGGCAGAAAAAACGCCATACAGCATGTGCAATTCTCCAAATGTGTTGAACCCAACAATTATTTGCAGAATGACTCGTACACGTCATTTCACTTGGCCAACAACTACAACGCTGGCTGTACACTGCCCATAACAGAGTAAGGCACACATTGCATTGAGACACTGAATCCAAAAGAAATACCACGAGCTGTAAATAACCACTATACCACCATAATAATGTTGTTTGGCGGTAATTATGACGGTTTAGGTATTCTGTCTTTACCGTTGATGCTATGGTTTGTCACTGAGCCTCATTAAGAGGTTGCCGGTAACCGGCTGGTGCTACCAGTGTGTTGCTGGTAACCTCTCCTTACGGTTTCTGCCGCCTGACATCATGGTGTTACCAGGATATCAGAGACGACAGTGGTACAGACATTTCCCATTCCCTTGGAGTCATAGGACTCCACGGGAATGGGAAAACTGAAGCACCAGCAGTGTTGTTAATACACTGAATAATGTCCACATAGGACTAAGCTACTGCACCTCTCATTAGCTATCATTTCAAGTCACTCATTTGCAATGAAGGGAATTCAATGGCATAATCACAGATACTGTACTATGCGTGATTTGGTTAATGGATTGCGTCATCCTTCCAATCCAAATCATGTTTGAGGAATCTTCAAACAATACAAGAGCAAGAAGCTAGCAGATAGATCCAATGTCATAACTGGAGTAAGTGGAAATCAGGCGGCAAGGTCAACATAATGAAAAGAAAAGGTGTTTGATCATCACACCAGCAGAATAGAGTTATCTTTGTGATGGAGAAAAGCTAAGTCGAAAGCAATTAGCGCTCGCTGGATCTTGAGGATATTTATTACCAGTCGCAGATATGTGATTGCTTTAGGTTGACTAATGAGGAGCCGGGGCTTATTCATACTTCCATTAATTTCCATTCTCCTCGAGTCTTCCTTATCAGGCCCGGGATTAGCATCAATAATGGGTCTGCATATTTACACATTGTAATCAAGAGTTGGACGAAGAGCGCAGGCAGTGTCTCTGGAATTCACATTGGGCTGGCGTGTGATTCCCTTTCTCAACTCCATAAAACTGAACAGACACATTATGTAGCAACGGTGACCCTAGAATGACTCTACAGCAGGCTACAGCCCCTTCCACTGCAAAGACCACTGTGCTGCACAGGCACTGTGATATTTTAGGATACAGTCAATTTTTATCTTCTTCTTATGTTCATATATGACATGACACAATTTGAGGAGTGTGGATCTGATAGGCTTTTTAAATGTCAGCATGAGGGTATAGCAGGATTTAACCATGGTGGGTGATTAATATCATGCAGTGAGATCACATATTCATGTTGATACGTGGTGGTAGGATGATGAAAGTTGATTCTGCTTCTCTTACTACATGCTTGACCGTTGTATTAATGGAGTTGCTGCTTCCTAGTGTAAAGACTGGAGGGTGGCATCCATACTTCTGCCCTCTATATGGTAGGATAGAGCCACAGAACACCCCAGCCAGGGCTCTATATTTGGTAGCAATGGACGAGCATCAAAGCTTAAACTTTCAGGAGGTGATGAAATCTAGCTCTTAAGTGCAGTGTTTCCCCAAAGCCCCCACAAAGGAATGTCAGCAAACTATGTTAGGTAATAACAGCACTTCTTTCTATAAAACAAGATTCAGGAATACATACGCATTTAAATAATAACACTTTCAACTTGGAAATGCTTATTGAAAAAATAGCAAACATATAGGGCCTCATTAGGACCCTGGCGCTCCCGTGATGAACGGTGCTGGTACGGGACCGGCACTGTTCATGACGGCTGCCCTATCACCAGGACTGCTGCGGGACCCGCTAAGGAACGCCTGGTCAGACCAGGCGTCCTTAGCGGGACCCGCTAGCAGTCCAGGATGCTAACAACAGGCCCGTCATTAATGGGCCCATTGTTAGCACCCTACCCATTTCGATTGAGCCCTATGGGGCTGAAATGGGAATGGGGAATGGTTTTTTCCTGAGCCCAGAAAAGGGCAATAACCGGGTCCACCAAGGTCGGCATGACCCGGTTATTGCCCTTTCTGGGCCCCAGTAAAAAATCATTACCGGCGGTCCTAATGAGGCCCATACATTCTATGGGGTACCAGACAATACTTACATTCACTATAGATGCAATAGATGTGGACCGTTTTAAAAAGGCATATGAACTCTTAAGTGAGGTGTATCAGAAGGTACACCTCACTCAGTAAATATTGCCTAATATCCAAGGCTCATACCTTTCCATGTACCATCTCCTAGGTTGACCCCTTTTTGTATATATGCATGTCTGTGATGTGAGTGCCCTGGGGCCCTTAGGCGAGTGGGAACTATATAGAAATTAGATAGATAGATAGATAGATAGATAGATAGATAGATAGATAGATAGATAGATAGATAGATAGATAGATAGATAGATAGATAGAATAGCAAAGAAAGGCAGGTTAGTTGTGAACAGTGGCAGAATGCTTTCTTTAGACTAGATATACAATTCTGTGTGAAGATCCCCCTACCTGGGCAAACTGTACAACTCCTGTGCCTAGAAGATGCCCTTTCTCATCAAAGTACCTCTGGTGCCTTGGCAGGGTAAGTGGCTGAGTTTCTCTGTTTCATCCGACACTTACTTCCAAGGATTGACCCTGTTGGAAGAAGGGGCCACTGGGATGCTGAGTCCAAGAAACAAAATGGAACCAAAGTGGTGATCTCCCTTGGTCAATGATTTCTATGTCTGTAGAATTCCTGTGTTAGATAAAACTTGCTTTAGGCTCCATAAAGGATTGGCAGACGAGAATAAGACCCCTGGGACCCTTCGATGTATTCTGGCGCTGATGGGTGCATACGTTACTGTTGGTGTTGCGTTTTGGAAAATTGCAGTTTTCCAACTTTCAGTTTTTCAGTGCTGCAGTCGCAGCACAGAACTATGGACAGCTTCTGGCAATCTTAACTCGACCACTAGAGTGAACCCCAGACCTTCACCAAGTCTGGACCCTTGGGATGTCTTTGTTAGCTTCTGGTGGTGGGAAACCCACTGATGGACCTTCTTCTGCTCTCAGCAAGTCTGGACTCCCTCTGGACAGAAACAAGTGGTTAGTGTTGACAGCAAGGATGTCACTTGAAATGTTCCTAGGAAGTTTGGAACTTTTGCAGCTCAGGGTGTCCAGCAGCAGTATGCCAGTGTACCCCCTCTTCTGGGTGGTAGATAGCAACGGCTTTCAGCGGTCATGAAACGCACCTCCAGACCCTGGGCAACACCAATGGACTTCTTTGACTCAAGATGTCTGGGCACTATTCTTCAGGACTTATGATGACCCCTTCTCCAGATGGCAGGCACAGCAGGATTGGCTTCCAGGGCACATCGGATGTAGAGCAGCAGTTTGCACAAGGATTTCTCAATGCTCTGGGAGAGGTCTCCTTTACAGGTCCTCTCTGGATCAGTCCTTGGAAGAACACAGCAGATTTTAGATTATGCAAAGAAGTGCAGCATCAGACTTCTCCACAAGCTGGGCTTCATGGATCAGCATCTTCTTGCTTCAGCTTTGACATCAGCGTCTGAAAAAATTGGTAAGTGAGAGGTCCCCAGATATATATATATATATATATATCTTCCCCATTCAATCCGGCTGAGCAAGGCTCAGTCAGCCAATCACACAAAGGGCATTCATGCGGGCAGGCAGCCAATCAGGCACACAGGCATTCAGGCCATTCACTCCACCCACACACCCATAACAAAGAATGGGGATTGGGGTAAGTGCCCAGCCTTTCAGCACACTACACTGCATTCATGTCAGTTTCAGTCAGGGCTGTCTCTTTCATTTTGTCACACACACACAAAGAAACCAGACACCCATAACACATAATGTAAGTTCACTTCAGACCTCATTCATATAGCTACCATCCCCCTATGGTGTACCCACAACACACAGCCCCAGGAAAGGCTCTAGTCAGTCTGACAAGAGGCAGCCTCAGGTCCATACATTGTATTTCCACCCAACAGCTACTCAGGAGAAAGGGAACAGAGACAGGGGCTTCCCAGGACTTTGGGAAAAAAGGTAAAAGGCAATAGAAACCAAGAGGCCACATGGTCCAACTTGCCTTATATTAGGAATCCATTGATTCCTATTGCAGGGCCTACATGTCCAAAAATGGAGGACACTCAGACCCACTGCCAGGTCTACATGAAGCTGCTACCATCCCATACCCTGCTCTGTGGGTGACACACAGATGCCCAGAAAACACACATAAATGGTACAAGGGTTAACCCCCACCCATAGGTGCCAAAAGGGTATTTGCAGGTTCAAATCCCGTCAGGGCCAAACTCAGCCTTTCATCCTTCCAAGGTTGATAAATGAGCACCACACACCATGGGTGATAATAAGCAGCGCTCAGGTGCCTGAAGGTTTGTAGCGCTATATAAATGCAAATTATTATTATTATTATTATTATTATTATTATTATTATTATTATTATTATTATTATTATTATTATTATGAGCTGTACCGCCAGAGGTCCAGGCCGGACCTGAGTGGCAGAAAACATATAGAAAGCACACACAGAGAATTGATAGGACAAGGACTAAAATGCCCTGTCCCTCCATAAGGTATTTCCAGAATCACACCTAGTATTCATAAACCTACAGTATGGAAAACCAATCCTGGGACATTCTGCAATTTTGAAAGTTCAAAGGGTACATTCTAAGGATAATCTGTGATGCAGTTGGGCTATTTGAGTGCTTAAATATCAACGGGTCAGAGTGACACATCAAAAACAAACAAATAACAAATAACATCCATGACAGCAATAAATATGCCTCTTAATGATACACAAGCAGTGGTGGATCAGCACATTGCTATTTCACCTCTAGCTATAGACAGTGACATCTGACATTAAATGATGTGAGTACCAAAAATATCCAAAATATCCAATACTACATAGACTAATTTGTTGGTGGCAAGAGAAAGGATGGTTTTAGCTTTTTCAGTTTATGGAAACCCTTTGATGATCTGTTTACAATAGTTGTACACATCTCTGGAAAATGATGAAGAGCGCAAATTAGAGTGCTTGTGTTAGGATCATCGTTGGCCACGGCCATATGCCACACATCAGATATAGTAAATTTACAGTGACAGCAAGTTCCTGAAGAACATTGAGGGCCTACCTGTTAGTGCACCCAATCTTCCGGTGTACCTGGAAATAAATATGCAGCGTATCAAGTCAATTTGAAAGGCTAGGCCAGTGTACTATTGGGCCAGGATATGGTCCACTGAGAAGTTGGGTAAATATTGGGAGGCCATTGTTGATATAATGTTACAGGATTGCAGAAGGTCACTAATAAATCAGCTCAATCCACCCAGCTCATTAGATACTGGGTTTTGAAGCAAATGTATGTCCCTGACGCCTACTTGGACAATGTAAGCCTTAACCAAATGGAAGCAATTTGCATTAAGCTGCATCTGGGTATTTTGTTGCCAGTCAGAGGGCTACGTAACAAGTCAAACAACGCAGTTGCTGCAATGTGGCATTTCTACTTGCACCACACAGAAAGCTGTGTTCTTTTTACGTTCATCTGCCCACAGTAGCTAGAGATGAGAAGGAACTATTGAAGGATACCCTTTCGAGCTAGACTTCTCAGAACTATGGCAGAGGCTGTAACACTATGTAGCCTCTCTACAGATGCACCTGATAGCTCCGCAAACTGGTCACCCTCTGAACTGGGTCCCAGGCTCATGCATGTCCAGTTGCCCTTGCACTGCCACCAGGCTCCCCAGTACTTTAGGGTCTGTGTCTGCAACCCTACAGTCACTTCTCTTTGCACTTATGAGCCACCTGCTGGCTGCACTTGTGAGTTAACTGCACTTCCCCCTTCCCCTGTCCCCTGGTACTTCTCTCCTTCCCTCTTCCCCGCACTTGCACGATCTGAATGACACAAGGCCTAGTAAGATCGTTATTTTGTCCTCCCTTGTTTCCCCCTCCTTGTCCATCGTGCTTAGAAACACTTCTGTACAGGCGCGTCATTAATGCCACATCATATCATAACATATCATAGAGTGTGAGTTCACTCGTCAACTAATTACATGGTACAGGCAGTTCAGGATACTGAGCTTCACTTTCGAAGTGCGCTGTTAGCCTCGATGGAATCCGCTTAGAGCATCCTATAAAGAGTAGAACTTCTCATAACTTTGCAGAGGTAGAGCGTACTCTTCTGGGAAAGATTATATTCACTGACACTCATACCTGTATTATCTATTCTTGACGTTTTAGTACACTGATCTGGTTAGTACCAACTGATATTATAATTATGTTTTAGGGTGATGGTTTTAATGGATCAGGTAGCATTTCATTATTGTAACATATCTGGTCTATATTGGAAGTGTATATTATATGCTATGGTATATGTATTAAGCTACAATTGTTACAGGCTGTTATGTGATTTGTACTGATGTGTTGCGTTTATAGTATTGTTAATTAAAGAGAGCTGAACTGAACATATCCATCGTGCCCCTCCAATGTACCCTTTCAGTTGCTTAAAAACAAAAATGTCCTCTTTGCCATGTCCCTTACTTTGCAATCAGTATTCAGTTGTATCCTTCGCAGCTAGGTAGGCTCTCTATAAAACTGTGTCCATGCATACCTACATTTTTATGCCTCTTTGGGAGAAAGAAAATATGTCACAGCGAGCAATAGTTTTGTATTACTAAGATGCCTTGTCAGTATTCTGTTCTCATTAAATATGGACTATAGGTTCATAGTTTTGTCTGTCTGAAAATCATACACACTCATTTTGAAGTTGCATCTTACACAACTCATTGGGGCCATTAGAGTGGAAGTAAACATGCTATTATCCAGGAAAATCCATAAAAGATTCATAAATTAATTCCTATTCGATCAGTTTGTACATTTTCATGTTAAGGCACAGATGGTGCAATGTTATAGTTACTCAAAGATAGCACAAATAGCAGCTTAGTTCTCTCAATATTAATTGGTGCATGGAGTGTAAGAAATATGATGCTCCTAAATTGAATATTAATAGGCTTCTTTCTTGCCAGTGTTTTATTTTAATACGCAATCGACTCAAGCTTTATGCCCCTGCACACTGTTCAAGGGATGACCAAGTTCACTGCACTACCCAAGACGTGAGCTGATGTACAGTGCTCGTGGGATGACCTTGTGTACAATACTGAAGGGTTCACACGTGTAAGGTGCTCTAGTAATTGAGCATTATAAGTGATTGCCTCAAATAGAGAACTTATAATATAACCACATGGGCATTACTCAGGTGATGCCCACATATATAGCACTACAGGGATAGCAAATCATACTTGATAACCATGTGCAAAGGGTATGCAGTGATAACATTGTGGCAGAAATATGGCCTGTACAAATAATTGCGGCAAAAATGCTGTGGTTTGATCCGTTAAAGGTGTACCCCATTAAACCATTTAAGGGGGCGGGGGCTGCGAGGGTTCCCCCGTTCCCCTTAAATGGTATAATGGATCCAGGGATTGCGGGGGTCTCCCCTGCATCCTTTACATGGATTGCGGTGGCAAAACCACAGCCTTTTTGCAGCGATATTTTGTGTCCACGGCCATTTTTGCCACAATTTTAAAACATGGTCCAGTAGGGAGTGCCAAATGTTCAGTGCTATAGTGACATCACTTGGATTATCAAATGTACCGCACTTGAGGAATAGTCCGATCTGCAGTACTCCTGTGATGACACCATCTACAGTAAGCAAGAGATTACATTTATTGCACTCTACGGATGATTGCTTGTGCATTATATGAGAGATTGCGACACATAAAGTACAGAAGGGATGACCACATTTACAACACACAAGGAATTGTCACAGCTACAGACTTCCTTAGATGACCATGGGCCTAATTACAAGTGTGGCGGTCCGGAAATAAGGGTGCAGGTAGCAACGTACCAGCGCCCTTTCCAGACCGTCACACTACAAGTCTGCCTGCAGGGGCTGTTGCACGTATGGCAGGTCTAACCCGCGGGGCACAACGGTCCCAGAAGCAGGCTTGTCACGGAAGCACTGCACCAGTAACAATGGTGCTGGTGCTTCCATATCCCCACTCCTGTGCATTCCTATGGGACTCCATGGGAATGGGGAACAACATTTTCTGGTGCCTGACTTCCCGATCCGCCGTGACTTGTAATATCCCTATGGTACCAGGATTTCAGACACCGGAAAAATGTTATGAGTTTGGCAGCAACCCGCCAGTAGCACCGGTGGGTTACGGCCAGACTAGTAGTAAGAACGCCAGTGTGTAGAATGCAAAATATGACCCATTTATGGTCCTGAAAGAGTGACTGAATGCATAATATGTGAGTGATTTCCACAAATACATTAGTTATGGGGTAAGCACATATCGATTTTTTATATTTTTTATATAGCACATCCACCAAAGCACTGTGCACAGAACATATTTACATGCACTTATCACTCAACAGATGTTGGTACTCATTTATCTACTTCAAAAGAATGAACGCCTGAGTTGGCCTTGCCAGGATTCAAACCGGTTACCTGCAAATCACACACAGGTCACAGCAGCAAGCGCTCACCCTGGTGATATACCAAGCTAGCACATGTAGAGATGTCAAGGGATGAATGTGACAACATGACTAATGTCCTGCAGGAATACATGGATGAATTGGGGTTTTGAAATTCCAACTCAGCCCCACACTACTCTTAAACCAGCAGTGATCATAATTATAAAGGTTAAACAGACACAACATGATTGGTATGCCCTTCATACAGGTGAACATTGTTTACAAGCAGAGTGGTTTTGAGGGTTACATGTAGGCTGTCGGGTTGGCAGAGTAGCTGGTATGGGACTTGAGATTAAGAAAGATGGAAGTACTCTAGAGGGGGAGAATAGGGTTGTGTGGAGCAATCAGGGATTGGTGAGAAGGTATGCGATGGAGGAGGAAAGCCAAAGGTGCATTAGTAGCTTGTTACAGAGACTGGGTCAATGAGAACACTATAAACAGCAAATATATCCTGGAGACTGTGCATAGGTATGGTGCACACTGTAATTCGGGTTGTATAAAACCTTTACAAAATAATTCTAACCCCAGATTAATATAATCAGTTTATTAGCTTGTTGCCACTCCATAAAAGATTCTGATGAACAATTCTTAGTGATGCTAGGAAGTCAGTTTGCATCATGATCTTCAAACTAATTGGTGGCACATTGTCTTCTTCCCAGTGAAATAGCACACAATATATTAACTTTCCGGAAGAAAAAACATACATCTTAATAATGCACTGGAACTGACCAATGGCCTGTTCATTCTGGTTCAACAATCATATCTGCTTCAAAGACAAGCATGTATGTGATTCTGAAAAGCTACTTGCCCAGAGTCTACATCCCATACATATTGCTCTTTCTCTTGTCATTATTATCGGTATTAATAATACTACAAGTAATAACACAATGAATAGTCATGTTTTCTGTAATGACTATTTAATAATATCACAAATGAAAATGTCATTAAACATGAACACACCAGTGACCAGTGTGTGAGTAGTAAAATCAAAGACCACTCTTTCCACGCTAGGGAAACATACAACTAGCAGGAAACTCTTTCCTATTGAATACGCTTGAGTGAATGATCTGCTGGCTACCGGAAATCTCCTATTCAGATTGATGGCTTCCCATGGATTTATCTTACAGTACACATCTGTCTGAAATTCTTCAGGGAGGTTTGGGAGAAGTGCTGCCAGTATCAGGCTGATTAGTGGGGAAATGCGTACACAAAATACCATAGAAAGCTTTAGGAAAGGAGAGAAATGCTAGGAGAAGGTGAGGCTGGGTGGGGAGTTAGCAATAGGAACTGTAGTGCTGAGCATCTGTGAATGCTAATCATCTATGAATGCACATTAAACTCTCCAGCAAGATATCATAGTGGATTCATGTACCAAATGCAGAGATCTCAGACTTTCATCCTTCTGAATTTGATCACATAAGTAAAGTTCATTTGTGATTTAATATTTGATGTCCTGGGTGCTACTCTTAGCAGTGCACAGTGGTGGCACGAGTTGTGGTTGCTTAGCTTACCATAAGCAGCACATTTCTGAGGTTTTTTCGGTTTTACGTATAACCATAACGTCCCTTTAACAATGTTTTTTCACTGAATTCTATAGGTTTTTATTGGTGCAACTTAACCATAACGTCCCTTTAACAAAGTTTGTTCATTCAATTTCATGTTTTTTTTTTTACAATGATACCCTTGATTTATCTACATGTCCCTTACATCATACTGACCCCCCCTACCACAACATGGTAAACCACAGAGTGCAGGCAGCATTCACACTGCCCAAAAGCATAGGGGTTACCTTACATTGTTATATCGCACAGCGAACAAACAGAAGATGTTTAAAGTGAAACACATATATGTATCACATTCAAAATATAATTATGTCTACAAACCCTGCACTTATGAAACCAGAAGTAGAATTACATAGGTTGCACAACATAATGGAATGAACCAAGCACAAAAGTCACCTGTGCCTCTGACAATATTACCTCAGTGCAGCCTTGCTTACACAGTCAGAAGCAACTCTCAGAAGCAAGTCCAACCCACTAAAAAGAAACCATACAAAAAGTAGCATGTTTACTATATTTCTTCCTGTAACATTAGAGTTTGTTGTATGTACATGAGTTGTAACAAATAGAAGCATTGCTTTTTTAAACAGAAATGGCAAGCACCCCGGATCTAATGGTACACATACCAAATTTTTAAAGTAGGACAAATAATGTTAATTGTTTCACATGTCACTAAACTATGGTTTTCTTTTTAACAGTAAATAGTGCATATAAAGAAAGTGTCCCGGAAATACCACCAAAGAAGCAAGAAGATGGCTACAGACAGTCCCAAAGTCCAAATACTGCACATAACCTATTGACTCTGTCTACCAAAATAGATGAACTAAACACTAATTGGTGTTTACTGTTGCAGTGTGTTTACATGTTTTCTTTTTTTAAAAACACATTTGGAGTCCGCAGACAGCACAACTGTCTGGGCTCTCTGGAATCAAAATGGAGGTGTCCTATGAACCGTGCCTGTCTGGGTTTTCCGTAATTAAAATGGAGGTGTCCTACAGACGCTGCACCTGTCTGGAGATGGCTGAAAAGTCATGACGCACTTTCAATTTGTTCGGACTGCCCACCCCTGTCGATACCTGGGTACATGCTCATCTCATCCCCTGTGCCCTACGAACACAGTGCCTGTCCGGCATGTTTCTAAAATTGCGAAGCACTTTTAATAAGTTCGGGGAGCAAACACGTGTCCTGCGGACATCTGGGCGCATTTGCATCTGATCCCGAGTGTCTTATGAACAATGCACCTGTCCGGTTTTTCCATAAACTAGTGACACACTCTTAATTAGTTCGGGGAGCCTGTCTCTGTCCTGCCGACACCTAGGCACATGCGCATCTTATCCCCTGTGTCCAACTAATATCACGCCTGTCCGCTACTGTCCGCTCACATGTGTTGCACATTTAATTAGTTCTTGGGGACCAACCCTGTCCTACGGACACCCGGATGCATGCACACACCAATCCGCAAAATTAGTGTCCTACGGATGGCCGTCTCACCCACGAACATTTGCGATGGCACCATGTGACCGCACCTGCACTGAGCATGGGTCCTTCTACCCGTGGACACTGGTCGGACCCCTGGAGAGTAAAAACATGCTTTTTGGCCAATCCAAGGTGTTTTGAGCTGAAACGTAACCCTTGCAGATGTCCTAGACCATGCCCTGGTCGATCTAGACACTTTTTGTAACTTTTTTCGCCCAACCTGAGGCTCAAAGTGTGTGTGGAAATTGCAATTCTCTGCAAAGCACGCCTCTATAAAAAGACACACCCCAGTGCTGCTCCTCATTGTGTTTCTTTCTGGCTAACCAGGACTGAGCACTTACTGGAGCTTTGTTTTCTGCTGTGCTACTTTTGGTGTGCTGATCTATATCTACAATGGCATCTTGAATGTCTGCTGCAGCTGCCTCAACACCTCCACCATCACTATCCCCACCACCACCACCACCAACAACATCTGAAGGGCCTGGAGAGGAGAACAGGCATGGTGATGAAGAGAGGGATCAAGAAGAAGAAGAGGATGAGGTAGTGGAAGTCAGTACTACCAGCTGCCAGCATGAGTCTTGGGTGTGGAGGCTGTTTGCCACCGTTGGGGGGTACCCAAGGCACGTGCAGCTAAGGTTAGATGCACTGAGTACTCAGTTGTGACACCTGAGGTCTGATCAAAAGGCAGCAGCTGAAAGGGTCATCCCTTTTAAAGGCGTAGTAGGTTGAGTTTCTCTGCCGCATCCTCAACACCTGCTCCTGCCACCACAAGAGACACTCCTGTGGGCAGCGGATCCCAGAACATGCTTCAGAGGCCATCCATAACGCATTGGACCCTTGCCTTTCAAGGGCCACTGTACTATGTATATATTGTGACACAGTACTCTGCAGGGGGGAACAATTTCAAAGTGCTTTCAAGGCTACGGTCCGGGAGCATGAGAACAATTGCCCCCTGCCTAAGTGAGGACCACCCAACATCTTCCTATCTCCACCTGCCCCTTTGTCCCTGTGGTTGGTGCACCTTCGCTACCCTCCCTTCCCGTCCCTACCTTGTGTGTTGTGTTTAAAAAACTCCCGAAAAATGACAAAACACAGAAATCCCTCCAAAAAATGTTTCTTTTCAGAGACACCTTTCACAGTTCAATAATAGATGTACCAAAAAAAGGTGCATCTAAAAAATGTAGGTGGTGGCAGCACCTAAATCATTGCACTCTTGTGGGAGAAAGTGGTGGCTCCAAAAAGAGCCTTAATTGTGTGGGGGGGGGCTCAAGTTTTAGAGTAAAGTAGGCAACACCTACTGAAAATGCTTGCTATATTTGCAAAAAGGTCTGAAAAGCATGTAGGATATTTTGCAAGAAAAGCTGATTACCAGCATCAGTAAGATGTACTCCATCTCTGCAAAAAATGTTGGTGCTGTGAAATCTAATGTTTTAGTGTTTTCATTATGGAAAGATGTAATGCCAACATCTCTCAAAAATGCACAAACAGCCTTGTTGACATTGTGCTTCGTTTTCTCCATTTGCAGAACAAATTAACTGGAGCGCAGCCACATCTGTCTCTGGGCAATGTGAGAAAAAAATACTTGGGAGTTTGGAAACATGTCCATCATTTTCCCAAATGTCTCCTTCATTGCAAACTGCAGTGAAATTACATGGCCTAACCTGTTCCTTCCACAATGAACAATAATAATGGCCACATGATGGCACGTCACCAAGATGGCACAAAGTGGTAGCAAGTGGTAGCAAGTCCACTCACTTCATGCCACAAACTCTGATACAACTGCACATACACGCCATCAGATTCAAGATGTGCAGCCAGTCCACACTGCTCTGCATAACCTGCAACTAATGGATCCACAAGTCCCCCAAAATCCAAGCACTATGCCTCCTGAAAGACACAGCCATAGCCATCGGCACTCTTCTGAGCATACAGACCTTCTGCCACACTATCTGCTTGCATACTACACTGAAGAAGCCTTATTGGCCAATCCCCTGGGCTCCACAGTCCCATTTCCATGTCTGCCACCTTCATAAGCCCCTCATAAACCCCAGATGTGGCATGTGCTATCCACGGACTACTGCAGTGTCTGTGGATAAATTGTGCAATTTAAGGATGTGGGGAGAGAAATGTAACACAGGGTAGGAGATTTCCTCTTTAGTGGTGGTAGTGGTGGCTCTGAAGAGAGGATTTTTAGATTTTTATTTTAGTTTTTTAAAGGTGCCTGCAAACAAACATCTTTTTAAAAAAACGAAATGTTTGGTTTTTCTCTTCTTGTCTTCCTTACAGCCTTACATGAACCTTTTCAAAGCACCCTTACCATTGTAAAGGAACACAGCATTTCCAATGCTGGACAAAAAAATACCATCTGCAGTAAAAAAAAGTTCACATTCATAGAATGAATGTTCTCATTCTCAAAAGAGGACATCCCTGCACAACACAAAAAAATAGACATCCCTCTGTTCCCAAGACACCTTCCTGCATCTTGCTGAGGAAGGAAGATATTGGGGATGGTCCATACTGCTCTAGGTGGTATGTGTGAAAATACCACTTTGACACATGGGGCCTCATTACGACCCAGGCGGTAAGTTACCGCCTGGGCCGTGACTTTACCACCATGGCGTAAACTACGTTTACGCCATGGTGGTTGGCAGACTTACCGCCCCATTCCGACCTTGGCGGGGCGGTAAGTCCCCAATCCCCATTTACCCTTCCCCATTCCCATTTTTGCCCCATAGGGTATAATGGGAGTGGGGAAGGCGTTAATTACGCCACCGTAAATTACGGTGGCGTAATTAACTCCATGGTCCCTTAGCGCCATGGATTTTAACACCTGCTAAAAGCAGGTGTTAAAAGCGCCATGGCGCTAAGGGACCTCGTACTCAGGCGGTAAGGGTCGGCGCTGTTAACGCTGCCGTTAACCCCTTACCGCCTGGGTCGTAATGAGGCCCATGGAAACGGCAGCATAAGTGCCTTCACCAAGTCCTCCAGTGCACTCAGCAAACTTACTGCACTGATATACCCCAAATGCAATCCTCCACAGTGCACCACAAGAACATCTGGAATGTTGAAGATGGCCATATCCCGAAAAAGTGCAAGCATCCCTTGTAAATTGGGGCCAGGCACACAACACCACAAAGCCTCCACTCCCTCATATCCAAGGTTGGCAGAAATGTCACTTCTCTCTGCATACCACTGCAGATCAGTCAAAAGACAATTTCCCACTATCCACACACTGGGCCTCTCCATCTCTGCAACCACAGCCATCTTCACTACACACAGCAATGAAAAAAAAAGTATTACCCTCTCTTCCTATAAAGCACAACCTGAACACCTCATTGGCTAATCCCCACAGTCCCATTTCCATGTCAGGAATGCTGAGAAGACCCGGATGTGGCACGCCCTGTCCACGGACTGCCAAGATGTCCATGGATGTTTGTAATGTTTAGTACATGAATGAAAGAAAATGGAAACAATTTCTCCAACGTATTGCAGTAACACTCACATACCAAGCATGCATGTTTGGGAAAGTTACTGAAATTGCACACACTAACACCACTGGCCCAATACCAACACTGCTTGTGTTCCCATGCCCCCATTGCCATACAGTGTGATGCATCTGCACACACATAGAAACTAACATTTTCCACCACCTGACTTTCCAAGCCAACAATGACCTGTAAAGTCCTAGTGAAACTGGGAAGGCAGCTGGCAAACAATTATTAGGAATCTGGTGGCAACCTGTTTGCACCTACAGCAGTGTTACAGCCATACTCATTATCATGTGCAATGTTACTAAATCGTCTTCCCAACAACACCATCTACAGTTTACAACAATGTCTTCTTGGACTACAATTTATTTTGTTCCATTACCACACATACCTAGTTTTCCTATTTACTAATTGCAGTGAAGAACAACCTCCTAAAAGACAGCAACATCACCCCTAGAAGATAAAAAACGGAAGAAAACTACTCTTCACATCCTACAAAGCCAGTGCAGTAGTGTACTAGTATTCCTTCTGTTACTCATACAGTGCAGTGTAACTGTATTGTAACCTACAACATTTTATCCAAAACCAACAGAATTTACTTAACTCTTAGTCATTGCACCTCAGCAGGTACACTTGTTCTATTCTCCTCTGAACATGGTAACATCCACTAATATCATGAAAACATCATAATGTCCTTATTCATGCACAGTGCACTGTCATACACCCTGAACCAATCCCCTCACACATCTACAAACACAGCTACTGTTACGAAACAGATCTGAATCCCCTGCCCCAGTCAAAATGGACCCTGGGCGTGGTGAAAGGCCATGCCCATGTGGTTTTTCATATCATTTGGAGGTATGCTGGGCAGTGGTCAAGGCCATTCCTGGTCAAAGTAGCTACAAGTCATTGACATAAGCCGTGACCAGAAATGCTAGTGATGGTATTTATATAACCATAACTGTGCTGCTACTATAGTGACACTACAATAACTCACCCATCATTTCATTTTAAAAAAATGGGACCAACTGCTTTAAAAAATAACTCTTTGTTAAGCAACTCAGCCTGCCGCGACGCACCAGTCATTTAAATAGCCACGAGTCCGAGTCCTGGCCTTGTGTAATTAAATACAATTTAGTACATCATTATTAATCGAGACAGCAGCCAGACTGGAAATAAGTTGGTAGAAAGAAGCCAATGAAAATGTGCTGCAAAATTGCAAGGCAAATCTTAAATTGCGCAATCTCTTCTGAGAGTTAAAACCTTTCATCATGAATGAGTGCAGCCAAATATTGTATTAGTGTTCATTGCGATGTATGGTGTAAGTCTTTAGAGCTCAAACGCAAAGAAGCCCATATCCAAAGTGTCATTTGACAGCATTCAAATCATCTGTATAATCACGGATTCACTAATCACGTGCTCAATAAACTTGATAAGAGTGCATTTGCTGATTGGCTTTTGCTATTTTTAAGAATGTGTCGGAATTTCATGTGCAGCAATTAATCTATGTTATGCGTTGCTTAACTTAACACTTAACACAGGACTTAATAGTGAGATAAGCTCTGGTCTGTGTTTCTATGCATAGCTACATTTTACCATGTTTAACGTGTGACTTTCGTCTTGGTGTCATTTTTCTTAGCTGTTTGATGGGTTGTAAGACACTAATGAATTTAGGAAATTGCGCAACACAAATGCTAAATGTATTGATTGAGTTGTATTTGTGTAATGCACTTTTTTAGCACTTGCGGTTCTCAACTAAACACGCTGCACACGCCGATAATGCTCTTTTGAAAGGGCACTTGCGGATGCATTTGCAAGCTGTACACATTGAACCCGTGACGGTGTCCCGTTTCCTTTCAAAGTAGCACTCGGCGTTCACCCTCGCAGACCAGACGAAGCCACACTGACAGCTTGAACAAGCTTGATGGCGTGGCCTTCTGACCACCACCAAAAAACGGATGCAAGTGATCCCAGATTATAAAAAACCCACTTGTTTCTCAAAGTTAATGAAAAAGAGCAAATCACCATGAACTGGGCTTCCATGACCCTGCCTCGCCCTCGCTAACCTGCTTGTACTTCCAGTACAAAAGCCATCCAGAAAATACACACAAGTACCTGGAGCTTTGACCCGTATACCTCACACTCAGAAGCCACCGCACCTCGCCAACAGTTTCACCACAGTGCCGTTCTCCACACCATCATCCAGGTTTGCAGTGTGTAAGTCCTTATAGGACAACTGAGCTGAATAACAACACCTGGGGATCCATTATAGCAACACAAACACAACGCCCACCACAAAACACACCCAGAAAACAGATGCTCGCAATCTGCATGCATCTATGCCTCAGGTTTCACATCTTACCTCTCCCTCTCACCCCACTCATTCCATCCCCTTCCTTTCTCTCGTAGAACCAATCGATGAAGGCCTTGCCAAAGGACAACGTTACATGATATAAAGGAAAGGGTGCATCACGTGCAAGACCTGTGCATGTTGCAAAGATGATGCACCGCGTACTGAGAAGTACCATGAGCAGCCTCTTTTCAATGTGCACCGCAGGGCTTTGTTACTCCGCCCGCTGATGGGGGTGCAGTGATGGAGAGAGACAGGTGGAAGGGCCATTACTTTTAAAGACCTGCTTTGGTTTGTTGAGGGTCACTGATATAACTCACCTTTGACCTTGCTGAAAAATATATAGTCGGTTTATTTAAAGCTGTAAACAGTCATGAGCACTGTGAGTACTTAGTAGATGTTGCCCTTACAAAGCTTGCTATGAGTCCAAACATATTTTGCTCGTTTTATTGGCCTAAATAGAGCAATTTGGTTAACTGCTTTCAGGATAGAAATAGAGTCAAGTGTTCAAAGCAACTGTCTGGAGTTGTGAGATTGAACGTGTATGAAAGAGTCTCTGGGAAGAGACAGCACCGTTGCGACTTAAATTCATACTAATACTGCTCAGGTCATATCCCATGGACCAATATCAAGAATGCTAGGGAAGCAATGACTTCTGCTGAGGAAGCAACGGGGTGATTTTCTGAGCATTGCATGAGATAACATGATCCTGGCTGTCAACGATAATGTGTAGACATGTCCCTGTTTAATGAGCTGAATCTTAAGTCAACTGACATGTGATGGGTGGCTCTGCTTGGGTCAGCAATTATTAACCACTGAGGATTCATGTGTGCATTGTTTCAGATTTTACATTTTCCAATACAGATGTACATAGAATTATTGATTTAAAATGATACTGACGAGCTGAGAAATTATGGGAATCAATACTTAAGCCAGAGTGGATACTTCACAGAGGGAAAGTCAAGAGGAAAAGGCCCTCTCTGGGGATGACGTCTCCACCAATAATATCGCCATATATATGGTTGTCGGGAATGGCCATAGGTGATATTATTAGTGGGGATACATTTTGGGGTTAATGGGAGCAGTGGTTGCAGGTTTGTCCTCCCGGTCCCTTCAAATGGGTTAATATTGCATAAATATGGCTCCATTCTTGCATGGCGATATTTTTGGGGGGATATTAACACATGGAACCCATATAAGTATCCATAGAAAGCATGGTGCATTGCTCTATTGCACATTATTGTGTTCTCATCTAAGCATCTCTAAGAAAGCACTTTGCATTGTTCCGTGTTGTAGATTATTGTATTTCGCATTTCGGCATCGGTCATAAACCCAATGACAACCTCATACACGGCCAACCTCAATCACAACATACTCAACAACTACATCAATACCAAGGGCTAGAGCAAATCCTTGCCCCACGCTAAACACTTCAAAACTTCACATCTCACGGGATCAACTTGGAAACCACACAAACTGCCAAAAGCACCCTGATAAGAATTGCCATTCGGAAGCAAAATGCCTTCAACGTGATATGATAAGATGAGTCTTTTATACAAGACTGTACACACTTGTTTCTAGGTTGTGAGATGTCTTAACCCACTAATCCGAGCCCTGCAACATCACTGTGCATTGTTGGCAGCAGCAACATCATAATGGCCGCCAGAAAGCATGCTGCTTGCCAGAAATCACCAGAAAGTGTGCAGTGAAAACCTGAAAAATAGGCCACCATCTACTTTTACCTATGTCAGTGGTAACACCGGAGACCACTGCCAAAACCCATCATTTGGCTGCTCACAGTGCAAAATCATGGCAAAAGAAACAGAGCTGGTTTCAAAAATCTGTTTTTATTTGGTGTCAAATTTGTAAAAATGATGGCTCACAAACAACCCAAAAAGATCCAACCTCCTTGTTGGGTGGTCAACATCATTCTCCTTCTAGAATCTACATAAATATAAGGTCCATGGAAGTGTATCTATATCTGAACAAAGTATACTTTTGAGGATTGCTTGCTGCAAGAAATCTGTCAAAAATGGTTGTAATACCGTTACTCACCTCTACCAGAAGCCGGTGTTTTAAAACCATTTTGTGTAAAGTTGAACATTGAACTCAAGCTATGTCAAAGAAAGACTTGCTATTAGAAGCCTAAGAGGTGGATACAATTTAAAACTATATTCTGAAAAGTCTTGAAGGAAGAAATTGTTTGATGTATGTGTTAAAAATATGAGTTATATTATAAGAAAAGAACATTTTTAGACATTGGGTTAAGAGTAAAGTTTCCCACACTGTGTTCAAATTAATTCCACACCTTCTCCCGGGACAAAGGAGACTTCCCTCTGCCCTTGGCTAAGAGATTGACAGGCGTTGTGAAAGGGAACTAGGAAGGGCGCCCTGGCCTGTTGCTCTGAGGGTAGACAAAGGAGTTCTTGGGCTGAATACAAATGCAAATTCGGGTGTGACTGGCAACAAACTACTGGCAGGAAGAAGGACATGTGACCCTCTGAGTCAGCCCAGCTCTGGGGGTGGACCAGACTGGGATGTGGATTTAAACATTGGACTCAATATATGTTTAAGGAAAATGTTTCTAAAAACTTGTAACAAACTGACAAAAATGTGAAACTTTGAGATTTTTAAAATGAAAAATGTGCTCACAGTTTAAGACTAAGCTGGACTCCGTGCGATGTTCTGAGACCAAACCCCGGAATTATTCATATTGTAGGTACTGTGTTTATGCCAGGAACCGTGAAAAAATACAGAAATGTGCTCAGATGGGATATGCTTGCATGTATAAAATTTGGTGCAGAACTAATATTGAGAAACCCACCAAAAGCGCAAAAAAGTTGTCATTTCTGAACCAAAGCTATTAGGAAGATGAGAGTTGAACAGAAATGTGCCTTAATTAATCTGTGATGTGTATATGTAATATTAACAATTTGTTCCTATTGTAAATATGTTTTTTATGAAAAATAAGATATACTGTACAGAGACAAAGGGGAGTGTTTTTCCCTAAGCTATAAAGATGACACAGGATGACACACTGATCCTTTCTCCAATCAGGGGATAGGAAATTCCCTGACCTATCAGATGCATAGAGGGTTAGGAATAGTAGAATCAGCCTCCCCACCCACTTTGGAAATACATAGATAGGGACTGCTGAGGACAACCCAGATACACACTTTTCCACTACTCAACTGATTTCTTGGCAAAGCACCCTGCAAGAGGCTCCAGACAAAGCTCCAGACATAGATCCAGAACCACACTCTAGAACCAACTCTAGAACTTGAAAGCAGAGAGGCCTAACCCACAAGCTGAACCCTTCTCAGCAGGCCTTCAGAATCTTTTGCAACCTGATTCTAACCCTTAAACTTCCAAGGGGCTCACATTCAACAGCCGGGCTGTGCTATTTTGCTATTCTAGCTAAGAACCCTGTGCTAGAACCAAAATCCAGACCCAGAAAGCAGAGCTGTATCCAGAACCCGTCAGATCCAGTCCAAGAGGCTGTGCAGACCGCAGTGCAGTGCTGAGAGCAGAACCCAGTGCCTGAGACCTGTCCGGTGGAGAGAGAGAATCCCAGCCAAACCCTTGACCAGATCTTTGAAGGGGCCCACTCCATTCCAAAGCCATAGGAATAATAACAAGGGAAAAAGTGATCATATTATCTTTTGTTTGAAATCATATCAAGTTTATTTCTGTGTTGCATTCTTTCCCATCATTGCATTTCCTCGAATCATACAAAGTATTCTCTGCTACCTTGTCCTTTCTATTCCTACTCCTAACTGATTAAAGAGATTGTTGATATTGTAATATTACCAATTGCTGCTCACTGTACATATTCATAAGTGTGCTATTCAGATATTATTCTATTCATAAAAGTGTGATATATATTGTTCAATTCTTCAAATAAACCATTTAATTGGCAAAACAAACCTAATTCTTGGCTCAGTGAGGTCGGGGAGATTCAAAGAGAGGGGCGTTGTATAAGGGTTCATCATAAAGATTTAAAGAACTTTGACATAAAACTATATAAATAAGGATTTCCATTGGGCATCCCAGACTAGAGATCGACTTAGTTGGAATGCTGTATTTAAGTCACTTACAGATTGGGGGCTCGTAGCGGGATTTCTGGATAGAACTACCACTTGTGCAGCTTAATACATTGTGCTAACTAATAGGACACATAAATCCTGTTGGGCTACCGCGCTTTGTTACGCTGTAAAAGCACCGCTCAAAAGGAAACGGTCTGTTTTGCAAAATAAAATAACAAACTTCTGTAAGTCAGGAAGGAAATCAATTTCCAGAATGGCGACATTGGTAGACGTCAAGATAGCTAGAGAGCACCTTTTACATAAGCTGTTTGTGAGAGGTGAGTGGACTGAGCAGGACCAGAATGCGTGGTTGCAGGCGATCACACAACAGGTCACTGCAACTGGGTTAGATAACTGGAGAGATCAGGGTCCTTTACATGTGGCCCTGAGTGAACTATATATGGCGCCTAAGGCCAAGGATGAGCACAACAAGATTGCCAGGGTAGCGGCATATTTATATTTATCTATGGGAGCCATACAGGACAAATGTGCTGAAGGCCAAGATATGGCAAGTAGGCAACTGTTGGCATTAGAGAAGGCCCAATCTGATCTGGACTCTTCTGAGAAGAGGCTGCAGAGGAGCCAGGAGTCAGAAAACGAAAGTAGTCAGTATCTTATTAAAATAAAAGAGGACATGGGTATCCTGCAACAGGAAAAGGCAGACCAGGATACCAGAATTCTGGCCTTGCAGAAGGAGTATCAAGAAGTTTTGGACTCCCTACTGCAGAGCCAGAAAAAGCTGGAGCAACAACAGGATTTCAATAGGGCATGCGCAGAGCAGGTAGTCACCCTGCAAAGCCACCTAGAGAGACAGAGAGAAAGAGAGAAAGAGAGAGAGAGATAAACCATGTGTCACAGACAGGGAGTCAAGGAGGTAGTCCCACAAATGGGTTCCTTCACTCCCCTGACTATGTAAGTCCCCGCTACAAGGGAAACAAACCCATCCTGGGTTATGTGTGGACCCCTCCAGCGCAAGGGGGGGATCCAACCAAGCACCTAACCCAGGGAACTTCCCTCCTAACTTCCCCCAGGAGGGCAGAACTTTTTCCCCAGGTACCCACAGAACTGCCAACCCCAAAATCATCCATTCTTCTTTCCCCACTTTCCTGAGCCCAGACAACCTAATCCGGGAGAGGGGAGGCCAAAGGTGGAGGGGTACCCAAATCTTCCCAACCCGGGGTACTACCAGAGAAGGGATAGCTACCCCTCCTGGGATCAGCCCAGGGGAGAAAACAGAACCCGGTATCAGCCTGAGCAGGTTTCATAGCTTGAGCGCCAGGTCCAAAACATGGCACAGGATTTGGGTTGAATGCTAAGGGCTCAGCAGAACCCTCAGATGAGCATGCCGGTGCAGAATGCCTCCAACTCTGGACCTGGTGTTCCAGAACAATGATGGGGCAGCACCCCGATAATTCACCGGTTCATAGGGGGGAGGCACAAGGGGAAGGGGGGTGTAAAGCCTTGGAGGAAGCGTCCTTCCCCACTTGTAAACAGCCCCTGGAAACCCAGGAACCTGAAACAAAATCTCCTGCCCCTGAAAGCCTGCCACCCAAGGAGCAGAGGGGGGGTAGGAGAAACAAAGGATCCAAACAGACCCATTTTGAGGAGGAGGTACAGATATTCCAATTTGAAGGAGATGGATCCTCAGAGGATCCTGGGAAAAGGATCTTCTCCTTCAGAGATGGGGGAACTCCTCGCAAAGAAAAATGGGTCCCAAGGGATTCAGATCCAGACTGGGTAGATGTGGGGACTGAGCTAGCGCCACCCATCATCCCATCCCAGAACCAACAACATCAAAATCCCCTGGTTCAAACCCATCCTGGTGACTGCCTCCAAAAGGGGGGGGCAGTCCAGAACCGGAAACAGGGGAACTCTAAACTTCTCCTATCTCCAGTTGCCAACTTTTCTTTGCAGATTCCCAAGACTCCCCACATAATTCTGCCCAAATCTCTTCTCTCTCAATCCCCAAAACTAAAAAACTAGCCCACCAGTTGTCCAAAAATGTGCATTATCTGTGCCCCCTTGTGGAGTAGGAGGGAAGATACTATGTCCCTGTTCAAGTACAGGGGCCGGGTACAATTTGTGCACTGGTGGACACTGGATCCCAAGCTACCCTTCTGTCCAAAAAGGCCTTTGATGAACTAAATTCAGGAAGGGGAGAGAATTATCAAATTCCTCTCACCTCTCTTCCTGGACAACTTCAGAACTTTGACAGGAAGGAAATTTCAGTCAAGGGGACTGCAGATTTGGACATTAAAATTGGGCGACACAAGGTGAAACACCCAATCATAGTCGTGACTCCAGAGGGCACCCCTTCTTTACTAGCGAATGACCTCCTGAAAAGGATGTCACCCCTAATAGATTGCGTAAACAAGGTCCTGTGGACCCAGACTAGCCGACCAATAAAGTTAAAACAGAGTGTCAACCATGTTAGTTTAAACGGCACATGTCACATGGTTGAACAAAAATCTGACTAAGTAGAATTTCACTTCCAGAACAACCAAATTCCTGATGTGACAGTAATAGCGGTAGGACAACAGACTGGTGATGGGGGGTCCTTTCGATTTCTGAAAATCAACCTTCCTTCCAGTTACTCCACACTGGAAGGAAACACTCTGAAGTTCTTTACCAATCAACAATCAGACAATCCCACTCCTATAGTCCAGAAAGATGAGAAATCAGCTCAGAGCCTGGCTGATTTACAGCAAATTGGAGAGCAGTTGTTCATCCCAATTCAGTAAAATGAAGGGAAGGACTCTGTTCTGACCCGAGTCTGTGTGAACAACGGTAAGAGATTCATCAGCGAAGCCATGTTCCGCCAACTCCGAACAGATCCAGCCATTCCCACATTTAGACTCATAGACAAATGGGAAATGGATCTGGAAACACCCAATTTGAAACATCTCCTGCCAAGCAGGTGTATGCTCAAAATCTCCATTGGCAACAAGAGCATAGTCCATAATTGTTGGGTCGTGCGAGACGTCACTGCCACCTTTTACTTAGGCAGTGGCATTCGAAATCGCTTTGCCATTAGTTTGGACCTAAAAACTTCAAAGCTTGGTCCCAATTAGCGGATAATCCCATGGGCTTTGATGATCCAGAGAAAGCATTTAGGTCAGCTCAACTGCTACCTTATGCAGTTGAAATTCAGATTGGAGAGGAAGTCACCATTCCAGAAAGGACCCAACCATTCTCCCTGGAAGTGAAAGTTAAAAGAGGACAGAAATTGAAAAACCCTGATGCCTATATTCATCTAAATGCTTCTCTTCAACAGCAAGGGTTGGGGGTAAACCCAACACCATTAGTCAATATATAACATGACACCATTCCAATAGTGGTGGATAACAGCGACTTAAAGAGTATCACTCTAGCCGCAGGCACCATTATTGGAATGGCGGTTGATGACCGACATTTCTCCATTGATTTAGGAAATTAACTGTTAGGACCAATCCCCAAGGACTGTTTTGACAGTGACAGTGATGACAACACAACACCAGACAGGATCTTTACCCGGCATGGGGAGAACTTCCTGGTGTACACTTCCTGCCCTTATGCTAAGAAGATGTGACTTGTGACTTCAGGAGGGATGAGGTGATTTTCCAGGTCAATGAGGGCTGCCTCCCCCACCTGAAGCCACCAGTCCAAATCAGCACACTGACCAGGGATTTCTCCACCCATCTGGAGAAGGCCGCTGAGATAGCCAAACCAGAAGTCTTTCCAGGCTTCAGGCAGATGGTTGAAGAGAGAGTCAACCTAGCTGATGCCTGTGAGACTCTGGAGCAGAGGCAAAAGTTGAAACAACTTTTTGGGGATTTTCAAGATCTCTTTGCGGTGGACTCATATGACTGTGGTCGCACCGACATCCACAGAACAACAATTACCACGGACCTTGGTAAGACTCCAGTGTTTGTGAAGCAATATTGCTTGCCTCTCGCATCAATGGAGTCCCTTACTGAAATCATTAAGAACCTTGAGTCCCGTGGGATAATCCGTCCAGTCCACAGCACCTTCAATAATCCAGTGCTGGGGATATTGAAGCCAAACGGCCAGTGGAGACTCTGCACAGACCTTAGGGAGCTCAACAAACTGGTCCATACTTCACGATGGCCTCTTCCCTTCATTGACCAAGGGCTGGCCCAGATCCAGGGGTCACAGGTATTCACTGCAATAGACCTGACCAATGGATACTGGACTATACCTGTAAGTAGTGAGGAGCAATACAAGCTGGCTTTTACCGTTGTGGGCCAGCAGTACACATGGACACAGACTCCCTTCGGATACCTCAACTCCGGCAATTAATTCAACATTTTCCTACATAAGGCCATGCCCGACCTGGGTGAAAGGTGTAACCTCGCTTATGTAGATGATGTCCTCATCAAAAGCCCAACTGTGGAGGAACACATAGCGGAGATCCGTTATGTTCTGACACAGTTGAGGGCCGCCGGAGCAAAACTTTGAAGTGGGAGAATGGAAAACCAGGCTCCCGTCCTTCACCTCTCGCGCTTGGCCTAAAGGGTCACGACCCAGACATCCGCCACGAGAAGAGTTTGCCCATCTACCAGACGACCAAATACCCTGGTACAGGAACATACGGATGTGTCCATCTGCCTGCCCAGCAGCCCGCACTAGCCATGCCGACACCTGCGGCCCGGATCAACTAGACTAAAACCTACACGTCGTTAGAGATGCCATGACGACCTAGCCAACGGTCAGCACACCTGTACAAATATACACACTGGACACTCCCGCACCAATCTACACGAAGAATATATTCAGTGCTATGACGAAGGCGACAGACACACTCACGGACGTGCATCTTTATTATTTTCCATATAGGCTTTCAAAATGCAGAAACGCAAGACGCATCATGAACTCAGCTAAAAAGCTTGCTTACGCTTCTCCCAAAACCAGTTGCTACTATGAGAAATATAATGAAGACACGATACTGATCATAAGACAATATGGCACTATAACCTAAAGCGCCTGTGCACCAAATGGCTCCACTTATACACCAGGCCTAAGTAGGCCACAAGCAAGAGCTTCCATGGACGTTAAAGGAACAAGAGTCAGGTTGCTGATCCTGCAGAATGAGCCCAGCGAAGCAAACAGCCAAGGTTGCAATGTTGCCAACCCACATTCCGAGAGCAAACCATCAAGGGCACGATGTTGCAACCTCGCACGCCGCACACCAGCGTTAAAGTCACACCTGCAAATTAAACCAGGCACACAGTGGGAAAAACAATATTAATTGTGCAGAATTCTGCCTCAAACACGGTCCCACCTCACGTGACCAAGCCGAACCTGACAGGATGCCAAGCCCAGGAGGAAGAAAGCGTCTGGATCCCTCGTTACAAGACATAGGCAGATACAATTAAAAGACTCAATGGACATCTGCGACAGTGGGAGTAGTCGGCCGTCCAGCTATGAATAAGTCCTCACATTGTCTGCACGTACCCATAGTGATACATTGTTGCAAATGACAGGTACACCGAGAGCTGGGAACAGCGATGTTCCCAGGCTGGGAAGCTCGCAGGCGCACCAATCAGAACATGGGGCTCCTATCACTGACGCCATTAACTTTAACCAATCATCAGGGGTCTTCATGTAACAATTCTCATGTATCTAATTGTAGGGACAACCCAGATATATCACCTGACTAACCCTCGTCCACTAACATTGTTCTCTATACGTGTGCTATACTAACCCTACCACTCGAGCAACCAATTAAGAGTGGCGATAGGTTTTTTGCTAACTTTCCAAGGTGACGCAAGTAGCGCGTCATAATAAGGTAAAAAGGGCCTGCGAGCCCTACGATTGTGTGTGTGTCAGGACGGACGCGTACGCTCCTTGACCCATCCCTGCCGTTTTTGTCTAATAAACAGCAGAGTCACCTTGCTTCTTGTGTGTGTCTCATACTCTATCTCATCTGGGATATACGGGAGGAGTTGGGGCCTCCCTGCCCGGAGGTCTGCGGACGGCCCGGCCGACCCCGGCAGAATTTCCCCCCGACAAGTTTCCTTTCAGAAAGCACAGTGGTGTAGAACCCGTGTTAATATCTTGGGGGATGAGATTACTCCTCAGGGTCTCTGTCCCCAGGAAAAGAAAGTGGAAGCCCTCCAGAAACTAAAAGACCCCATAACTCTGCGGGAACTAATGAGCCTCCTTGGACTGACTAATTACAGCAGAACGTTCATTGAGGGCTACGCAGAGATCACTAGACCCCTGATTCATCTTTTGAAGGGGGGGGGTCAAGTGGGAATGGGGTCCAGAACAAGCTGAGGCAGTAAGACAACTCAAACGAAGCCTCTCACAAGCACCTTGCCTAGCTTACCCTGTCAGAATCTAGGAGTTCTTCTTGGAGACAGGGTTCTCTAATACATGCTTGACTGCAGTATTATGCCAAAAGCATGACAAAGTCAATAAAGTAATCTCCTATGCGATTAAAACTTTATCCTCTGTGGAGGAAAATTTGAAAGATTGTGAGAAGGCACTCCTGGCAATGTTGTGGGCATTGAAGAATTACCGCCTGTTTATCCAGGGGGAACACATCATAGTGGAGACTCCACACCAGCCTCTGCAATATCTCCAAAGTGACAGAATCCGGGCCGGAAATGTGAGTAATTCCCGAATTACTTCCTGGATTCTGTCAATGCAAGGCTTTCCTGTGGAGGTCAGATATGGCCAAAACAAGAAGAGCCCCCTCGTGCAAGGTCTGGCTGACTTGCATGATTGTGCCAGAGAAAACTGTCTCGAGAACGAAAGTCTAAAAATCAAGGACAACATGGAGGCATACCTTAATTCCCCACACAAAGTCTTTGAAGAAGACAAGTGTAAGGGAATGCCCACTGTCTATGTGGATGGATGCTCTTACCATGTTGACAACAACGGGGAGAAAGAACTTGTGGCCGGCGTAGGGAATGCATCGGTGAATGAGTCCTCAGAACCCTCCGCTGGGTACAAGATTGGTCCCCGAAGTAGTCAAGTGGCAGAGTTGATGGCTGTGCATCAAGCCATCCTCACTGCTGACCAACATCAACTCCACAAACTGGTCATAATCAGAGATTCGGATTTTGTACGAAACGGGTTTGTGGAGTACCTGGTTAATTGGAAAACCAGAGGCATGCTATGTGCTAAAAACAAACCCTTGAATTATGGGAAGTTAATTCAAAATATTGATGATCTGATCACCTCGAATGGGATGACCATCTACTGGAAAAAGATCAAGGGTCATTCCAAAGTAGAGGGACCAGACAAAACTGGAAATGACTTAGCTGATCAGCTGGCCAAAACCAGGGCCATCCACGGGGATCTAATAGAGATCGAGTCCCTGTTGGGGGAATCAGGTCACTGCTATCACTAGGTCCCAGACAAATGCTTACAATGATCTCTCAACTGCACAATGGAGTAAGGAGACCCCAGATGCTGATTTGATTACATCTCAGAAGGGGGATCCGATAATTGGTAAGTTTTATCAACACATTGAGGACCCTGAGAACTTTCCCCTGACGGATACCGATTACATTGGGAAAGAGGACCTCAAAGTGTTGATGAAATGTCCAAAAATGTTCCAAATCCAAGACGGTGTGTTGGTGAGGAAATCCCTAGCTGGCCATGATGAGTGGGTGGTTCCTACCTCATTCCGAAGCCTGATGTTAAGTCACGCCCATGATGCGGCCACAGCCGGTCATAGGGGGTTTCATACAACACTTGAAATCTTAAGAGAGGTTGCATGCTGGCCACACATGGGGCAGGACCTCGACCAATACCTGAAGGGGTGCCTTGTGTGTGCACAATTACAGCCAACATCCCTCACACACCGTGCGCCTCTCCAAAAGAGGGGGATGACACTGCCATGGTCAGATTTGCAAGTAGATTTCATTGGGCCGTGATTCGCTCCACTAGGGGAAATAAGTACATGTTGACCCTGACATGCTTATTTACTAAATGGGTGGAATGTCTCCTGGCCCCGAACTGCAAGGCAGAAACAGCAGCTGCCCTGATGATCAACCACACCTTTTTGCGTTTTGGACTACCCCAAAGGATTGAGTCAGACAGAGATAGCCATTTCACCAGCGAAGTAATGACAAAGATGTGGGAGATACTTGGGGTTAAAAGGAAGCTATATATTGCTTACCGGCTAGCCTCTAATAGTGCAGTGGAACGATACAACAAAACAATTGTGAGCATATTACAAAAAATTGTGGCAGATTCTGGGCCAAGTTGGGATATCCGATTACCTCTGGTCCTAATGGCCATCTGATCTACCCCTTCATCTGCAACTAAAATGTCACCGTTTTAGCTGATGACTGGACGCAGGATGGTGCTTCCCCAGCATCTGCTCTATAGGACTCAAGAGCAGACATTGATCAATGCTTCCACAACTCATGAGTATGTTGAAAATTTAAGAAAACACCTTCAAAATGCTTTTGCCTATGCTCAGCGAAATCTAGAAATATCAGCCGATAGCTTGAAGACCCACTATGACTTAAAGACTACCAGGAAAGAATACAATGTAGGAGACCGGGTCTATCTATACAATTTTCACAGGAACCAGGCCAAACAGCGGAAATTTCTGCCTACCTGGAAGGGACCTTTTGAAATTGTAGACAAGATCTCCCCAGTCGCCTATAAGATCTGCATCCCCAAAGGCAGTTTGACAGAAGGGGAAGACAAGTGTGTCCATATTAATCAGCTAAATTGTTGCCATCCTAGGCACACTCTGCAGCAACTGTAGGAGTCTTCTGGAACCCCAGAGGGGGCCACTCCAGATCCATAAAATTCCAACCCTAAAATATTCCACATATAGTCTGTAAAATACAATAATGCAAATGTCTCCTGATTATAAAATGTATATGTCTGCCCCACTACATTAATAGTGGTGGGGAAATGTCTACAAATATGTTTCTTGCTTTGTCATCATAGGAGAGAGAAAGAGAGAGAGATAAACCATGGAGACTGACCAAGGAGGATGACCTGGGGACCGGGAGCAAAGATCCGAGGGGCCCGGAGTATCGCTCAATACTCCCATCAGGACTGACGAGGAGAACCAAGCGATCCACCCCTGATGGAGGAAAAGATGCTGAACTTTGCCATTTGTGGAATCTGGAGAGAATGAGGCTGACATCCCAGTCTTGTGAATTTCCATTGATGGAAGATCATCGCAAGAGGGGGGCTTGTGGGATTTCTTAACCCACTAATCCGAGCCCTGCAACATCACTGTGCATTGCTGCCAGCAGAAACATCATAATGGCCACCGGAAAGCATGCTGCTTTCCAGAAATCACCAGAAGGTGCGCTGTGAAAACCTGAAAAATAGGCCACCATCTACTTTTGCCTATGTCAGTGGTAACACCGGAGACCACTGCCAAAACCCATCACTTGGCTGCTCACAGCGCAAAATCATGGCAAAAGAAACAGAGCTGGTTTCAAAAATCTGTTTTTATTAGGTGTCAAATTTGTAGAAATCATGGCTTTCAAACCACCCAAAAAGATCCAACCTCCTTGTTGGGTTGTCAACATCATTCTCCTTCTAGAATCTACATAAATATAAGGTCCACAAAAGTGTATCTATATCTGAACAAAGTGTACTTTGGAGGATTGATTGCTGGCAGAAATCTGTCAAAAATGGGTGTAATACCGTTACTCACCTCTACCAGAAGCCGGCGTTTTAAAACAATTTTGTGTAAAGTTGAGCATTGAACTCAAACTATGCCAAAGAAAGACTTGCTATTAGAAGCCTAGGAGGTGGATACAATTTAAAACTATATTCTGAAAAGTCTTGAAGGAAGAAATTGTTTTATGCATGTGTTAAAAATGTGAGTTATATTATAAGAAAAGGCAATTTTTAGACATTGGGTTAAGAGTTAAAGTGTCCCACGCTGTGTTCAAACGAATTCCAAACCTTCTCCCTGGACAAAGGAGACTTCCCGCTACCCTTGGCTAAGAGATTGACAGGATGTTGTGAAAGGGAACTAGGAGGGGCACCCTGGCCTGTTGCTCTGAGTGCAGACAAAGGAGTTCTTGGGCTGAATACAAATGCAAATTCGGGTGTGACTGACAACAAACTACTGGCAGGAAGAAGGACATGTGACTCTCTGAGTCAGCCCAGCTCTGGGGGCGGACCAGACTGGGTTGTGGATTTAAACATTGGACTTAATATATATTTAAGGAAAATGCTTCTAAAAACTTGTAACAAACTGACAAAAATGTGAAACTTTGAGATTGTTAAAATTTAAAATTTGCTCACAGTTTAAGACTAAGCTGGACTCTGTGCGATGTTCTGAGACCAAACCCCGGAATTATTCATATTGTAGCTACTGTGTTAATGCCAGGAACCGTAAAAAAATACAGAAATGTGCTCAGATGGGATATGCATGCATGTATAAAATTTGGTGCAGAACTAATATTGAGAAACCCACCAAAAGCCTGAACAAGTTGTCATTTCTGAACCAAAGCTCTTAGGAAGATGAGAGTTGAACAGAAATGTGCCTTAATTAATCTGTGATGTGTATATGTAATATTAACAATTTGTGCCTATTGTAAATATGTTTTTTATGAAAAGTAAGATATACTGTACAGAGACAAAGGGGAGTGTTTTTCCCAAAGCCATAAAGATGACACAGGATGACACACTGATCCTTTCTCCAATCAGGGGATAGGAAATTCCCTGACCTATCAGATCGTAAGAGGGTTGGGCATAGTAGAATCAGACTCCCCACCCACTTTGGAAATACATAAATAGGGACTGCTGAAGACAGTCAAGATACACACTTTTCCACTACTCAACTGATTTCTTGGCGAAGCACCCTGCAAGAGGCTCCAGACAAAGCTCCAGACATAGATCCAGAACCAAACTCTAGAACCAACTCTAGAACTTTGAAGCAGAGAGGCCTAACCCACACGCTGAACCCTTCTCAGCAGGCCTTCAGAATCTTTTGCAACCTGATTCTAACCCCTAAACTTCCAAGGGGCTCACATTGAACAGCCGTGCTGTGCTGTTTTGCTATTCTAGCTAAGAACCAAGATCCGGACCCAGAAAGCAGAGCTGTATCCAGAACCCGTCAGATCCAGTCCAAGAGGCTGCGCAGACCGCAGTGCAGTGCTGAGAGCAGAACACAGTGCCTGAAACCTGTCCGGTGGAGAGAGAGAAGCCCAGCCAAACCCTTGACCAGATCTTTAACGGGGCCCACTCCATTCCAAAGCCTTAGGATTGAGTAATAACAGGGGAAAAAGTAATCATATTATCTTTTGATTTAAATCATATCAAGTTTATTTCTGTGTTGCATTCTTTCCCATCATTGCATTTCCTTGAATCATACAAAGTATTCTCTGCTACCTTGTCCTTTCTATTCCTACTCCTAACTCATTAAAGAGATTGTTGATATTGTAATATTACCCATTGCTGCTCACTGTACATATTCATAAGTGTGCTATTCAGATATTATTGTATTCATAAAAGTGTGATATATGTTGTTCAGTTCTTCAAATAAACCTTTTAATTTGCAAAACAAACCTACTTCTTGGCTCAGTGAGGTCGGGGAGATTCAAATAGAGGGGCGTGATATAAGGGTTCAACATCCAGATTTAAAGAACTTTGACATAAAAATATATAAATAAGGATTTCCATTGGGCATCCCAGACTGGGCATCGACTTAGTTGGAATGCTGGATTGAAGTCACTTACAAGGGCTAATTCTGTAGGTGTCCAGTTCAGTTGATTCTCCATAAAATAAACAGATTACTGGCATTGTTGGTTGTTTACAAGAAGTGGAAAACACTGTGCCTGACTCACCAATGCATTTGTTCCAATATTTCTATATAACGGGATTCCAATGTACTGAATGGCGCAGGGCCAGCACAATGCCACAGTGCCCGTACTACGTCACAAGCATTCACATGTCTGTGGCTGAGTGCACTGTTTTGAAATAACAATCCATTCCCACAGGTTTCTGGAGAAGAACATTTCATGTTTCTTTTTTTGTTTTATTATTTACCCTGTTTTTAAGTTAGATCCCCTGAGAAGGCACGTGTTTCTCACAATCCTGGCACTTCTTCATGGCTCTAAATATACCTTTGATATCGCCTCAGACGCTGCATTTCACATCGATCTGAGTGAAAAATGAATGGCACTCATCATGTGATGTTTGCTATGGTAGGGATCAAATGGGGATTTAGTGGCTGGAGAAGTGTCATTCAGGTTAGAAACATGTGTCAGGTAGAAATAGTTGGATAAATAGTAATAACATGGATAGATCATTTCTTAAAACGTCCTTCTACAAATGCATATGGGACTCCACGTTTTTTCAAATGTGCCTTTAGTCTCAAAAGAGTACACATACTCTCTGACATTGCTCTTGTCTTTCACAGTAGAGCTGTGATGATGCTGTAAGTGCCAACATCTATATATGCATGGTTGTAAGGGCACACTCGTGAAGGATGCCCTCTTATAAATGAGTTTATCATGAATGGCGGTTCTAAATCTGCTAAGGACTGTTGCAGTACTCACTGCTTTGCTGCCGCTAACTCGAGCACATGAACCAGTGGATAATATTTATTGCAGCGAGAGCACTTATACACAGTGGTTGTCTGTTGTAACATTTGGCAGCCATTTTATCAATGGTAGAAGGAATTCGGGCAGAGCGGGCTCTGCTGTTGGCTTCAAACCATGCCTACGTTTCATGGGAGCCATTTTATTAATGGTAGCAGGATGTCTGGCAGAGTGGGATCTGCTATCGGATTCGAGTCATGCCTGTGTTTAATGGCAGCCATTTTATCAATGGTAGAAGGATGTCGGGCAGAGTGGGCTCTGCTGTGGGATTCAAACCATGCGTGTGTTTCACGGTAGCCATTTTGTCAATGGTAGCAGGATGTCTGGCAGAGTGGGATCTGCTATCCGATTCGAGCCATGCCTGTGTTTCATGACAGCCATTTTATCAATGGTAGACACAATGTTGGGCAGAGCAGGCTGTGCTATCCGATTCGAACCATGCCAGTGTTTCATGGCAGTAATTGTATCAACGTAGAAGGATGTCGGGCAGAGTTGGCTCTGTTGTGGGATTCGAACCATGCCTGTGTTTCACGGCAGCCATTTTATCAATGTTAGAAGGATGTCGGGCAGAGTGGGCTCTGCTGTAGTATTCAAACCATGTCTGTGTTGAGCACTTAACTATTGAGCTTGCTTGAAGGATCTGGTCCTCAATATATCATTGACTATGCTGCTGCAAACAAATATTCAAGAATACAACAGAATTAACCTGAATCTCCTATACTTTGGTCACTCTCAAATTGAGCCACACAATCCCAGTCTTTATTTCGAAATGTTCATTTTACACAGAAATTGAGCATCAAGTAATATAGCTAGAAGTCATGTATTCTGGGGCAGACAGGACCGGAAACGGCCAACCAGACTTTGCGCTGGAGCCACACAAGGGTTCAGAGCTGTTACCGGCCATGTCCACCCTTAAACACAGGGCTTATTGCTATTATCGTCCCAGGGATTTCAGTTGCTAAATTTTGTTTTTACAGGAAATAGAGGTCACAATCAATGCACTTCACCAAATCGGATGTCCAAAAAAAAGGTGGCCACGTTCCTTGGATAGTTCTATGTCAGAGCTGGCAGCAGGTGGGAGAGCAGCAGTGGGTAATGAGACAGAGTCACACCAAAATAGGGTAGGAGTGGCAGGCAGCTTCACAGTCTGGAGGGCCATAGTTTGAGGAGCTCAGGGAAGATGGTGTCTGGTGTGGTTACTGACAAATGCCAACCACGTTGCTAGCCAACTGATTGCCCAGCTTGATGCTCTCACCTGGGAGTTAATGCATCATTCTCCTGATTCGTTTTGAGCATTTCTGCAATCTGGTACAAAAAGCTCAGGAGCTAAATAATAATAATAATAATAATAACAACAACAACAACAACAACAACAACAATAATAATAATAATAATAATAATGGTAATACATGAATAACACAAACAGCCTCCATAATAACCACGGCCTGCTGTTGTGTGTGCTTGAGCAACACAATATCAGATGTCGTATGGCTCAGTTCTAATAATGAGACCAAACTACGTGTTACGAGTTAGCTTCTACACTGCTGCGGGCTCCGGCAGTTCTGGGGCCTGGATCTAATTATTGGGCCCACACACAACACAAGGACTCCATGCTGGTGAATAACTGGTGCACAGGGAGCCGTGCACCCCTTTTGTTACAGGTATCACATGGACTTGCCCTCCAGACGCATGCTTGCGAATACAATCAGTAATTTGAGTATGGAGAACAAGGTCAGATGTCTGAAAGTGCTGTGAAAGTGGCAGAACACAAAAGCAAACTAACTATATATTTGCAGAATTTTTGCCTAGTGCAACAGTAAGTTTGGAAACCTGCACAGTGTGTTCTGTGGCGGACAAGTGTACTCAGACAAAGAGATAGGAGGTGATTTGTTTAGGATCACACAGCGCGTTTAAGGTGGGGAAGCCAGTAAATGAACCCAGCATTACTGGGTTGACAGAAATCAACATCAGCCTGCCACTCAAACATACCTATTGGTAATTACCCATAACATATTAACATTACTTTCACTGTGTAATTTAAAAATAGGATTCATATATTTCAGCTACTTCCGTTGTCTCTTGTTATTCTGCTGTATGATATATACGTTATTTTTAAGGGCTACAGAACAACAATATAGCATCTGATAGTCCAGGCCTTCTCAAAGTCCATGTGGAATAGCGTTTGGTCCAGCAGAAGCCGGTCTCCTGGGATGTAATGAATTTTAACCTAGTTCGACCACCGTTCAGAGGCATGACCCTGGTGTCAATCTGACAAGCTGTGCTTTATGAAGAAGTGTCATAAGAAATCCCACCCATTACCCTAACACACTTTGGAAGTGGTCCAAAAGTGATCATAACACATATACATTTTTATTTGATCGAAAACATACAAAAAGATCCTTAAAGAAGAGGTGCAATCTGCTACCTATTAACCCTCAAGATTTAAGGGCACGACGTTAATGCAATACCAGTTTTTTGCAACAGATTTTTTGCTGAAAAAACGAATCGAAAAATATGGGAGTGGTTAAAGGGTTATAAGGGGTAGAGTGGGTGGGGAATAGGTAGTAAAAAACTGGGAAGGTCTCGATAGGGGAGAACTCATCCAAATTAACAAAACACCAATGTTGATGAGTTTTTTCGGCAAAAGATTTGCGACAAAAGACTGTGAAAAAAAACCTGGCGATGCAATGACAGAACCAGATTTAAGTCACTCACTATCTGGGAGTTAACTTGCTTGTGAGGAAATGCTGAAACATAGTACAGCTATGAATGTTGATAAACTAATGCTCAGTTTTCTCTCCCGTGTATATTCTTTTGCGTTGTCCTTAGCCAGATTATAGATTTTCTGCAAATTGAAACTTTTAAGCTCCTGCCTTTTTTGCATTCATAAAACACACTTGTTTCCTCGTTATACATGCAGGACTCCGAGTAACCGAATGCAAAGCGATTGAAGCCCAAAAGCGAGGCTGGCTGATCATCTCAAACCAAACACCTGAAACTTTGAGATCCAGGGAAACGATGTAACCAATGTTAGGTCTGCTACCTCTGCTGTAGTCCTTGGCTAATTATTAAGTGATTAAAGTAAAGCAAAAACACAGCAATACGTGTCATTTTTGTGAATATGGGGAGATGGCCTTGAGTTCAGGTGCTGCTTGCTGACACTGCTCTCCTGAGCAAAGTTCTGTAGGAAGTAAAGAAAATGGTAGAGTCAGGAGAGTCAGAGAGCTGTGCCAGGATGGACAAGACGAGGCCGTGTTGAGACCCCTGAGACCAACCAGCAGCACCATGCATGAGTGATTGGTGTGTTGTTAGTGGCATTTCAGGTTCCCTGAGCAGTGTGGTGGTGAAGGAGACAGCAGCAGAGTAAAATCTTATGATTCTGGCCCTGCGGCAACAATTCCCTGGAAGAGGGACAGAAGGGGAGAGAACAGCTGATTAAAGATGCTATCTCGTTTCTCCCTTCACCTTGTTTCTGTGTTCCCACTAGTGTTGAAGTCTCCACATCCTTCTCTGAGGTGCATACTTCAGAGTGTGAATGGGCATAAGAGTGCTCAGAACATATCTTGCAAAGCTCCAGAAATCCAGAGAGATGTGTGGAGTTGCTAAGTGCTTCAATTTATTAAATAATGGCATTCACTTCCGCTTTGAGAAGCACATTCAGTGGCCAGCAGCAAACAGCCAACAGCATCCTTTCAATCATAATGGTTCTCTCTAATTTAGATTTTGCATGCACATTAGAAATTGGGTATAAACCAGATGAGCATGGTATCCCTTACTTACTCCAGACATGGCGACAGAAGTACTGTCACATTGATCCCAAGTCCACCAGCACAAAGGACACAGAGTGAAAGGAATATGACAAGTTCAAAATCCAGCATGATGACACTGGTCCAATGCAAAAACATACTATTGGAAGCATGTATTTTTCATTCAGTGTGACGGACTAACATCTGGAAAGTGTGTAAAAGCCATACCTTTTTTTATTTCAATTTATAATAACATGGTCTGAGCAAATCCATCTCAGAATGGAGTGGTCTGCTAACCAGAATCATTTTTCATCTCACTCAATACGAAAAGCATAGTGTACACCTGTGTCGTGCTGCCTTGCTATTTCAGTATCCCGATCTACAGCACCTGCTCTCCAGTGGCACAGAACAGGTTCAGGGGTCACAGGTGTCGTGCCTGACAGGTGGGATGACACAAAAGTCAATTGATCAAATAGGCTGCATTTACAATCTACATCTCAACATAATCATAATAAACTACCATTCTGGTGGCAGTTTAATCTTTACCTGAGTTGGTGGATTGTTGCTGGGATTTCACATAATTATCAAAGCCATATCTCATCTGTATCATACATATATCAGCAGTGTGAGCACAGGTCAGCTCTGCACCAACTATGTCTATTATCCTTAGATTGACTCCCTCTGGTGCAACAAGCAAGGCAATAGCCAGAGGGCTGCCTCTCTTTTAATCTTTGTGAAGTCAGGTAACACCTCCCTCCAGCAGAACTCTCAGCATGAGCTGTCCTGTGAACGGGAAATAAAGGGCATACCCTAAACAAAAGGCTTAGCCTCACACCTGTGTATTGCAAACAAAAATACCTTTGATGTTATGGGTCTTATAAGGGTTTGGGTTAGTGAAGCCAGAGTAAGCGCAGCATAGTTGGGGAAGGATTCCACCATCTTTCATGTTCTTTGCACGTCCTTCTTTCCTTCCTGTCTCCTACATCCCCTTAATCTCTTACCACAAGGACAGAGATTTGGACCTATTAATGCAGCTTGATTTCCTTGAGTCTGGTGGGGCCTTTTTCCTATACATATGTGCCCCCCATTCTTTGATTCACCTGTTGACTATCCAATAATTAATTAAGTTACGTTCACCCTTGTTTGTAAGTGTTGACCTTTTCAAAGTTCTCAGCCATTGAGGAGATAAAGGAGTGTTCCAAGGCAGATGCAAGCTCTGCTCCCTACCCACTTCCAGGGATCACTGGGGGACTCTTGCTGAGGGCCAAGTTCTACCACTCAGCCCAGGTCACCACAAAAGACAAAAGAGGTACATATCTTACTTGTATCTATTTTACCTTTATGGTTGCAAGCACTGTCGTTTTGTAGAAGTGTGAGGGTGTGTGCAAGGTTTAGCCACTACTAACACTTGCCCTACTGCAGAGCAGAGGACCTTTCATTACAATCAGCTGCATCTTAAAAAGAGGTGAGTGAGTTATTATCTCTTGTAAGAGAGTAGGTGGACATCTTAGTGTGAATAACTGGGATGAGGGAGATGAGTGAAGAGCTCAGAACAGAAAGTACAGGCCAAATCTGGGGCAAACATAGGACACAGGATCCACCTAGGATCCTTACATCCCACACCACACTGGAAGGGTTCCAGTGATAATATCCATGCAAAGATGTTGCCATACAAGAATAGCATAGTTATCTTGCAGCGATATTACCATATGAAACCTGTGGGGGACACCCCTGCAACCCCCATATTTTTTTAAAGGGAATGGGCAACACCCCCGCAAACTCTGATCCCATTTACCCCACACATTATCCCCATATATAATGTCACCTATGCCGTTTCCCGACAACTATATGTATGGCGACATCATTTACGCGGATAATATGACCTGATACCACTAGTAGACAGGGCAAGTGCAGACTTGAAATACGCTGCTGGAAAGGGCCAGAAAACAATCCTTCTCTGCATACACCCCAATTCTGCAGAACCTCCTCCCCATCAGCATAAAACCTGAACTGTCTATTCAATGTCCTTGAAGTTCATTTGTTTGACATGAAAACACATATTTCTCAAATTGAACTGCAGATTTAATATCATCATGCGCAAATAATACAACAAATAAAACAAAGATTTAGGGCCTGATTCATGGAAGTGTTTTATAATGGTGCAATCCCAGAGGAAAACGTTCCATGAATCAGGCCCATAGCGTGCCTGTGTCAAGTAATGACCAAAGGAAAGTGACTTCATGACATGGTCGTTTGGAATGTCTATTTGAGTTGTTCATGTAATATACAAGTGTACAACGTGGTCATGTTGAGAGGTGTACGCTGTGTAGACAATCCTGGTTGTTAAAATCACATACTTCTATTCTGACACCTGTACTTCTGCGTTCATAACGGGAACACAACTCTATAGGTGCACTATGATGTCTGATTTTTTTATTTTATTTGTATCAAGGTGTTAAATTAGGATTTGATGTTTTAGAATGTTGTTTTGTGTGATAAAGTGTAAATGAGGCATCCATTTGTTTTAAAGGAGGATAATGTGAAAGGTTTGTTTTAAAGCAATAAAACATTTAAAAATACAAAATAAATAAAAATAGGTGCACTATAGGGAAATACAATGTAATCCAGACCATCGCTTGTTGGCTTTGCTTCATTGTTTAAAGATGAAGGAGCACAATGAAGAAGTGACTTTAGGTGTACAAAGTGGACAGTGCCTTGTCACCCTTACTGGATTGGCAGCCAATTGACATAGGGAACTATGATTTATAGATGGGTGCTGGCGCTCGGAAATATCTTCTGGTGTTCAACGTGTTCGCCTTGGAAGTAAAACGACACAGAGCACCACAGGTTCGATCCCCTGGTACGCACTTAGAAACCTCTGGGTATTAAGCACGTTATAAATAACCTATCATATCATATCCACTAAGATCACGAGCACTCATTAAGCTCTGGCCCTCTGTAAAATCACTGTGCATAGTTACAGAGTGGGCTGTTAGTGCACAAAACAGTAGCCAGCCGTATGTGCACTACTTTGCACACAGCACATATTATATAAAAGGCTCAATGATATCACACCAACAATGTAACGCACGTGAGCACATTATATTAAGTAAAGTAAAGAGGCATTAGGTCTGATTTACAAGGCGTTTTTCAGGGGGGGAGGGTTCACATTGAAAAACGCCATCATAATTCAGGCCAATTGTTTCTCGGCCTCTCAATCCGTCTTTATTGTGGGACGAGTTTAATCGAAACAACTGTCCATCAGGTGTGTCTCAGTGTACCCTTAATCCACAGAAGCTAAAGCAGGAGATTGATGGGTGTCAGGAAAGCAACACCAGTGTTTCATGAGAACGCCCTGTACTTCTACGTCCTCACGGTTGGCATCAGAGGCGTTGCTTGGGTGGAGGATCTAAGAGGGCTACAGACCCAGATGTTTTGGTTGTAGCACTGGATAGAAGCTCGGGGGTTACAACCAAAAGGCTAGCTAGTCCCGGGTCCCAACATCCCTGACATTAGCATAGCCCCTGATCCTTTTCAGACCTAGCAACACCACTTGTTGGCATTCCTGTAGAAAACGATACGGTCCTCTTTGTAAGAGAAGTCTTCATCCAGAAACAAGTCCCTAGGACATTCATAGTCCTAATATATTTCTGCGGCCTGCCTTAAGTCCACACTGACAAGAGAGGTGAATGCCAGTCTTTCATATTCAGTCATTCATCCAGTCCTTCCCTCAAGCATCCATTCACTACTCCACCCACCCATTCATAACTACATTCTCAAATTTACATAATCCACTGAGACATGCATGTGTTTATTCATATGTTCATCCATCCCTCTGTTAATTCATGTGTGGAGGTCTGAAATCCGTTTTAGACAACAATGTTCTCTCAATAAATGTGACCAGTCAAGTGCGTGAAGGGCCAGGTCTCTGACAGTGCATATGGCACAAGACGTAGTCTGCGCTCACTAAATAATAATGGAAATGTTTCACACTATACGGGGCCCTCGCGCCTGCTCCCTGTCAGTGGGAGTCCTGCTGGCTCACCACTATCCTACAGCATTACTCAAGCACATCATTGTGGATATTGCCAGAAACCCGTCTATGGTGATGGACACACAGATGTCCAACAGGAGAAACAACAATGGTATTTGCAGCATTCGCATGTCTTGGGTGGACGAAATTACCACAGACCAGAGGCGTTGCTAGGGGGGGGGGCTGAGGGGGCTAAAGGCCCGGGTCTTTTGTTTGTAGCCCCGGATAGAAGCTCAGGGGTTACAACCAAAAAGGCTAGCTAGCCCCCAGTCCCGACAGTCCCAAAATTAGAGTAGCCCCAGATCTTTTCCAGACCTAGGAACACCACTGCCACAGACAAAGCTAAATGAGAGAATGTTGTCTCCAGTTTTGCTTCAACGGGGAGGAGTATTTATTTCTGGTAACAGCACTCTTAGGGCAGGTAATATTTTTTGGGCAAAACTACGTCAAACAATTCTGCAGAAACACCAGCACATATCAGATTTATGCCTCCATTTTTTGTTTGAGCTAGATGGGAAGTGATGAGAGCCACAAAGATTGATACATTATGTAACCTACTGTATTTGTTTTAAGTTGCTGCCCATGGCCACACTAATCCATATGGTCATTTATACCCACTTCTTGCACCTTCCAGCCCAAAAGACATATTCTAGTTTCTCAATCAGTAACATCAAAGGGTGTGCTAGAAGTGCATGCCACGTTGTGTGTCGCCCCTTTAACTTGGAGGGTGTTTTGCTCCTTTAAGAATACGAGTCATGACAACTCGCGCTAATAAATGAGGCTTCTGCATGCACGTGCCAGCACTGGATCAGAGACCCAGGAAGTGGAAACTCTTGTATCTGCGTCTTCATTGTGTGACTGTGGCCTGTGTTCCAGCCTCAGCCTGTGTGCCCACAGAGCCGAGGCTGAGCCCCGCTGGGTGCCCCCAGCACTGGTATATGGTCTGGTGCTCCAGACCGCTAATGGTGTCCTCTGCGGTCCGCTCTGCTGCGTGTACTGTACTGACTAACCAGGTGATCCTGGTAACTGTGTGCCCAGCTCTGGTGATCCAGCAGCAGGACACAACATTGGCGATGAAGGTGGTTGGGGCCCCGTGCCTGTTTTAGTGTGGGCTGCCAGAGACTGCTTGGTGGCTGGGTGGTGAAGCGGCATCAGCCAAGACTGAGCAGAGCAGTAGAGGCAGCTTTGTCCGCTACATGAAAGGTCAGGGCCTCAGGTCAACCAGGCCTGCAGTGGAAGCGGTGTGTCCTCGCTGGCTGCTGCCGGTGTCCCCGGGAGAAGAGGGGCAAGGAGGAGCCGCATGGCCTCCCGTGTGCACCTCCCATCAGTAAGGTGAGGTGAGGCTGCGTGGGTGCATGCACTGAGAACAGCCCCAGAGTGAGGGACAAAGAGCCGCGTGTGTGCGCTTCTTCTCAATGGTATGCGATCCACAACAGAGTGGATGCATGCGCTAGCAGCAATTCCTGGATCGAAAGGCAAAGACAGGGGAGGGACCGCTGTCCCTCATTTGTGGAAAGGAAACCACATTAGGCGGAAAGCTTGCAATTCTATGTGTGCTGCAAACGGTGCATAAACCACATGAGGGTTTGCATCCCTCACTATGTGATCAAGGACCGCCTCTCAGCCCCTCACCCGCCCGCAACAGGAGCAAACCCGAGGGGGGAACGCATATATACTGTGGCATTGGTTCTGGGCAGCTGGGTGTCACAAGGACATCTGAAGGCACTGGTCACTGGTGGGGAAACCAAGGACTCAGAAGGTTAGCAGTCCCCAAGGAGTGCTCCTGTGCCCTTTGTGACAACTAGCTAGGCATTTCCAGGTGCCTATCCACAGTGAGAACGAACTGTGCTACGTCGAGTGCCCACCATGGGCGATGAGGAAAATGACACCTAGGGGCCATATCGGCAGAATGGACAGCTGGCGCGACTGCATGTCTTCAATGTGGTGGGAGCACCTGCCAGTTTAGGACCTCGTTGGATGGCGTGGGTGGAGAGCCTTGAACTATACTTTGAGGCGGTGGATATAAAAGAAAGGGCAAAATGGCCAACTCTTCTGTACTCAGCCGATCCTGCTGTCTAGAGACTGTTCAAGGCTTTGCGGCCTAGAGGCCAAACATATGCCACAGCCATTGCTGTGCTGAATGAGTACTTTATACCTATACTCAATCGTGACTATGAACGGTTCAGGATGCGGTGCGCGAGAAAAGAGGAAGGGGTTAGCCTGGACGCGTTTCATGGTGAACTTTGAAACATCGCGCTATCCTGCGCTCTGGGTAACTTTGAGGAGGAAGAGGTTAGGGCCTAGATAATATACGGCTGTAGTGCTACCAAGCTGCAGAAGCAGGTCCTCAGGGAGCCAGGGCTGAGGCTGGACAGAATCCTAGAACTGGGTACTCAGGAGCTGGCGGAGATGCACGCCTCGGCCATGGACATTTCGAGGCAGAAGCTCAAGTTGGAAGAGCCCATGAAACGGGTGAAGTTGGAGTATGTGTGTGCTGTGGGCAAATGACAGGGAAATAAGCCAGCAAGAAGAGGGGAGTGGCCATGGAAAGAGATGGGTGCCGCGTGCCCTCAGTGTGGATGGGACCTGCTGCACGCACATGAGTGCCCAGAAAAAGGACATACGTGCAGGAGGTGTGGAAAAGAGGATAATTTCACACGGGTGTGCCGAGCCCCAGCACCGGCCAGCACAGTGAGTCCAGCAGCAGGGAGTGCGTCAAGGGAGGAAGTGAGACAAGTTATGGGGAGGAAGCCATGCAGAGCAGCGGCGTTCCAGGTGGCGGACAGCCAGAGCAGGCAGTTTGAGAATGCAGAGGAGGATGAAGGAGAGGATGTATTCTTTCTGTCCTGCAGCAGTACAAGTGGCCAGGTGTGGCCCCAGTGAAGGCTGGACGACCGGAAGCACGGGCCCCCTGGCAGGACAGTTTGATCCAGGAATATAAGTACGCTGGGCCACAGGTGGGTGCTAGGACTGCTGTGTGATTTCAAGGCAGTATTTTAAGAGTTATGGGTTTACATGGAGCTGAAAATGTGCTGGTACGCATAGAAGTAGGTCTTAAACCCACATTAAGGGCCAATATTCCATACACATAACACAAACATCTCTGTCTCTCTATTTTTCTACCTCTCTCCCTCTCTCCCTCTTCCTCCAGGGGTCAAGTCCTAAAAATTAAAATGGGAAGACTCATCAGCAAATGCATTGGGTGTGACGTCACCAGAAATTAGCATATCAAGGTGAAATATGCACATTTCATTAAATTGGCTTTACATAACCACCCAAATTGCACAGGACAAATGGCATTTGCCTTTCATAAAAACACAACATACACACAAAACCAAGACAGGATATTTTCTTCTAACAGTGTTTTTGAAAACGTTTAAAGATGTGCATGTTTTAAACTCCAAGAACCAATACACATGTTTTCCCTGGGAGTTGCAGTACCGAAATGGGACAATTCATCTTTAGTTGTTCTTTTTCATCAGGTTATATAGTACAGTGGTGAAGTGTCCGGCCTACAAAACTGACGGCTGTGGTTCGATCCCCGTGGTCAGCTTTAATTCATACATTTAAAGAGGACATGTAATGTTTCTCATTTTAGCTGGGGGGACTGAGTCCACCCTCTGAAAAAAGTGGGTGGACTCCGTGTACCCTCGACTTGAGCCCTGCTCCCCATCACTCCCTCACTACCTCTCTTTCTCTCTCTCTCCGCCCCCCAACAGCACAATTCTCAAATGTATTCTGGTCTAGACAATCAGCTAGAACTTGTGCATGGCCCCAACATATTTCCAGATGCTGTTGCTGCTGCTTTTGTGACACGTGCTTACAGTGGCGTTGCACCTCCTCAACAATTCGCCCTGTCTCTTCGACCCTAAAAAAAGATTGGGGTTTTTGCCCGGCTCTGGCACGTCCTCTATCGTGTTTCTGTGGGGCTCTGGAAGAAGAAAATGAGTGAGGAGCAGAGCCCTGCTCACGGTATATCTTTTAGGATGGTTTTTAATTTGTACAATTGCTTTTGATGCTTCTTTGCCTGGGGACAAGGTGACGAGTGTCCATGAAGTTCAGAACTGAAGAGGACATGTTGACACGTTCTCCGCAATGAGTGGGCCTCTTCCTGTAAACCATCGCTGCACGCATGCGCTCTTAACGTACTTGCCATGTATTTTTAGAGAACGCGCACCATCATGCACACACGCGTCGGAAGTTGCTGTGCTGTTTCGGGTGCTTATACTCCACACGCTGCAGCGCCACCGTGCTTGTGAAACCTTGCACTGCCTCTCCCTGATAATATGCAGTCAAATGACCGTCTGAAGTCGGAGCCTTCATTCTGCAAGCCCCCTTCATGTCTCAGGCTTCTGAGGGCTCCTGTCCAAGAGAAACGCTGAAACGAACACTTGGCGGATTTAGGGTAAACACATAAAATGCATTATTAGGAGAGGTGTTTGGTTATGAGATATGAATATCTTGTTGTCATGCCTAGGGTGAGTCAGCGGGGCTAGGTTGTAGTGGGCGCTGGACCAAAATGCCAGGGGTAGCGGAAGTGACATGACATGACCGTTGACCTCTGATGACATCACAGCCAGTGATGTCATTTGACCCCACCCAAAAGTGACACCACAGAAAATGATGGAACACAACCTTTTACCCCACGACAAAACAGGGAGTGTCATCACATGCAATGTTTCTGAGTACACTACAAAAAATATGGTTACGATATCACAGTAAAGTTATATACATTTCCTACAAGAATGGATCACCATATTTATCGTTAATATCTGTGCGTATAGGGCCATATTACCAAATCACTGCGAATGCAAGCAGATATCCATGGCCAAATGATGATTTGTTATTATATAGCACCTACGCCTATGCGCTTCATATAGAACAAATATTCATACAATATCACCCAACCTGTGTCGGTACTCATTTAGCAACCTCAGCAGAATGAAAGGCTGAGTTGACCTTGCTGGGAGTCAAATCTGCAACCTGCAGGTCACACACACACTGCAGCAGCCAGCGCTCAACCCACTGAGATATCTTACCAGTTATAGCCATCAGAAAACCAGCCACTCTAGAAACAAAGAGCCACATGCTGCTGGCCACAGCCCATCAGCCTCAATGAAAAAAAAAAAACAACAAAAACACATTATTGTTGTGGCCTTTTTTTTAGGGGTAGCAAGGGAGACCTCAGGAGTCGCAGTTGTGACCCCTGGCGGCCCCTAAATGACGTCCATGGCGCTGGCATTGCGACCTGGCAGAAACGAGACTCAGCAGGGTGGTGAAGTGGCAGGAGGGGAGTAGGGTCAGGGAATGGCTCACAGCATGCAGATGGGATTATCTATAGAAAGAACAGGACAGCGGCAGGGGAGAGAGATCGCGGCTTCATGAAGATTTAAGGGCAGTGTTGGGTCAATTCAAACACAATTTTGGGAAGAATGAATTCAGCAATTGTGCCTTAAGCCTTTTAGTGCAGCAACGTGCATTGGGGTTTACTCAGTGCACAGCCAGTACGAAACGTGTTGCAATAAATTAACAATATAAAACGTTTACTGGCCAAGCAAACAAGTCTCTTAAATCAGGTAACATATTCCATTTACAAAATACGACAACCAATCATAAACAAAGCCATTGTTCCTTTTAATATCAAAGACAATTAAACACTGCCATTAAGCTGCCACTGACCCAATCCTTTCCTATACAACTTTAGTAACCCTGGAGTCATATTATACTGTCAGTCTTAAATATCATAGGCCCATTATCCTGCTCTTCTGCTCAATACTTGACGCGTCAAAGACAATGAATTACAGTGGCGCGTCTTTGCGGCAGGTCAGCGATGAAGTGTGCCATTGATTGCCAGCTCATTAATGGTTCTCAAGTAAGCATCTCTTTTTCTGAAGCTCTTCGAGTGCAAAACAATGTAATCTATATTTTGGCAGGATGTGATTCCAGCCCTTCTGCCAATGAATAGCCTAAATTGTTGCATCAATGATTGTAATTATGGTTGTAATAGTTGCTTCTGGACTTGACTTTGATTGCATGGTGGAGTGGCTATGTCAAGTTTTAATCTGCTTTCTAATTAAAGTTCTAAGTGTTATTCTTTTTGAGGAGGCGTAGTCCAGCATCTTGCTTTCAGATTTTGTGATGTATTCCCTTCTTTGTAGCGCAATCTATCAGAACTTAAAAATCGGATGCCTTGTGAATTTAAAGGTTGGAACGACCTGCTGAAGGTGGTGATGGAGCGTTGGTTACTGACTTCAAAGCTGGTGGCGGAGAAGAAGAAAGACAAAAACTGGATTACAAATCTCAACTCTATTCTGGTTGATCATATGTTTCTACTACATGGATGGCCAAGACCCTGGATTTCATCTTTGATGATTCAATCATCCTTAAGAAACATGCCATAGAAGTAACAAGAGCATGTCATGTCCACCAGCACACATTAAAACAGATGCTGCCAATCGCTAACGTAACCAATTTTGGGTCTAAATGACCAATTGGATGGTTCTGGCAAGACTGACTATTGCAATAGCCCACGGTTGGGCTTTCTTTATCACCAAATCATCTTCTTTCAACTCATCCAAATGAATTCTATTCCTCTAATGCTGAGATGGAAACCCCATGATTGTATCACCCCTGTACTTAAGGCCTTACACCGACTCCACTTTAAAGACAGAATAGATTTTAAATCCCTCTGCATCAATCTCATAGCCTTCATGGGTGGTTGTCTCTCCAAACTTAAACCCTTTCCAAATGCACGGCCTCCACATCAACTTATGTTGACTAGTACAAGAAGGCTATCCGTGGTATCCTTCCTTGAATAGGGACGATCAGTGGCCCATCAGTGCTGGGCTGCCTCTCTCTGCAACAACCTTCCAGTGAATTTCAGAACTGACACATTGAAATGGAAAGTTGCTATAAGCTAATCTTTTCACCCTGATATACTCCCTCAGCCCCAGATTGCCATTCCCTGTAAGAGACTCTAGGTCCCTGATTCACTGCTTGCCTCCAGCAGGGCGTAGGCTTAGCCTGAACCTTTCCAAACTTGGACACCAATGCTGCCTATGAAGGTGCAGGGAATATATCTTTCATGCACATCTGTAGTGTTTACTCTTATACCTCATCTGATTGCCAGGCCAGAGTGGTCTAGTTTACTTTACTTATCCCATTGCCCTCCTCATGGCACGCACACTGGACTGAATATCACGAGATATGTTGAGTATTTTTAATTGTACCCCTATCATCTTTTGTATTTACCTCTCTGCCCCATCTTATCTGGACAAACTGGGGGATTCCTCCTGTTGCAGTTGGTGCCTTACAAGCCGTCAATATGATCAATATGTTCATAAATACATATATGAACCAACAACCCAACACACACATAAATAAATCAAGTGTGGTGAACATGAGGTTGCAGAACAGAGGTGAAATGAATAGACCAGTTGAGTCTGGGAGATAAATACAACAATAACACAAGAACATAGATGGTTAACAAACAGAATGTTTGGTTCTATGATGGGGTGAACAGGGTAGACCTTACATGGGTGTCAAAGGAATACATTGAGAGTACAAAGTTCAAGGTCATGAAAAGTAATAACCTGATGTTGCACAGTACAGGAGAAAAATACAGACTGGATGGACTGTGAGAGAATATATCTGGAAAACAACAGTACAGATGATAAAAAGTATGGGAATAGACAAATTATTTGAGGTAGTAGGGTAGGGTGAAATGCAATGAACACAAGAGGCTGAGAAAGAAAGAGAGAACGAGTATTAGCAAACGTGTTAGTATAATTTGGAGGGTGTTCACTCTGATAGAAAAGGCATTGCAAGGCATATCCTCGAAAGGCACCCTGATTTAAGATGTGATCTACAAGGGCTAAATCATGAGCATACTTTTAACAAGAAAAGGAATTTGGGATCTTAAGTAGTTTTAAAATAGCCCCTATGGATGAGCTGGTTTCGCATAGGACACCAATGTCATGAGTACATATAAAGTAATGTCTTGGGGTAATATGGGTTTTTACATACTGTACATTGGTGCCAAGCAACATTTGGATTGGTTAACATGTCTTGAAGTTGATCCTTGCAGCCACAGGGAGCCAGTGAAGAAATGTCAGAGCTGGAGAGATACGTTCCCTGGGCTTGAGGCCAAGAAAAAGTCTTGCAGTCCTGTTCTGGATAAGTTGTAAAGGTTGAGTAGAGGCAGGACGATTTAGAAAGAGGCTGTTGCAATAGTCCAGCCTAGAGAGGACCAACGCTTTAGAGACAGTGAGCTTCTGGGGGAAAGTGAGGAAAGGAAGAATATCTCTGAGGAGGTGCAGCTGATAGTTTGACTTCTTACAGACATCAGAGATGTAAGGATAGAAGGAGAGGGTGGAATCGAAGATGACACCAAGGTCCTTACCCTCACAATAAGGGGCAGACAAATGGGTCAGTGTGGGCGGCCAGAGAGAGAGAGAGAGGAAAGGAGGGAGCTGGTGTCCCAATCTGGAGGATATCAGTCTTACTGGCATTAAGACAAAGATCATTGGCAGCACACCATTCCTGATTTGTGGTCAGGCCGTCTGGTATGAGAGAAGAAGCAGAGGTGGCTGAGTGGAGCCTGAAAGAGAGTTGAGTCTCATTCACATAACATTGAAAATTGGAGCAGAAAGTAGCAATGCAGTGGGCAAGAGGTGCCAGGTAGTGATTGAAGAGCCCGGGAGAGGTTAGACCCCTGGGGAACATCATAAGTAGAGAGAGAGATAGAAGAGAGGAAATACCCCAGTTGGACCTGAAAGAGTCAGTTGGTGACAAAGGAGGTCAACCAGGCCATGGCCTGATCAATAATTCCAAGGTTGTCCCGGAGATGATTGCACAGGTTGGCATGTTTGACTGCCTCAAAAGCAGAGGATAGATCAAGGTGAATGAGGACATAAGGGAGATTAGGGTCACACTTGTAGAGCAAGTCTTCATGGGTGTTCAAGAGAGCAGTCACCGTGTTTGGCTGTTCTGAACCCAGTCTGGTGGTCATGGAGGCAACCAAGAGATTCAGTATGTAGATTAAGCTGGAAGATGGCCAGCTTTTCCAAGAGCTTGCACAAGAAAGGAGTGATGGAGATTGGGCAATAGTTAGCAAGAGAGGAAGGATCAGGCCAGGGCATCTTTAGAAGGGGGTGCCCACAGAGTGTTTAAGGGGGGTGGGGAAGCTCCAGTGGCAAAGGAGTGATTGCAGGAATCGGAAAAGGCTGGAGAATGGGTGTCAATGTGGTCCTTGATAGTTCTGGATGAGCACTTTCATAGATCGGACTTGTCTAGAGACATTGTGAGAAAGGGGGAGGAGAGATGGCCAGAGACGGGCCAGCAGTGGAAGAGGTAGAGAAAGAGGAGGTAGATGAAGAGAGGGTGGACAGTATGTCCTGAGTTTTAGTAGTGAAATAAGGGGTAAAGGCCGTGCAGAGGGCCTGGGAGGGAACAGGAGAGGTGGAGACTGCAACAGGATTGGCCAGCTCCTTGCAGATTTTTAAATGTTCGTCTGAGTTTTTAGATGCTGCAGCGATGCAAGCTTTGATGTAAGCTCTCTTCTTAGGGAGGACAGCAAATCTATACTGCCTTTGGAGCAGGAGGCGGGCCAGTTTGTCAGGGGGTGCACCCAATCCCTCCATTTCCTCTCCCACGCCCTACACTTGCGCTCATGTGTGGCAAGGTCGGAATGGTACCAAGAGTTCCACTTGGATTTGGGCTTCAAGCGGATCTGCATGACAGGGGCAAGGAGATCCAGAGAGTTATAGATAGTGAGATGAAGGTTAGAGAGGGCTGTGTCAGGGTGTGAGCCAGACAAAGGTGCAGGAGGGGGATATGGCAAAACTATGCATAGAAGTAAGGTTATTTGATGTCTTTGCTGTGTTTATTGGCCACAGTACATTTGTATGAGCAATGCACACACCACAAAATGCTACTTTTATGGACCGCCGTAGGTTAGTGAACCAGCCAAAGATTTTAGGAAAATAAACGTTTTTATTTTTTTTTAAACTTTTTTTTCAAGGTGTTGTTAGATGACATTTATGTAATGTGAATAGGGTGGGACATCCAAACAGACAACCTACAAGTTAGAACATAAGAGCAAATGCAGGAAGTCATTTTAATCTGATACCATACTTTTCATTGGTTCATTATCTATATCGTTAATTCATTACTCCAACTGCCTGTCTAGTGGCTTTTAAGTTTGAGTTGGCCCATATTACAAATCAGGAGGAGGCAAAATAATGTTCCAACTCTGGAGAATCCCACTGGCTGCAACATTCCCTGCTGGGATCTTTCACCTCATATATCTGGGAAAGAGGATCATTTGGAATCACATGGGCATGGTGAGCCACAGTCAAGTACAATTGGCATGAAAATGCCACTGGTCAAGGGAGGAGATCTGCCCAATTTTAGATCTGATTGTCTAAAATTAGACAAGTATATATTTTTTTTAGAAACTTGCTTGGACTTTGGAAGTTTTTGGACTATTATACATTGTTGTTTCTGATGCTACTGAACCACATTCACACCCCTCTTAACCGTATAGATTTGCCACACTCCATGTTACCACAAAAGGCAAAGGAGGTATATCTTGTGACTGTGACTGTTGTACCTCTATGATTGTGTTGGCTTTTGGTTTGTCAAAGTGTGAGGGCTGAGTTGGTGTTTTATCCTCAACTCACCCTTACACTCCTGCAGGGCAGAAGTCAATTTGTCCCAAGGGCTTCCCAAGGGCTTCAAATGGCTTGCCTCTCCAGGTGGATGCATGGATGCATTTCTGCCTGGCATTCCCAGGTATTACCGGGTGGATGTGTGCTTGCTTAACCCGTGCCGATCGATTACATGTAATCCCACTCTTGCTGGGCTTATCGGCCCTGGGAATAATTCATGTTTACATCACATTACATTAAACTGCTGAACAGCAATGAAATAAAACAGAAAATAAGCATACACATTGATTCCAATGTATTAAAGTGTTCTAAACTTTTATTGGGAATTATTTTTACAAGCCACTGCCTCTGTTTCAGAGATAATTTGGCAGTTCACTTGACAGTAAGTCGAGTTCAGCAGATTCCCTCCCACAAGAGGACTGGCAAGCGTTCTCACTTCTCTCTGGGCTTCGTGACCATGTTTCACCCTTGTTGCATGTCACCCTGTGGGGAGACATAGTATCTCCCAGGATTGGTGTCTTGGTCACATGGGGGAACCATGTGACCAAGTTAATAAAAAGAACGAGCCGATTACGGCTCATAAGTCGATGTGATCCTGACTCCTGTGTCTTCATGCACCATGCTGGTGCGGTGCAGCATGCCGTGGGCCCGCCACGTGGCCCGGCATGAAGACGGTGCCCCTGTCGGGCAACACCGTCTATGGTGACTGGGGAGACCGTGTGACCACAGCGATTATGGATCCCTGGCCTAGGTGCCCCCAGGACCGGGGCTGGTGGGTCCGCAGTTCTGGTGTCCCTGATCTGCGGATGCCACGGGGTGCCCCTCGTGGCCCACTTAAATGGTACCATCGCTTCCGGTGATCCGGATGCAGGAGGGTCCCCCCTCTGATCCGCCCAGCACATGGATGCATATTGGGTAGGGGCCTGGTGATCCAGGGCCCCCAACAACCCTCTGGCATTTGCATTTGTAATTTTAGAACATGTAACAGCCCTGCCATGAATAGTGCACTGTTTCATATGTACATTTAAGACACTTTCTTTAGCGGCCAGACAATGCAACTAAGAAAGATATATTTTAAGCATTGTTTATATTATTTTCTTCACATTTTAATTATGCAAGACTGCACCAACTCCATCTTTTGAGGTAAGATTCTGACTTTCTGTCTTCAAAGCCTGTATTTGTGCAAGCTTCTGCAAAGGTGTTGCTTCCAGTTCTTTTTTTTTGGGGGGGGCGTTCTTTGCTCTAGATCGTTTTCCTATTTTCCTTGTTGCACATAGACACAGGCTACATGAGTAAATGCATCCCGTTTAATGTGTGGGCTCATTATAATCGTTGATGGTATACTGTGAAAATAACACAAAATAAATAACAAATAACTTTTTCAGTGAATACAAAATAAAATATTGTTTTCAGTAAAAGCATATATCAGGTGTGGGGTAAGGGATCAAAAAGGGGGGAGGGATTGGGGTGGAGTTTTAATGCTAGGGAAATTGGGGGGAGTGGGGGGACCCCCAAATTGAAAAACAAAAAAAACAAATCAATATGTTTTCATTGTTTTTAATGAAATAAAAACGTGTTTGTTATTAGTGAATTTGTGATTGAACCCGTTTTTTTTTTAAATACCATACATTTGCCCTCTCCTTTCTTTTGGTCTATGCAGTGCTGAGATGGCCATTAGGGTTGCAGCAACTTTTCTACATAGGCCTGGTTATTTCTAGTGCCCCCTTTTTGGGAAGTGAACATTATTCCAAAAAAGTACACAGTCACACTTGTGACAATGCCTCTTTTCTTGAAGGTGTGGCGAATGGGGGCTGTGGTGGAGGTCAGAATGTTAGTTTGCAGTTCATAGGTTCTGCTCTGCTAGCCCTTAACAGGGAAAAAAGCATGATAAATTAGGTTTTTATTGATTTCTGTAGGCTATCCTGAAACAGAAGCTTTTGCACAACCACACCAAAAAAGAAAATACAAATCCAGTCAGAGGTGGAACATCTTACTAGTTGGTTGTTTCCATAATGTTGCCAAAGACATGCAGTTTAATTCAATAATCCTTTCCCGGGCCGCTACAGTTCATATAATTTGGTTTTGAGCTTCATCTGCATCTGCTGGGTCTTGTTTCCACCTTTACCCCTCAAATGAATGCAGTTATAGAGACTTACAGCCTAATTCACAAAAGCGTTTAATAATGGCAAACCCCCATTGGAAAATGCTCTGTTAATTAGGCCCTTAGGTCTAATTCAACACTATTAAACACTATTGTGATATCATATGCTATGCTTTTAAAACGTAGTTGTAATTCATCTCACCATCATTTCACCCTTGAAAAGGAAGACAAAATGTTTCTTTGGTTACAATCGTATTCATTTGATGAACTTGCAAATGTGAAATCTTCAAAGTAAGAATGGTTTGATTGACACTGTTTGAGCTAAGGCCTTAGCTCCCACAGGATGAAGTGTAAAATTCCACACATGAAATATATATAAATCAATATTTTAAGAAATCATATTATGAAAATAAAAAGTGCAGAGAACTGACCTACTGTGAGGGTGTCACTTCTGTAATGATGCACCACTTTATATAGGCATTTACAGGTGAAATATCAGGTCACATTGTCATTCTCAGCAGAATGTCATCACAATAACAGAACACATATATTCTTCAAATAAATACTTGTGAACAGAGAAAAGATACAAGGTGCAAGCAACCCACTATTTCAACTATACATCTATGAAACTATTCCTGTTCTGCCAAACCCTCAAACACTCGTATCTCTCAGCAGCATCATTCTTATTTGAGTCAATAAATGCATTTCATATATATCTAAATGCATTTTATAATGTAGTGTAGAACTGAAAAGGGAGTGGTGGCTGCAGTTTCCTTAGATAAACTACATATTTATAATTTCGACTATTCCAGATTAAATATGTATTACAACCAAATCCCTGGTAGCCATTATATTTGTGTTAAAGAGAAAATCCTACATAATTATCAAAGTCATTATAAAACTACTTCCCATGGGACATGGATTTGGCCTGACTTATAAACATAAGGTCATTCTAACACTTGGTACATTAAAGTTCTAATTCTGAACATTTGAAATGAAAATCCATTCAATGCAACCAAAAAGCACTGCATCCATTCCAAATTGTATTCACAATATTAAACAAAGATTTGCCCTGAATTATTAAAGCATGTCCATGTTTTTGTGAGGTGTTCACTTGTAGAAGGATGGCTAATAATGTATCCAAGCAAAGGACTGTTCTCTCCCTCCTTTATTGGTAATGCAATGCCTCAGTGGTGCTACCAACAAAGCCAGATAACTCATGTGATCCTGCACGCATCATGTTCTTACCGACAGATAGTCAGTAATTGGAGTGTGTGGGCTGCACAATCAGTGCCGGATTATCCATTAGGCCAAGTAGTCACCGGCTGATGGGCCCCACTCCTTTTAGGGGCCCCGCGGCAACGGATCAAAATAAAGCGGTGCAGAAAATGAAAAACATATTAGGAGATCATTTGCTGGGATGGGCGACAACATTTTGACTGCCTAGGGGCCTCCATAGGGTTTAATCTGGCACTGTGCACAATGCATCTGCTGTAGCGCACAAAGTCACATGTGTGTGCTTACGCTTAAGAATATTTGGAATAGAAGGAGCAGGTGTGGAGACTGCACATTTAAGATGTCCCCATTCCTGACTTCAAGGTCACAGTTTGAATTCTAGCAGTTCCACTTATCACTTCTTCCTTCCGTGGTTACTAATATAAGTATTTTTTTGCAGTCTACGGGGGAGAGGGGCTTCTGCATATCTAATTGTCTTCAGAATTTCTGCCTAATCCGTTTCACAAATCAAAGGTTATTAGCAATTTATTTTATGGGGTTTCCTGTTGGAGTACAACTCACCTTATATATATAATATAATATATCACGAGGCCTGTGCTAACGGCCATGTAGTTATGTTTAAGTTGCTCAACACATAGATGTCATCAATTACATTTGTGATGTCATCAGTAATGTCCTGGATGTTAGACTTAGCAGTGCTTAAATGTGGTACGAGTTATGGTTGCTAAGCTTAACATAACTGACAAATTTCGGGGATTTATTTGGTTTTACTTGTAACCATAACGTCCCTTTAACAAAGGTTTTCACTGAATTTCATAACTTTTTTATTGTTGCAACTTAAAAATAACATCTGTTTAACAATGATTTTTCAATGAAAATATTTATATATTCACTTAAAAAACGTTGTGAAAAGGATGTTATGGTTACAAGTTAAACAGAAAAAAAATAGACATTCACCAATTATGTTAACCATAACTTCAGCCACCACCGTGCACTGCTAAGACTGTCAGCCTCATTACACGGATGGCGGAGAACCATGGCGCTATTAGCGCCATGGTTCATGCCGGTAAAATACCGGCACCGCCTTGGCGGAAAGAGGAATTACCGCCCCATTCCAAGGTTGGCGGGGCAGTAATTCCCCCTTCCGCCATTGCCCTTCCCCATTCCCATTTTTGCCCCATAGGGCTCAATGGGAATGGGGAAGGTGCTAATTACGGTACCACAAATTGTGGTACCGTAATTAGCTCCTTGGATCCCTTTGCGGGTTGGTTTTTAACGCCTGCAAAAAGCAGGCGTTAAATCCCCCAACCCGCAAAGGGACCTCGTAGTAAGGTGGTAAGGATTTATCGGTACCGGTATTTTACCGGTACCAGTAAATCCTTACCGCCATCCGTGTAATGAGGCCCTAAAACCCAGGACATCAAAGATGACATCACAAATGCCATTGATGGCATCACTGATGACATCACTTATTTATACCACTTGTTTTTGTTCACTGACATATCTACACCTGGTGGTTTTCTTCATTGACAGTAAGAATGTTAAAATTGAAACAAGGCTTTATATCTAGACGTTAACCTTGCCCTATGTTGTTGAAGTACTTTCCTTACGGTTTTGCCTCAGCTCATGGTGCACATACATGGGGAAATAAGCACGCCTCAAACACACACTTCATTTGTATACATGATAATAAACTCTAATCTTATTTTCATTTTCTATTGATATTCTTTCTTTCCGTCTTACTGGAGTTCCACTGTATATGGCTCAGATTCCAATGCAATGTATCGCTTTATATGCCTTGTTCGTACTAACACAAGCCTGTTGTTAGCTATTCATTTCTAGTTTAACATTAGACCATCATTCACATAGCCTTGCATTAATTATTTTACTGATTGATATTGCCAGACTACAAACCCTATGTGTATGTATTTTTAGGTTGCTTAATTAAGAAGAACATTTTCTTCAAATGAGTACATTTTTGAATACATTAAATAGTTCATGAGAGGTCCTTGATCATTCATGATACATTGCTATCAACATTGTACACACAACCCCTTCTACTGACTTTTCATCATAATTAATTTGATATGTGATGTCATCAGTGATGTCATCAATGACATTTGTGATGTCATCTTTGATGCCCTGGGTGTTAGTCTTAGCAGTGTACAGTGGCTATAGGGGTTTATCAGTGTTTTTTGTTCCACAAGGTAGTTGGTTGTGATGCTTGGTTTTCTTCACTGGAGCTTGTGCCTTTATGTTTCATTACAATTTGGTCAATGCCAGGTCAATGTCAAAACACAGCATATACACCAGCCCCTCAGTGTAGATGGAACGGACATCCTTTGTGTAACAGAAACTTGTCTAATGAAGGTCTTCAACGTAGTTGCATACCAATCCCTCTCAAACAACTTCAAACTCAGGCAGCCAAACAAAGAGGGGAAAAGGGGACATAGCCTAGACATTGCATACAAAGACCATATAACAATCACAATGGCACAATCATTTAAGATCCCAAATTGTAAATCACTCTTCCTAAACTTAACGCTGGACCATCAAACCAATTTTTCAATACTTTGACTACATACCAGCCACACACAACTCAGCATTGAGACTCCATAACTACCACCTGGTCATACTAGGAGTTTTCAATATCTGGTTTGAAGAGGAAAACACCAAATCTGCCAAATCACTAACATCGCAACTATCCACAATAAACTTACAAAACTTGGTGAATACAGAAACCCAATCAGCTGGGCACACTTTGAATGCAATCAACTGCAAGCAAAAAAACTAACTACAGCTGCACCCCCAATACATATTTTCTGGAGCATGCACCATCTATACCTTTTGTTAGCCATGTTCCAGGACAAATACATGCCTCTCACATAAATACAACTCCAAGTCAGAAAGGAAGCCGGAAATACCTTAACACTTTGGATCTGAACATGATACTGGATTCTTCAAAACCACCAAATGCTCTCGTCGACACAATTCCAACAGAAGAAAGTACCATGATACTCTCAAAATGGATCACAAAGCTATAGATAGTGTGCACTGAAGAAACATTTCAGCCCCTCCCAAAAGAAAATACCTCCCATATGGTTTACAGCCCATCTCAGAGCCCAGAAGAAAACAAACAGGAGACTGGAACAATTTAGGAGGAAATATTACAACCAAAAAGATAAAATTGGATACCAAAAACAACTGTGGCTCTGTGAAGCTAAAATCCAGAAAGCAGAAAACCTACACCTTGTAGAACATATCTCACAGCCAAACAGCATACCTAAAGAGATGTTCAACATCAGCAATGCAACAACAAACCCAGCTGTTTAACAAGAATATCCTAACTTCCTTGCAGAACCTCTATGATGACCTTGAAAGCCACTTCAGAACAAACTCACAAATATCCATCATCCATCAATGTCATGCCCAAGGACTTAAGCAACAATATTGCCCATGATCCAGCTCCAGAGACAAACACAATACTGAACTATGGCACACTAATCCCGACAGACTTGACTGAACTAGTGAGGGAAAGCAACAAAGTCGGATCGACAATAGACCCTTGCCCACCAGACAACTATAACAACACCCTCAACAAAGAGTCAACTGCAGAATACTTCCACATTCCAAGGAACCATTTGCTGGGGCAACAAGAACCATGGAGTCTGAAAGTGGCTCACTTTAAACCACATCACAAACATCTCTCAAGAAACACAGACAACCCCACCAACTAACGGCCGATATCAAACATTCCTTATCCAGCAACACACCTCGAAACCTACATATATGGACACATCCTGACACATGTAGAAACCAACCATCTACTGGACAAGGCACAAGTCAGCTTCAGGCCGCGGAGAGGAACAGAATCAGCACTACTCTCCATCTCGGACAACCCAAAAATGAACACAGATTCCAATATTACTTCTGACCTGATACTACTTTACCTTTCATTGGCCTTTGGCACAGTGAACCATGCAACCCTCATCAAAAGGATCCAGGAAATAGGTATAAGCAACACCACATTACCGTGGATAAAATCCTTCCTGATAGAAATAACAGAAATCACCTGTTTACCTCCCTTCAGCTCAACACCATGCACATCCACCTGTGGGTGTCCACAACATGTTCAACATTTACATGGTACCACTCATGAAATTCATCAAAGGACATGGACCCACTTGCTACATCTATGCAGATAACACAATAGAGCAGACCTTTACCAACTGCCTCTCACAAATAAATGGTTGGATGAGAATCTACAGCCTTAAATGCATATTTCCACTATGACTTCCATGATCCCTCATATTGACTATGTTGGCTAAGCCTAATCGTAGTTATAGTCCAAACAATCTGGAGGGTTTGCAGACCGCTGGAAAGACCTTCCACAGTGATAGCATGCTAGATCCAGTAGGTGGGCAACACATTTGCCTCATTGTGTCAATGTGTTCCTCACTCCCCCTCCCACATGAACTTTAGCAGGAAGCCCTCAACCCCGTGAAATGCTAAGGAGCCAGCAACACGCTTGAGCGAGTGATGGGTCTCAGGACAAGTCCCTCTGGGTACATGGTGTGAGCTGTGGTGCATGTGTACCATATGTCACTATGTGCTCCACTTCACAGAGTGCTTCATGTTAAAGCACAACAAGAGGACATTTGTAGTGGAACCAATTATTTGTATCCTGCTTATGCAATTTCACAATGCATAAAATGCCTGGTGCATCTCTATGTGCAACACATAATGAAAGCCACTCTGCACTGTAGTTAAATTGCAAACCTGCAAAAGAGATGTTTTGTATGGAGTTAGGGAAGTCGAATGATGGCACAAAAGAGTTTGTCAAAAATCGCAGTAAAGGTATAAAAAAAAGAGTAAACCTCTGTACATGAAAATACATGTCTTTGGTGAATACTTGACTTACATTCTTTTCAAAGATACCGTTCTTTTGCGTTAGTTGAACACATCGTTCTCAGCCTTTATAGAATCATTCCAGGCAACATCAACACACTGTTCAGTCAATCGCTCTATCACTTATCGCCTCTATTACAAGCCGAGAGTGCAGTACAGTGGCATGAAGAGAGAAGTCTTGGGCATGTTTCCAACAATCTGCCGCCAAAAATGGCTTTGCCTTTGCCATTCTAATCATTGTTTACCGCTGACTGATATCAAGCATCAATTGTCTATTGCACAGTGTACTTAGTTTCCTAGTTGTGGCCAAACCTCAGAGTACATTGCGTGAAGTACATTACGGCCTTGCAATTCTAATCGGTGTTTACTTCCTATGGATATACAAAATCACATTTCCAATGCAGAGTGAACTTAGTTTTCTTGTTGTGGACACATTTCAGAATACATTCTAAATGTGGCTGCAGAATGCAAATCGAGTATTATGCTAAAACAATGGCAAACGGCCAAAGCAAGCATTCAATAAAAGGAAGGATTTATAAGTGCCAACAGAACATGCAAATGGCAACAGTGTGTTATAGATACGATAACATGACATGTCATACCATAGCATAACACAACATAACATAATATAACATGTGCTCATTTGCCCCTTCATCCATTTTAAGGTGAAATGGCAATATTCTTTCCATATATCTGTTTTTTTCTATTCAATAGGAGGCTACCAAAGTCCAGGTGCCTGGTGGAAGTTCTACATGACGACATATATTCAACTCTGTCTGAACACTTTTAGATTTATCAATTAGAAGCTGCACAGATATAGTGTGTGTTAATCAATTGATAATTAAGACATAAGTGCATTTTTTCTTCAGTAATCAGCAATGCACACTTTAAAAAGTGTATAGCTAACTAATATTGGATGATTAATACTCTGATACTAAGCCATCACATTGATTTTGCTGTACCTCAGACGGGGCTTATAACCCAGTTTACTTCCCAAATATAGTTTTTCAAAACTAATACCTTAAAACACGGCCTATGTTGACGAGAATGACACTCCCAAACCCTAACTACCTGTGATACTGGACCAGGGGAGTCTTGTCACACCATATAGGGCAATATCATAATAATGCCAGTCCATTTTAACACCATTTCACCACGGTACTAAAATACCACCAAATTAGGTATAGCCCTCTGACAAAATCCCTAACAGCACTTACCAGTCAACAATACCATTTCTGTAATTGGTGGTTTGTCCTCAGCAGACCAGGCGTCTTGGTGTTGTACAGACTGTTAGATTCAAGCCTGAATGTGGCAGTCGTGTTAGTCTAAATGGCAGTCAGATGTTGAATTGTGGTCAAACTGAAAGTTGGTCTGGTTCAAAGTGATGTTCGAGGGATGCAGGTCATGGAAGTCACCAGGATTTGTTTGATGGTTGAAGTGAAATGGCAGACAGGCTTATGACGGGATGAATGAGGCAAGTTGGTTTGATGCTGTGCTCTAAGGATGTAGCTCAGGGAGAACACCACAGTTGGTTTGTTGACTGGATCGGCAAACAAAGAGGCATGAGGTTTCAAACAGCAATTCTAGTGTGTAAGGTTCAGAGTTACTTCTTTGTTTGTGCCAAGGCAATTATATGTTCGGCTGGTATGGTGCAATGGTGAACTGGTTAGAATGTGCAGGGCAGTGGTTCGAGGATCAGTGAGTGTCAAAGGCAGCATCTGAGGATCCTGTTTGCTCGAACAGCATTGAATAGACTCGAATCACACTTCAACGGCAGAAACACATGGATCCTGACTGTCATGTTTCCCAGCTGCTGTGTGTCCCACTCTAGGATCTCAGGAGCAATGGTAGTCTTTGTTCCTGAGCTCACAAGCAATGGGAAGTGTGGCACATACCTGCAGGAGACCTTCCAGATGGTGTGTTCCTGGGTACCAGTGTGGATGGCAGAAAGGCACGTCTTTGTCCATCAGCAGGTCACCCCCATTGTGCCCTGTGAATGGTTATGGAGCAAAGCTTCACTTTGCCTTGTTCTTCACCTCAGAAATGTGCGAATTTAGAAAGGACTGCTGTCCCAACAGGATCCAAACACATTTTTCTACAAGGGCTGAAGTCCAAAGATAAATCAGAGAAGTAATGGGAGACCCCTTCCTTTAAAGGTAAAGGTCCACAGGTTATTGGAGAAAAGTTTAAGGGTTACAATCCCTGTTCTTGAAACAAGTGGTCTTTGACTCCTGACGTCACACCCACAGTGGTTTGTGTTAAAGAAAGTGGCGGCACAGGAATGAAGAGAGATAAATAGATAAAACAAGATGGTGGAATCTTCATCCAGCTCATCTGAGCACCTTTGCTATGCAGGGCCATGGTGTGAGGCTAGTCCTTTTTTGGATGGGTGTGCCTTTTGATTGATGTTTTCCAAGCTAGCACCTGCTGGGAGGATGGCTCACTGGATAAATGTGTTACCCACACTCACACGTGATGAAATGGAGAGGCGTAGCCATCCAGTCTCCTGCCTTACCACTTGGAAGTGCCTGGTTGTCTGACCAGAATACACATACAAGTTTCACAGGTGTGCTGGGCTAACAGTGCTGACACATGTATAATTTTAAACGGATGTGGCTTGGATAATTATGAGAGCTACTAACCGCCATATTTAAACTTGGTATGGCTTATCTTTAAAGTTTCCAACTGCCACCAGGAAAGTTACTTTCATAGTTATATGGTCTTGGGGACAGGGATGCAAGACATAATTTAGTAGTGTGAAACATGTAAACAAAACATGGCAGAATATGTGAATGTCAGTTTAAATTATTAAGCACCACTCATGTCATATATCCAAACATATGACAACCTATTATTTGAATGGGTGAATTATGTGGGAGATTTCACCGATCCCAAATCATAATGTAATATGACGGACTGTAGCGACATTCAAACCTACATAGGATGGAACCCACACGAAGAGAGAGAGAGAGCTTGGACATTCTGACAGCTTCAGAAAGAGGAACCTCTTCTAACTAGATTATGAACTGATGTGGGATGACATCTTGAGGGAAGAGAGACCATGGACCATGCCCTAGAAGAAAGCCTGAAGCAAATGTTGACAACAGTGACACCTTATTTTCCAGAAGCAAAGAAATCAGTCACTGGATGACCCTTGCATGTTGGGGCAGATTACCTGGAAGCTGTGGGAGTCCATGTTGGCTCTGTGCCTTAAACACATCATTGAAATTGAGTATGAAAAGCTGCAAAGCAATTATAAATGTGTCCTTCAATACATTTTCTCTGCTAACTCCCTGGAATGGGTGTAACTTGGAGGAGAAGCAATTAGGGGTTGACTCCAAATATAATGCATTAGTGTTTAATGGATAATGTCCTGCCAGCTCACTTTCTGCAAAGACAAGTGAGATTTGATTTAAATGAAAATTAATATCAGTTTTCTGTACTCAGCGCAAAGTAGAGATATAATAGCTTTTTTCTCTGCTGAGTGTGCAGTGTGGAAAAGAGAGTATTTTTCTCCACAGTGAGTGAAGTATTTTGCAATACATAGCCAAATAAATTCAGTCCTACTTCTTGACAGGTATAGTCAACATCTGGTGCTATGAATCCAGATGCACGCGCCATTGCCTGACAGAGCATGTATAAACCAAGACCTGTGAAGGCCTAGCCTTTTAAAAAGAGATATATTGGTATGAGCAAGCGCTTATCAGAGACACTTCCATTCCCTAGAAAATGATCTAATTTAAATGAACAGTCACACATCACCAATGACATTCTGTAGAAAAGGGAGGATCCTGAATTATCCAACGGAACTCTGGGATAGCTGTTTTGCTCTCAGCAAATCATGATATTGGGTTGATACATAGTGTAAATGAAACATTAGTCTGTGCATTTTAAATTGATAACAGAGCTTCCCTAAACTCAAGCCTGTAGATTTTGAGGCCACCTACCATAGCTTGTATGTCACTTACATGCGTATGCTAGAAAATCAAGCACACCACATTGCACCTGGGAACACAGTACTAATGGAAAATAAATAGCAAATGCAAATCATGTGGAATGCATTTTTCTGAGTACAATTTCTCTTACCAATATTTGTCGTTGATATTGGAGACAATGCAAACCTGTCAAGAATTGTGCTTTAGGCAGTATGTTAAACATTGCCATCTGAAAATAGCAAATGTCAATCACATATTTCTGGTCTGCAAGTCTGGGGAGAAGAGAATAACACTTCTCAGATCAGGAGAGCACCTATCAAATTCCCCTCTTGTGTAGTATGGTCAGAAGTCTACGAAAGGTAGGCTACTCCATTTTTCTCTCATAGGAAATATGTGTGAATTGCTTCAGATGCTGTTGATTAAAAACAATCACCTTCAACTTCATGAAAGGACATTCTCAATTTACCTGCAACTACCACTGCGTATTGCCTCTATTTATGTATATATTTATGTAATCATTTTATTTATGATTACTTATCTGTTTTCTCCTCTGCACTTTCCACTTCTCCCCTTCCATGCACTTTTCCCCTTTCCCTTTTTCATCACTTGCATGTTCTCAATGTCACTGGGTCTAGTAAGGTGATTGTTTTTGTTCTCCCCTGTTCCCCTCCCTTGCCACGCTCTGAAACACTTGTGTACGAGCGCGAGATAAATAAAACATCAATTCGATTCAATTCAACTATTCAAGAATTCAAGAACTTCTCAAAGTTGACAGCTTAAAATGATTTAGCTTCAGTATTTATGTTCTAAGCAAACGTGCAATCAATCAATGAACAGTGCATTTTAATAAAGCCGGTCATAAAAAAACATCCTCAATGGAGAGAGTTCTTTATAACAAACAATTCATAGCTTAAAACATAATTAATAAAATAAAATATCTTTTAGTTTTAGAGTCATTTTTTTTAAAATATAAAGCACCAGGCTACAACAGGTAAGGCTGCCTTCAGGATAAACAAAATGTCTTGTTTGCTTACAGACATTTCAAATGATTAAGAATTGCTTTTAAGAAGCTCTGACTGGGCTACCTATAAACTAGATAATACCTAGACAAAAAAAAGCACATACATAAGATCTTCTTTACCTAAAATGCATAGTAAGTGGTTTGAATGAGTTGTTAAGTAGCCTGTTCACTTTCAAGTAAGCCCGTTCAAATGTATGACATTAATCTAAGCTGTAGTTATTACGGCATGCCTGTTTATTCTTTTCAGCCATGTCAAATAACCTGGCAAGTGAACGTCATATATGATATATGCACGGTCACCTGCGCTGTGTCAGCGAACCATCTGAAGTAATCCCCGTTTGACCAGAAGCTGCCTCGATCGCCAACGGTCGCCGAGAAATCCTCCGTGACCAATTTCTATACATCTGGAGGCCGCCATTCCAAGATGGCCGCCCGCTGCCTCTTGGCTCTGCTTACCCTTACCAGAGTCCACCTAAGCTGATTGGGGCTTACCATTGGCTGCTTATCCCCACATCTGAGCCATTCAGCTGCCGGCAGGTGCAAGCCGGCTCCAGCACGAAGGCGTGCGCAAAGGCAGATCCCCTGTCTTAGCCTGTCATTGCCTGCTCACTTGCCACTTGCCGGGACCCCTGCCTGTTGCCAGATCACGAAGAAACCCTAAGGTACTGTAAGAGCGCACCTTCCTGATAGACTCTCACCCCACTCGTGCCCTGCTTTGAAATTTGACAATACCAACATACCATTACTCCCGCTAATGTCGATATCATCTAATGACTTGCCTCAGATAAGTCGTATACTGCTGCTTGAAAGTTCTACCTGATTTACCATAGTAACATGTACCGCCGACCAGTATTATAATTGGCCTTGCACATCTAGAAACATGGTACCAGCACCTTCCATTGGTTTAGGCTCAGCAAAGCGTCATGCCTACTTTAATGTTGCATGTTTAATCTTTATTTGCACCAAAGTCTGTTACTAATGTTTGCACGTTGCTTCCAGATATGTGCCCCATTTCCACGCTAATCGTCTAGTGTATACTGCATAGGTGATTCATGCACCGACAGTCTCGCTCGGTCAAGGTCCCTTAACTCCTCCATCTGTGTGCATAGACCTACCACGCATCTGCCATTATGCTCTGTACCTCCTCCTCTTAGCAAATGCCATTTATTGCTCCTAATGTTATCAAATGCCTGCACCTGATGCTTGAAGGTACTGCATGAGGCTGCTTGTTGCCTTATGCTCTATTAACTGCATATGCTTGTTAATATACTACTCACCCCCAGCTTGTAAACACTCTATGCTTGTTAGTTTTGCTATACTACTTAGTGGCCATTACACTTTAAGTGTGCTGTATGTGAATATTTGCAACCCAAGGTATTAAACTGTATGATGTATCTTGCTCCCAGCGTTGAACACTGCCATAACATAGCACAAATAGCCTCTCTGCTGATGAGCCCGTGCTGCTTCTCAGCTGAGTGTGCACATGTATACATTATGTTGCTGCACCACTAGTAACCAGGCTGGCTGCCACGCTTGTTTAGCTTAGCCCTACTTCAAGGCTTCAAACAGCTTATATTGACCACTGTGCGCGGTGTTTGCTCTGACCACTCTGCATTTGTATCCTGCCACCTCGACCACTTGTTCACTCTGTCACGATCCAATCAACACTATCTCCAACATCCTACCGTCGCTTGCCGTGCTGTGCCTTGCTGCACCACAGTAGTCCTATCTGCTTGAGCTTCAATCTAATTAGAAGCATCAGTGTGCTCCCACTTTCACCTACCGCTGGCTGGTGTGACCCATCTTGCACCTAAGGTATCCAGCGCTACCATCATGCTCTTTTGGGGCGTTCCATATACTGTACTACATTCTGGCCTTACAGGCAGCCATTGTTGCTCAGATACTCACTGTGATAACATTCCCCCATGGGCGAAACTCATTCAGCCATTTGATAGTCCGGTTTGTCCGAGCCCACAGCACCAGATACTGTCCAGTGTGATCCCTACAATGGGCCCCGCGGCCACCACCACAGGTCTACACTACACCAGCAACCACACCAACTAATACCTCAATGACCCTGCTCTCTGGTTGGAACACTTTGCTAGGAAACCCACCCTGAATCAACCTTGCTCCCTTTCTCTCAGAAACAAGAGATTAGGCACTAAACTCTGCCTATGACACACCTGCAGCAACATCACCAAGCAAACTTTACACACACCACCTTGCTCACCACCACTTGTAAATCCACTACTACAGTGGTTAAACCGCCTCTGATCAAGGGCTCCCTTATAAACGCCAGATATCTTCCAGCACACACACTAGACATTGTAGACCTCATCACTACCTCAGATCTTGACTTTAATGCCATATCTGAAACTTGGCTACATGCCGCATCCGGCCCTTCACTGTCCTTGGCTTTACTGCCTGACTACGGCATCACGCGATGTGACTGTATCACTGCCCAATCCAGAGGCGGTGGTGTGGCCTTCCTCCATAAAAACTCTGTTGGTCTAAGAGTGTCGACGAACTCCAAACTTGAGTCAGCTGAATCACTGTCAGTTAAACTATGACTAACTCCAAATCAAACAGCCACCCTCCACCTTATCTATAAGCCCCCAGGTCCTGCACCCTCCTTTGTCGATGAAATATCACCCTCCTCCCCGACAAAACTAAAACTAACTCGCAAACTATCATCCTAGGCGACCTTAATCTGGGACTTGGTGACCCGAAAGATCCCACTCCATTGGATCTGGAGAACGTACTAACCGACTTCAGCTTTACCTTGTACATTCAAGAACCCACTCATACCAAAGGCAGGACCCTTGACTGGTTAGCCGGCTCCAACTGCAAGATTAATGTCCTCTCTAATACCCCCTGCTTATGGTCTGACCACCACATCATTACCTTTAATATTGAAGCAACCCCTCGTGTCCGGACACTGATAGCTCCAGCCCTCCCCCCTAGAAATAAAAAGGACATAACCAAGGAGAAACGTCTCCCATTGCTAATCTCATCTCTCAATGATGCCTCAGACTCCTGTACTGATCCCACCTCCCTAGCAGACACCTACAACCTTAGTATGCTTACGGCTACAGATTCTATCGCCCCCATCAAACTCAGGAAGGCTAAACCACAGGCACATCTCAACTCCTGGTTCACACCACAGTTAAGAGTGCTCCGCAAAGCTAAACGCTGTGATGAAAATTGCTGGAAAAGCCACCCTTCAGATGAGCATAAAGACGGTTTCTTCCTTGCATCACTCACTTACAAAGAAGCCATTATTACTGCGACAAAAGAGCCCCTTAATAACTGTATCCTGCAAGCTGACTCAAACACAAAGGAACTTTTTAAGAGCTTGAAACTCCAGCCACCCCCCCGACACCTGTACTAAAGATAGTAAATGGTGTGCCAACATTCAGTCAGTCCTACTGAATAAAATCTCTCTGCTACAATCCAAAATTAAAGACAAACAAGACAGTCTGAAGCTGGACAACCGTCCTCCCACCCCTGTAAGGGCCCTCCCTCTAGACTCGTCTAACATTAAACTTTTTGCCTTCTCACCGCTCTCTATTGCTGAGGTAGAAAACATCATCTTGAGAATCAAACCATCTAATTTCCAAGGTGATCCGGGCCCTGCTCCCATTATTAAGGAATCCACACACGATTTGGCCCCATTCATCACGTCCTTTATCAACTACTCCTTTAAAACAGGTATTGTCTGTGACAACCTCAAGGACGCATGGGTGATCCCATTGCTTAAAAAAACATCCTTAGACCCAAGCATACCCACTAACTTCAGACCTATAACCACCGTCCCATTCCTGCTTAAAATTTTAGACCGTGCAGCATACCTTCAGATCCGAGATTACTTGGAATCCAACAATCTGGATTCCGTTCCAGACATGGGACTGAAACGGCTCTGATAGACCTAAAAACCCAAATTGAGGTCTTGAAGGACAAGGGCAAACTAGCAATGCTACTTCTCCTCGACCTCTCTGCGGCATTCGATCTGGTCAATCACCAAATCTTATGTAGGCACCTTCACTCTGCCGCCCACTTCTCGACCTCAGCCACGGCCTAGATCAAATCCTTTCTGAGTAATAGATCCATGAGGGTCTTTTCCCCGTCCGCAGCCATGGACCCCTCTCCAATTCACTGTGGCGTTCCTCAGGGATCTTGCGTGTTACCTACACTCTATAACGTCTTCACTAAACCGTTCTTTGATGTACTTGACTATCTGGGTGTCTCCTACACAAACTATGCTGGCGACACCCAGATACTCATTCCCATCACTGTAGACTATTTAGCTGACACCAAGGCCCTTAACGACGTCCACCTGGTCATCCAAGCCTGGGTGGCCCAACACCAGCTATGCCTCAATGACAACAAGACGGAGCTCCTCATCCTGGGCACCTCGCAACGCCTTATCAAACTATAGCCTTCCTACCAGTCATTTATCATAGATGTTAATACCATCCAAGTCTCGAAAGACACAAAAACTTTAGGCTTTTACCTTGACACCACTCTATCCTTATCTCGACAAATAAATTCAGTCAGATCAGCCTCTACATACACTTGTAAACTTATTGCAGCCTGCAGACCGTTTTTGACCACTCCTAATAGTGACACACTAGCCAGAACCCTCATTTTGTCTAAAATTGACAATTGTAGTGCCCTCTACTTAGGAACCAGCCAAGAGAACCTGAATAAACTACAAACCACACAGAACAACGCTATCAGAGCCGCCCTAAACATCCCTCGAAACCACCACATCTCTGAATCCAGAACTAACCTACAGTGGCTACCTGTCAAGCAGAGAATCTCACTGAAAACACTTGCCCTCATGCATAAATGCTGGCTAACAAGGCCCTCTTTACCTCTGCAGTCGGCTGTCCCGCCATTCATCTACCCGACCTCTAAGAACCGCCGAGACCCATTGTCTATCGATCCCCAGGTTCAAACTCCAAAAAGCGGGGGGCACAAGTTTCCCTGTTTTAGCTTCCAAGTTGTGGAATGCCCTCCCGTTACCATCAGATCTGAAGACTCATTTAACACTTTCAAGTCCAAAACGAAATCATGGCTCTTCAACCAGTACTGAGACATGCTCTGCACACCTTAGTCTTACAAGCACTGGCCCATTTATCCTGCCTATTATATATTGTACATTCCTGTCGTTATGCCTCATGTCAACATTTGTTTTGTAAATGTATGTATATAGAAATGATCGCTTATTATCCTTGTTTATAATTTTGTGTATGTATATATGCTCTGTATGTAACTTTGCACAAGTTGCCTGATGGTGCGTGTTACAAATAAAACAAATACAAATACAAATAATTGCAGGAAATTGTTATCTTTCAAATAATCTAATATAAACTTGTCTGAGATGCATTTTGCCAGTTCTATCCTCCTGACATGAACTCACTCAGCAGAATCAATGGCAGTGGGAGGGGCATATATTGCTCTCTCACCGGAATCAATGGCAGTGTGAGGGGCATATATTGCTCTCTCACCAGAATCAGTGGCTGACTGATGGACAAATATTGTTCTCTCACTAGAATCAATGGCAGACTAACGGGCATGTATTCCTCTGATAGGCATAGGTTACCCTGAAAAGTCATTTGGTTGCAAGAAATCATTGCAATCCATGATATAAGGTAGTAGGGGATTTGTCTGCTAACCTCCTTCTGCATCACAAACACTGTGGGCAATCAGCCGTTTGTGTATAGGCTGCCTCATGTCATCATGCCAGTTGGTGATGTGGTCCTACACTGATCACAGAGATGGACATCAATAAAAGGGCAGCGATTAATTGGACCACTTCACTTTGATTATCATCTGCCAACCTGCCTGGGAGGTGATTGCCACAGCATGTGCAAATATCAGCAACATCTACGCTCTGGCCTTTGTGACAAAACCGGAATGGAAGGTGGGACCATTTGGGTAAGGGGAATGAGTCGGAGATTGCAATGTAGACTAAGATTTGCACAGCTGATAGCTCACCAACACAGAGAAAGACACATTAATAAAACGGTAATAGAACTGTGGCCCTAGTGTGGTTGAAGACTATAAGCCTGGAGCACAAAGCATGTTCCCACCCTCCTTGAGCACTTTGAAACACTTTCCTGTGTATAGGCTCTATATAAATAAACACGACAGCCAGGTGGGAAGGGTGGGGAACAGATGGCCCCCGTGGGTTGATTTGAATGTGGTATCTTTGATCAAAGAACCTTTCAGGATACGGTGAATTGCTATGAGGGCTTTGGAAGAAGTCTCCCCAAATTCCAGCAATACATGGCTGAGCTGTCTATTTAGATGCTTCTTTCATTCTCAACCCTGAAAAGGAAATGTCATATTGTCGGATAACTATTCTGCACTCTTTAACATAACAAATCAATTGTACCCAAAACCAAGGGCACAAGGACCTCACAAAAAAGAAAGAAAAAAAAAATTGGGCGCAAGGTTTTGAATCGATTAATGTTGCTCAGTAATTTTCAAAAATCTCACTTGCTTGATGGGAACAGGCTGTGGGAGATATTATTCCAGATGTTGATAATGACTCCAAAGTGTGCCATGTGCATTTTTTTATGTATGCATTAAATGTTGTCGCATTGGAGCCAGCATACATATGAAATGGTGTTAAAATATAATCAGAAATGTGTACATATACAAGCTATTTCTTTTGACCATCAAGACAATGCTAGGGTTTTTATGAACAATGTACAAAAGTGTGTGCACATGGTGGTGTGCTCCACACCAGCACAGTAGCTAGAAGTAGGCAATTCGGGGGATGAAACACACTGGGCCTCATTACGAGTATGGAAGTAGCCATGGTGCTATTAGCGCCATGGCTGCCTCCATAGCGGCCTCCAATACCGGGTTCCTGCAATGAGAACTTACCGGGTCATTCCGACATAGGAGGGCCCGGTAATTCCTCCTTGCAGGAACCATTCCCATTGAACCCCCATAGGGCTCAATGGGAATGGGGAGGGAGGTATTAACGGGCACATTACAACTGGCCCATTATTACCTCCCTCTTCCTCACGCGGGACCCGGAAAGGGCGCCTGGTTTTACCAGACGTCTGTTCCGGGTCCCGCAAAGGGAACCTCGTAATAGGCGCTCCCGTAATGAAGGGTGCTGGTCCCGTACCGGGACCCTTCATTACGGGAGTGCCACCCTTGTAATGAGGCCCACAGAGTTTAAAGTCACCCACACAAATGAGTAGCCAGCAACGGAACACTGGTATCTGGCATCCCCACACGGCCCTGTAATATGCCCCTCCCCCCTGCAATGCAGGTGTCTGGCAGGCTTCTTGTGGCATTGCGACAAGTTATGTTGTTCTATTGCCAGCACTCGTTCATTAGAAATAGAAAATGCATGTGAACAATGTACTTTATGTTGTGAGGGGTCGGGTGGAATGCTGGGATTTGCGGAAAGGAGATCGTGGGGGCAGTTTGGAGTTCATGTTTGCTGTTTCATACCCGAATAAGTAACCAGAAGACTTGTGTTAGTCTCCAAACATTTGGATCAGTGACATGCAAAATATATCAGGTCACTTTTGTGATAGATCAATCACCTCTTATCAAAGTTGTACACATTGTTTCACTGGAACGCAATTGAAGTGGTTAACCTTAAATAGTCAATAAAGCAACAAGACAAGTTGTGCATTAAGCACCTGGATGCCTCCAGTTTTAGTGCACTTAACAGATGTCAATAAGTACGTGCAATAACAGCAGTTGCTGATCTGTGAAATGGTTGTCAAAAGTGGTTAACCGAACGATCATAAAACAATTAAAATAAAGTAGTGAGACTCAGTTCATGTTGACCTGTGCACTCGGCACACTTGAAGAGCAGGAAGCTGTTGAAACGTTTGTTAGAGATTAACAGAGCCAGGAGGAGACTTCCTGCTTCACAATGTGAAACCAGTTTCACAAATGTTAGACAAATAGCTGTGGAGGCATACCTTGCATTAACCATGCGCCCTGCGAAGCCTGGGCTTGCAAGGCAGCCACAGCCTAAGACATTCTGATGTCAAGCATACAACACTGTCATTACAAGTGCAGGTGATCTGCTCTCCAATAACAGACAACCAAACACAAGGTTTCACTAGGTCAGCATTTAGTTATATACATTTCATTGGGTAACATGTACTTTTCATTGTCAAAGCTAAAGGCAGTGCTGCCTATATAGCATCCTATAACCCCAGCTAACAGGAATTGAGTTAAAGAAGAGCAACAATACGATAATGGTGGCTGGTCACATGTAGTCATTTCTGAACAAAACTATTGAATCTAAGATAGATGATGACAGCAAGCTGGACATATTTTTCTATCGTGTCCTTCCTGGTATTGTAGGGAATGTGTTTGACGATGCTTGTTTTAGGACATTGCTTTCTTTGTTAAATGTATTGTAAGGGTGCAGAAATAAGGCTCAGACACAACAGCGGCATGTTTTTGGGTATCAACTTGTATGAAATGATAAAAGGTTGGAAAAATTCCTTTCTATCCCTAAGGCTAAGAGAGGTTTCCCTACCTCAAATGAAACTAGTGAAGTTGTCAGGAAGTCCCAAACAAAAGGATTGTCACTGTTGTGTCCAAAAATCTGCTTCTGTCGGGCAACTGGACAAGAAGGGATTAATACTGATTCAGAACAAATTACTTGGGGGTGTTTCTTCAGACTTGGTTTTATACCTAAGCTACCTATTGGTGGAAGGTTTTTATCAGGTCTAATAACTGAATTTCATTTCTAGTTGGGACCAATGAAGCAGACAGATAGGTGAGCTCTGTCCGCTATGGGTCCTTCCTTTACAAAGGAGTTTGTGTTGGGAAAAAGTGTTTTTTAATTTTGCAATGATTAACTGTTTAATCGAAAAAATTGAGGGCCCCCCAAATTTATCAAGTGGACCAGAATCCCATTTCTGACTCCATAAGTAAGGGTGCAGAAGTAAGGCTTGCATATAATGATGGCATGTTTTGGGGTATAAACGTATCATGGATCTGTTGATTGCTTTTCTTAGATACTTAAACTGAAATTCAGTGATGAAGATAAATCAAGCAAAAGATGTTTTCTAATTTATGCAATTAGTACACATTTCCTCAAAGACCCAGACACTCACAGAGCATTATGACTGAATTGAGCATATTTATTATTTTGCTGATTCTACGCTGTAATGGCAGGAATGCCTAAAAAAAAAATAGCATGCTGCTCCAAGAGCCAAACCTGAAAATATATATTAGTGATGAATGGTTTCTTCAAGAATGACACTCATGTTGTATTAATGTATATCTGATTCCCTAACTGGTATGGGTAATTGAAAAACACAAATCCTTTGAGTGCTCTGTTTAGATACTCCAGCTATAAACATGCCGTTGTATGTGGAGGGGTGTGTTTTACATTGTAATGGAACTGTGGTGAGAAGCATGGAGAAAAATAAAAGCATAGAATATTAAACTGCAGCCAATGTTCTGAATCCACTAAGGGCTAGATATATGTGTGATATTCATCCAAATGCTTCCCAGATTTTCATATCCTTCATAAATTGTGGCCCTTAACAGTGTCCCAGGATTCCAGGCAGTGGGCTATGCCTGTTATAGATAACAACTTTGGAAGAGACATAGGGTATATCATGTGAACACAACTATGTTGTAATTGAACCAAAGAAGAGGTTAGAGAACAGAACCCAAATGGCTGCATTATAATTCTGATGTTCTCTGACACTCTGCACTCTACAATTTGCTTCTTTTAGCTTCTGCCAGACAAATCCAGTCATCTTCAACTCTCATATACAAAGAGATGTGTGGGATGATCCTGTCACTGTCGTCTGCGAGTCATAGGGGACATGTTTGTTTTCATCCCTAGAAATGTCATACATCAATATCAGGATCTCATACAATCAGTCAGCTGAATTAGTGTATGACTGTGGAAACCTCCTCCTAAAGTACATTGGCAGCTGCAGAGTCAGTGACATACTTATCATAGATAGGCATGAGGAAAATAATCTGAGGTCTAATTGCTGTACTAACTCTACAATGGTTCAATTGATCACCAGGAAAAGAACACATTCAAATAACATGGTAACACCTTACACTCATTACCATCCTCAGCCAAGTTCTCCAAGAATCACCGTAATCCACAAATTCCACATGAGATCATTGCTTCGATTTCCCTACCCGAATTACCTTGATAGAGCCTCAGCACCAAACATGTTCTGACATACACTGATAGACAGAATTCCTGTTGATCAATTACTGGATACCCAGTTAAACAACGTTGTTCTATGTATTCATATACTTGATTCAATCAACGAGCCAACATATCAATGATTAAATCGAAGAAAGAGAAAGTAAAACCAATCAGAGAACACCTACAAATATCAGTCCCACAAAACGACATCCAAACAACTAAACCATGTCTTACATAATTCAGGAGTGTTCATTTTTTCAGTTTTCTCCACATGCACCTTCACAGTATGGAGAAGCTCACTTGAAAACTAGTCTCAATACCACACTTAATGGCTATCAGATACTGCAATGGAACGGTGGGTGCCATGTGCATGTCCTAGTTGTTATTTCTAACTCAGAGCTTTAGATCCATCTCTTGTTAGTGTCTTAGTTGAGTCTCCACATTGGAGAGGTATTCTGTCCAGATCGTTCACTGAGACCAAGGGTTTCAAGGTGCATGTTGTTGAAGAAACCAAACATGAGGGAGCCGTTTGCCATCGTTCCCATGCAGATGTATAATTGCATGGCAGTTATGGCTGGAAATTTGCTCTGGGAGCAGACTCAAAAAGCATTAGCATGTGGTTAGCACGCTTCTGTTATTGTACAGAAGGACTAAATACCATGGAATGGACAGTTGCCTGCTGGATGTGCATTGGCTTTTTATTGTTAACTAGTGTGAAAGCCTGTCTACATGGACCAAAGTGTGCGAGGAGAGACATTTTCAGAGTGTTAATACGTTATGTGATATATTTGATTGTAACTGATTGTAATTCATGTTAATAGCTGGTGTAATATATTTACTAATGCAACAGCTCCTTCTAGTGGTGACAACAGGCAAAGAGGACAGTCTCTACTGTGCATGACTGCATTGGATAAACATACATCTGGCCTTTTTGTTATATTGTATAATATTACGATGTACTGTGATTATTAGTATTAGTATACAAAGCTGTCCCTAAATCACATTTTGGTGCTGTTAGAGTGTAGCCTGATTTTGTTTCTACTTTAAAGCACTTTGTGTACTTGCTATCAGGCCCCATGTCATTAGAAGCACCTGTAGCTAGTCCTGGGATTATAGCCAACCAACCTGTGCATGCTTAGACTTGTGCACCCATAGTTAAAAGGGGAAGGTGATTCACCAAGCACAGCATTGAAGCTGTTTTGTTCTTAAATACTAGGACTGGACAAAAATGCTCCTGGTGGTGTGCAGCCAATTAGCAAATCGGACTCCATGCTGCTCACAGCGTGAGCTCTCTCGGCTCCTTTGATCGCCCCTACCTCCTTTTAACTTTCATGCATTGTTATCCCTTTATGATTAGTTTCTCTTGAGTATCCTTGTTTTCCTCCATCTCATCTCTTTCAATTTCCCATGTACAATGATGAAGCGAGACCTCTGTTCAGGTCTGGGACTTTGAATATCGTTAGTATATAAAAGGATGATAATTAGCAGGCGTACCTAATCCCAGGAGGAAAAAACCTGAAGGCTGAATTGTACCCAGTATGATTTTTTAATAAAACCATTACAAGTTCATTTTCGTGAGCAGAAAAGCTCACTCTTTATGTACAGCGATAAAAAGAGTTGACAGGGGAGCCAAGTCTTTCAACACTTGAAAAGCTGTAATTCCTCCTACATCATAAGCATAATCCACATTTCTTGCAAATGAGAATTGTGGGAAAACGGTGGTTGGAAATAAAATATACTGCATAGGGAAAAATGGCGCCACAAAATTGAAATTGTAGAAAATCAATACAAGTGATCTCAAAAAGGCCAAAGCTATCTTCTGTGACATACAGACTACGCGCTCGCGCGGTAACCTCTAATCTTATAGCGGATCACAATAAAGCCCGGAGATGGATGGCTCCTTCGGATCAGTCGAGTAGAATCCCGCTGGCTCTTCACATGGAAGCACATTCAATACCAAAATGGATTCTCTGAAGTCAAGGCTGATAATGGAATTCAGCATATTGAAAAGGCTGCGTGCAGCTTATCGTTAACAGAATCACAAAGTAAATACTGGCCTCCTTTGGCTTGTCACAACTGAGACATGAACAGCTTCCAGCGTGATGTTATGGCGAGAAAGCGCAAGGTGACACATTACTGGGTTCATGAGGCAAACATGAAAGATGACAGAAGGGAAAGGCAGGGAGTGAGCAAGAGAGACAGAGAGAACGTGAGAGAATGAGAGAGGACGAGAGAGAGACAGAGATAGAGAGCATTAGGAGATGTGTCTTGTTTGGGATTGCTGAGAGAATGAGAAAGAGGTAAAAATAGGATTTGGAACAGAAGAAAAAGAAAAGAAGCATGTATGATACATATTGGCTTTGGGAGATTGAGAGAGAGAACGAGAGAGAGAGAATTCAAAGGAAGAAGGGTAGTAAAAGTGTGAGATAAATTCAGACAGAGCGAAAGAGAGAGAGAAAGAGAGTGGGGAGAAAGAGAGAGGAAAGGTGCTAGAGTGGGGAAGAGAAAGAGATAGAAATGTTGTAACTTTTAGAGCAAGAGAGGGATTGAAAGCACAGAAGGGAGACAGGAGTGTAAAATAAAAATGTTAAGGCAGAGAACATTGTATTGTTTTGTTTAATCCCTCCTCTTTTTCAGATGCGCCAGAAGGCCTGTTGACCATCAGAGGCAGTTTTGGATCCCAGCAGGGCTGGGGAAGCGGCCAATACCATTACACTATGGATGCATTAACCCTCTAACACTCGGTCCCTTTGCACCTCGCTCACTAACCGGAAGCCCACAATTCTGCACCTCCCTCTCCCAAATCATCCTGTTTCCACAAAATGTAGTTTCATCTGCACCATTCTCACTCTGCGCTCCCCCACTCTATCTTTTATCGTCCTCATTCTCAAGCCTCTTCTCAGTCCTGCCTGATGGGCAACCTCACTGTGCCATTGTCTGTGTGCGCACCAGGGCTGTCCTTCTCTCTTCCTGCATATTTTGCTCTTGCCCTATATCTCCCTGAATACCCACCATGATCTTCCTACGCGCTACATACCTTTCTTCCTGAAGCTTTCTCTATCCTGAGCATAAAGTTCTTCTCTGTACCTGTTCCTCACCAACACCCCTTCCCCATCTAGATGCATACGAACACACACTAAGGCACCTCCACAGTCAGCCCATACTATTCTGCATCAGGCACCCCACATTCTCTCTGCACTCATCTCTTCCACACTTTTTTGACGTGCCACTTTCTTCTCTGCTCACTGGCCATTCTATCATACATTCATGGAGGTATCAGGTAATATTATCCCCATAAATAATGTCGCCACACATATATATATATATATATATATATATATATATATATATATATATATATATATATATATATATATATATATATATATCAATGAAACATTTGTGATGCCATCTTTCAAGTCCTGGGTGTTAGTGTTAGCAGTACACAGTGGTGAGGGCAGGTATATTTGCTAAGTCTACCATAACTGGCGAATTTCAGGGGTTTTTCGGTTTTACTTTGAACCATAATGGCATGAAACACCTGTGTATAGGTGCGTTACAATTGCCATATCATATCATATCATATCATATCATGTTTGTAAAGTGTGTTTAGTGAATTGCATAGATTTTGAGTAGTGCAACTTAACCATAACATCCCCTTAACAAAGTTGTTTTGGAGTGAATTTTACAGGTTTTTAGTAGGTCAATGTAACCATAACGTCCCTTTAGAAAGGGTCTTTTCCTAAACAGTATACACCTTGCGAAGAATGTCACATGACAATGTACGTGTGTACAGCACGGTGACATTCCCAGAATCAGTACACACTTACCAGTACAATCTATGCCTCGTGGACAGTGGGGAAATAGATTTTATATTGATGTAGGAATGTCCAACTTTAACATTTCCCTCACAGAATGCCAACACGTATTGGTAAACAGCGATGTCCCAGAATCAGTACACACTTAACAGTAAGATCTATGCCTCATGGACAGTGTGGAAAAAGATTTTATATTGAGGCAGGAACGTCCACCTTCAACATTTCCCTTACACAACACCAACACGTATTGGTATGCAGCGATTACCAATGCATTACACATTATATATATATATAAGTTGTACTTATCTGAAAATCACATCAGCTAAAGGCATCCTTCCTCCCTAAGAAACAGCAGCATTGCTGTGATGAAGAAGCATGAGAAGCAGTGCCGCTACCTTGCAAATAAAAAACGCACAAAAGTTGTCGATGTACATCTACCGACCGATATTACCATTTTTTGCCTCTTTGCTCATTGCCGTTTGAAAATTCCTATATAACCTGCCTTACCAAAAAATAAATCCACGTGTAAACAAAGTTAATAATGCATTAATAGCGACCTTTCACAGTGTAAATAACATAAGAACAAAAATTGCATACACTCCAATTATTGCATATTTCTCAATAAAATACATAGACACAATAATCTTTGCGAGTAATAGTCTAAATTTGCAAAGCACTAACGTGTGCTACCAAAAAGGAGGATTACTTGTTATAATCCGGGGCGGCTTTGGCGGGTCGGATTACAAAAGAAAATCCTTTTTCAAGATGGCCACCATAGAAAGGGAAGGTGGTTATTTCATACATAGTCCCTCTTCCCTTTCCATGGCAGGCTGCAAAAAGCACAAGTACGTGACGTGACGCAGAACCTGTAAATAAACATACAGCGATGTACAACCTAATAACTTACATTTCGAAATAATAGACTGGACTGTAAAAGAAAACGTGAACATTTTAGAGTTTGTAAAGTAGCTTTATTTAACATCAAACTGTCAGAGACCATCACAGTAATTCCATTTTCAATGCAATGATTACAATGTTTCTAAGAGCGACATTACAAATGTTAAAGATGAGGAACATGTTAGTTTTTTTCCATACAAAAAGGTTGGGTTCTTGGTTAAAGCAGCCGCTTTGTTCACACAGAGAATTCCAAGAAGGCGCCATGAGCTTGAACCTACAGCACCATAAAAGATGTGATGTTGCTTCGAATAGCGAGTTCAGTGTACAGACAAAGCGGGCTTAGAATGTCATCCCACATAATTGTTATGGACAGGCATCCGCTCACGAGCAGTTGTATTTGCCGGCCGAAAAAGCCCTCACTCGGCAACTGTGAAAACCATGGCACAGACAGTATGGCAATATGATATCTGGGCGGGAAACGTTACAGAAAATACATGTCAATATCCAACCTCTACCAAAACATTTCAAAAAAGACACAAAAAATGTTCAAAGTAATACACAAATGTAATTGGTCAAACATGACAATTTACTGAAATGTTGCTAATGGCCATGTGTACCTATAGTAAAGGCTACAAACGCAGAGATTCTGCATGCACCGTAAGAGAACAAAAAAATGCCAACTGCACAGAAAGACGATAATGCAGTTATGAAAGCAAAATGAATGGACAATAAACAAAATATTATGTCTCGTGATTGCAAACAAGAAGAAAAGAAAATGCAATCTGATACACAAAATCAGAACCTGTGCACTCTGCAATATTACAGGAAAAATGTAACAGCGCAGAAAGATACTACGTTAGTTATATTGGCACAATTACAATTTCGGTAATGTAAAAATAAAGCGCAGTTCACTGTACAGTGGGCAAAAGTAAACTTACATAATATTTACTGCCTCCATTCTTTCTCTGCAAGTCAGACACTAATGTGTTTGCATCGAAGAATCTTCGTGGATGATATTGCATGTCCCTTACAAACTTTTTAAAACATAACCTTATCAATTGCTATTTTTTCGACCCTTTCATTCCGTGAATTTCTTCAAAGCTTTCCCTTTCTCTCAAGGTCAAAACAACAATTGCCCCTTATACATTCACTCGGATGTGCGGGCGTATTGAGCGTCCAACCAAAAAAGCAACTCATGCGACCTTCACTCAGAAGCCAAATACATTCTTACTTGGCATCAACAAATTGAAATCCAATTATGAGAACCGCTACTCCCATACACCTCCAGAATCGCTGTTTCCAGCAAAGAGTGCAGATGGTGGCCTTAGTTTTCAAAACTTAGGACCCCAGTCTGACGGCAATATAATTCCAAAAACATTTCAACCCGCACACACTAATTGGTAGTGGTACAGTGAGCACTAACTTCCATTTAAACATATGACTTTGGTGACAAGAAAACTCCACTTTTTCAGTTTGTGCTCCCACATCCCACCCTACCCCCCTGAAAGGTCGCCTTCTGAAGAAAACCATGTAGCCTAGATATGTCAGCAAAAGAAAAAATAGTGAGCCAGACATGTGATGTCATCAGTGATGTCATCAATGACATTTGTGATGTCATCTTTGATGTCCTGGGTGTTAGTCTTAGCAGTGCACGGTGGTGGCGCGAGTTATGGTTGCTTAGTTTACCATAACTGGCGAATTTCAAGGGTTTTTCGGTTTTACTTGGAACCATAACGTCCCTTTAACAAAGTTTTTTCACTGAATTTCATAGGTTTTTAGTAGCGCAACTTACCAATAACCTCCCTTTAACAAAGTTTTTTTCACTGAATTTCATAGGTTTTTAGTAGCGCAACTTAACCATAACGTCCCTTTAACAAAGTTTTTTCACTGAATTTCATAGTTTTTTAGTAGCACAACTTAAAATAATGACTTTGACTTTATATACATGTCATATGGAACTGACTAGATCTCTTCTTATGAACTTGATGTCCGCAAACTTATTTAATGTTCGCGGACATGTTCGGAGAACAGCACCACTACCTAAAAACTGTGGGGTGGGGGGTGGTGGGGTATGTTTGATTGTTATATCATAATATAGGAACATTAACAAATTCAAAAAACAGCACACAAACACATTAAATATAGTAATACATAAGAAATGTAACCCATATATGTAACACACTAACCATTCATTTAAATACAATATGTTCTGAAATGGAATATACCACAAGAAGATAAATTGGCTTCCAACATAATTACCTCACAGACACAACAGAACTGAGAACAAGACCAGACCCACTGAATACATAGGACTTATCTTACCAGAAATAGTAAGTGTACTTCATTTTACTCATCTATTTATAAACTTTCTGTATTAGATTAAAAAATATATTATCTTTTTTTTTTTCTCACAGAAATGTCTAGTACTCTGGAATGGCTAGAGGAAAATTTCCCACATGAAGAAATGTCACAAGATAGTGAAACTAATGGTAAACACTTTATAATATAAACCATTTATTTATTATTTTTTTATATACATTTAACATATATATTATTTTTTTGTACAGAGCATACCAAAATAGAAAAAACTTCAGAAAACCCTGTTATGGATAACAGTCTTCACAATATAGAAGAAAAAATCGATGTATTGTTGGCTAATTTTAATAATTTAAAAACTTTTGTAGAAAATCATTTCAAACCAAAAACCTCGTAGCATTGCCCCACATGTACTTGTCCCTCCTCACCATATCCCACTCAATTATCCCCAAACCCTCTCCATAATCCAAAACGTTTTGATGAGATTTCCATCCCTTCTTCACCTAATACCAATCATGTTGAAACCCCAAATTCTCCTGTTTTTGTTTCTGTTTCTGCCTCACCTTCTCTGTCATAAATTATTAATATATGTTAAATAAAGTTTAATTTTTATATTGTATTGTGAATAGTTTCCGTTTTTTTTTTTTAAAACAATAAAAGTGTCCGCGGACAGTGCGAGTGTTCTGAAATGTTCGTACATAAACAAAAATGGAGGTGTCCTGAAGAACACCACACCTGTTCGTACTGTTTGCTAGCAAGTTGAAACTGTTCTAAGAACACACGTGGTGTTCTGAAATGTTCGTAAAGAAACAAAAATGTAAGTGTTCTAAAGAACACTATATCTGTCCGTAATGTTCGCTATCAACTTAAAACTGTCCTAAGAACACAATTGGTGTCCTGAAATGTTCGTAAATAAACGAAAATGATGTGTCCTGAACAACAGTACAACTGTTCGTAGTGTTCGCTAGCAACATGAAACTGTACTAAGAACACACGAGGTGTCCTGAATTGTTCGTAAACAAACAAAAATTAAAGTGTCCTAAAGAACACTATACCTGTCCGGTACTGTTCGCTAGCAAGTTCAAACTGTTCTAAGAACGCTATTGGTGTCCTGAAATGTTCGTACGTAAACGAAAATGGAGGTGTCCTGAAGAACACTATACCTGTTTGTAGTGTTCGCTACCCAATTGAAACTGTTCTAAGAACACAATTGGTGTCCTGAAATGTTCGTACATAAACTAAATTACACGTGTCCTGAAGAACACTATATCTGTCCTTACTGTTCGCTACCAAGTTTAAACTGTTTTAAGAACACACGCGGTGTCCTGAAATGTTCGTTTCACGTGTGACGCACTTTTAATTACTTCAGAACCCGAACAGTGTCCGTAGGACATCAATGCGCATGCGCTAACCAATCTCCGTGCACTTGGTGTCCTGCGGACAGGCGCTTCCTTCGCGGACTAGTTAGCAAATGCATCATATGACCGCGCCCACGCTCATCGTGTGTCCTGAAATGCGGACACTGTTCATGTCCCCGAACAATTTAAAAGTACATTTTCAGTTAATCCATAATATTTTTCAATAAAATCTCACCATGCCACAAGTCCCACATAGCAATCTTGAGTTTCTATATACCTTTTGAAACTTTCCGATCCTTTTTTTGTGTTCGATCTGTCAGTGGACAGTGCGCATGTCCGTGAACCGCGCACAAGCACCCCTATAAAAGACTACGCCCAAGAGCTTATTCCCATTGTGTTTCTGGCTATTCTTCAGAACACAGCGATTTTTGCTGCCACCTGCAGACTACACCATCATCGAGATGGCATCCTTGGCTGCTGAACTGCCACTTGGTGCTGCAACTGCTTCAGCACCACCCCCACCCCCTCCACCACCACCACCTCCCCAAGGGCCTGAAGAGGGGAACAGGAGTGAGGATGCGGAGGAGGAAGAAGAGGATGATGAGAATGAGGTAGAGGAAAACCCTACTACCCGCACTAGGCGTGAGTCTTGGGTGTGGCGTTTACCATTCATGGTAATGTTCCTAAGGCTCGTGCGAACTGTGTTACCTGCAATGAGTGCAAAATGATACTCAGTCGCGGGAAGCACGGTAAGTACAGCTTTGGGACCACTACTATGAAGCGACACGTGAGGTCATTTCACTCTGGGGCTATTCGCAGGGTTGTACCTTGCGAAGAACGTAGAAGGTTGATTTCCTCTACTTCATCCTCTGTTTCTGATCCTGTCACCATAAGGACCACCTCTGTGGGACAGCGTCTTCCTCAAGCTGCCTCACAGGCCATACAGAATGCTGATGACCCTTACCTTTCGAGGGTCACAGTTGTATGTATGTACTGTGACACAGTACTCTGCAGGGGGGAGCGACTTTGGAGTGCTTTTGAGACTATCGTCTCAGAGCACGAGAAGACCTGCTCACTACCCAAATAAAACCCACTCTACATCTTCCTCTCTCAGCTCGCCCTTTCTTATCCCTGTGGTTGGTGTCCCCCCTCTTTACCCTCCTTTACCCTCCTCTCCTAGTGTGTCGTGTCTGAAAAACAAAAAAAATACAAAATTACAAAAATAAAAAAAAGTAAGGCTCTTTTCAGAGCCGCCTTTCCCAGTTAAAAAATAGAAGTGAAAATAAATGAAGCAGGGCTCTTTGTATTTTTTAGAAGTCCGCGGACAGTTTGCGAACATTAAAAAAATTGGCTTGCTACTCCATCACAAACATTGTAATTTTCTCTGGAAAGAAGTGGTGGCTCTGAAAAGAGCCTTTGGGTGGTGTTTGTAAGTCAAAAATTGTAAATGCTTAACATCTACTTCAAAATTGTTGTTGTAATTCCAAAAAAGGTTGCAATGCATTTTGTACATTTCTCAGAAAAATCTGATTGCCAGCATAAGTAAGATGGACTCCATCTCTGCGAAAAATGTATGTACTACAAAACATAATATTTTCATTGTGAAAAGAAGACATGCCAAAATCTCTTAGAAAGGCACAAACAGCCTTATTAACATTGTGCTTTGCTTTTTCCATTTGTGGACCAAATGAAGAAGAACAAAGCCACATTTGTCTCTGCGCAATCCGTGAAAATATCACTTGAGAATTAGGAAACATGTTGATAACCTTCCTAAGTCCTTCTTTCATAGCAAATTGCAAATAAATTCCAGTCACATGTCCTAAACTGTTCCCTCCACAATGAATTACAATTATGTCTGGATGTTGCTCTGTCTCCAAAGTAGCACAGAGAGGTAGCAAGTCCAACTACTTCATTCCATGTACTCCATGCCAGTGTACTTCCACATGTGGGAATCCAAGATCTACAGCGACTCCACAGCTTTCTGCATGCACCTTCAACCAATGTATCCACAAATCTCCTAAAATCCAAACAATCTGTTTTCTGAAACACACAGCCATAGCTATCTTTTGTTCTCTCAGCAAAAAGAGTATCTGAGAAAATCTCTCCTGGCACAACACACCCACCAAACTTTCCTGACCAATCCCTTTCAATGCTTATTCTCATTTGCATGACTTCTGAACCCAAAGATCCCCGGAAGTAACTCCCAATGTCCGCAAACTACCGCCATGTCTGCGGACATATCGTAACATGAACAGCCCTTCTACCATTTCCACTACACTCTCTCTGCCATTCCCTCATTGGATGTACCTCAAAAATCACATGACCATGCACCAATCACATTCAAGACCTCTACATCTAACTGCATCATCATAGATCAGCACTGCAAATGTACTCTGAATCTCTCTGAGTACAAGTGTCATATCATTGGCAAGCACCATCTACCAGAAATACTGTACAAGTCTTCAAGATTTCTACTTGCAGCTCCATGCATATCCATATCCATGAACACAAACTTCAGGTATGCATATTTTCTGTATAGTAGATGAACACATTTTCAAACAGACTTTTACCTTGTAAAATCTGTAAAATGAATTTACTGTACTTTTTTCAATTTCCTAAAATCAACTATCACTTATAAACCTTTATACTATTTACTTTCTTTATACACACACACTCAAATCATGTTAAACTAACATTTTTTTAAATGAAATATATAGACTACATATATTCAAACAAAATTGCATGCAAACACAATCTATGTTTAAACCTTTATAAAAATACTTATACAATTTCATATTTTTTGTTTTTATTTATTTATTTACTTAAATACTTTAAATTAGAAATGACATTGAGGCGGTATTACCTAGAACAGTTCACTTACAGAAATAGTGGTATTCACTAATATATTATAAATTTCACAAGACATAGTAAAGATATTTTTTTTGCTACAGTTAGTCATTCAATACAATTTGTTCATTAAGAACATATCATATGTACTGAACTGATGCAATGTATCTTATGTAAATAAATTAGTTTAATGGTTTTACAGAAGGCACTGAGGATTTCAATTAAAAAAATCAATATCTAAATTAAAAACACTGCTATATACAAACAAAGTTACTAATTTGAAGCTTTTACAATTGCAGTGAAGACCAGTTTCCTGAAAAGAAGCAGCCGAATTCGAAGAAGAAAGAAAAACTAAGAAGTTACCTGTTAATTTTTAAAAAAGTAAGTAAAATATCACCATAATATTTGTATTATTAATCAACTATACTATAACATTAATACGAGCTATTTTGGTTTCTAAAAATAGAGATTTTGTACGATTTTGTCCAAAAATTTCCATGTCTTAAACAGCGATTTACAGCCAGAATGGCCCACAAATTTCTATTTTTGGACACACAAATTACCCAACTGAACCACTGCAATTTTCATATTATAGAACAAACAACTGTTTTAATTATATACATTAGATTTACTATTTGTACTTTTCCACACCACTAGCTTACTTTTTTTTGTCATCTGAACCCCAGTTTAGTAACACATAAATTCAAGAATACCTATCCCTACTAGTTTTAGTTCCCAATGCACAATGACACACCATTACATACATCTTTATCATCTTACACAAACACTCATGCACACAGCACACATACATTCCAGAACACCCAACCCATATCTTCTTTATTTTTTTCAACAGACCCTAAAGAATGCCTACCAAAAGTCAAGTCCGTAGAAAGCAACGCAAAAGTAGAGCAAATGAAAATAAAGGTGTCCAACATAAGCATCCATCTCTAGCAGAATTTGTAAAAAAAGTTGAAACAAAACAGCTAATACAATCATTTAGTGAAACACAAGAAGTTTCAAGTACAACAACTTTGCTTCCTCTATCAAAATGTAAAACAAACCAAAAAACAATTAACAAAAAATCAGCTATCAGTACAGATAAAACTACTTCTTCAAATTTTAATATAGTGCAAAGTAAGCAAACCAAGAAAAGTATTTTAGCCAAAATATACCGTCACAAAGTCCTTCAAAATCTTATAAAAACAGGAGAGAAATCAGGTTCAAAGCTTAAAACCTATCGTAGGAAATTAATCTTAGAAGCATTGATGGACAGTGCAATTCTTCTCAAAAGAAATGTATTTATTTTACTGTTAAACAAAATGAAACCACTAACAAAACGAATAACTAAATTACAAAAAAGACTTCTCAATAAGCGAAATGTCAACAGAAAGAACTTCTTAAGTATCTGCAGAGGTGAATGGAAACACACTACGAGCACAGAACCATATTTTAATGAAGAAGCGTACAAACAAAAGCAAACAAATACAATTGCCATAAATAGCAGTGGTCGAGGTTATGAAAAAGTGAATAATACCATAATGGAACAAGAAGTACTCCTTACAAAAATATGCCCTGAAAACTTAGAATTACCCCTCCATTCAACTGAATCAGAACGTCTAGTGTACAAATGGCCATGCACGACAATGTGTAACATTCCCAAACAATGTTTCAAATCTTTACGCCAATTCCTCAATAAATATGTAAAAAGCAAAGACAAAATCAAAATTAAATTACTGCAAAACATAGATACCTGTCCAGTGCGCAAGTACACAGGACTACAAGGACATTCATTGGCCTGCATTATAGGACCTACTTGTAAAACCACTTTCCATGATATCAAAAGGATATCAACACATCATTCAACTATAAGAAATCTAGTCTATAAACTGTACAATGCTAAAAGTCCTGCTTTAGCACTAGCAAAGTTAAATAACATCCTTCTTCATGGTACAGCAAAAGACCTACTTGAAGAAATTCACTATATCCAGAAAAAATATTTTGGAAGTGAAAGCCATTTACAGAATGAAATAGCTTTAAACCAATTAAGCAACAATTCTACACATGGCAACCTTTTGCTAAACACATACAAAAAAGAAATACTAAAATTTAAAAGTACATCAGCTGAAGTACCAAACCATGTATGTGTATGTTGCCGTAGAATTTTTAATAAAAGTAACACAAAAACTGTGGACCTATCATACAAAATAGAAGACAATGAAGATTATAAATGGTTTGAATTACCTCTCTACCTTGTAGCAGAAAACAAATATGAAATAACTGAGCCCTTAATACTTTGCAGTTATTGCACTACAAAACTTGACAACAACCAAACTCCTTCACGTTCTATCACAAATAATTTGGAATTATACCCAGTACCAAAACCTCTACAACAACTTAATTTATATGAGAGCATCATAATTCAAACAGTACACCCATTTCAAGCAATAATACGCCTTCAACCAAAAACAGAAAAATTACCTCCCTCTGAATTGGTAAAAGGCATTTGTGGAAAAGTAGTTTATTTACCATTAAATCTAAAAGAAAATGTGCATACTCTAGGAGTGCAACGCCCAATGCAGCAATCTTTCTTTAATTATATTAGTAAATGGAGTACCTACAAAAGACAAAAAAATATGGCAACAGCTGGTAGATTTATATAAAGTTAGACAAGCCTTCCAATATCTTAAAGAGAATAATGAATATTACAAAGAAATTAATATTGAAGAAAACTTGAAAGATACACCTGAAATAATTCAAGAAACACAAGAAGCTGGTCAATTTGAGCTACTAGATCCTGCTACAATATCAAAAACGTTATACCATTATACAATTCATCCATTGCACGGTAATGACACCGTACAAGATGTACTGGAAACTTATCAAATGCGTCAAACAAAAGGATCGCCAATCAGTATTTGGGAAGAAAGTATAGAAGCATGTGCTTTTCCTCTACTCTTTCCTACTGGCAAAGGAGGAAGGTATGATGATAGACCTATTCAAATATCAGCTTCAGAATACCGCTTATTACAGATGTATTCTGAAGATCCCAGATTTAGACAAAATGTGGAATACATATTCCACCTACTCTTTGAAAGTGAACTAGCAACTTTATGTTACGGAGTTGCACACATATTAAAATCAGGATCACACTTTCAAAATATGACAGCTACACAATTATTAGAGAAAGTGCAACAAAAGGATGAGGTTTTACAATCAAATATTACAAATCTATTAGCAAATATGCGTGTTACTAAAGAGTACTGGTTTCAACGTCATGGAGATGTACGTTGTATGATCAGAAACCTTGGCCCACCCACTTGGTTTGTTACATTTAGTTGTGCAGAATATGCATGGGAAGATTTACATGATTTCCTACGCATATCAAATAAAAACAAAACAAACATAGATATTCTAACACCTGGAGAACTTTGTTCTTTGGATCCTGTTAATGTTTCAAGATATTTTCACCATCGCTTATTGCTATGCTACATTTTATTTGTAATAAAACTGTTCCTCCCCTTGGAGAAGTGCAAAACTTCTTTTGGAGAAAAGAATGCCAAGCCAGAGGAGCACCACATATCCACATCCTTTTATGGATTAAAGATGCTCCTAAATTTGGTCAAGACAGTGATGCCACTGTTTTACAGTTTATTGAAAAGTATGTCACTTGTGAAATTCCATCAGAAGCCACAAATAGTGATCTTCATGCACAAATTTTACAATTTCAAAGACACAAATGTGGAAAATATTGTTGTCGCAAATACAAAAACAAAGGCAAATACTACACCAAATGCCGATTTGGTTTCCCTAGTCCAGTTACAAATACAGGTCAAGTAAACAACCTCATGTCTTCAGTTAGACATAGTGTTAAAGGTAAGTCACCTAAAAATACATATTACATAAAAAGAAAAGAAGAAGAAAAATATATCAATGATTATAATGCAATCATTGCCCACTTATGGAATGCAAACATAGATGTGCAGTACATTGCAGACAATTCTACTGCAGTTGCACGATATGTCACAGCATACTTAACTAAAGCAGAAAAGACAGAGCTCCAAGACCTCTGGAATGACCTGTCATCAGATAAAACAGTATCTCAGAAATTATACAGCTTGGGCATAAAAATGCTCACCCATAGTGAATGTGGATCTTATGAAGCAGCTGATCGTTTAACTGGTACTTCATTGTATGGTAAATCTGAAAATATAGTATGGCTAAGTCTTGGTCCAGCTAAATCTAGAAAAAGAGTTCTAAAATCATATGAAGATATAGAAACAATAGCCAAACATGATCCCAACAGCCAAGACATGTTAAAAAACATATTATTGGACACATACTACCCAAACAGAAGTAATACTTTGGAAAACATGTGTCTGTACCAAATAGCCCAAAACTACACATACACAAATAATATGAAACCTGATGAAAAAAAAAGTAAATATAGAGTGACAGACTGTGAAGGCAGCTTAGTTAAACTCACTAAACCAAATTTAATTAATCATATCAAATTGTCATTGAAGACTCCTCAACATAAAGAAGTATATTACATGTCCCTGCTACAACTCTTCAAACCATGGAGAAAAGAAGAACAATTACTAGATAACTATGACTCATATGAGGATGCTTTCAAAGCAAATGAAAGCACTATAACTGATGTAAACTTTACACAGTACAAAACAATGTTGCACAATGAACAGCAACATGAAGAAGAACTCCAAGCCCAACTAGATAAGGATACTCCTGACAGTAGTCAACCTTCTGTAACAGGAAGCCAAGAACCACTGGGAGAACCACTAATAACACATGAGGCAGAATTAGCTAAAATAGAAGTAGAAAACACCATGTGTCAGTATGAAGATAAGGAAGACTTAACTATACTACAATCAAAACTAAACAATGAGCAAAGTAGCATTTTTCAAGAAGTAACAAAACAAATTGCACATGGTGTAAAACATGAAAATAAAGAATGTTCCTGCCATAATTATAAACCTATACTACTGTACGTCAGTGGTGAAGCTGGTTCTGGCAAAACATTCCTAATCAAAATCATTAGTAAGTTCCTTCAACAATTGACAAACAACAAACTGTCAGCTGTTGTCACTGCCCCCACAGGTTTAGCTGCCTACAACATAGGTGGTGTTACATTACACCGATTACTACTATTACCAGTAGAACACCAGAACAAATTAGACTATTACAAACTTTCTGCAGAAGCTGCAATGGAATTACGCAGAGTATTGAAACAAATGAAAATGCTACTAATAGATGAAGTGAGCATGGTCTCCAACCTGATGTTAGCTTTGATTCACCTCAGATTACAAGAAGTACTCAAAACAGACTATGAAGAGCTCTTTGCAGGAAAACACAATATTGTTTTTGGAGATCTGCTTCAATTAACACCAGTAAAAGGTGGACCTATTTTTAAAACATTAGGGCACAAACTCTGCCGTAAAACTGTTGGCAGCATTGGAAATGTCAACCTTTGGCAACATTTCCAATACAGAGAATTAACAGAAAACATGCGCCAATCTGCAGATCTAATTTATGCCAACATTTTAAAAAGTTTGAGAGTTGGTATACTTTCTAAAGAAGCAGAAGCAACATTGAAAACCCAGAACATTAATGCACTTTATGGCGATAATGCATGTGCTACAGATGTTATGGAACAATTAGCCTACAAAAATGTCAATTGTATGGCCTTAATGCCAACTCTTGCAAGCTGTGTCAAATTCAATGAAATAATGTTAAGTAAAGAAATGCAACCAATAATGGAAATTAGCGCCACAGACAAACTAGATGTACATGGTATGACACTACCCATGTGTGACCAAGCCACAACAAGACTAAATAATTTAGAAAAATCAATCTCAAACACAGCAGGCTTAGAAAAGATGTTAAAATTATCCTTAAATTGCAGAGTAATGCTTAAACGTAACTTTGACGTGGACCAAGGACTAGTTAATGGAGCACTGGGTACAGTTGTTGGCTTTCAAACATACCCACGTGACAACAAAATTCAGTTTGTCAATATACTCTTTGACAAACTTTCAGAAGTAAAACGGATAGGACGCTCAACAGCTAGATTCCTTCTCTTCAAAGATATGTATGTACGCAGAGAACAAATTTCTCTAACTCTTGCATACGCAGTCACGATTCATAAATCACAAGGTCTTACCCTAGACAAAGCAATGATAGATATTGGTAACACAATCTTTAAAGAAGGCATGAGCTACGTAGCACTATCACGCTTACGTACACTTGACGTTCTATTTCTAATCAACTTTGATGCAAGTAAAGTAAACGCTGATATTCCTTGCATTTTAGAATATAATAGACTTCGCTCACTATACACTCCCCATCTAAACACATATTCTGTTCCACAAAGACTAAAACGTTGTAAAAGAAAACGAAATCAAACAGAAATGCAACAGGACGTCACTGCAAATCCTCCAAAGAGAGTAAAAGAAACTAATACTTCATCAAGTACCACAAACAAAAAAGAATCAATTAGAGAAAGTAAACCAGGTACTTCTTTAAAGAAGGAAGACAAACTCCAAAAAAAGCAGTTAGATACAGAACTACCTGGACCATTTAAATTCTCAAATATAGTTGGTGAAAGTTGCTATGCAAATGTAGCAATGAATATTCTATTTCAATTACCACCAATTGTTGACAACATTTACTTACACAGTACAGACCCATTGTGTTTGCAAATGTTAGTACTTCACAGAAATGCAGCAAACAATCCTGACAACACATATAGTGTTTTTGGAATAAGACGACAATTGGACTACTGTGCTGGAATGGTGAAATTCACTATAAACTCACAGGAAGATCCACAATAATTTCTAATGTACTTACTATTAGTACTGGAAAACAAAAACATACCTATAAATGAAATCTTCCAGATTTCATACATGTGGAAACATACATGCACTCTGTGCAACAATGTGACACAAGAAGAAATTCCCAATGAACACTTCATATATATATCAATACCAAATTGTGAATCCATTCCATTTCAGCAACTTGTACAAAATACAAACCATGGTAGATTATGCTCTACCTGCAATTCAGATAATCGCTCCACATTAGTAATACAAACACATGGTAAATACGTAATACTAATGCTTCTACGTTACAATGCAGATGGTACCAAAAACAACTGCAAGCTGACTGGATTCACACATAGTCAAATATCACTTGGTAAGAAAACCTTCACAACAATAGGTATAATCTACCACGCAGGAGCCACAACCAATTCAGGGCACTACACGGCATATATAAAAAAGAAATGTGGTTGGTTTGAATGTAATAATAGTACCATTACTCTAAAGCAGAGATTACCAGCAAACCTTACAAACGCTTATTTGATGTTCTTAAAGCCAAAATTTGATAAATAAACTGTATTTAAACCTTTAAGTAAATTTGTGTTAAAAAAATATTATCTGTTAGAATACTCTAACTGCTCAAAGATTCTACAACAACTAATCAGATAAATGAATACCACTAAATTAGACCAAAAAATACACAGTTAGAATACGCCAATTGGTATCTAACTGTCCCAAAATTATAAATTTGTGTTAAAATAATATAAACTGTTAGAATACTCCAAAAGCTATTTAACAGCTCAAAGATTCTACAACAACTAATCAGATAAATGAATACCACTAAATTAGGGCAAAAAATACACAGTTAGAATACGCCAATTGGTATCTAACTGTCCCAAAATTTAACAATATCCAAATAGATAAATCAAAACCACTAAAATATATTAAAAAAATAGACAGTTAGAATACGCCAATTGGTATCTAACTGCTCCAAAATTTTATAATACAAAACAAATGAAGAATCTGTTACTGCTCCAAAAAAAAAATACAAAGCAAATACAAATTATAAAGCAAAGCAAAGCAAAGTATAAAGCATTAGCCAGAAACAAAAAGTGAACATTGAAAACAAACAAACAAATAAACTGTAGCATAACAGAAAAAGGTTTTTTTTTTTTAACCCAACATGGATTTTTTTTTTCTCCCACAGACCCAATGATTTTAGCAACAAATACAGAAACTGAGCAAATTGCACAGTACTCTGATTTGTACTCTACTAAATATGAGGGTCGAAAAAAAATAAAAGTATATTGCTTATACAATGTAATAAGTCATTACAAAATACTAATACTAACATGCTATTTTCTTTTATCACAGAAATGAAGAAGAAAAACATGGACTCCCATTACTAGACCAAACAGTAAGTATACAATAATAAGGACAACCATAGCAGCATATCACATCCATAGTATCTAATACCTTTGTTCCTTATACATTTGTTTTTCACCCAAAGTTATAAGCAAATATGAATGTGATATGCTGCGGTGGTTGTTGCCAGGGCATAGAGTCTTGGGTGCATGGCCAAATGGCCATGCACCCAAGACTCTATGCCCTGGCAACAACCACCGCAGCATGTCACATCCATAGAGTCAAACATTTCAACTATGATCTATGGGAAACTTTTAATGTCCGTGAACAATGTGAGTGTTCTTAGAACACTTTGAACTTGCCAGCGAACAATACGGACACCGTTTTCAGGACACCCCCTACGAACATTTCAGAACAACGCGATAGTTCTTAGAACACTTTCAACTTAACAACGAACAATACGGACAGCGTCCTAAGGACACCCCCTACGAACATTCCAGGACACCGGGAGTGTTCTCAAAAACGTCTTCAGAACACCCCCATTTTGTTTATTTGCGAACATTTCAGGACACCGCGGGTGTTCTTAGAAAACATTCAACTTGACAGAGAACAATACGGACAGCGTCCTCAGGACACCCCCTACGAACACTCCCCGGACACCGCGAGTGTTCTGAGAAGCATCTTCAGAACACCACCATCGTGTTTATTTGCGAACATTTCAGGACACCGCGAGTGTTCTTAGGACACATTCAACTTGACAGAGAACAATACGGACAGCATCCTCAGGACACCCACTATGAACATTCCAGGACACCGGGAGTGTTCTTAGAAGCTTCTTCAGAACACCACCATCTTGTTTATTTGCGAACATTTCAGGACACCGCAAGTGTTCTTAAGACACATTCGACTTGACAGAGAACAATACGGACAGTGTCCTCAGGACACCCCCCTACGAACACTCCCCGGACACTGCGAGTGTTCTTAGAAGCGTCTTCAGAACACCACCATCTTGTTTATTTGCGAACATTTCAGAACACCGCGAGTGTTCTTAGGACACATTCAACTTGACAGAGAACAATACGGACAGCGTCCTCAGGACACCCCCTATGAACACTCCCCAGAGACCGCAAGTGTTCTTAGAAGCGTCTTCAGAACACCCCCATTTAGTTTATTTGCGAACATTTCAGGACACAGCGAGTGTTCTTAGGACACATTCAACTTGACAGAGAACAATACGGACAGCGTCCTCAGGACACCCCCTACGAACACTCCCCGGACACCGCGAGTGTTCTTAGAAGCGTCTTCAGAACACCCCCATTTTGTTTATTTGCGAACATTTCAGGACACCGCGGGTGTTCTTAGAACACATTCAACTTGACAGAGAACAATACGGGCAGTATCCTCAGGACACCCCCTACGAACATTCCAGGACACCGGGAGTGTTCTTAGAAGCGTCTTCAGAACACCACCATCTTGTTTATTTGCGAACATTTCTGGACACCGCGAGTGTTCTTAGGGCACATTCAACTTGACAGAGAACAATACAGACAGCGTCCTCAGGACACCCCCTACGAACACTCCCCGGACACCGCGAGTTTTCTTAGAAGCATCTTCAGAACACCCCCATTTTGTTTATTTGCGAACATTTCAGGACACCGCGGGTGTTCTTAGAACACATTCAACTTGACAGAGAACAATACGGACAGCGTCCTCAGGACACCCCCTACGAACATTCCAGGACACCAGGAGTGTTCTTAGAAGCGTCTTCAGAAAACCACCATCTTGTTTATTTGCGAACTTTTCAGGACACCGCGAGTGTTCTTAGGACACATTCAACTTGACAGAGAACAATACGGACAGCGTCCTCAGGACACCCCCTACGAACACTCCCCAGACACCGCAAGTGTTCTTAGAAGCGTCTTCAGAACACCCCCATTTTGTTTATTTGCGAACATTTCAGGACAAAGCGAGTGTTCTTAGGACACATTCAACTTGACAGAGAACAATACGGACAGCGTCCTCAGGACACCCCCTACGAACACTCCCCGGACACCGCAAGTGTTCTTAGAAGCGTCTTCAGAACACCCCCATTTTGTTTATTTGCGAACATTTCAGGACACCGCGGGTGTTCTTAGAACACATTCAACTTGACAGAGAACAATACGGGCAGTGTCCTCAGGACACCCCCTACGAACATTCCAGGACACCGGGAGTGTTCTTAGAAGCGTCTTCAGAACACCACCATCTTGTTTATTTGCGAACATTTCTGGACACCGCGAGTAATCTTAGGACACATTCAACTTGACAGAGAACAATACGGACAGCGTCCTCAGGACACCCCCTACGAACACTCCCCGGACACCGCGAGTTTTCTTAGAAGCATCTTCAGAACACCCCCATTTTGTTTATTTGCGAACATTTCAGGACACCGCGGGTGTTCTTAGAACACATTCAACTTGACAGAGAACAATACGGACAGCGTCCTCAGGACAGCCCCTACGAACATTCCAGGACACCAGGAGTGTTCTTAGAAGCGTCTTCAGAACACCACCATCTTGTTTATTTGCGAACATTTCAGGACACCGCGAGTGTTCTTAGGACACATTCAACTTGACAGAGAACAATACAGACAGCGTCCTCAGGATACCCCCTACAAACACTCCCCGGACACCGCGAGTGTTCTTAGAAGCGTCTTCATAACACCCCCATTTTGTTTATTTGCGAACATTTCAGGACACCGCGGGTGTTCTTAGAACACATTCAACTTGACAGAGAACAATACGGACAGCGTCCTCAGGACACCCCCTACGAACACTCCCCGGACACCGCGAGTGTTCTTAGAACAGTTTCACTTTGCTTGCGAACAAAACACACACATATTGAGTCCTTAGAACACCCCCCAGTCAGTTTATTTAGAACATTTCAGAACACCCGTGATGTCCGCAAACAAATCGAACACAAAAAGAATGTCTAACACATAAAAAACACAACTTTCATCCTATCTCATACACTCCCACCCTCCCCAAACACTCCTACACACCAACACACTCTACAAAATACACATTTTGAACAAAGTTTCACTGCGCTGTCCACGAACGTCCGTGAATCCAAGATGGCGGGCGCGACCGAAAAATCTGACGCGATTCACGCTCCACGCCGTCCAATCAGCGAACACGTTGCATGTCCGCAAACATCACGCAAGACGATTGGCCAATCAGGACACTGTCCGCGGAGCGAACAGGGAAGTGTATCCGCGAACCGAACACAGATATCACTAATTTATTTTTTACCTACTTTTTGGTCATTTTAAAAAAAACTACTGGACGGATTTTCACCAAAAAAAAGCACGCTTTCGGGACCAAGCCGCTGCTCCTGGTCCAAATTTGGTGGAAATCCGTCCAGCGGTTTGGGCTGTAGGCGCAAGCAAAAAAAAGGTTTTGGGACCCCACCTATAACTTTGCCCCCCCTGGACGAATCCTCACCAAACTTTGCAAAAAAATTCAGAGTGACCCACATACTTCTTGTGCAAAGTTTGGTGAGGATCCGTCCAGGGAGAGCGAAGTTATAAGCCACCCAAAAAGTGCTCTTCCTATGGAAACAGCAACTTAACCATAACTACATGGCCACGGTTATATATATATATATATATATATATATATATATGGAAGAAAGGGAAACAGATATTTTATGGGGTAAATGGGAGCAGGGGTTGAGGGGGTGTTCCCTGCTCCCTTTAAAATATATATGGGGGTTCCGGGGGTCTCCCCTCAGGTTCCATGGATTAATATAGCCACAAGAAAATGGCGCCATTCTTGTATGGTGATATTTTTGCAGGGATATTTACACATGGTACCTTTGTGGAAGCATCACTCACAGTGTGCTCACCTTTTAATCCCTTTGTCCTTTTCACATACTGCTGTTTCCTTAGCTTCGGCCCTTTCTTCCATCTGAACATTCTTTCTGCTGCAGCTCTCTATTTTCACTCTTATCCCTGCTTCATCCTACCCCTAATGGGGTCATGAGCTGCGGACTGACACAATGTGCATAGGAAAAAGCACAGCTCTGTGATTTCTCGATATGGCTTGATGAAATATATCTGCGAATATGAAAGGTGTGACTTATTGGATTTAGCAGTTTCCATAAACAAGGTATGCATTGTGAAACCCCCTCTGTATGGTCAAGGAGAAGAGGGGAGTTAATAACAATAATAATAATAATTTGCATTCATATAGCGCTACAAACCCTCATGCATCTGAGCGCTGCTTATTATTACCCAAAGTGTGTGGTGCACCGATAGGCAAATAACCTTCCAGACAATAGCTCAAGTGTCAATACAGGTATAATTATCAACTTGCTATTTAGAGTACAATGTCATTTTAGAGCACAATGTTATGAAAATGTGCTTGAATTGATAATTGCATATTAGTTTAGAATTCCACAGTACTATATTCCAATTTGCTACTCCCATACTACCTCTATAAACATTTGGTGTTTCTCTAAAAATGCAGATTCAATAGATCAGTAAGTCAAGCGCCTCATTAATAATGTTGTGGGTGACATGTGATCAAAGGTTCAAATCGCTTTACTGCTGACTTTGCCCGTCTGAGACCAGTTAAATGAGTACAATTGTGTTGTGTAATAAAATGTGTAGGTTCGTGGCTTTGCGAGTAGTTTTTCCTTATACAATTCCACACCGTTTCACCAATCTGCACAAATCTTGCATAGATACTTGTTAGGACGCTTCGGACATTATTTGCTACATGATATGATATGATGAGTTATTTATAACGCGCCTGTGCACATGTGTTTATAGGCATGACAAGACAAGGTAGGAGACATAGGGAGGACAAAACAAACGATCTTACTAGACCTTGGGCATCATTCCGATTAGGGCGGTAAGGGATACCCAGCACCGGTAAGGAGACTGGTGCCGGCAATCCCTTACCGCCCTACTACGAGGTCCCTTAGCGGGTCCCTTTCTTAACACCTGGTCTGACCAGGTTTTAAGGACGGGACCCGTTAAGGGACCTAGGTGCAAATAACAGGCTTGGCATTACACCGGTTAGTTATTTGTGCCCTCCCCATTCCCATTGAGCCCTAGGAGGGCTCAAATGGGAATGGGGAATGGTTTGGTGAATGGGGACTTACCGGTCCCGCCAAGGTCTGACTAGACCGGTAAGTCCCCATTGCACCAAACCGGACACGGTACCATTATTGGTGGCAGTCATGGCGCAAATAGTGCCATGACTACCACCAACCTCGGAATAAGGCCCCTTGTGTCAAAATGTGTAGGTTTGTGGGTTGCCAATGTGTTGTTCCTTATTCAATTCCACACAGTCTCACCAATCTGAACCAGATTTTGCATAGTTACCTGTTAGGACCCTTCGAACATTACTGACTAAATGACAATTGAACACCCCACCTAGTTCCCAGCATTTCAGCAACAGTCAAAATTTGTTTGTGGGCTTGACGAAGTGTAGTTCCTTATAATGTTCCACACCGTTTTACCAATCTGCACTACATTTTGCCTATTACCAGACTTTGCTGCCGACATGAAATTTGAACACCCCAGATTTCAAAACTTTCACACGACACGGTTGCCTGAAATAAGGCAGCACATAAATGTGATCGTAGTAAGACCGAAAACCACATTTCATGGCCCTAGGTTGCATGGTTGTCGAGATATTTGCATGGCAATGCACCACAACAAACTGCACCTGACAAGTGTGAGGCGACAGGTGGGGAGAGAGCACAAAAGGTCCCAGTATGCAGCAGCACACAAACTCTCGCCTCACCCAACATCTGCTCTGGGGCATGTCAGGCAGCCACATGTGCCCCTTCTCAGTATCGTTTACTTCAGGGTGCAAAGCATATCGAGCGATAAGCAAAATGGAACAGAAACCTACAGGATCATTGATTTTCAACAATTGATGAGAGTGTTATCATGTCTCTCTGCAGAACCCGTTCGGAGAACAGGTACTTTTTGCTATTAATACTTAGAAGTGAGAGGAAGTTGACATACACTGAAATGCTGCATGCAAACATGGTATTTGTTTTATTAAATGAATATACGTGTCCGGGTTCAGGATAACTTCTAGCATGTCAGTTTGAATGATATCAAACCAGCAGATTGACTGCTAGGGTCATCACCTGCAGTGACTCCTGCCGCCACACCCAAATATTTTTTTTGGCCTTTCTTTTTGTCTTTTTGGCTGAGAAGTCTGTGATATCTCTAAGTCAATGCGCCTCATTACAAGTTTGGCGGTTGCCGTCAAACTTGCAATTTTTTCCGGCACCTGCAAATGGGCAATTACCTGGTCATTACGGCCCTTCCGGACCCAGTAATTGACCATTTGCGGGCGCCGGAAAAAAGATGCTCACCATTCCCATTCGGCCCCATAGGGCTGAAAGGGAATGGGGAGGTTGGATGCACCGGCACCGTTAAAAACGGTGCCGGTGCATCCGACATGCTGTGCTTGCGAGTGCCTTTCTGCCCGCAAGGTCCGACCTGGCGGGCAGAAAGGCACCCGCGAGCACAACTGGTAGCTTGCCATTCCGGGAACTACGGTACCGGCATGCTTACTGGTACCATAGTTCCCGGACAGGCACAACAATGAGTCCTTCATCACGTTACTCAGAGATGTTTATATGGGAGGGCCAGGGCATTTGCCCTTGGCCACCGTCTTGGAGGCGGCCCCACAATGCTGCCTGATCTAAAGAAGTCACTTCCCATTCTTTACCAAACTTAAATGGCACCCGTCTAGATATTTTATGGCTTGCTGCAGAGGCACTTAACCTATTTCCTGTCTGATGTTGTCAAGTCTATTCTGCTCTGACCATTTCATCATGCAATTCATTCTGTGTTCACTGTCCTATACATAGTTTGAGTTTTCACTAGGACACAACTCCAGTGCATTCTATAGGAATAATATTGATCATGTGCAATAGCCAAAGTTGAAATGCATACTGATAAATGTAATGCTGTCTGGTTCAGAAGTTAGCTATAAACACTCATTGCAGAGATATGTGTTCATATGCAAGATTACAATACTAAATTGCAGCAAGGTCAACTCAGCATTTCCTATGTTTGAAGTTGATGAACTTGAATGTATATGCAATACATTTTGTAACACAACAGATATTATTATCAGCAATGAACCTGCAAGAAGAAAGTCCAGTTAGTGGTTGCTATACAAAAAACTAAGTAGGATCAGTGTGTTGAACGTCTCAAAACTGGTTTGTGCAGATGGGGACCCGTAAAACCTAGCCAGCCACCTCCAAGTAGTATAAAGAGTTAGTCAGAGAGGTGACTAGGTATTCAAATTCAAGACTGTGGAACCAACGTGTTAATGCTTGTATCCTGGATCAGAGGGCAGACGATAAGGTGATCCTGGACAAATCATCTTATATCACTGACATTACTGTGCTGTTCTGGAAAAATAGGTTTGTCTTCTGACATGCTAGTGGCATTGTTTAGCCTATTATCTTATAAGTCTTTTTATGTAGGTCATTTCCATTAGAAGGGGTTCTAGACAGAAGAAAGCAAACCCTCTGGCAAGCACATGTTAAGGTCTGCTCATTTGACACATAAAACGCTAAGCTTTTTTTGTACAACTCAAAATTGTTGTGTATGTTTATAAACAACAATTTCACAAGCCTGTGTTGTGGGCGTATTTAAAGCTTTACAATATAAAAGAGATACACAGATGTAATATTTTAAGATCACATCAATGAGTATTCTGGTATTTAAATACGACCCTTGTTGATGGAGACAATTAAGCTAGGATCATTCCCATTTTGCATAATACACTTCTATAACATTTTGTTTGTCTAAATAGCCATGTTAGCTTATGAGAGTTGTCTGCTTTCTAAGTCAGTTCTATAAAATGTGAATATTGTAGTTCATTGTACATGCTAGAAAAGAAAGTGGTAAAGTGCAGAAATTGCAAAGTGGGAGTTAACCCCAGCATCACCTCTTAATCAATGTGTGATTGTGACCATCTCATTTAATCGAGTATTGCCTAACCTGTCAACATTGTCAGTCACTAAACCTTTCCGAATTGTCATTCTTCAGAGTGATGTTGTTCTCAGGGTATAATCTTCATAACAGCTTCACTCATGGTTTCACTGACTACAGTGTTGCCTCCTCTATAATAATATTGAGCATTGATGTATTGCACCCTACAGCCACTTCTTTCTTTGCTATCTAATGGAAACTCTACTTGTAAACCATGCCCCTCTTCTAATCTAAGGTGTTTGGACATGGACTGCTATTGGTGAAAAGTGTTCTCTATCTATGCACGAATGCAAGTACCTGTGTCGTGGACAACTAATGTTGGCCTTGAAATGCTACTTATTTATCATTCTGATTACAGCAAGAATAAAGATGGTGAGGGGACTAAAATGCCCCCGATTCCTCACGGCTTGGTGCGCTATATGTTAAAATGTTAAATGTTAAAGGTATTTGTACCGCGCACCGTCACCAACGGAGTTGGTACCCAGGCACTCTGGCGGATCTGCAAATGAGAAGGTGGGATGGGTTAGTAGGTGGAGCGGGAGTAGGATAGTGAGAGGAGTGGTGTTTTGTTGGCAGCTTCAACTCGGTATACACCAGGTGCTGAGCTTTGGGGCGAGTATTGGATCGATGTCAGTCCTCGTGTGCTGTTGGTGTTGCTTATGTGTTGTTGTGGTGTTGTGAAGTGCATGTGGGTTGTTGTGCGAGAGATGGTTGTGTGAGATTTTTGAGTTAGATAGGTCTGCAGAAATGCTGAGTTTTTTGTTAGTCGGTCTGTTTGAAGGTTAACAGAAGTTCAGAAATCTGTCCTACTGTGGTACTTGCCAATCCTCCCAATTTCATCGGGTTGTGCAAAAGGGCTACACCTGGTAGGGCTTGGTTTATGTGGGGTGCTCCCTGTGCTGTTCTAACACGCTTCGTAGATGTTATGATTGATCCTTGCCATTCTATTCTATCCAGCTCTGTAGGTGTTCAAATGCTGATGGATTGATTACTCTGGGCTCGGTGTCTATTCTTCTCCTTGTGTGCTGGGGCTGGTGTAGCGGACTCCTCTCAAACTTTCTATCTAAATGTGTCTACCGGTTTGGATATGGTCCGTCCGAGGGGAGTGGGTGAGACATTTAGTGCTTTTGTCTGGGTCCGAGTATATGAATAAATAAATAAATAAATAAGCATGTGGTACCCTAGGTATTTTGATTAATGTGGGTGAAATATCAAGTTTTATGCTGTGATTGGAATGAGGGGATGCAAACACATATTCTCTATCCCTTAATTCCCTTGGTTCAGTGGAGGGGGGCCCAAAGGTGTCTCTGCCCAGGGGCCCAAAAGTGCTTAAGATGGCCCTAACGTTACTGGGTAAGTAAGGTTTGTTGCGCGCGCGTGTGTGTGTGTGTGTGTGTGTGCGCGCGCAAACACGCGTGCGTGTGTATATGCGAGTTTCTGTGTTTCCTTGCATAGGTTAGCTTCTGTCACTGTTTTCTGCTGTCATTTATTTTCATGCCGCTCACTTCCAAGTGTGGTAATACTACCAGTCACTCTTGCCCAGTTTATTGATGGCAAAGGAATACATTCTCCTATTCCTTACTGTAATGTTCATTACTCAGAATCCAAGCCTTCCTAGTGTCAGTATTGAATACTCAAAAGAGTAAGGTCTGCCACTAGGAGGGTAGACAAGCATGTGATGCTTGTATTACTTACTGATAATCTGTATTGCTCAGAGTCCTAGCCTTCTTTGTCACAATCAATACTCTTTTGAGTATACAGGACTCTGACTATGAAGGCAGATGTGGGGTTTGGGTGTGTTGGAACAAATGTTTTTTGATTGCAGAAGAAAAATGACTGCGATTTATCTGCTTGGGGCCCAATTTAAATGCACATTCATTTTTTGACATTTTTTTGTCTACCGCCTCCCATTTTTACACAAGTGGGGGACACCCCCAAATCCCCAAGACTGCAAAATGTCAAACATTGGGAGCGAGGGACAACCCCCGCAACTCCCACTCTCCAGGGTTGGTATTCTGCAATATTTGGGACCAAATTGCTCTGAACGCCAAAACACCCATGCACATTTGATCAAATTGGTCATTAGGTCAATTGTTTAGGTCAAATAGTCTAATACCAGATGTGGAGGACATGGATGAGTTGGCACGACAGGATTCACACTTGTGGAACGCCTGGCTTGCCAGATGTCTGTGGTGAGTTTTTTAAACCAAGTTTTCGGTTTTCAGGGAGATTTGAAAACCTCTTTGACATAGCTGAATCTTTCAAAAAGTGATTCATTCAAACATTTCATTTCTCCCTGTCTGATCTATTAATGTTCATTAGTTATTATTGGTGGCAAAACAAATTATTGGTGCCAAGAACCGACTCTCAATTGACATTTTCTTGCATTTGAACAAGACATCCCTGTCTTCTTGCATACAACTAGGTATAGGCGGCTCAGTTCAATTACTGCATTAAGAGCCCTTAACTTCTCCCTAAAGAGATAACGACAACAGGTACAGGGTGTGAAGTGCTGCTAAGGTACACAAGTTTGTCTATCTATAGCCCATGCAAGCTAGGTTTGAGCAACTATAGAACTATATATACGAGGTGTTACTATTGAAACCCACACAGAAAATCAGGGTGCATGCTTCTGTGCATCAATTCACTTATGCATTTTATCGGAATAAAAATACATAAGCTTTTAACCACTTACTTTAAAGGCCCAGGGCACTACAAACACAAGTGGGAAGACCCTCAACTCATTCCTCATTCCTCAGTCACTAGTGTGTTTTCATAAATGAACCTGGCGTGCACCCTTAGTATGGTAGACATTTCACAGAAGAACATGCTCATTACTTCCTGTTTGGGTAAATTGAACTCATGAAAACACATTCATCAGAGCAAATCACTCCAATAAACTCTTATGGGTGACCATTGCTCTTTTAAGCTTAACAGCAGGAGTAGGTGGAGCCTACAATGGTTCCTTATGGGAATTCAAGCAGAGCATACACACTCTTAGCATTTAAGGGGTTAAGAAGCCTCAAAGTGTTCTGGCACTCATTGCAGAGGTCTATGCACCAATCACTGCTCATTTCCAGGAGTGACCAAATTCACATGTGTTTTCCAAAATGTCTAAAAAAACAAACAAAATGGCATTACTTTTTCAGAATGCTACAGAATGACAGTGGTCTTTCCCCCTAAACATTATCATCCCACAAATGATTGGATAGTTATGTTTCCAGTAATAACCTCTCTCACTCTGTGCTCCGCTGCACACTTGCATATCAGAATCCAGAGGGGAACAAGAGGTGGGCAACGGCACCCTTTGCCCCTCCCGTAGGTCTGCGACTTTTGAAAATGCAATGTCTAAATGTCTGTGGTGCACAGTACAAATCCCAGTAACATAACATAGCATATTAAAAAAAAAAAAAAAAACTACACAATAGTGTGAGAGAGAACAATGTACTATTTTTCTGCCCAGACACAGATTTGGTAAGCAGGATTAATTTATTGTCAAACAGAATTGTAATCTATACGTACTGGGAGGAAAGCTCAGGGGCAACGCCCATGCCTTGGAAGCAAGACTACCTGGAGCAACACAGGTTCGATACCCGTGCTTAGAAGGGACTGTGCTTAGAAACCTCTAGGTATTAAGCATGTTATAAATAACCAATTACAATTAATGTCATTGATATCCTTCTATATTCAGGGTACTCAAGAAACTATATTGCGTGGGGGTGGGGAGGGTTGCACATCACACAAGGTTGCATATGCATGACCCACCATTATTTGCTCACACGTCAAATGCATTGGAGAATGAAAATGTACATTTTGGAATTATGTTGTGGCCTGTTCTTATCAGGCATTTTTATGAACTGTCCACAACATGAAATGCAGGACAAGCATCTTTTAAATAAATAATGTTTCTCTCATTATCAGTCTCATGGCAGGAATGAGATTGAGAAACTAAATCCATGGTAAGGGCAGTTGCAAAGTCAAACAAGGGGATTCGATGTTTTAAGGGAAATCCATACCAAGAGCTCTTGCACTATAATGTGAATTTACGGAGAACAATATATTTATTTATACATCAGTGAGGTCTAAGGAGTTGCACGATGCTCTAAAGCACAGAGAACCAACCAGTCTTCAAGGTTGGGGAAGGAGGCAATGGGGATACTTCCTCAGCTAGACACGCGGTCTCATTCTGGTGCCTTTCATGGTAATTTGGGGAAGAGTGAGGTTGGATATTTTTGGGATCCATCATCCAGGTTTTACTATTCTGCACTGCAGATGAAGTGGTTTAAGGGGTGAGGGGATACGAGTCAGGGCCCATAGCTGCAGAACACAAACAATATCTCACCCTCAAAGACGTAGATCAAAAAAGAGTACTTTCCAGTCTCCATGCCATTGTGGTGTTTGCTGCTGGATCAACCTGCTGAATCGAGTAGATCCACATGGATGATATGCAGTAGGTGTCACATAGTTGGATTTGGATGCAATGCCTGATTTTATATTTAATTAATGGACGTGAGGTTATGGAAAGCTTGGTGTGGTTTGATCTTTAAAACTCAGTGTAAATAATGGAGTAATGGAGTAATTTTACATAACAGGGCTCTCTAATGCTGCATCCATCATTGGAATGAAGAAGACCGATGTATCAAATGTGCCACACAAGATAACACACAGCTTGAAATGCAGATGGGGGGTGGCAATAGCATGTAAGTAAACCTTTTCAGGTAGGGATGCAACATATTTTTCTGGTCACAGTATTTGATCTCACAATATCATGAAGATCAAATTATTGAAATTGAAATTTCACTCTGGTTCTGTGACCTGCCGCTCTCCAGATGTGTTGGACTATGACTTGATCCCTCACGATTGACTATGCACGTGTGCGATCTGAATGACACCTGGCATAGTAGGATCGCTGTCTGTCCGCCCTTTGTTCCCCTCCATTGCCTTGTTGCGCCTTGAAACACTTGTGTATAGGCGCGTTATAAATGCCATATCATATCATATCATGCTGGCTAGGGAAGATAGGGGTGCTAGTCCAGAAGATCTTCAAAGACAAAGGTTGCAGACCCATGCACTGCGTCCTGAATTTTGACAACTTAAGTAAACAGTGTATTTGTATTTGTATTTATTTTATTTGTAGCGCGCGCCAGGCACAAAGGCATCCGGGCGCGAAGAACTTGGTAGGCATATTTACAAATATTGAACAACATAAACAAAATAACACCAGAATGTACATTTACAGTATAGTACAAAATTGTATGTATAAGGTATATTATAATAGACATAATTACAGAAGGTAAGAGAAAATAGACAGCCAAGTGTAAACTTACAGGAAGCACAGAAATGTGCAGCGGAGCATAGGCTTGGTCAAGCTGAGGTGATCACAATAGGCAGTTATCATAGGAACATAATTTAAGCAAGACAGAGTTAGAGGAGGCAGATAACTCAAGGTGATTGCTACAGGCAGAAGGCTAGATTAGATTTGAGAGAGAAGCCAAGATTTTGTTTTCAGTTTGAATGAATTGAATGAGGGCTTAGTCCTGATAGTGGGCGGAAGAGTGTTGCATAGCTTAGTGGCCAGAACAGGGAAGCTCACACCCCTGGCTTTTTGGAGGTTAAATCTAGGCAAAGATAGGCTGTGTGTCTGGGCAGTTATTTGGGGTCGGGAGGAAGAGTGAAGGGAAAGGCGGTTGGAAAGGTAGACGGGGGCCTTGTTAGTCAAGCATTTGTGACTAAGGGCAAGTGTTTTCAGTGCAATTCTCTGTTTGACAGGGAGCCAATGCAGGTTAGTCCTGATGTCGGAGATGTGTTGGTTTCTTGGAATATTTAAAGCTGCTCTAATGGCGTTATTCTGGGTAATTTGCAGTTTGTTAAGGTTTGCCTGGCTAGTCCCCAGATAGAGGGCACTGCAGTAGTCAATCTTAGACATGATAAGCGTTCTGGCTAGAGTGATGCTATTGGGGGTGGTCAGAAAAGGTCTGCAGGCCGCAATGAGTTTGCAGGTATATGCCGACGCTGATCTGACGGCATTTGTTTGTCTTGTCAGGGACAGGGTGGAGTCAAGATAGATGCCCAAGGTTTTAGTATCCTTGGACACTTTAATGACATTGCCATCAATGATGGCAAGGACTGATACAAGTGATCTAATTTATTAAGCCGTTGAGAGGAGCCCAAGATGAGGATCTCCGTTTTATCATCATTGAGACAAAGTTTGTGTTGTGCCATTCAAGCAGCCTGGACTACCAGATATACTTCATTCAGTGCCTTGGTGTCCGCAATCTGGTCACCTGTGATGGGGATGAGAATCTGGGTATCATCAGCATAATTAGTGTAAGAGACACCCAGATAGTCAAGAACATCAAAGAGTGGTTTGGTGAACACATTGTAAAGTGTAGGTGACACACAAGAGCCTTGAGGGACCCCACATTGGATAGGGGCTGGGTCAGCGTTTGCTCAAGGGGAGAAAACCCTCATGTGTCTGTTGCTGAGAAAGGAGCTGATCCACGCAGTGGCAGAATCGGAGAAGAAGGCAGCAGAGCGGAGGTGCTGGCACAGGATTTTGTGATTGACCAGATCGAAGGCCGCAGACAGGTCTAGGAGTAGTAGCAAGGCTAATTTCCCATTATGTTTCAGGACTTTGATTTGAGTTTTCAAATCTATCAGAGCCATTTCGGTCCCATGCCTGGGACAGAAGCCAGATTGTCTTAGTCCAAGGAGGTTGTTAAGTTCCAGATAATCTTGAATCTGCAGGTAGGCCGCACGATCAGGTATTTCTAGCATGAACGGGACAGTTGTGATAGGCCTGTAATAACTTGGTATACACCGGTCTAAGGAAGGTTTTTTTTAACAATGGAGGAGTTGATAAAGGCCCTTATGAAAGGGGCAAGGTCATGAGCCGATTCGTTGATGATGGAGGCAGGGCACAAATCACCTTGGCAATTGGACGGTTTGATGATGACTTCCACTTCAGCAATGGTGAGTGGAGAGAAGGCAAACGGTTTGATCTTAGGTGATGCCAAGGGAAGAGTCATTATTGGAGTGGGCTGACGATTATCCAGCTTCAGTCCGTTTTCTTTATCTTTCATTTTTGATTGGAGGGAAGAGATTTTATTCAATAAGGCTGTCTGGATATTAGCGCACCAATTGCTATCTTTAATACAAGTGTCAGGAGGTGTGGCAGGAGATTCAAGTTCCTTTAGGATCTTAAATAGTTCTTTGGTATTTGAGTCTGCTTGCATGATGCAGGTATTAAAAGGCTCTTTTTTGGCATGGTAGATGGCTTCTTTATAGTTAAAGGTGGCTAGGATAAGGCCATACTTGTGAGCATCAGACTGATGGCTTCTCCAACAATTTTCTGTGCGCCGTTTAGCTTTGCGGAGCACTCTTAACTGCAGTGTAAACCAGGAGTAAAGGTGCGCATGAGGTTTAGGCTTTCGCAGTTTAGTGGGGGCGATAGAGTTTAAAGCTGAGAGCATCGCTTGGTTGTGTCTGCTAGGATTGTAGGATCAGAGCAGGAGTATGTGACCTTGTTAAGGGAGGGGAGTAAAAGAGGGAGTAATTTCTCTCTAGTTATGTCCCTTTTGTTTCTAGTAGGGAGGGCCGGAGCCATTGTACGTAGAGGGGGTGAGGCTGCTTCAATCATAAAGGTAATGATATGGTGGTCAGACCATAAGCAGGGTGCATTAGATAGCACATTGATGTTGCAATTGGTATTGGCTAGCCAGTCAAGTGTCCTTCCTTTAATGTGGGTAGGTTCTAGGATGTGCTGAGTGAATCCAAGGTCGGTTAGTGTATTAGCCAGGTCAATGGCGCTAGGGTCATTGAAGTCACGGAATCCCAAATTAAGCTCTCCTAGGCGAATGATTTGCGAGTTCATTTTGGATTTATCTAGTAATAGGGTAGAGATCTCATCCCCAAAGGAGGAATCTGGGCCAGGTGGTCTGTAGATAAGGTGTAATGTGGCGGTTTGGTTGGGTGTTAGAGGTAGCTTGGCTGAGAGTAATTCCGTAGACTCCAAATTGACATTAGGTACAGCTCTTAGGCCAAGTGAGAATCAAGTGAGTGATTCTGCCTCTCCACCTCCTGGCCACCAGGATAGGATGTAGAGCCCCATCCTGATTCTTGACTAGCATGAGCAGGCATACTACCTATACAGGCAAAAGTGGATGGCTGCATGGTTCATCGGGTGGCATACAATCGGCTTGGATTTCTGAGGGATTCACCCATACACCATTCATCTCTTTAGCAAAGGATATGTCTGTGAGGACGGAGCGGAAATGGCACCAGCATTTAGCTGATGTGATTATATTAATTCCACTGCCCAACACCACCACCCTCTGACGTTCACTAAATCAAGGCAAGCATTCCACCACTCTCATTAGTGCAGGTAGACCAGAGTTATGGTGGTGCCTGCCTGCAGAACAATAAGCTATAAGCAATAGGGCACCTACCAGATTATGCATTTTTTGAAAACTTTTTTTCTGTACGTGATGAAGTGCTATCATACAGAACCCATCAAATGTTTTGATAAAACTGTATATTAGCAAGTACAAGTATGAACAGAGAAACCTAATGCATGTTCTTTCAGAAATGACAATTTGGGACAGGCTGTAGGACTAAGAAGATTGTTTAAGACAGTGCTATGGTTTCTTTCCTATATAAAGCAGGGGTCTGCAACCTGTAGCTCTTCAGATGTTTTTGTCTACTTATCCAATGATACACCATCATTGACTATGCTTGCCAAGATATATTTACGTTGTCGTCGAAAACATCGGGAGAGTCCAAGGATGCAGACCTGTGCTATAGAGCAAAAGGAAACAAATGACTGCATTGATTCCTACATACAGTTAGAAAAAATGCGAACAGCAGGACACAATGTGTAGGAAATATCATTCCCCCCAACAACTCTGACAGGCCCCTTGCTAATAGTCTTTTATAGACATTTGTGTTGCCATGCATGAGTCCTTTAAAACAATATATCAGGTTTAGATCTCACCTACCTCTCAGGGGATCCTCTTTTACAAGGATTTGACCCACATCATCACAGGGGCAGCCTGAGGAGCCTGGCGGACCTCCAGAATCACAGTGTTAATACTTCTAGGGCCTTGCAAATTTTCACTTGATCTTACCTCAGCCTCCACAACAGTGCTGTCGGCTGCCCGATTTGGGAAAATATAACAAAGAAGTCCAATGCGGCTCACCCCCGGGCCATCAGTCTGAGTTGAAGTGGACCTTAGCCTCCGAAAGGGCCTCATGGCTTTGGAGGGAATAACTCATCCAGCACATATCCTACGGCCCACCTCTGCCTCGACGCCCGGGTGCACAGTACATCACCCTGTAGCTTTCCAAGTCGAATTGCCAAAAGAAACCTGCTCAAAATGTCCTGAAGCAAAGTTTGAAGCTTCGGGACCCCGGGTGTTGTAACACAGTCAGCCAGAGATGTTGCCAATTTGCTGATCACCCCTAAACAAGAGTCCAGTCTCCGGACATCTTCATCACATCCATCTGTAAGGATCCTTAAAGCCTCCTTCAGTTCCAAAAAGCCAGCAACTAGTCTGTTAAGGTGCTGAACAAAAAAAGGTGTTTGTCTGTATTTGGGCCAAGTGGGAGATCCGCAGCCCATGTCCCCAATCCCCCAGAGATGCTGATATTCAGAGAAGTGGAGGCCAAAAACTGCAAGCCAGCCTGTGAATGTTCAAAGCACTCAGGTTGAGGGCTTCCATGGTCCCTTATAACTGATGAAATCCACTGAAGTTCCTTAAACTGACTATTCCCCTGAGGACCCACATTGCCAGCGTAGTCTGCTGCGTACCCTGGCAATAGTCACTCTTCCTCATTATAGCCCCTTGTGCTAGCCCTCCTCTTTTATCACAGCTCTTCATTCTCACCCTTTTCCTTCATTACAGTATTTTATCTTAGTAAATCACCTTCGTGTGTTCATTTCCGTTCATCGTACTTCCCAATCCTTCTCATTATTCATAGTTGTTCATCAAAGTCCTCCATCATAGTTATTCTCCTCACAATCCTTCATCAAAGCCTTTTTCTTCTTCATAGTGCTGTATCATAGCCCTTCATGCTATTCCTTTTCTTTGCCCTGATCCTACTCCTTTATTATATCCCTTCATGATAGTCCTTCTCCTTCATAATAGTATGTGGCCCTCGTCATGCTCATTCATCATATTCCTTCATCCTAGCCTTTCTCCTTAATCGAAGTCCTTCATCATGGTGCTTGATCATAGTCTGTCCCCTCATCACAGTCATTCACCTTAATATTAGGCCGTCATTATAGTTCTTCTCCTGTGGCCTAGTTCTTATCCTTATTGATAGTCATGTTCTTTCATAATAGCCATCTGCCATTTTACATGTCCTTCATCACAGATCTTCATCATTGTAATTTCCTTAGTCATAGCTGTTTTTCATAGTCCTACATTATATTGCTTTTCCTATGCCAATGTCCTTATTTTTCAACATAGTCCTTCATCTTTGTCATAGTAGTTCACCATAGTCCTTCTTCAGCATGCTCTTTTTCTATATCATAGCCCTTTTCCACTGTTGTACTACGCCTTTATAGTCTGACTCCTTCATCATAGCTCTTCATCATAATATGTATCCTTCATTATAATCTTTCATGCATTCCTTCATCCTGGTCCTTCATCATAGTTTGTCTCGTTCATCATTGTCCTTTGTCATAGTTCAAAATAGTCTTCTACTTCTTCATAGTCCTTCATCCTACTTCTTCTCCCTTATCATAGTCTTTGATTGTTTATCATAGTCCTTTCCCTGTGTCATAGTCCTTAACCATAGTTATTTTAATATATCACAGTCCTTCAACTCATATTTCATTATAGTCCTTCTCCTTTGTTATAGCATTTTTGTTATCTTTCTGCTTCATAAGGGTTCTTCACGATATGGACTCTCCCCATAAAAGACCTTTGTCCTAGATCATCCATCTAGTGCTTCATTACAGCCATGCATCGTATATCTGCTCCTATGTCACACTCTTTCCTCATAGATTTTAATCATTGTCTATTTCCTCCATCATAGACATTCACCCTAGTGCTTCTTTTTAATCCAAGCCCTTTCTAATATTACTTGTCCTTCACCATAGCCTATATTTGTAGTACATCTCCCTCATCAACGTCTATGCTGCTAGTTATATTTCTTCATCTTAGACTCCCGCATAGTCCTTGCCCTGTGTCTTATTCCTTTCTCTTCATTAATGTTCTTTCCATGATCCTTTGTCACAGTCATTAATCATACTATTTTGTCCTTCCCATATTCAGTCCTCCTGATTCTCTTGTTCCTTCTCCTTAATTATGGTCTTTTTTTATTTCTTCATAGTGCTATCCTTCAGCAGTGCCTGTTCCCCTATCCTAGACCTTAGTAATTGTCCTTCTCTTTCAACCGATTCCTTCACCTTCATTGTAACATCTCTCCTTCTTAGTTCATCTCCTTTATCCTCATCAACCTAGTCAGGCTATCTCCCAGGCACAGTCTCTTAGCCAGTCACAGTTAGAATTCCCCATGTTCATCCTCACTGCTCTGCTGTATCTCTGTATCTCTTATCTTTTACATCATAGTTATTCATCTGCGTCCCTTGTTATAGTCATTTTCCATTATCCCAGTCATTTACATTGGTTCTTCTCGTTCATAATGGTCCTTTGTAATAGTCCTTACACTTCATCATAGTCATTTTCCAAATAGCATCTCCTTCATCCTTGTCTTTTCCACTCATCATAGTTCTTCCTACTTTTCATCGTCCTCCCTCATAGTCCCATTAATTCTCCTTCTGACATGTCCTGATCTTTCTTCTTCATCAAATTTCTCTCTCCTCACCATAATACTTCCTCATATTAAATAATTTACTTTTGTTATAGTCCTTCAGTACATCCAAGGCTGTCTCATGTTTCCTAACATGTCACACTTGTCTTTCTCTGTCTGCATAGTCTTTGTGTGAAGGACTGCCATCTGGTGAGGGTGTGGAAGCACCCTGACTTTATAGAATTGTGTTATTCAATAATAAAATGATGCAAGAAAATAGTTTCATAAAGGGTGGTCTGCTAATTAGACTCCTCTTTCATGAAGCTCTAATCCAAAGCAAAGTACACACATGTGCCCTGCAGCATCAGTCTCCTGATTTGCAGCACCACCTCATGTGTGGCACAGCATGCAATCACAGGTCACATGTGTCCTGTTTGACAGCTGCTGTGCACATCCACTGCCTACAAAGAATGATTTAACTCCTGCAACTCCGATCCACAATCTGATAATTGAGAGCCTATCCATCTTGAAGAAAGATCATCTGTACGAAGAAGTAATAACTGGTTGGTATGTTGACTGATGAAAACAAAGCCTCGGCAAATCGGTATTTTACTCATGTCAACACTTTGAGCACAGGCAGGGGCGTTGCTAGGGGGGGGGCTAAGGGGGCTATAGCCCCTGATGATTTGGTTGTAGCCCCGGATAGAATCTCAGGAGCTACAGCCAAAAGGCTAGCTAGCCCCCAGTCCCAACAGCTCCGACATCAGCTTAGCCCCGGGTCTTTTCCAGACCTAGCAACTCCCCTGAGCACAGGTCAGCTATGCAAAATCTATAAGGATTATGCCCATTCTACCTGCCTTGACTTCAGCAAGCACGACAGTTGGCAGCAACACTTTTTGATCCTGCAGGAGGTGGTTTACTTTCCTTCATGCTAGCAAAAACACGCACTTATTTCAATAAAGCACACAGTGTGAATTGTGTTGTACTGGCACTTATCAGGTCACGCCCTACTGTCTGCCATAAAACCCTCATGCAGTAAAGTCGGCAACCTCAACAGCGATCATGTGAGTATGCCCCTCCCTTATTACATGACACACACATCTCCATTGTATGTTCCACAGTTTACATACCCAGTCCACTTGGAAAACCGCCATGTGTCTGTCTGATCAGTATTTCATGTGCCATGCATGTCCTTCCATCTAGAGGTAATTTGCTCACTACATGTCCCTTTTATGTACATTACCTGATTCAGGTTACCCTGTACATGTTTCTAGGTGGAATATAGTGTTCCCTTAATAAATGCAAAGGATGAACTACACATAAATTAATAATGAACTATTGTGTTGACATATTCAAAACGGCAGCAACACCAAGGCATGCATGATATGATATGATATTTTATTCATATCGCACTCATACACAAGTCTATGCCTGAGATGAGCAGGTCCGGCATGAAAACCCACACATAGCCACTCCGTTGCTAGCTATTTATTGACATTTTCGGAGGGTTGCTTGGTCATTATTAGCCAGGGTTCCAGCTAACACCTGATGGTTGCATGTGGATAGCATGTGTGGGAACATGAACTTGGGAAGGCGTCTTGCTGCACAGTGTAATGGGCTGCCTCATCTTGAGCACATCAAGTGACAGAGCTGGTGAGAATCTGTAGGCAGGGTGGGAGACAGCTTCCCCCAGAGGTCCTCTAAGCTCACCCTAAAAGATTGGAATGGTATTAACAGCTTCCCCATAAGGAGCTGTTTGCCCACTTTAGCTACAAAATCTGCCCTCAACCTCTGATATCTAGTATTCATTATTTTATTTGTATTAATTATGGGGTATTTTAGTGCCACTTATTAACCTAAACCATATGATTGATTTACATATGTAAGGGGGAGTTGAAATGTGAGGAAGAACACACAGGGTGTTGTTTGTTTGGGGTGTTGTTTGGTTACTTACCGCCTAATACACCACTCAGGGCCATCTTAATTCCTATGGTAAATTCCACACACTGCCAGCCCCTCCATGCCAAAAACTCACCCTTCGGGTATCTCTTTGGTCTACCTCCATCAAGCAGCAACTCACAGTTTGTGTCGTGTAGGGCCAGCCTGTGTTATTCTTAGGGCAGTCTTTTGTGAACTAATCACTAAATTGAGGTTGTAAATGAAAAGTGTGACTTCAGCCACTTGACTTATAAAACATATGTGTGTCCTCATGTTTGTTGCTTGTACTGAAGTACTGGAAAAGCTAGCAGTTTTGGCTTGTGCATTGGTGTTAGACAGGCATTTGCCAGGCACTGACATCATATGCCCAGGTTATCTCCCAATGCCCAGCAGATGCCACCGTACAGCCAAGTAGCACCACTTGGCAGTGTCTGTCAAACGCCTGTCCCATGCCCATCCACAATCTAAAACTGTTGGCTTTGCCAGTGCATGTTTTATTTGGATTCACAGATGCCAATTCTATTAGTGGGATCAAACAGAAGTGAACGGTTATATTCTGCTTTTCTAATCAGAAAATGCAAGCTGTAAATCCTTTAAGCCAAGTAATTGTTTAATGCTACACGTGGACACATCAATATTTAAGCCTTTCTTAAGCAGTAAAGTCACTTGAATAAAAATTAACATTGTTCTCACTTGAACACCACACATCTACACCATCCCTAGAGGCGCATAGATATATCAAGAGTACAGGTCTGACAATCACTGACTACACCTAATACGAAGAGGTATATGGTCTCCATCTTTATATGCTGCTGTACTTGATTGCGGCATGGCATTATTTGAGCCTATCTGCCATGCTATATGCTTTGAGGGTATATGTTGTTTGTACTAGGGCAGGTGTCTACCACCTTTGGCTCTCAGGATGTTTGAACTAGGGGCCTCAATACGAGTATGGCGCTAAGGGGTTAACGGCACTTGTAAGGATTACGGTGCCGTTAGCCCCCTACTGCCTTATTCCAAGGTCCCTTAGTGGGAGCCGCTAAGGGACCAGGGAGCTAATAACGGGCCCGTCATTTGCTCCTTCTCCATTTTAATTGAGCCCTAAGGGGGCTCTAATGGGAATGGGGAATGGTTTTCAGAATGGGGATTTACCGGGTCCTCCAAGGTTGGAATGACCCGGGAAGTCCCCATTCCGACTACCCGGACCCGCACACGAGTTTGGAGGCAGCCATGGCGCTAATAGCGCCATGGCTACCTCCAAACTCATAATGACCCCCTCGGACTCAATCTAACCCCTCATTTTTGACTATGCTGTCTGGGGCTCATGGGTGTTGTAGCCCAAAACACCTGGAGAGCCAAAGGTTGCCGGCCCCTTCGAGCGGGCAATTGTTGCCCTGGTGTTTATTGCACTTGCACGGGGGAAAGTTTCTGTTATACGATACCATTGTTTTCTTGTTATGTAATAATTTTGTGTGTGAATAGGTGTCTGCTCCCACTGTTCCAATTGTATGATTGATTGATGCAAACACATAAAAAATGCCTTTTTTAAAAAAAAAATAGAAATGCTGTGTTACAATAATAACGGAAATAGGCACATACATGTGGAGGGCCTCTATTGAGAATGAACATGGCTCAAATAACCTGTTCTTTGGGATGTTTCCCAGCCAGAAGTGTCTTCAACCATGATTTAGCTGGCTGTACCTTTCACAGAAGAGCAGTATCCATTTGAAATCTGTCTGCTCCCACCCACAAGGCCAGTCTAGCATCAAAATGCTAGGCAATTGCCCTCTGACATATTTGAGCCAAGTTCTTACCCAGTAGAGGGACTCCCACATTTTTGTGAATACTGTAAATGTTGTGAAACGTGGGCTATAACCCAAAGTTACTAAGAGCTCATCAGCTCACTGTGATTAGAGAGGCTCAACTTCACCCCACTGGTGACGCCCGACCGGGCTGACATATGTTTGGAGCTGGCAATGGCGCACTCGTTCAGAGAAGAATTGCCTAGAATGTCGGTGCTGGTTTCCTCTTGTGGGTGAAACCAGAATCCTTTTAACATCGATATTCTCCTCTGGGAAATGTGCAGAGAGCGAAAACGTGTTTGTAGGCATTCCTGAGTGGGAAACAACCCAACAACAGATTAGTCGAGTCATGTTTTTCATATAAATTGGAAACATGAATATGAATATGGTGTAATATGGGCAATGTTTGTTTTCCTCATATTAGGACTGTTGTTATAAAACCCTGACACCCGGACCAATAGCACAGCTGCTTGCCTTGCCATCTGTGCAAAGCCTGCTGATGCAGGTTCGAATCCTGTCAGGGCCAAACTCAGCCTTTCATACTTCCGAGGTCGATAAATGCGCGCCACACGCAATGGGTAGTAATAAGCAGCCCTCAGATGCCTGAGGGTTCGTAGCACTATATACATGCTAAGTTATTATTATTATTACCAGTGCAAGTGGAATTAACACATGGGCAAATGTTGCCCTAGGGTAGTGGTCTCCAACCCTTAGCTCTCCAGGTGTTTTGGACTGCATCTCCCATCAGCCCTAGACAGCACAGTTAATGGCGGCGAGTCATGGTAGTGGTGGACCAAATAAACCTGGAGAACCAAAGGTTGCATCAAAGGTATGTTTTTTGTTTTTTTTTTCTATCATGGGCAATGTTTGTGCTAATGCTGATTGCATTTACACCAGTGCAAAGTTCATATAATATGGCCCTAGAATCACTTGCAGGAAGACATTTAGCATTCTCTAAGTGTCAAGACGAATTGTCAGAAAATCAAGGAGCTAGCTCTGATGGGCAGGGTTGGGTGACACTTGATTAAGGGCAATTCCAGAGCAGCTGCAAATCCCACTCTGCAAATACACACACCAAACGAAGAGTGCCGGAGAGCCGAGCAGCATTTCTCCTGGGAAGGACGTCACCTTTTACAAGAGGATATACTCGACTGCAATGCACTGCTCTGATTACTGTACTTGACTGTAAAGTGCGGTCTCTGATTACTGTACTTCACACAGTGTGCAATCATTTGGAAACATTCATCATCCAGGTAGTACTTTTATCAAAACCTTAGAATTCCACTGGCATCTGAAGGCCACACTCCATGGTGCCCATAAAGCTTGAACACTGTGACCAATTACCCCTTCAAACATCACCATTGCAGCCGTAGCAGACAAGCGAATACTTCTAATGACAACTAGCAAGATCTCAAAGTCACTATACCCTGGCTTATGTGTACCCACATGTTTAATCAGGAGAATCTGAAAGAAAGAGGTAAACTGATGATTCATTAAATAATGCAGCCATCTCATCCACAGTACTCGGCATTTAACCTTAAGTGCCAGGCTATTATGCAAGTCTATGCAAAAAGGACAATCATACTCGTCCTTGGCACTTAAGGGGTGCCGATTCCCTTGAATGCCACATATAGCTCTACCGTACGGAATGTTGTGTTTAACCCCTTAGGTGCCAGGCTGTTATGCACGTCTATGCAAAAAGGATGAGCATACTTGTCCTTGGCACTTTAGGGCTTAAGGTCCAATTCCCTTGAATGCCACATATAGCTCTACCGTATGGAATGTCGTAAAGTTCCTGGCTATTATGCAAGTCTATGCAAAAAGGACGGGCATACTCGTCCTTGGCACTTAATAGAAGGGAGCATTGAGCTAATAGTAGTGAATGCAACACGTATCATAGAGCTGTGTGATGGTAGGCTGTGAAGGACACATGGCAGATGTCCAAACAATTCTATTGATGACCAGGCTTTTCATATACCACTTGCTGATGCATCTTTTGTTTTTTTTGAGTGCTGTAAATAGCAATTTGGTTTTACTGAGTTCGATGGAACAATATATTGCAATTTAAATCCTGCCAGAATGTGTCACATGCTCAGTGGACCTAACTCCAAAAATACACACAATAGTCAGGAAAAGTACTGAGGTTTTGGCACAAGTGTCCATTTACCCAACACTTTATAGAAAACAAACTGCTGTTAGGGGAAGTGACACATTCCAGTCACAAAGATTTACATGAGGCAATGAAAACGTCATGCAAGCAGGCAAAAGAAAGACACACTGCGGGGCTGCTCTGAAAGAGACTTGAAGGGATCGGGGAGTGCCAGCTGACATGTGCAAACATGCTGAAGGCAGGCATGTTTTATGTTGCCCATAATACCCAACCGAACTTCTGAAGTGTAAGTGTAAGGTTCTTTGAAAAGGAAACAGATCAGGATCAGCCTCTGGTCCAGAGGTGAATCCTTGGGTTGTCCTGTTATTCCAAGATCCCCACACTTCCTGTGCCTGATGAAGTAATCTGAAGATTTTGAAAGCTTTCAAACAAATGCTTTGTTAGCCTAACTAAGGTATCATCCTGCTTTCTTTTTGGAGGAACACTTTATGTAATATTTATATGTTATGAGTTCCTTTAATTCCAAATTTGAATTGTTCCCGAAATCAAGCTGAAAGTAAAAATGAAACTGTATGCATCTATAGTGTTTTTTGTTTTGTTTATTATTGTTTGCTTAGACTGGCTTACTAAAAAAAAAAGTATTACTTGCAATTTATACAAGAAGAAAACATAACTGTTGCAACTAAAACCTAGAGAAGAAAAGATTGTAAGATTAACATAAGATTAACATAACATAGCAGGAACAAAACAAAGACTGTCTTCACGGTTTCTCAAGTATCAGACAAGTCCAGATTAGGCCTATGGGTTACTCCCACTTAAAATTTGTTTCAAGATCTGTGCAGTCGCTATTACCCATGCAATCTTTTCACCGCCAATAAGTCTTTCCCTCCACAAAGTTTCTTCCAGAATGTGTGCAGAGACCAAAAGAGGCTTCAAGTACCTTGCTGTTATGGTTAAAGTTACTGGGCAACCCAATAGCAAGTGTCTTATTGTTTCAATCTGGTTGTCTCCCGTACAGAAACAGCACATATTCATACTTGCAAGGCCTCTGACAGCTAAGCTCTCATTTGATTCTAGGAGATGAAGACGTGCTCTTAGAGAGATGTTCCTTAATGATTTGTTCTGAAACATTTTCAGATAGTTCTGTATACAGTTTAGTTTCTTTACTTATGCCGGTAAATGAGATGTCGATTTGAATTGGGCGGCACTATCTAAGGTATTGATTCAGTCTAAGTCGTCCATTTTGTTTTTTACATTTGTGGGGTTTTGGATCAGTTCTTCTTCGCAAATTTGAATTCCTCTCAGCTTCTTTTTACAATCTTGTTCCCATACTTTAAGCATGCTGCACCGTCCTCCTGTCTTTTCCAGTTTTATCACATTGAGAATACAAGGGCAGTTGTCCAGCAAAGTTTTCCTGTACAGCATCATGCTGTTCCATTCAATTATGGCTTGGCGAGAAAGGAGGCTTAGTTCTCGTCTGATTAATACCATTGAAGAGGATTTCGGCAAGTTTAGCACAGACCTCCAGAAATACCCTTCGAGTTGAAGCCATATTTTCTTCGGTATTTTAGGCATGGCTTCCACGCCATATGTAATAGATGGCTCCATCCTTGGCTCTGTAGAAGATGATCACTGGGACTATGGAAAAGCAGCCACATTTTTTATCCATCGCTCTAGCTTGCGCATAGCCGTGTTTCATTTAGAAGAGTCAAGGGTCACTCCTGGATACTTGACTTTTTTGGCTTTTTCTATTTGAGTGCCTTCTAAGAACCATTTGAGCTTTTCTTTTTTCTTTTGGAATTTTTCCAAACACATGATCTTGGTCTTTCCTGTGTTGATCTCAAGATTGTTTGAGCATATATAGCAGGCCATTTTGTCAAGCTGGTGCTGCAGGCCAATTGGTGTATAAGCCATTAATATCATGTTGTCCGCATACAAAAGGTGAGAAGTTGTGGTCAGGCCCATTGTGGGCGGAAATTATCTTATATTTTCCTTTGAGTCTTTGAAGTCGCCCATGTGTGCAATGAAAAGCACTCAGCCAAGGGGCACCGCAGTTTGTCTCCTTTCGTCGGTGGTATTTCTTCAGATAGCCAGCCCTGTTGGCTCAGGTGCACCCTCGTTTTGGTGTTGTCATGAGTGTGCGGATAGGTTGTAAGATTGCAGGCGGACATTGCCACAATTTTAGTCTGCCCCATAGCCTTTCTCGATTGACCTGGTCAAAAGCTTGAGCCAGGTCAATGAAAGCCACAAAGACTCTCAGGGCCCCCTCCAGGATCTTACCCTTAAGAATGCTCATAAACATGATATTGGCACTTGCCCGATGTTTTTCATGAAGCCTGTTTGGAAAGGGTCAGCGCACGGTGCAGAGCTAGCCCAGAGTTGGAAACGCTTCAAAAGTAGAGCACCGAATACCTTGCCAATCACCTCCAATAATGCGATGGGACGGTAATTTCTCGGATCCTCTTTACATCCCTTTTTATAGATGGGGACTATGATGGATGAGGTCCAAGATGTTGAAATAGATTTCGCCTACATACATCTTACAAAGACAGCACTAATGACAATGGTCCATTCCTATGGGTGGTTTTTGAGATCAATATTTGTGGTACTGTCCGGTCGGAGGGCTCTTGATGATTTCAGCTTATGGATGACCTCTATAAATGTGTCTTTGTTAACCAGGTCAGCCCATTGTTCATTGTATTCTTCCTGCTCTGAGATGGGACTGGGTGATACCCTTTGGAAGAGTATTTTAAAGAACTTCACCCACATTGCTTCGCCAATGCTATTCAGCATAGCCTCCTCCACTGGGGAGTCCACAGATCTAATTAAAGGCCAGAATTCTCGCAGATTATGGACATTCACTTTTCTTAACATCTCCTCCGAATCCCGTTGGTATAGTGATAGGCAGTGGTTTTTAATCCAGGACTTGTACATCTTTGTGGCTGCAAAAAAACATTCTTTGTTTGGTGTGGAATTTTGTCTCTGGACCAAACGTTTAAGTTTCCGAAGTTCACATCTTTTTTCTACAAGGATCTTACTGTAGATGTGGTTTTTTGGGGTTTAATGGAGTCCTTAATTTGTTAGCATTTGTCTTGTAAACTACAAGGAGTGGCTGATAGTTCGGAACCTTTTAATTGCCTGGTTTAGTTGAGTTCTTTGAGAATTTCATTCCATTTGAGTCTTCATTTGAGGTTTCTGAGCTAGGCAAGATTTCCATGCAATGGACTAAAGGTTATGGTCACTCGTTTTTGTCTTAATGACCTCAAAGAAAGGTATTTGGGGTAATAACATCCTCGTTACAAAGATGTAGTGGATAGTTGCATGAGATTTGTCTCTTTCCCAGGTTTGAACACGTTCCATTTTTGTGAATAGGCCTCCAACGTTGAGGAGGTCACTCGAGGATATTAGATCAATCCACTTGTCCCCTCTCTCTTCCACTTGGGGTTTAAAGACCCTCAGCTTCCCCCTGTCTTCCTAGTTATGACAAATTGCGTTTAGATCCCTGCAGATGATTATGTGGGAGACCTAATGTTCAGCATAAGCCTCTTCGATTGCCTTTTCTATCATGGACAGAAAGCGCTTGTTATTAATGGCTTGCGGATTCCAATACGTGTTCATGATGATCATAAGAGTTGAAATTACCTTTTCTGACATGCCCATGTGTGATCCCATTGTACTAGGATAACCAACCGATAAGGGTTAGCGGTCAAAGTTTCTTGTATATGCAACCCGCTACCTGAAGGTATCGCTGAGATTAGCTAGATAGCTCAGCGGGTTGAGCGCTTGCTGCTGCGATCTGAGCGTGATCTGCAGGTCGCAGGTTCAAACCCAGGCAAGGCCAACTCAGCCATTCATTCTTCCAAGGTCGATAAATGAGTACCAATTTTGGGGGCCGATTCATTGAAGAAATGTCTACCAAAAATATTGCCGCAAGCGTGCTATTCATGGAAGGCTCTGCGCGAGTTTCCCCTGGGAAGTGCGCCAAAACCATGCGTGGCGCACACGGGCGCACACGTCATTGCAACATCCAGAATCTGTGCGCAAGGCGCACAGCGAAAGCGCACAACGTTAGCGCACACACCGAAAAGGGGGTGGAACACGGGGCGTAACGCGCGGAACGGGGAAAACGTGTGAAAATAAGGGCGTAACTGGGGATGTACTGCTGTGACGCACACAAAACGCCCACACGCACGCGACCCACACGTATTCACGGAATCGAATAGGGGAAACCCGTGCACGGCCAAAGACACACACAGGCCTAAACACGACCGCCATACAAAGGCAGGCGGTAGCATCCCTGCACATCACAAAAGTGTGCACAAACCAAAAACACGTATACACAGCTACGATGAATGTCCCATTCTGTGGCCCCCTAAGAGAAATGACGTGTCACGCAATGCACATGCATCCCAGAAAAGCAAGAAAAAGAGAAAAGCAACCCCTGTTGCCCACGTGCATGTAAAAAAACACACGCAGTACGCTGTGGCAGCCAGGAACACAAAAAATACGTACGCGATCGACACGCAGGCTAGTATGGCCGTAAAAAAAGGGGTAGGCGACAAACATGGACACCTGCAGTGGGAAAAATAGCATGTGCGACTCACCATCTGCCTTGCGTGTAGAAGAAGAACGCGTAGCCAACACCCACCCGCTGTGAAGTAATCGCATGTGAAGCCACTGCCTGGAAAACACAAGCACCGCTTCCCACGAAAATCATGTACAGAACGATGTAAACCCACGTGGGATCTTCAACCCGTGCCAGGGGAACGCCTGCGCTTGTCACATCACAGACGCGCTTATGCGCTAAGGGCCTTTCCTCGAATTACACGCTGACGTGCAGTTTTTTCACATGCCTATTCACTCCGTATCAAGCTGGCCACGCGACAACAAACGGAAGACCACCCTCCTCACAGAAGGCCGAATTACTGCCACCCAGAGTACCGAGCAGCCTCCCACGAGCCATCTGCTGCTGCCTGCCTGCCTGCTGCCACCATACCCTGCCATTTGGTGCCTGCACATCTGCCATCTCCAGGGGTCCAGTTGCTGTGACCACCCCTGCTGGAACAGAGGACTCCCGACTGGTATTCCATTGCTCCACAGCCCAGCCCCAGGACCCAGTTGCCAACCCACACCTGCCTCTGGGGTTGCCATGTATGACCCACCACCATCTGGCACCAGTGGCAACCCTCCAGCTGAGAGGCAGAGGGCTGCCAGCTTCACTTCCAATGAAGTTGGCATCCTGGTGGAGCAAGTCCTGGGGCAGTATGATGCCCTGTTCACACCATCACGCGCTGACATGGAAGGACGGAGGAGGATCTGGACGGGCATAGTGGGTGCCATCAACGTGGAGGGGGTGGCACCCCACGACATCAAACACGTCCAGAAGCAATGGGAAAACTACAAATCCAGGACCCTCAAAAAGGCCTGGCGTCTCTTAGACGCAGAGGATGCAGTGGGGCGCCGGGGCCAGCTCACCACCCAGCAGATGAGGGTCTTGGAGCGCATTCGCCCAGTGCTTCACCACCAGATCCTCAGGATGCAGGCCCGCCTCGAGTTGAGCAGTAAGTGGCCATGCCTTGCTGTGTGAAACAGGGCATGTTGCAGTGTGCTGGTAGTCAGCTACTTGCCAGTATGTGTGACATAGGCCATGTATGGATGTGTGCGTGCAGGGACATCATGGTGCTGCATGTGAGACCAGTCATGCATGAACCACATGGATGGTGCATGTGTTACAGTGCAACATGCGGAGCAGCATGCGGAATGCACACATGAATGCATGCTTGTCACTGTTCTTGGACATGGATGGGGTGTGAGAGATGGGGGCTGCTGTCATGGACATGTATGGTGCACATGTCTGTGTGTCTGAGTAGCGTGTGTGTGACTTGTAAACGCCATGGATGCATGACACATGTCTATGACGATGTTCTGATACACTGATACAGCCTAGTCATCCTTGCATCCACTGTGTCTGGGGTGTACAAGGCCAGATGCATGATACTACGGTGATGTGTGTGCATGTGATCAGTATGACTCATGATGCATGTGAGTTTCAAACCACCATTGTATGTTTCAACAGTTCCTTGGACATGAATGCAAATGTTCTTTGCATGCGCCATGCCTGTTTCTGCATGTGTGTTGCCTGCACTGACCTATGTGTTGTGGAGGGACATGATGGAAGTGACGTTTGACAGTGCCACTCATGTGCTATTGCTTCTTGTATAGGGGACTATTGTACAGTACCCGCATGCTTGTGTTCTATGTCTCCCTCTACACAGTGGCGAGTGAAGAAGAGGGCAGAGATGGCACTGTGGAGCAAAGTGGCGGGGTTGCCCCCACCGGCCCGCGACCCAAGGCGCAGTCACCCTCCCAGGAATTACCATCATCCGGGAGCAAGGGGACTGGTGCCACGTCTGCCACTACGGCTGCAGCGGAAGGGGTGGGTGAGCCCCCACAGGGGCTTGTGACGGTGGAAGACGGTGTTGAGCCATCCAGGTTGGTGGTTTGCACAGAGGAATAGGAGGCCGCTATTGAGCCGCACAAGGGGCCTGGTGGGGGTGGTACCACTGGTGCAAGTGCTGCATTCCAGGGGCAGGAGGCAGCACAGGTCGCTGTGGAGGGGCCTGTGCATGTCACTGTCCCCAACACTGTGACTGCACCACCATGCACCAGCAGGAATGCCCCATCCCATGCCCGTCCGCAGGTAGGGGGGAGGTCCACGTCATATGGCACTCCTCTACCTGCAGACAAGGGGGCCCGTGACCGTATGGAGACCGCCCTGCTTGGTGTCGCGTTGCACACGCATGACATTCATGGGGAGTTTTACATGCGATTTCGCTAGCCCAAAAGGGGTACGTGTATTCTGAGGGGTGCGTGAGGAGTTTTACATGCGATTTCGCTAGCGTGAGAGGGGTACATGTATTATGAAGGGTGTGCGGGGAGTTTTACACGTGATTTCGCTAGCGCAAGAGGGGTACGTGTATTATGACGTGTGGGTGGGGAGATTCACACGCGATTTCGCTAGCGCGAGAGGGGTACGTGTATTATGAGTTGTGCGCGGGGAGTTTTACACGCGATTTCGCTAACGCGAAAGGGGTACCTGTATTATGAGGGGTGGGCAGGGAGATTTACACTCGATTTTGCTAGCGCGAGAGGGGTACGTGTATTATGAGTTGTGCGCGGGGGGTTTTACACGCGTTTTCGTGGTTATGGGGCTGTATGCTGGTCCACTGGCCTTTGCACAATGTACTGGATTTGTGCGCTGTTCATGGCGTACAGGGTGGGGTTGGGGGCGTAACTGGCGCTGCTGCAGGGTCGCTGCTCCACTCTGTACCACGGCTGGTTACAGATGTTAAAATCCATGAATGCGCTGTGCACTGAAATGGGTTTTGGCGCACACGGCTGGCGCAGACTGCCACACGCGCACACTATGCGCCAACCGCGTGCGCCACTTGTGCGCCGATTTCTATGAATTACCCCCTTGGTTGGGTGATATTGGGCCTCATTACGAATCAGGCGTTAAGGGGTTAACGGCGCCGTAAACGGCGCTGACGCTTAACGCCTGATTCCGAGGTCCCTTTGCGCCATGGTGAGTTTAACGCCTGCTTTTTGCAGGCGTTAAAATCCATGGCGCTAAGGGACCATGGTGCTAATTACGCCACCGTAATTTACTGTGGCGTAATTAGCGCCTTCCCCACTCCCATTATGCCCTATGGGGCAAAAATGGGAATGGGGAAGGGTAAAATGGGAAATGGGGATTTACCGCCCCACTCACCTTGGAATGGGGCGGTAAATCCGCCATCCACCATGGTGTAAACCATGGTGGTAAGGGTAAGACCCAGGCGGTAAGAAGCCTCGGGAGGAGACAAATTACTGTTTTTTTTTTCGTTTTTTTTCAATACCCGCAAACAAAGGTCTAATGAAGTGGAAGTTTCCTTCATAATCCTGTAACTAGTAGTCTCTGTTGAAAATTGACAATTCTTACTAACAGTCCCCAAACACTACCCTGATCATCCTCATGTTCCACATCAACACCACCAGTATAGTATGGCAATACCAAACATGAGCTGCTCCATCCATCATGTCTGAATAAAGGCAGGGGGACACGTGGAGAAGGTGCCCTTTTCACATCATGGAATGCTTCTATGTGATTTTATTGAATGAAAAAATATAGAATTCCCTTTTAACGTAACATAAACAACGCAAAAATATCATTTTTTGGGGGGCCCTCCTGAGCCCCCCATTTCCTCATGTTTAAAACCCCACCCCAAACCCGCCCCACCAGATGTAACCCCTCACTCCACCCCACATATATTTAATTGAAAGATTTGGTGTTTTTTTCGTTATTTTCTATTTGTTTAAATTTCATTCTCTATTTTGTATTCAGTACAATCACTGGATACACTTGGAAGCAGACTCTGACTCAGCCACACTTCCTTTATCTGAAGGAATCTCTTCTGCACTGGAAAATAAGCAGAGAGGAGAAGGAGAGCATATACAAGTCAACAGCTTGCCCTGCAAGGCAGACTCCAATAGCCAGGAAGCGATCGATAGTTAACGCAGAGGAAAAGCACTTAATTGGTATACTCTTTATTTAAGAACCACTACCTTAAGCTTTTTCCTGATGGGTCTTCATAGCTGAATGAGGAGGCACCCTCCATTCGTCCATCATAATTATTCCTACGCACAATCATTGCTGAAATGGCAGCCAACTGGAGGAGGTGTGAGCAAACTGATTGCAAGTTACATACCGATTGGGATTTGAGCGCACCCAGAATATGAAAGTCCAACATAGCAATACTAACTTCCTGGGAGAGAGTCTGAATCAGCTGGAATATGTTCCCTCTACTTTTGCATGCCAGCCTCCTATAGACTAATCCATGTGCCTTATTTCAATTTGCAGCTCAGAGATCAACTGCGTTCTGGGGATTTGCAGAAAGCATGGCACGCAAATCCTTGTTTTATACACAAATAATTCCATGAATCAAGGCCTACACACACAAGTCACATTTACATAGTTCATCCTGTCCCTCTTTGATGTTGTTAACCACTAAATGCTGCAATGCTGAATGGATTGCTGTATTGGCACGACTAGCTGGCATCTTCAGTCACATTTGCCCATTGAGAACATTTCCCATAATTCCAGTAGATGCCACGGTCTATTCGGGTTTGTCATTATCCTGTGCGTGAAATATAATAGAACAATATAAAATGCAAAGTAATACAACATATTTAAACATTCACAGTATTAAGATGTTTAAATATGATATGGCACAAGGCATCCACAGACCTCCATGGTCAATTTACTTGAATTTAATTTGCAATGCTCATCCATTAGAATGTGCAGTAATACACACCAATGGACAGTGGCTGCATTGTTATGGGATACTCCCATTGGACAAATTACTCAATATAGTGTCACGCATACCCTACAATACACTCAGACACGATGTGAATGCCGAAGGTGGTCGGTGTTGCATAAATGCTATGTTTAAAGTGCAAATGCATGCAATATGATTAATAAAACGAGAAAGTTCCATTTGTTGTGGATTCCCAATGCAGTCAATGTTACATATGCATTGGTCAATATTGTGTTAATGCCTGTATTAAAGTGCAAGTGCATGTGATATGATTAATGAGATGAGAAAACTCAATTATTGTCATGCCATAACCGCCAAGGCATACACAAGTGTCCAGTGATTTGCACAAAAATGTGTTTGGATCTGCCAGAATATTGCTATTCCAGGAGTCTGTATCTGATGGGACTAAGATCTATTGATCTGTCTGATTATAATCTCGGCATATACTGTGGCTGTGTGAGTATTGTTCTTATTGTTGTTCTTACAATACTGCCCAAGTGGGCCAATATCACAATAAGTTTCTGTCCCCTACTGGCGGTATTAGGAATGGTGGTGAATATAGACATGTTTATATACAATATATAATACATTCAACATTGTTTTTGTGAAAGCCAGTTTCATGTTTATTTGTTTGTTTGTTGATTTGTAATGCGTGCCAGACTTGAAGGTATCAGGGCGCAGAGAAGTACAATAACATTTTAAGCGTGTATTTACAGAGTGACAAAAAATGTAAAATACAGATCAGAAGGTACAATAATAACAATAAAACCTGCAAGAAGTGGCACATAAGATGATAAGGATTGTAGGTGCATAAATGCATAATATATCGGAAGAGGTACTATAAAGACAAGATATAATTGAGTAGGTGAGACACTCTATAACTAGTCTAAGATAAATACAGAGGTAGATACATACACATATATACATCAGGTATAATGTGAAGAGGGCATATGACACACATATAACCCCATACTTGAATACTAGTGCATGATACAACATTGTCAAATTGGGCAGAGCATTCATGTGAACAACAATCTAAAATGCAACATGATAAAAATGAATGTCTAATAAGTGTGTAATGCTATAGGCATATACATGGCCCATTTATAACTCAGTATGATATGCCTTTGTAAAAGTGCCTGTGCATAGAGCATTATACATTAACCTTAGGTAAACAACAATCTAAAATGCAACATGATAAAATGGATGTCTAATAAAGTGTGATATGCTATAGGTATATGGATGGCCAATTTCTGACTCAGGGTGATATGCCTTTGTAAACGTGCCAGTGCATAGAGCAGTGTACAATACCTTTAGGTACATCTATATAAGTGTGAACTGGGGGACAGAAAGGAGCTGACTAAACAATGTGCAAGATGGAATGAAGGTGAAAGAAAAGAAAAGAAAGTGAAATAATAGGCAGTTTCTGCTGCCTGAAATTGCATTATTTCACTAGTTAAAATGAACCTAAAAAGTTTCCTATGACCTAGATTGAATAGTTCAAAATTGTTGGTGATCCCACAGAGAATCCAAGTATGCTGCATATATATTGTCCTACAATCGTGTACAACTCTTCATCCTTATTGTGGCCATTGAGTGATTTGGTGTTGTATTCTACAATGTAGCAGCACTCTGTCCGTCTTAGTTTCACTTCCCGATTGCCTTCTCTTAGGTGTACATTAATGGTATCAATAGCAAAGGGATTGAAAGAAGAAATGTCATCTTGATGTACTTCCTCCAAGTCCTTGGCAAGCGGATCAGCCATGTCCCGGTTCTTTATTGCTCTGAGGTGTTGTAATATTTGAAGGTTCACCTCAAGTCTGGTGCTGCCAAAGTACCACAAATTGAAGTCACAGCTAATCCCATATACAACACATTTTGTTGAACATCTGATCAATTTCTTAATTGCAATTTCCTTTCCATTCTGCAGATATTTATACTTCTTGGTACTGGTTCCAAAGTGTCATGCTTTACATTTCAAGCAACTGTAGAGTCCTGGGAGTTGATTTGTAAGCCAGCTGGTAGAGGCGGGGCAATGGTGGATTGAAACAGACTCAGCGATAGTTTGGATTGTATCAATGCCGATTTCCTAAAGATGTTGCTGCCATTGGTTTGCATGTGATGACATATATATGTGTCTCTCCTCACGAGATTCCAGTGTTTTTGTAGGATTGTTCTCACTTGTATGTCCCTTCGTTGAACGTGGTAATGAATCTGATGCAATTTTTCTCTCTGAGAGCTAATTTTGTTTAGGATGTCATTTCTGGTTTGGCTGAAGCGCTTGTTATAGGCTGTATCAATAGTCACTTTCCGATAACCTCTAGCTTGGAATCTGGCAGCTGCATTTTGGCATTTGCTTCAAATACTTTTTCCTTGCTACAGTTCCATTTAATATGCACAAACTCATCATAAGTAATGCTGTCCTTTAGGCAAGTTGGGTGTGAGCTATTGGCATCTACTTGTGGCATTATGATATCATTCTGTGGTAATTATTCCTTGTACTATATTGACCTTGAGGTCTAGATCGACCACTTCCACTCTTTTGTGGTGTTCTGTGAATTTCAGATTGATTGCCTTGGTGTAAAGTATCTGATAGAAATCTAGCTATTCTGCCTCAGTGCCATTCCATAGGATGAAGAGGTCATCGATATATCTCTGCCATGTTACCACTCTGTCTGAATAGATGTTCTTTAGGTCACAGGCAAATAGTTGCTTCTCCCATGCTCCCATGAACACGTTAGCATAGATGTGCGTGACCGCTGTGCCCATGGCAGGTCCATATATTTGATTGCAAAAACTTACCATCAAACATAAAATAATTGTGTGTGAGACAAAAAAGTAGCATATCCAACAGCATTTGTGAATGATCTTGATGGCTCAGAGATCGTGATGAGTGGTATCTCTAGATTGCTTTGATACCTTGCTGATGGGAAATACACATGTACAGCAAAATGACGTCAAGAGTGACCAGACGATAGTTGTCATTCCAGGGGATCTGGTCAATATGTTGGAGGAAAGCAGTTGTATCCTTAATATAAGATGACAAGGTTTCTACAAACAGAAAAATAACTTACCAACACATTTTGACATATTTTCCAATAGAGTATCTATGAAGGCTAGAATGGAGCAGTCTGGTGGTTTTATATTGGATTCATGCACTTTAGGGATGAAATTAAAATTTGGCGATGTTGGGCACTCCTTCATCCCAATTTTAAAGACCTTCCACAAACCTATCGTATTCAATTGTGTATTCTGGATATGGATCAGTAATCAATCTTTCATAACTATGGACATATTTTAGTTGGTGCATGGCTTTAGCTTTGTAATCTCTTGTGTTAACTATAACCACGTTTCCCCCCTTATTTTAGGATTTGATTGTTATTGATTCATCTATCCTGAGGCTCTCCATCGCTTGCCATTTGGCATTTATTAAATGTTGCATGTTTTTGATTGCCCTGGTTATTAAATCCTCAAAAAGATCAATGGTGGGACTGTTGGATTTAGGTGGATTGAATTTCGATTTCCTTTTGAAATTTCTTTGAATCGGCATGGTGGTGTCTATGCAACTAGGTGGAGTCATGCCCCATTCATCCCAGTTCCCTTGTGCTACTTCGGTGGATGACTCTTGGTTGTTCAGTGAATCCAATATAAATAGTGTCAGTATTTCATGAATACTTAGGACCTAATTCACAGAATCGTTTTATGATGGCAAAACCCCATTGGAAAATGCAATGTGAATTAGGCCCTTAATTTGGTTTTCCACAATTTATGGTATTTTGGTTTGGAATAACTGTTGGCATAATTTTTTGCAATATTAATTTTCTTATGAAGCAGTAGAGGTTGTTCCTGTACTGCGGATCGTCGAAGCTTGCGGTTAAGACAGTATGATAGAACTTTTGCCATTACATTGCTTTCTATATCTGTTAAGATTCTGTCTGACAGATTAACTATTTGCGTTTCTCCGTTGGATGGTACATCTTCCTGGCCTTGGTAGAGCGCATCTGATGACCTCCCAATTGATCCCTTCATTTTGTTTTTCCTTTTTCCTCTACGTCCCCTTGTGTTCATCCTCTTGATGTTGAGTTGGGTCCTGATGGTTTGCTTCTGTTCTGGTTTCTCCCCTGTGTTGATTTACCTGCCTGGTGTAGGAGTCTCATCTTTTCTAAAAGATTTAGCCTGATGGGGGTCTCATTGTTGCTGCACATTGAAGTTTCTGTTGAGGTGCTGGCCATATCTTCAATTTCCGATTCTGATTCAGGGACATTGGCTGTAGTGGGATCTGATGTATTGTGTATTCCTTTTCATACTTCCTAGCAAATGTATACATTCTGCTGGTGGCATGATCATCTTTATCTCTTAAGAATTGTCTCTGTTTCCAGTCTTTTATTTTATTTTATTATTTATTGAGATTCTTATCCATTTGCACCTTCATATTGTTCTATATATTTATTCACTGAAAAAACTTTGTTAAAGGGACATTATGGTTATGTTTCACTAATGACCTATGAAATACACAGACAACTATTTGTTAAAGGGATGTTATGGTTAAGTTGCACTAATAAAAACCTATAGACATCTTTCAAAAAATATCTGTTAATGCAAGGTAAAATCGAAAAACTAAACACATTTGGCAGTGTTGATATGCTACACAACCATTACTTATGCCACCACCATGCACTGCTAAAACTAACACCAAAGACATCAAAGATGACAGCACAAAGGGCATCATCAATAACATCACCGATGACATTGCATATCCAGTCAAACAAGTTTATTCGGTTGTATAAAGCAACCATTAAACGACAGATAAACACAATTGTTACACAGATTCATATTACAAGATCTTAAAATTAAAGTACCATAAAAATAGAGTCGTAAAGCATTGCCAACAGCAATGAACAATTAGCACCTGGACGATTAGCCTCGTTATAAACTACGTTAAAAATATTTTAGTAATAATTTATACATAAACAGTACAAAAAACTTTAACCCATTGCGAGTACTATGAAATTTATCCTTACAAACCCTCATCACCTTGCAGTTTCAGAATACGGTTTCTAAAATACATCGCTCTTTTCAGGAACGTCAAAAGAGCCCATGCGGTGTGAACTGTTTCGGCGCTCAGAAGAAACACAAGGGCAGCCCTGTGTGTGCGGATCATCGATTTCTTGAGAATAGGGATAAGGGACACTTTACGTATCCCTGCATACCCTATACAAAAGAATAACAAATGAGCGAGATCCTCTCTGCCGTGTCCACAGATCGGGCAACCCGCTGAGTCGGGAAAACCCTTCCATGTATAGGTGTTGCCTTGCAGCCGAAGACAATCAAACCGTACCCTCGTAATCAGCCATCTGTCCTTTTTTAGCGAACTATAAAGCAAGTAAGGTTGGATTCCAGTTAAACAGCTAATGTTTGAGTGAAATTCACCATTACTATGACCACGTTCTAGCAATATTCTTTTCCTTGCTATAAATTCGCCCAGTATAGATTTATAAGCGGACCCCTCGTTTTTGGACAAAATAGAAACAGGCGGAAAAAGGGTGCCTAAATTTATTTCACCCAGGGTTGAATGGACATATGCTAGCCAAGCAATTTTTTTCCAGCCACATTTACCTAGTACAGTACGTATAATAGTATGGCACAAGGAAGCATGCTCATTAGCCCACAGCCTGACCCAAAAAAGAAGAGGGGCCAATGCCCACAGGTCTTCCCAATGCTCCACACCCAACACCCTATGGACAGCTATTCTGGATGCACTGGACGGGAGCCCAAGCAGATTTTTAAAAAATGTGCTCTCCTTACGCTGGATTTCCACTACATTCTGGAAACCCCAGATAGCTGCGCCGTACAATGTCGAAGCTGCAGTTTGGGTGCCATAAATCTTAAGGATCACATCCAAAGGCCGGCCCCTGCACTTTGACATAAATCGGAAGATTCCACCAATCTGTTGACTCAACTTAACGGATTGTTTGGCCACGTGAGCTTTACCATTTAAGGCCTCTGAAAAACATATTCCAAGGTAATCAAACGACTTAACTCTGGGAATGATTTCATCTGCACATAGCATCGGTTTCATGGGCACAGAACGTTTTCTACCAACGCACGCCATTACTGCAGATTTCTTGGAATTAATTTTTAACCCCAAATTGACCATGAACCTTGCGTAAGCGTTAATCAATGTCTGTAGGGCCCTGGGTGTTCTTGCAAGAAGGACTGTGTCATCAGCATAGGCCAATGCTGGGAACCCCCTTCCTCCCAAAACTAAGAAATCCGCCAGTACTCCTGACAAGTCCTGTGAAAGGCCATTAATGTAGAGGCAGAAGCAGATGGGGGCCAGTACACAGCCCTGCCTCACACCACACCCCACCTGAAAACAAGCCGTGCAGTGCCCACCAGGGCCACTGCGAACACAGGCCTCATTATTCGAATGGATGTCAACCAAGGCCCGCAAAATTTCCCCTGGGCACCCCATGGACCCAAGCACTTCCCAGAGCTTAGCTCTATCCACTTTATCAAAGGCAGTGCTTAGGTCCATAAAGGCTAGATAGCCAGCCTCGCCACGGCAAAACACAGAGTTAGCCACCAGCAAATACAAATTGAGACTCTGTTCTATGGTGCCCACTCCAGGGCGAAACCCAAATTGGATATCAGACAGAACTGACTGTTCCCCAAGCCAAGTTTCTATTCGGGCCAGCAGAATTCTCCCAAAAATTTTAAACGAGGAGTCTAGAAGGGATATTGGCCTGTATGCACCGGGACTAGACAAATCTCCCTTTTTAAAAATAGGGAATATTATTGCCCTCTTCCACGAGGAAGGGTATTTCCTCGATTTAAGACAAGAATTAAACGCCACCGTCAGAAGTGGGGCCCACAAATCAACTGGGTCCTGAAACAGATCTGAGGGTATCAAATCCGGGCCGGGGGCGCGGTTATGTGCTTGAAGCCTGATTGCCTTAGTAATCTCCTCCACCTCAAACTTCAGGCAGGGACCACTAAAGTCTAACTCTATCTCTGAATGTGCAGAGCCAAATAGGCTGCCAAAATGCACCAGCCAAGCATATCCAGGGCGGTTGTTTTTGTTCAGTGACAGTAAACAGTTTAAGCAGAGGACTTGATCAGGTAATTCTGCATTAAAAACATGATGCACACACTCTAAATAACCTTGCACCTCATTTCTTGAGGTATTTTCTTTAGGGATTGGCATGATCTCATAGTGCACATACATGGAACAATAAGCAGACCCCAAACAGACACTACCATTTGTATACATGATGATGAACTCTAATCTTAGTTCAGTTTCTTGTCGTAGTATTTGTTTCCTCCTTACTAGTGTATGCCTCTATGGAACTCTTTGGTTTGCTGTAATCACCCCAAGTGGGACAGTTTTGCCGAGACTGGGTGCTGTTCTTGCTGGGCCTAGAGACTGAAGCCTGATTTGCATATGGTCTTCCCCCTTTCTGTAATGGTTTGACAGGCAAAGATGGTCTGGAGGGTTGATCGGAGTGAGGCCAGAGATTGCGCATAATTATAAACCTATGAGCCATCACCTTATTCCTTTTGTTGAAGAAATCCCATGTGGGATGCGTATACTCAGATGTGAGTCCTGTGCCTGCTGTGCCCAGAGACCCAAGCTACACCTCACTGATGACTCCCACTGAGGTCCAAACACACCTGGAGTTGCTTATGCTCCTGTGCAGAAGGGATGTGACCAAACAGTTCACGCAAGGCTGCCCCTTTTGCGGTGGGACAAATCCCGATTTGCATTTGGCCTTTCTGTAATGCCCAGGCAGGTGAGGCACGATGGTTTGGAGGTTTGCCCAGAATTATTCTAGAGGGTCAGATTAATTTGAAAGCTTCCAATCACCACCTCTTTTGGTGAGCTGCTGTCAGCCTGAGTGGCCCAGACATGGGTTTGGTGCTTGCTGGGCCTAGAGACCCAATCTACACCTCCCTGATGTTGCTTACTGAGGCCGAAACATGTCTCGGTTGCTATTGGTCTGGATGTGACTAAGCAGTTTGGGCTGGCCTGCCGCTTTTAGGGTGTGGCCAGGCCTAACTTGCATAAGGTATTTGCCTTTTCTGTAATGGCTTGACAGGTGAAGAACAACAGTCTGGTGGGCTGCCCATAGTCATGCCAGTGGTAAAGGTTCATTAAGTAGCCTCCTTTTTTCTGCTCTTGTTACTAAGTAAGACCAACAGTGTCTGATCCTACAAGCATGATGCACAACAAGGAACACATTGACCATGGCTGATCAACAGCAAATTATATGTGGGTTCTTTCTCAGGATAACGTTTCTGTCCTTTGTCATTGTGGGACATGAAACACGTATTGTGTGGCCAATGGAGAGCACAACAAACGTAATTCAAACCTTTGCAGTCTGTAACAACCGCACATGATTTCATGAGCCGCGCTTGCTGCAGACATATAATGCATTTACACAGTAATCACAGTGCGGCTAACTCTATGGTGCCAACAAGTGATACACTGTGTCTGTTTTTTAATTACTAGCATACTTTCCCTTTCATTAACATGGTCATTTCCACAAAGTGGTGCCGCTTTTACGCGCGAAGGATTTCCATAGCAATTTGCCTTTATTGACTTGTTTCTTCTTGTATTCAATGTTTAGTTAAGATGGATAATTGCGGTGGAAACAGAACATGGGTTCCAGGCATCTCGAAAGAAAGGATCCTGCGCGCCAGCCAGCTGCGATGAGTGTGTGGCGCTTGTTTTGTCGGCTGCTTCGAAGGCCACCAATCTCGTTCTGCCGGCATCTGGAAAGTCAACCCCGCTCCCGACCCCCAGCTGTTCGTCCGGCTGCTGCTGAGAATGAGCTCCTTCATTTTAAGGCGGTGGGCAGGGCCCTGGAACCACAGTGTGCTGCTTGAATATAAAGGCCACGTGCTGATCCAGCTGTCGCTTTATTTGTTTATTTATATATTCACAGGTAACAAAAAACGCTATGATTCACTCCCACTACAACCTAAGACTAGATTTCTGAATGGTTGTTTTTTGGACTGGTTTACGTCGTGTTATGTTTATCTCTGTATTTATGTTTTTCAAGATTTTTATGATTGTATGATGGACTTTGATGGCTGTTTATTGCCGAATAAAGTTGCTTTGATTGATTGATTTTTTAATTCTCAGGTAACAAGAACCACTGCGATTCACCCCCCACTACTACTACAATCTTTTGAGTCAGTATCACTGAAAGGATCATGTAACTTGGGCAAAACCAGTCATCTTTCAGGCTTGCTTCGAAAGTATGGAAGAGTATGGGCAAGGTTGGAGCTTTGCCACTGAAAGGCGATAGGGCTAGAGTGCAAGCTATGCCATCTTGTGTAGGAGAGGGTGCTGACACAGCAGAATGATGTCATTGATTAGAAGGAACCTAGAGAATAGTCTAAATTATTATTATTTTTTATCTGTATTACATGTAAGTGGAATTCCCCAAAAAACTAAATAAAACAAACATTGGCAATGGCAACAGTTTTGGCTTTTGTGTAGGCATGAGAAAGGAATTTGCCAGGCATTGCTATACTGGGCATTACAGGCCAATGATTGTAGGAGCTGCAAAATGGTGTGAGTACCAGGACATATAATCGCAAATGCCTAATACTTACAGGCCAAAACTGTTTGATTATCCTAGGCTTGTTTTTAGCAGGCCAAATAACACCTACAAGTGTTGCATCCCTTGTCATATGCCATGTCTCCCTACCTTTACTGAAATAGTTTAAACTTATCGGTGGTTCCACTTATAGCCGAAAGTAAAACCTGCCTCATGATGATCAGTGACAGGGGTCTCATGTTAGGAACTGTTCGTTTTCCCAATGCCAGCTCCCGGCTATTCACTGCTCCCCACTCTCACAGACTTGTGGGACGACCACAGAAAAGCCAAGGTTTTCCCCAAAACATCAGTATCACCAACAGGGCTGGTTGAAGATGTGCGGGGGCCCATTTCAAGGTCCCCCACTTAGAGCAGAGAGCAACAGCCTGAGTCACCTGCAGCAGATTACATTACAATAGACACAAAGAAATACAGCCAGAGGGTTAATTACCACTGATTACCAAGAGACACCCATCCAGCATGTAGCTAAAATGCCAAACCTCCCCTGTTCATCCCTGTTCCTCCAAAACCATCAAGGACCACATCGACACCCTCGCTGGTGCCCTTGCTGATTTTTGCAACCTCTCGTTTGCCTCAGGATCCTTCCCCTCCCCTCTGAAGCATTCCCTTGTGCATCCTCTTCTCAAGAAATCCACAGCTGATCCTTCCTGTCCGGCAAACTATCACCCAATTTCCATTACCCCTTTCTGGGCAAACTCTCGGAAAAGCTGGCCATCTCTCAGCTTAACCTTCATTCAGATTCTGTTGGTTGTCTCCATGACCACCAGTCTGGCTTCAGAGCGGCCAGAAGCACGGAAACTGCTCTCCTCAATATCGGTGAAGATCTGCTCTCCAACCTTGATTCTGACATTCCCTCTGTCCTCATCCTTCTTGATCTCTCTTCTGCCTTCGACACGGTCAACCACACCATCCTGCTCAACCGTCTCCGAGATAATCTGGGTTTCACTGATCAGCCTCTGGCCTGGCTGACCTCTTTCCTCTCTGATCGACCCTCCCAGGTCCAACTGGGGTCTTTCCTATTATCTATCTTCCTCTCCATCTGTGGGGTTCCCCAGGGGTCTAACCTCTCACCCTGGCTTTTCAACCAATACCTGGCAACTCTCGCTCACTGCATTGCCATTTTCTGCTCAAATTTCCAGTGCTAGACTGATGACACTCAACTCATTTTCCGGCTGCCCTCGGCCACCTCCTCTCCCTCTCTCATCTCTGATTGCCTAACTGCCATTCAAGATTGGTGTGCCGCCAATGATCTTTGTCTGAATGCCAGCAAGACGGAGATCCTCCTCATCGGCACACCATCTCCATCCTTTTCCCTCACTCTCTGGCCAGCCTCCTTTGGCCCTCCTCCTACACCTACCCGCAAGGCTAAGAACCTTGGGGTCATCTTTGACTCCACGCTTTCCTTCTCGGCGCCTATCTCTGCGGTCTCTAAAAAGTCAAACTTCCTACTGCACCTCCTCAGAGGTATTCTTCCTTTCCTCTCCTTCCCTCAGAAGCTCACTATCTCCCAAGCTCTGGTTCTCTCTCGGTTGGACTTTTGTAACAGCCTCTTTCTAAATCTACCTGCCTCTACTCTCCGCCCTCTACAACTTATTCAGAACAGGACTGCGAGACTTGTCCTTGGCCTCAAGCCCTGGGATCGTATCTCTCCAGCTCTGAAATCTCTCCATTTGCTCCCAGAGGATGCAAGAATTAAATTCAAAACCCTCTGCATTGCCCACAAGGCTTTCTGGGGCCTGGGTCCAAAATACCTTCAACTATCCCCCCGCAAATACCTCCCCTCTCGAGCTCTTCACTCTTCTACCTCTAACTCCCTCCGGGTCATCGTTTTTCAAAGAAACGAGCTGGAGATAGATCTCTATCTTCGGCTGGGGCCTCCCTCTGGAACATCCTCCCTGCCACTCTAAAACTTGAGGAGGACCATCTCCGGTTTCGGAAGCACCTCAAAAACCTCCTCTTTGCTTCTGCCTTCGCTCCCCTTCTCCCCTGCTGAAATACTCTCTTAGCAATGTGCACCTGGCCACCCTCTGTCCCCTGGGCCCAGGTACCTGCTCACCCTTCCACCTTCCTGCACTGCCTCCTGGCCACCCCTTGCACTGGGGACTGTATCTGTACCCATACAGCCCACCCACCCCAATTATCTTCTTTTTCTGCACTCATTCAGACTTACCCAGTCTGCTGTCTTAAACTCAGCACTTGCCACTTGCAGGCTGCACTACCACAGTTTGCCTCCATTTTCTATTTATTTTGATTTATTTTATTTATTTGCACTCCTCGGCTCTCCACTTTCCACTCTCCCCCTTCCATGCACTTTTTCCCTTTTCCCTTTCCCATGCACTTGGGCGTTCTCAATGTCACTGGGCCTAGTAAGATCATTTTAATGTTGTGCTGTGTTCTCCCTTGTTCCCCTTCCTTGCATAGTCGTGCTCTGAAACACTTGTGTACGAGCACGTTACAAATAAAATATCATATATCATATCCATCTTTTGTCAGCAAGGCACCAATGTATAGAAATGAGACTAAAATAGTACCAAAGAGGCCAGAGATTGGTGACGTTCTCCCCTCAAAGGGCTCCAACAAATGCAGCTTGTAATGTGCTCTGTGAAGCCTGAATTAAAGTTGTATATTGTTGTACAGTGTATCATCCAGGATGCTGAATGCTAGCATAGCCACAGTTGTTATGCCCCCCTCTGAGGCCTGTGACCCTTTTCAGTTGAGAAAGTTGAAAGAACCCAATGCTGACCCTGCATGGCCATCAACAAACTCAGTGGCAGCTGGATGCGAGGCTGCGCGTACGCTTGCTGCAGTCACTCCAAGTTTAAACACATCTTAATTATTGAACAATGTGCACGATTTCTGAAACAACAATGCATTGAACCCCAAATGGACCACACCAAACATCTATAAAAGATTGTAGTAATGTACCTCAATGGTGCGCCAGGCACTCCAATACTATCAAATATGCATATTGCTTTGATTAAATGCACCAAGTAACAAAGCTTAATTGCAAATGTATTGTATTTAACACAATGCTCATTGACAAAATTGCCCATATGTTGACGCGTGTTTTGGCCTCACTTAGGCCCTTTGCAAAACTGGGCTATACATATCAACAAAATTACATGAAGTTAAAAAGAAATGAAAAAAACATCAAAATATCAACCTGTGTCAATGAGCACACCATTGAATGTCAGTCACGAAATCACACAATATTCAAAAATAAAATTATAGTTCCAGTTGGACCACAACCAAACATATTCGGTTGTGGTCCAACTGGTTCTATAATGTTCACCACCCCCTGCAGAAGTCTATTCATCGTGGAAATGTTATTTCCAATTTAGCTGAATTGGCCAACAGTAGAAATGCAATTTCTGATGGCTGTGTTCTTATACACCTTATTCTACCACAAACGGGATCCTGTAACTTGTGCTTCTGATTCCAGTATCGCAAATCAATATTTCGCTGGGTCGCGATGATTGCTTTAAGGTACAGCATGTTATTGTTTACAATTTACAGTTTTAGCGTTTGAAGGATTATTAAGTGTGCAGTCTTCACATCTTGCAAAGGTCTTTCATTGCTGTAGATGTTCATCGGAGAACTTGACTGCAGATCACAATAAAGTTCCCTTTGAGCTGAATAACATGAAGTCTTCTTGAAATGTATATGAGTATCTGTTGCATTTTTGAAGAGGTGCTTCCATATTTGGTATTTATGAACACAGGGTAGCATATCAAGGACAGGGAGAGGAGTTCTATGCAAAGTATTGCCGTTGGTTAATGTGATGATATGATATCATTCATAAAAGTTGTACATTCCTCCATACCATATCTTTCATGTAATGTATCTTAGTCATACTGCAGGAATGCCTGACATTGATGTAAGTAATTGATTTTTTATTTTGCCCATGAACTTGTTAAAATGATAGGTGCTAAGCTGTTACCCATGGCTGTGTCTTGTGTTTGTCAATAGTGTGTATGCTGAAAAGTAATGATATTCGAAGTAAGGCTGGTGCATGTTAAGTTCGTAAGAACCTAAGAGGAAGACTATGATGAACTTTTATTCAGAGTCTCAGTTAATGCCATGGAACACTGATCATGAAAGATACATTACCCGGGATGATGTAACAGTTTCATTCTGAATGATGACCTTTTTCTGAGGCGACTCCGATCATACCGCACGTACGACTAAAGAAAGGACTTTTGAGGTTGGGATTGAACCCATGATTTCCATGCTTCACAAAGACTATTTAAGCATTATGACACAGAAAATGGACTAGCCCTGATCTGAAAAAGGTGTTCATTCGCCAAAACACGTGTTATCGCAAAGGGCAATTGCACCAAGATATACATAATAAACACCACCTAACATTTTTTATAGTGGTCTTCACCAGTAAAAACGCGTGGATGTTCATTCTTTTTGGCGCATGAACCAAAGAATAAGTAAAATTCATCTTGTTTGTATGAAAGATAGCTACTTCCTTAAAAGCCCATGGAAAAATTGGTAATTGATCCTGACTAGGAAATCTAAAGTCCTAAGGAAATGCCTACGGAAAAACAAAAATGCTTAAATCTCCATGAAAATCTAATGTGAAATCGCCCACAAAAAACGTGTTGTTTTGAATTTCTTCTTTAGGTACTGCACTGCCATAGAGTGCAAAATGTGCATTTCTCAAAGCATGCACTTTCTTTTCACCAAACAACCAGAGCAGCAAGACTTAATGACCAAGACCGTTGCACCTGGAGGCAGGTGTAATGATGATGCTGGATAAATGCAAGCAAGCCCTCCCAGCAGTGAAGGGTGAGTTTGGCCTAAATGGAGATTGCTGCAGGGCATTTTTAGATTGCAGGACACAGCCGAACCCTAGAAACACTGGGGGACTGGAAGATGACTCCAGTAGCCCTCTCATTCTCAGATACCAGCAGAAAATGTAAGCAGCTAGGCAAGGGCAATTGTGAATGCTGGGCAGGTACATATGACTGTGCCAAAAGACCTCATCTAGGGCCTGATTCATAGAAGCATTTTATAATGGAGCAGTCCCATAGGAAAACATTCTGTGAATGAGACCCCTAATGTGAAATCATAGGAGCACAATGGGCCACAGCCCTTGCTCTCCTGCAAAATACCTGAGTTATACCATGCAAACACCTAAGCATAAGAAGTCTTTGGGAGGGACCCGATATTCAGATGTCCTCTGGCCTCACATGCATAGGGATGCAGGGGAAGATGAAAAGGCTTTATTGAAAGTCACAGATATGTCTGATTGTGGAGAGAGACTTCAGGAGGGGAAAACGGGGAGTCAATATAACCAGAGGAGGCAGGGTGATCCTGCCGTTGTGGCACGGCACCCACGTTAAGGACAGGAGCGAAGTGAGGGACTCTTAAAGCAGGCAGCAATGCCATACCAACAGGGTCAGCCCACCTGCAGTGGTTATATCACCATTGGCACCCAGATGTGGGTGCTAGTGGATAAAGAAACATTTTAAAAAGTACTTTTCTTTGGTCCTCCAATGCCACGTCCAGGAATGGGAATCCCTTTTCTTTTATGATGATGTAATCATCACAATGTCTTTGGCTATGAGTGGAAAGCATTCTTTCTCATATCAAGTAAATCGGTAGCAGCTTCCTTGAAATAAGAGAATTGCTAGCAACAGACAAAGAAAGACATTTGCCTGACAGCTATGTGAAATATTATTGTAACCCCAACCTGTAAGTGATTTCAATCCGGCACACCCCGAGTCAAGCCCAGCATGTAGTGCACAATTGAAACCCTTATTTATTTGTATCTATAAATTCAATATTCGGAATGATATACCACTCGTATCACACCCTTCTCCTGGAACCTCCTTGCCCCGGTTACACCGAACCAGGAATCAGGCTAGTTTGCAAAGGTAAATATTTATGTATGTATTTAACATGTAATAACAATATATTTTGATCGGTAAACAACAATCAGCAATGGGGTGATAGAACACTTAATGATATTGTTAATACACTATGAATCAAGTAAAGAGCAGAAAAACAAATGCAGCACAGAAAATAATACTTTTGAATTGGTGTAGAACAGATGACACTATGGTTAGGAGTTCCCCCTGCAACACCCCTCAACCCCCCAATGGGCAATGTAAAGTGATGAGAGGAGAGAGCAGGTATTAAGGAATAGCACAAATCAAACAAAATATAAGTCCCACCTTGCCCCTTCAAACACAAGAGAAAAAAGGAATTGACTTTGCAGCTGTCAGCATGGCTTTGAAATTGTCGTTGGAATTGACTGAGCAAAAACACCAAATGTGGTCAAAAATACTTAAATTGTCATAAATTCCAATGGGAGCCGCTTTGAACAGTTGCACACAATCACACACAATGGTTTAGTCAAAGAAAACAATGGAAATCTCAAAGTCCAAGTCGGAAACAATTTGAGCTATTTCACACATGTAAAATTTCTCAGAATGTAAAATTGCAGCAAACATTTCCTCACGCGATATTCGCTATAATGGGAGAATCACACTGTTTTGCAATGCGGTTTTGGGTCCTATGGATAGCGAAGGATGTTAAGTACAAGTAGGAGTTTCTATCATAAAAACTGAGGGAGTTAAAGCGGTTTGCGGTTTTAGTAAAGCTTGTTTTTATAAAATAGGTGTGAGAATGGAAAACAGAAATGCACTTTGAAAATGACAGATGGGTTGATTACAATAGATTATGACTATGAAAAAGCGAATGCCACAGATGGATCTTACAGTCACGTGATCAGCATAAGCCACCTGTTGTGGGTACTGTACTTCTTCAGATGATAAAAGAGTCAGCACAAAGATAGTTCGAGCAACACTATGTTTCTGAATGAAAGATAGGATGGGTTTGAGAATGGGATAGGACAATGCAAATATACTATGGGTCACAGTTCTTCCTAATAATACTCACAGGATATGTTATTAAATTGGACCATCAGTTCTGGTCATGGATTGGATCTGGTCTAGGAAGAACAGGACATCAGGCACGGGATCGGATCAGCTAGGCCGGTCATCGGATTTGCACAGGATCAGCCCTCCTAGTCTGTGGATATTTCAATCAGCTGGATAGTGAGTTCCTTAGGCAAGCCTAGTGGTAGCAAGCCAGAGAATTTCAGGATACTAGTTCAACAGGCCTCCTCACACCACAGCGCTTCACTGGGCTGCAAGAATAATTTTGAGGATTAGGCCTTGCAGAAACTCAATAGTTATCTACTGCTTGCAAGAGTCTTGGCATCTGGATCTGGAAAGATGTTAAAGCTGGATGTAGAATGCTGGATCAGAGTGCTTCGCCGGAATCAGGAAAGTGAATGGATCTCTGAGTCGCTATGTGTTGTTAGCTGTCTCTATCCTTTAAAATTACATCACAAAATGGGTGTATGGGCCGGCTTAGCTAAGCTTGGCCCTGTGAGCTGGATTTGGATCAAAACATCATCTCTGCCTTGCATTTGAGTGATTGGATTAAGGCCGGATGATGTCACATTTTATGGTTTGCTTTACAGTTCTTAGAAACCTCCCTTTAGCTACTGGTCTCAAAATTGGATTTTATACTAAATACACATTTCTACATTGGTCACCTTTACACAAATCACACACAAAGATGCCATATTTTATGTAGCATCTGTTCATCAAAATCTCGCAGCTGTTGGTCGTGTTTCAACTTTCTACGGAATTTTGTCCTTTTTGCTATGAACACAATTTCCAAACTTTATGCAAATTTCCACAAATGTGCATGTTTAACATAGGAATGTGTGCGTACATGTTCACAATTCTAGGGTTCATACATTTCACCTAAAACCACATATATTGCCATTCCTGTCCTGAACATGTTACACGGTTCTGCCACCTCTTGAAATGTGCAGCCAAAAATTAGACTAACAGATATTTTTCATCATTTTGAATCATAAGTTATGAGTCTTTAAAAAATGTCCTTTGTTCATGCTTAACACCAAATGGTACACCCCTTTTTCTCTCCCTGGAGTCTAGGAATATCCCCCTCATTGTTTGTTCCTTCCAGGAGCCATTTACAACCCTCTCACAACTCCGTTTCCTGGGCTGAAGGGCCTGCTATTGTTCATTCTCTTTCTGTAGACAAGAGTCTGGGTTAACCCACTAATAGAACCTCCCCGTGAGCTTCTGCTGAAGGAAGGCCCTCCTCTTGGGAGAAACCTGTGTGTCCACTTCCAAAGGGTTGCAGCTCAGCCAAGCTAATTTATTCTTAATTAAAACCAGGAAAAACAACATTTGTTGCATCAAACATAAATACATTATTTTCTCAGCTTTAACTCTCTGGGATAAAAGCAATTGAGATCTGTATTCTGTTTAGCCACAATCCTTTTATGTTTGCTGATCCGGCAGACTTTTCAGTTTAGATCACTTTAAGATTTCATCAGTAACACATCTGACAGCTGTCATTCAGGTAGCCCAGACTACTGCACCCAGATTCTGAGAGGGGCTGTCAGTTTACATACAATCCAGTTTTTCTGAAGAATGTTTTACTCTTCACATTAGGACTTTGTATGTTTGCAATGCTTCATTAGATTACATGAACTTTAGCGCCAGGCAAGATTTTGGATGTTAAGAAGTGTTGTTTTATAGGCATTTTGGAGTTTCTTTTCTCTCTGCACTCTTTTCTCATCTGAAGAAGTAGAGTATCCACAACAGGCAGGTTACGCTAATCTGTCAGTCCCATATCTTCCATTGTATTGAAGTCTACCGTCCCTGTGGCACTTGGTTCATATGAGCCAGTGGACATGAGGGTGGCAGAGTCCATGGAACTGAAGGGATTAAGTCCCTGATGCCAGGGGTCCTGAGGTTATGCTCAGGGATTTCTATTTCCCATCTTACCTCATCTCTTTCCACCCCTACTCCCTGATGACATGCCAAAATCTGACCCTTTTGTTCCTCTTTTAAGGCCTTACACGTCTCTATGATTTCTTCTTGCATGGCTATCTGTTTCTTGAGCCTGTCATTCTCTTCACAGAGAGCCTCATTGTCTCTCTGTGCTTCCTGCCTGCATTGGGAGTATTGGGCCAATTATTGCTGCAGGAGACTCACCTCCTGATTTGGTCCTTAGTGGTCTTATTATTCTTTGCCAAAGCATCCTCCACCCGCCTGGTGTGCTCTAACAGCTTTTCATAATCAGTTTTGATTTCCCCAAACTCTTGAAGGGCCAGTTTACTTTCCTCCAACTTTGTTTTTAAATGGCTGACTAAATGGCCCAAGGCATCCCTCTCCTGACTTAGAGTGGCCCTCTGCTCAGCCAGGTCGTCCCTCTGTTTTTTAAATGCACCAGCTTTCTGGTGCTCCTCATCAAACTCTGCTTGGGATTCTAGGTCTTTCATAACTAATTTATTATTTTCCTCTTTTAGGGATTCTAGGCGGTTTTGTAGGGTGACTATCTGTTCTGCACATACACTATTATAATTAAATTGATGCTCCAGCTTTTGTTGACTCTGTTGTAGAGATTCCAACCTTTCCTGACACTCTTTTTACAGTGTCTATACCTGGGCATCTTGCTCTGCATTCTTTTGCAGTAAGAGAGCCAGATCCTCTTGGAGCCTGGTGGCATATTGCCTAGCCTCTGTTTCAGATTCTTTGCTATCTTGGAGCCTTTGCTTTGCATAGTCCAGATTGCTCTTGATTGTCTGTAGTGCTTCCACTTGCCTCTTCGTTAACTCTACATGGTCTGCATACTTCTCCTGTATGACTCCTATGTGGAGCTACAGGTATGCCACTATTTTGGCAATTGTGCACTGCTCCTCTTTTATTTTAGGTGCCACATAGAATTTACTAAGTGCTTGATGTAATGGACCCTTGTCCTGCCAAATATTAAGGTTGATTTCAGTGATTTCTTGTTTTATTCCCTGCAGCCATACCTGTTTGTCTTGTTTTGGCCATTAACACCTGACAAACAATTTGTGCAGGGGTGTTCCCTAGCAATGTTGATTTCCACCGGGGTCGCCATTCCGGAAATATTAATTTACTTCTGACTTACTCAGGGTTCTTTTACTTTTGCAAACAGGCCCAATTCCTTTGAGTATTTCTTTTGAGGGGTGCTTGTACAGTGTAGCACAGTATGGTAACCCAACAAGGTGTATATACCCCGTCGGCTAGCACTCTGTGTTAGACTGTCAGGAGTGGTATGTCAAATTCAGGATCCCGAAGACGAGCCCACAAGCTGTAAGTGATTTCAATCCGGCACACCCCCCGAGTCAAGGCCAGCATGTCGTGCACAATTGAAACCCTTATTTATTTGTATCTATAAATTCAATATTCTGAATGATATACCACTCGTATCACACCTTTCTCCTGGAACCCACCCCCCGGTCACACTGAACCAGGAATCAGGCTAGTTTGCAAAGGTAAATATTCATTTATGTATTTAAAATGTAATCACAATATATTTTAATTGGTAAACAACAATCACCAATGGGGTGACAGAACACTGAATGATATCTTTAATATACTATGAATCAAGTAATGAGATCAAAAACAAATGCAGAACAGAATAGAATATGTTTGAATTGGTGTAGAACAGATGGCACTATGGTTAGGAGTTCCCCCTGCAACACCCCTCCCTCAACCCCCCAATAGGCAATGTAAAGAGATGGGAGGAGAGAGCAGGTATTCAGGAATAGCACAAATCAAACAAAATATCAGTCCCACCTTCCCCCTTCAAACACAAGGGAAAAACGGAATTGACTTTGCAGCTATCAGAATGGCTTTGAAATTGTCTTTGGAATTGACTGAGCAAAAACACCAAATGTGGTCAAAAATACTTAAATTGTTATAAATTCCTATGGGAGCTACTTTGAACAGTTGCACATAATCACATGCAATGGTTTAGTCAAAAGAAAGCAATGCAAATCTCAAAGTCCATGTCAGAAACAATTTAAAGCTATTTCACACGTGTAAAATTTCTCAGAATGTAAAATCGTTGCAAACTTTTCCTTAGGCGATATTTGCTATAACAGGAGAATCACACTGTTTTGAAATGTTGTTTCTATCATAAAATCGGAGGGAGTTATAGAGGTTTTAGTAAAGCTCGTTTTTATAAAATAGGCACGAGAATGGAAAACAGAAATGCACTTTGAAAATGACAGATGGGTTGATTACAACAGATTATGACTAAGAAAAAGCGAATGCCACTGATGGATCTTACAGTCATGTGATTAGCGTAACCTGGGACTGACAGATAAGTGCCTCCCAGAAATGGATGGGTGGGCATCTATGTATAGGTTCTGAAATATTAGAGCCAGCCTCTCTGATTAGGGATTAGGGATTAGAACTCGATGCACTCTGTTTGCTGGTCATGGAGCCCACTGGCACATATTCTGCAGTGTGTGCTCTACTCCACCACACATGCACCATGGGGGGCAGGTTGTGCATCCATCTTTCTGTGTGCTTGAGAACGCGTTTTTTATAGGTTTTTTGTTGGTTTTAGGCGCGTACAAGAGCTTTGTTGCCATTGTTGCAGTTCCTTGCACCATAAGTATTAGAGTGATACGGCATAGCACAGCAAAGTGGGTCAATACATCCCACAAACAGCTGTGCAGCACTCCAACTTCAGCGCTGAAGTTAGACTTACACTGAATAATGACCCACAATGAATACATACATAAATACATAAATGAACTCGCTGTTGTTTAATGTTGCTGTTCATTCACTCAACTGATATTGACAAAGTGGTGAACTTGAAAGCTTTGACAATGTGTGCATGCCAAAATATGTATTGGCTCATTTATTCCAACACATTGCATCACATTTGGTTAAAATATGAAGTGTTTTTTTCTTTATTTTTGAACATTTTGAATGATGGAGAACATACTGGAACATACATGCTGGAGAACATACATGCTGGAGAACATACATGCTGGGGAACATTCAAGGTGCATTGAACTATTTTCCAGAGAGTCATTTCGTGCAATTAGAGAATGATGTTGAGTCTGGTTCGGATCAGAATTTCAGAAACTAGGAGACAATCTCACAGGGGCTCAGACAACATATAGATGGTACACCCTACAGTTTAAAAAAGAACATCACGTTTCCTATATTTGCAAATCAGGCACAGGAAGACAGTTATTTAGTCGAGATATTTGGATTCAACACCAAATATTTAGATATGTTTTGCAAATAAGGTAGCACTTCCTAATTTTTCAATTATTCCATTCATTTTCTGCGTTTTGCCTAGCTCCTACCATGTCATTGTGTGTTTGTCATTGCAAACTGCATTAACGCATGCACACATTAGAATACTGATTGACTCTGATGTTGGTTCAAGTTCTGTATAATGTACAGAAGGGAGTTTCAAGCTAGCTAGTGGTGGGATGGTGGTATATTGATGAAGAATTTGCAAATGGGGTCTAACAACTAGGTATGGTGGGAGCCGCCACACTGCCTGTACTAGGTTTCTGTCTATTCAGATTCAACTCAGCAATCAAAGGATGAATGGCAGCTCCTCCTTCAAGAGCAGTTGCACATGTCGCACAGACCCCAATCAGCTGGAAGAGAGATGTAAAGCAGAGCAATAATTTCTCAGCTTGTTGCCTGGTGAATTGAGCAACTGTCAGCTCAATTAAATCACTCTACAGGGGAGACATCACTCTGTGCATGGAGGCACAACCATGCATACACCATTTGACCCATTGTTGGAAGGTTGAAAAGCTTTTCCAGCAAAACAAAGGTGCTGCAGACTGCTGTCCCTCTAGGCATAGATTGACACTGTGGTGCAAAGTCTCAGGGAGAATGTGGAGATTCCAGAGCTGCAGAGCAAGGGTATTTCAACACATCATGGAAAAAAGGGAGTCATTTGAGAGTATGAGGCCTGCCAATAGGAAGCACATGATTGTTACAGGCCCAAGTCTTCAGAAGTACTTATGGTGGGCCCAGAATCTTTTGCAGCACATTGTTATTGCTAGCGCACAGTTTAATTGTATCCATTTGAGAGCCGTGGTGGTGGCCTGTTTCAATGGCAATGAGAAACAATCACGTATCTTAAGTGATGCACGTAGAGTAGACCTGGCCCACTTTTTATTGTATTGCCCACCTTTTTCGCTCATTAGAGAATGCACGCTGAAACCAGTTTTGCAGTGACAGGTATTTCGTTGTGATGAGCCTGCTCTGTGTTGCCTATTTAGGGGGGGATTCAGTTTGTGTGCCCTGGGCTTTCTTGGCATTCATAAAGAATGAATTATATGTGAGGAAATTCTTATTGAAATCTGCTTGAAGATTTAATTTTGTACTTTTGTAGTGTTTTAATGGTTTTAATGTGGTTTGTGTTTTATTTTTTGATTAGTAATGATCTTGTCTATCCAGTTGTTTTAATGGGTATGTTTTGTATTCCCGAAACACACTTTTACTGCTACTACTCAATTGGGCACACCGTTTTCTGATTACATGCACATGATTTGCTGCAGCTCTTCAGTGGGGAGTGGCAGTATTACTGCACATGGTGATGCTGCTGCTATCATTACCACATTACCCATGCAGGCAGTTTTCTTGATAATGGGTTTAGAAACTTATAATAATGTGTATTGGTAAAACAGATGCTATCTAGAAGTTTAACTCATGTAGTCATATTGAGGACATAGGGATATGTGCAAGGATTGAACTTGTCCTCTGCTATTGTTTCTTTAGACAACAGCCAGACGAGGAAAGGCGCCTTCTTTAATTAGAGAATATGGTTCTTGTAGTAAAAGATGTTAGTGCAGTGACTTCATCCTGCAGATCGAGATAGCTCTGCATGTCTTCACCTTACAAGTGAAGTTGAAGGTGACTAAGAGGTCAAAGAGATACTCCCTTTGTAAGACAGCATGGCATCCCAATCATGGATAATGCAGTTGTGCAAACTATGGCGTGTTGCCAGTGGCACCCACGCTTGTGTCAGAGGGTTAAGAATAATGTGATGGTTTACAGCAGAGAGCTTAAGGGGCGTTGACACTGACAGGTGGCCTTCATCCAGGGAGAGGAGAACATATCTAATGCATGCTATATTGCAAACTATACTCCTCTTGAAGCTCTTGCCCCGTAATTGTGACCGTGGGCCTTATTATAAGTTTGGAGGTAGCTGTGCCCTTATTAAGGGCACGGCTACCACCAAACTCGCTACCGGCCCCGGCACCCGCGAATGTGCCATTACCGGCCCATTATGAGATGAATGGGCCGGTAATTGCCCATTCTCTGGTGCCGGTATGGCCGGCCTCCCGATCCCCATTCTGCCTAATAGGGCAGAATGTGGGTCGGGAGCATGGTTGCACGGGCACCGTTCATAGCGCTGCCGGTGCAATCTCGAGTTCTGCTCGCAGGTGTCGGTCTGCACGCCTGGTCAGACCACACGTGCAGTCCACCCCGGCAAGCAGAACTCGTAATGCGGCAGAGAGGTAACAACAGCGCCGGTAGCAGTACCGGCGCTGTTGTTGCTTTTCCACCACATTCGTAATGATGCCCCATGACTTTGGTGTTGTACATACTCCTTGATGTTCCTGGTTACATTTTTCTAGAGTTTTGCAGGGATAAAGGCACATTGATAACAGGAAAATAACAGCCTGGGAACATCAGAGTTTATTTGTTCAGTATTTTGATGACAATGTCACCTAGAGGGAATACTAAGTAGTAGTTTTTCACATTTGGGTTAGGTGTTGTGGTGAAATCTGTTTTTAGACCCACAGAGCACAAGGAATTTCACAGGAAATTACCAAAACCATCTTAACAACAAAGAAAAGGAATTCAGTAAAACAAAAAACATCAAAATAAAACAGGGGGCATGTACAGTAATGGTGAGGGTGCTTGGACACAGTGAGCCTGTGGGGATCTCTCAATACAAGCAACGAGAAGGGGCATATTTAAAACGTTCAGTGGAGGTTAAACACATTCAATGAGACTATACCTGGCAGCACAATGAATAGATAGAAAATGTAGAGAGATATTCTGTTTGGCACCAGTTAGGAGGCAAGTTCCTTGTTGTGATCTCATTTGCCAAAACTACATTCCCTCTACATCTGCAAGGGGGGAAATGAAGACGTTTGCAAATGGTGGCAGCTGGTGTGCAGGGGTGTGTAGGGTTTCATTGGGTATGTTATGGACTTGCACTGCGCACTAGGGGGAACTCTGGCAGGATCTATGCGATTATCTCGAAAACAAAATACTGAAGCCGAAAACACCATTTATTTTCCTGAACATTTAAACACAATTATATGTGGGGGAGATTCCCACGACCATCCATAATCTCCATGCATTTTTTTATTACCCTACCCCCCCCACCCCCGCCCCAATATTATTGCAGAAAAATGAGCAGTTACAAGTTTGCATTTTCACCTTCTGCAATGTTTTGTGGTGATACCGATTTGACTGACATGTGTCAGGGAATTAAAGTAGTACCTTGCAGGATTTTCTAATGTTATTTCAATAGTAACATGGTTTTCACCCTCAACAAGTCTGAAATAGTTATGTATCTTTGCATCTAGTCCTGTCTACAATGGAAAACAAATGGCAGCATTGACTTCTGAGCGATCGTGAAGGCATTTTGGCTCGGCCCGCTCCTGGATGCAACACTTCCTAGGAGATGGGCTATTTGTATCTTTTTGAAGGGATTTTTTTTGGGGGAGTTTCAGAAGGACATTAATTAACACCTTACTTTCTCTGATTCATGTATTTCAGTTTAGACTAAATTGTAAGTTGTATTGATGTCATACGCATGTTTTGAACTCTTGGAACAAAATTGGGTGTGTTGTGATGACATATCCCAGTGATGTATATCCCTACACCTGCTTCGAATAAGGTTTTAGCATGGTTAAGTGACCATACACCAGTAGAGGAGTTGGCTGTCACAATGACTTCACTGAATTTGAATTATGTGATTTCCGAATGATTATTGGGATCCAGAAGGAATTGACCTCAGCGATGTTGAGTTGACTGTAAAACAGGATTCAACATGTTCAAGAGTGCAACATATAGTAGCCGGGTGTGTTTAATAGCCAAGCATATCTTTATCAGGTCATCCTTTGTAGTTGGAGTATCTGAGGAAAGAAATGTCAGACGTGGGCGGTACGTTCGAAAGGGTTTGGCCAAAGACGTTTCCTAGAGCAGCGTTCTCAAGGGCACCTTGCTGTCTGCTTTAATCTTGGCATTGTCTGGCATTTGGGATGCAAGGCTTGATGGGTCAGAGGTCTAGCCTTGATATGCAGCTGCACATGTTTGCATTGTTTCAATGTACTGACCACGCGCCTAGTTGGTAGAGGGTTGGTAGAGGGTTTAGTGGACCTGTGCCATACCCCCTGCCGATTATGCATCCACAGTTTACAGATTGTGAAAGGTGGTCAGAATGCCATGCCACTGAAGCCAGAGACACCATACAGAGAGAGGTCTGTTAATTAAATAAAGCCAATGTGCGGGGACACATTATTATAGTGGTAGTGAAATATATTTCTTTCTTATTTCACCTGCTGTGTACATAATACATGTCAATTGTACAAATGCAATATTAACCCTCCCTATGCCTCTTTCAAAAAGATTCACCACAGTGGCAGAACGTGTCATTGAACCACAAACGAACTGCCCTTGGATGTTAGGGCTGAAAAAAAATATACAAAAGGAAAATCAAAGTCTGGCTATTTAGCTCGAAATGTGATATGTTAACTCTGCAGGCATCTTTCTTATCTCTGGCAGTGAGTGATAGCTTTCTATCCCTTAGCCTAGTGATGTTGCCCGTTGGTCCTCATTGTTTACAATGTTACTTTATGGCTTGTGATACTTGTTAGTTATTCTAATTTTATTGTATTTTTCATTTGTCAGGCGCTTATATAACAAGTAAATTCCATAGTGTGTGAACATATGTCAATCGCTGGACCCTGGGGATATCATGGCAGAGTCTCTATTTTGGGCCACAAAGAACTTCTGGATAAAGTGCCAATTCTGCCCTAGATTTGTCAACGCACTTAAGAGTTGGGAATTGCACATCTCTTTTTGTTCTGTAAGTTGGCTATGTAATGCTATTTGTATTTGGGTATATCTCCGTGTATTGGAAATATCCAATCTGCAATGTAATAGACTAGGGTCTTTATAAGTTGACAGGTCTGGAAATAAAGTTCCAGTAATAACATGTACTGGCACTTTTCCGAACCACCAAACTATACGTTTGCTGGTAGGGTGGAGGGTATACCTCCAGCTAAGATCTGGATGTATATCTCCACCCTACTAGCAAAATACTACTGGTACTACCGGCCCGGTAACACCAGTGCTGGTAACACTGACACATTCCCCCACAGAGTCCTAAGAGACTCCACGGAATGGGGATTTACCAGTGTTTCCGCCACTTGGAATCTACCGGTAATTCCGGCAGACCAAGTGGTGGAAACTGAACTACAGTTTGCAGTTATTGCACACGGAATACCGGTGGAATACTGGCAAACTCGTAATGACCGTGGAAGCCCTCTTACTGTATTCTTATTTTACCTTCATCACAACATGCTTGCAATCTGTTGTATTGCAAATTGGTGTGTTATGAAACATCACAATAAATCATAGTTTTATAGGAGCCAAAATGTGTGGCAGCCTTACTCAAGAACACATGGGCCTCATTATGAGTCCGGTGGTAGCCGTGCCGGTAAAAAAGGCATGGCTGGTGCCAGAGTCATTTTTTTCTGGCGTCCGGTTGTCCCGGAAAATATCACTCCCCATTCCCATATGAGTCCCATTGGACTCAATGGCAATTGGGAGGACGGATGCACCGGCACCATTCATGAATGGTGCGGTGCATCCGTCAAGGTCTGTGAGGGGGTGCCTTTCCGCCCACCAGGTCAGAACTGGCGGGCTGAAAGGCACCCGCTCTCAGAACTCGTAATTTGCCGGTCCGGAAACAATGGTACCGGCAAGCTTACCAGCACCATTGTTTCCGGACCAACAACCTTGTAATGACCCCCATTGTCTAGGTATTTCAAAGGAAGTATAAAGAACTGGCTGCAGCTAGATGAAAGGTGATTCAGAGGCATTGGAAATGAAGCAGGAGTGGTGATAACCCAAGACATTGTCATGTGTTATGCTTGGCAGCACACAAGCTACTTCTTTAGAGCAGAGGTGGCATGAGGCACCAGGTCATCATCAGTTGAGGATCCCGGGATGCCCTCCTGCTCAGTGCCCAGTCAATTAATGTTCACACAGTTTCATTTGAAAGAAAACCTGAAGACATGCCTCTGCTCAGCCGCCTGCAGCTTCCTGCGCCTGCCATCTTGCTACCGGTCGCCGGCGCGCTAACGCGCAAAGAAGGACTTCTGCCCTTAGCAGCATGCACGTCTCTCTCACACTCGCTCAACGCTGGTCTAGCGAGCTTCAAGTACCCGACACAGGCATATTGCAAAATGGGGAGGCAGGAGCCAGAATCATCTCTGCCATGTCCTTAAGAGAGCCTGCCTCTGAGCCTCTGCCAGTGACAGAAATATGCCTCTGGGAGTTGGTAAGAAGTGAGGCTTACCATCATAGCAACGACATCAGCTTATTAATTCAGCACTTCATGCTCCATTACTCCCGCTTCTATTTGTTTTAATACGGGCTGAGTTTCCACTGCCACATTTTCAACCTGTGACTGCTGGTCACAGATCTATAGAACACATACACTTAACATGGTGAGCTATTTTAGCAGATTTGGGCCCAGAAGTAACTTGTCTCAGTCAAGGTTGTCACAGTCGGTGCTTCTAGACTGATTCGTCTGCCCCTTTTCCCCTCCTTCCTATCTTTAAAGAATACATCAATGTTCATGTTAGATAACCAAACTAGAATAATGTTGCTTTCCTCTGCTGATCGTTATTAGTATAATTGCACCAGAATGTACATAATATCTACATAACACGCAAGAAATGATTCAGAAGGGGGCCATGGTGTAATATGTTTGATACTTGATATTTGATAATTGATATAACATAGGAATTGTCCCTGACATTTGATTGGTACATTAGAGTTTTGTAAAAAAAAAACATGTTAGGTCTGAGCATAAGGGCTCGAATTTCATAACCCACACAATTGTTTGGTGCACGTTATGTGCTAATTTGCTTTTCTGTGCTATTTTGTTCCAGTGGTGCTAAATTAGAGGACATTATGGTGGTAAATTGCATAGGTTAACATGTGCTTGTTTTGTCAGAGAGAGAGAGAGAGAGTGCGTGTGTGCGTGCGTGCGTGCGTGTGTTTGTGTGTGTGTGTGCTTGTTTTTCATTTGTAGTGAATATGACCGCACATCCACTAAGGAATCATGTTATCCAGTAGGATTTGCCGCTACTAGGTGCAATTTCCCAATGCGCAATTTAGCATCAGTAACCTTCATTTGTGTCAAACAGTGTGATGTGTGCAACGTGATCGTTAGGTTGTACACAGCAGACTATGCCGGTCTCAGCGTACAGAAAACAAGACACGATCAAAGCGGAGACCTGGAAATAGGTCACATACAGGCCGGATATTGTGGTTGAGTTTTTAATATAAGTGTATTTACAATGTGAAGTACAGATTCACATATGTAAAAAATCCACGATTCAGACCCTGATTTTATGTTCCAAGGTCAGCGGAATGCGCACTAGAGCATATTGCTCATGTGTGGCAATTTCAGCATGTAGGCATGCCGGTGCTCTCATGTTATTCACAGCCAATCAGTGTATGCTATGAAACAGGCCACGACCCCTAAACATGTGTGGAGGTGTCTGGGACATGCCTGCATTTCATAGTGCAAATATGATCACATTCACAGCTCTGAGTAATCAGGTATCATCACCTCTGCTCTTACAAGGGCCATTAACAAATCAATGTACTATTATCCTGTCAACACTACAGAAGTAGGTTTTTCCTGTAAAGTGTTATGTTAGGCAGAATCATTTGCAGTACCCTTTGGGAAGACCACACACAATTAAGACTACACGTGACAGTACAAGTTCACTTTTGGTACAAGCCTGTACTACACAGTAAAGTGGTAAGGATGGCTGAGCAGTCAGACTTATCTCAACAGTAAAGTGAGCAGTATCAATAGTTACACAAAGGACAGCAATTATTCTGGTTCAAACAAATACTGAGTCAAAGTTTCTGAGTAAAAGAATATACATTTATTTACACATCAGTTGTAAAACAATTCACTAAAGGAAAGCAGCAGAAAATCACAATCTTAATATACTACACAACACCCTATGAATTAGGACAAGTTACGCTCAAAATGAAGTGTGAGCAAAATAGCACTCCAGCAATTTAAAAGGGAGGGAAAGACAAGGTTATACAAAATTAAGCAGCACCAACAAATAAGTAGGCAGAGCAATCTAGAAAAGGCTTGCTACAACGAGTATTTAAATCAAAAGGCCTGGGCCAATGTTAATGGTTCAGAGTCTTTGCAGAGGATCACACAGTTCAGAGTAGTTCGCAGTTAAGTCTTTGCCAAGAGTTCGAAAAAAAGTTGGTCAAAGGAAAAGTGATTTAAAAGAGTAGAGAAGGACAAGACCTCGGATTGTCGAAAGATTTCAAACAGTTTCACCGTGGTCGGACGGGACGAACAACTGGGTTAGAACAGTACCTTAAATGCAGAAGAAGGCTGTAGCTGCGGCAGACATTCCTGGCAGATTCTGCAGGCTCAAGATTCCTAAAGCGACTGTAGGACTGACACAAAGTAGGAAGAGTGGAGGGTCCTGCACTGCTCAGGGAAGAAACCAGCAGCAGAGCAATGCAACAAATAAAAGATGCGCTCCTTAAAACCCAAAAAGGGTCCGGTCCTCCTGGCTATCCGGTTCACTGCAGCTGTGCACAGCAAATTCGACCAGGGGACGGAGGCCTTGCTTGGTGTTTGGTGGACTGGTTGGTCCCACCAGCTCAAAGGAAGAAGATTCCTTGCAGATCTTCTCTGTCGTCGAAGTTTGAGATTCAGACCCGCAGCAGAGCTTCACTGGGAGGTTCAGTCGTGGTAGTGGTCCTTTTCTTTCAGCTTCTCTTCAGTTCTCTTGATCCAGTGGCGACTCTCCCTTCCAAGCCCCAGGGACCTGCTTTTCATGCAGTTTTCCCCCATACACACAGCCTGGCTGTCAATCACACAGCAGGGTGGCTGCCCTGGTGGGGCAGTCGCCACAGCCAATCATACAGAGTGGGACATGTGTCTCCAAGGGGACCCTGTGCATGGTGTCTCAAAACCCTCCCTCACATCCTGTCCCCCTCAGACATTCAGGCACCTAAGGAGGGCTTCTGTGCAGAAGCCTGCCAAAGGATGGCGAACAAAGGAACCAAACCTGGTTTGGCGCACAGAGTAAAACACGAATGGCGAATAAACCCAGCCGGAACCAAAGAAAAGGAAATGGGGTCCAGCGGATTCAAGTTTGAGGCTACTAACCTAGCCTAAAACTGTACCAAGGCTATTTACATAGACACCGGTAGGAACAATAGGGTAGATACCACTGCTGCCACCAGCCACATCTTAAAGAAAGGGGAACAAAATAATGTTCCATGAGAGACAGACAAAAAAGGGATAACTACTAACCCTTTCCAGTAATCTATAGAAGATAGTTTGTACTGGGTCTGTGAATTTAAAAAGACTAATAAAGTAAATGGCAACTTTACATGTTCTGAGAGACAGTAGTCAGTCCCAGAATATGGAGTTAAAATTGGGAAGTGTGAAAAAGACAACCCTGTGTCACTGCACTAAACGTGCTGTGTAACACACAGTAAAAAAGATAATGCCTATGAAGTAGGTGAAGCTCCACAGTCTATGAACACAAAAATGTTAAACACACACAGCAAAAGACATGTAAGAGTGGGAAAAAAGGCTCACACTCTTACCAGGTGAAAAAAATAAATCCAAGAAATCCAGCAAAGCTGCTGAGGGACTCAGTAGGTAAGGGAAATTAGCCATTCTGGAGAATTCTCCCTAACATGTTACCACAACTCATAGATTATACACCACTATATGTTTGCTAGCATTCAAAACATTTTCTTCACAGTGCATTCTACCGTGCACTTATCGGGATGGGGGAAACGTAGGGCCAGATTCATGAAATATTTGCTCAGTTCAAAGTGACTTTGCACTGCCGACCCAAACCCTAATTCATGGAACAGTGCAAAGTGTATTTTTTCAGTGCAAAGTCCAGGCAAACTCAGCGCATAGTCAATGTTTCAGTACAAAATGACTTTGTTCGGACTTTGCATGGAAAAAATACACTTTTCAACAGTGAAAATTCACTTTGAACCGTGGAAATATTCCATGAATCGGGCCGTTCGTCTCATGCCGCATGTGCTTCTGGATGACCACACTGACTCGGCATGACTTGGCAGACACTGAATAGGTCAGTCTGGTGCTCCTGATATGTATGGACAAAGGAAATCCAATGCAGCAAAACAGAAAATATAATATATATATGTATATATATATATATAGTCCCATGGTATTTGATTTCACTAGCAATTAAAAGGTGTCACTGTTAGTTGACATTTAACTCAAAATCAGTATTATATGTCAAAGGTTCAAACATGAGGCTGTCTAACATTGAAGGAGCACCAGCGCTGGCCCTTTCTCACAATGTGTGTAATATCTGCTCCATCACACATGAGCATCAGCACATGCTCATACATGTGAGACTCTGGCACGGTTGATACGCATGGAACTTAAAAAGGGCTCTTGCCCGAAGCATGCATACACTTTACAGTAGGTTCGGACGGGGGTATAAACTCGCCTCGGGCACCAATGAAAAAGTGGCCCATAGTTACAAATGGCATTTAATTAATTTTGTGATAGACTGCTTGAGTAGTACACAAGGGGGAGGCTTTTGATCAAATGTGATTTAAATTGTGAATTTTAAAGAATATTTATTCAGTAGCACTGGTCAAAACTACTAGCCACTGGTGAAGTAACTTATCAGACTGATCCACATGGGCCAAGAAGTGGCCCACTTGGACCCAAAAAACAGACCCACTCTAGCATTTTGCGTTTTTGTTTCGGGCATTGCCCTATTTCCTTATAGGCCAGTCTGAGCCTACTTACACCCATATTACCTACAGTGTGTATTCTTTTGTACAATTTGTCAATGGGTTAACCAAATCAACCAAATCAAATAAAATATAAAACACTACAATAAAATAAAATAGTATAAAAAACACCATTTAAAAAGGCATTGGCATAGGTGGCATGTTAATTATATGTTAATTAATGCTCCTTATTTGAAGGCCTTTTTTGTAACTGCTTGACAATTCAATGCTATACAGATGAACCCGTAGATAAGCATTGACATAACCCCATCTGTGAACATGCACTCTGCACAGCCATACCTTTGCATATGGGTCCTGTAGGTCCCGTCTAGTGTATGAATAGGTCCCCTGCTTAATTCTGGGTACTGGCAAGGTGGAGAGTCAGAGCCTTTGGTGCCACCCAAGTTAGTAGATTGTTGGACCAAGTGGGGGTACGGGAAGGATCACAGAGCCAACCCATGGTTATCCCTGCCACATTCCAGGTGGCAATCACTGTTCTAGCACTGAGGTCAGTCTTAGAATACAGACCTACCCCATTCCCTTTGCCAGGGAGGGCAACCCCAACCCCCTCCCGATAGCCCTGCCCTACCCAAACCCCTTGGGAGACCCTGCAGAGTAAACTCAGTACACCCCCTTCCGAACTGAGTGACTCTCAATCTCTCCCTGAGCAGATCCAAATCCAAAATATTGCTGTAAGAATATTTTCTTTCAAAACAGAGAATTCCCCCGGTTTCATCAGTAGGTGCAAGTGATTAGATACTGTTGCCATCTTCTGCAGCTTATGCATGAACTAGTCTTAGACAATCGGTGGGACCCTCATGAGATCTGAAGTACCTTCTATTAAATGTTCAGAGTTTGCAACCTCCTGTACACTATTAATGTTAGCCCGGAAAGGAGTGTCTCAGTGGCATCATTCCCCAGCAAGAGAGTCCCCCACAGGGCCACAATATTGCTACCTCCCCACATGCCCAGTGAAAAAGAATCTCCCACACTTGTATAATGTGTACGCAGAAAGTTAAAGTGATGCTGGAAACAGTGCATTTTTCAGTATAGCAAAGACAGCTTCAAGGAGGTGTAAGGTAGAACAATTAAAAACAAAAATGATGGATGGACATTTGACACTTGGCCCAGCCCATGAACCGAAATAATCCACAGGTGCACACAATATGGGGGTGTGGGCAACCAGAATCTTATCCTAATGACCAAACAGTGGTGTGGACCCTCCCTGACCAATCTACCTAGAGGGAGGAGCCAACACAATATATAACAGCCTAGGCCAGCCACTGAATATGTGTTGTAGGAGGATATGGTTCCTACTTGGAGAAGACTGGGGACCAGCAAATGGTAGAGGAAGAGGAGGTAGGAGTGGCAGCAGTTCAGAACAGGAAGAGAGTGTGAAAGCTTAGCGGGTCAAGGAGGAGGTTATAACATCAGACAGTGACATTGGACAGATGGACGTGGTTGAAATCAATGAGATGAAGGAGGAGCTGTTAACAACAGGAGAAGGGTGGTAGAAGGAACAGTGAAGAACATCAGGCCAGGACAGGAGATGACAAGAAGAGGGGATAGGAGTCCAGCTGTCAGAGGAGTTCATGAGTCTCAAGGGGATGGAGGATATGGCAACATCTGGGAGTGGGGGTGACAATATTGAGGTGATATCTCTAAAGTGGTTAGAGGGAGAAAACCGCAAGGAGGAGGTATTAGTGATATTAGAGGTTGACACAAGCGAGATAATAAGGACAGACAGGCGTAAGCGGGCCTGGGTGGCCCTAGGCAGATACACAGAGTAGGCAAGAGGTTTGAGCTGGGGTCAGGGAACTTATTGTGTGTTTGAACGGGTGGGAAAAGAAACACCAGAAGGTGGTCCAGAGACATCTCAGGGACCTCTCACTAGCTCTCACTACCGGCTAAATCCAGAAAGCCTACATCTTGATCAGACCAAGAATGTCAAGGTTTCATGTCATACATGATATGATATGGCATTTATACCGCGCCTGTATACATGTGTGCTAGGTGTGATACATAATCCTGCAACACCAAGGAGAGGTGAGGCAAACCCTCTTTAAATGTTTGATTCGAGACATTTACATCTGAGGTCCGAAGGCTCTAGTCATCCACAGTACTCAGAAGAAACACTGGGAACGTTAACATGCCATTGCTTTTTTAAGTTGCTCAACCTTTTAACAGACGCTAAATAAATGGTAGTCTTCCAGACATCTAATTTTGGCCTCTTCCTTGTCACTAGATGAAACCATTTGAGAATCGCCTCACTGTGGAGAGAGTGGGGTGGTGCTATGAGTGTTTATGCGGGCCTATTGGTGATGGAACTAAAGGAAGGTCACTCACTGAGACAACAGGTCCTGTGCTGGGGCACAAGGAGCCACAGGGTTCCCTATATGTCCGACAGTATTTCACATGTCCATGACTGTTACAATGCTGGATTATGACCAGCTGGGCTGCATGCTCCTTCCATGTGTTCATGATAAAGTGGATTCATTGAGGATTCATCTGCTCCTTCCATGTGTTCATGGTCAAGTGGATTCATTGAGGATTCATCTGCCTGAGTGTTGACGCCATTGACAGCATGTACAAATAGTGATCTATTATGGACTTGGTATCCTTTGCAGGTATTGCTGTACATATCAGGTCAAAGGTCGAGAAACTCCATGCCTGGATGAACTCCTATAATAAAGAAGATCACTCTCAGTAGCTCTTGGGATGAAACAGATGGGATTCCCATCACTATGGAGACAGTTAGGTAATTGATCTAACGCGCTATTCTGGTTCCCCAGTCACTGTTTAGTTAAATACCTTGTTTTCAATTACAGACTCGTCTCCAAAACTCCAATAGAAACACAAGTGGATTTGCACAATGTGCAGGCGTTTTGGCATCACATATATCACATGCTGTAAATAAACCGAGGACACAAAGCCCGTGCAGCCGGATCCTGCTCAGACGCTGCAGCCCAGGCTTTCCCCTGCCAGCATGGGCTATGCCAACTTATTTGCTACAAGCCATTACCCTCAGGCACGGGCGCTGCCAAGCAAGGCCGCCTTGATGAGCTGACTAATGATCCTCCACCAGCAATCACGGAAAACATAACAATGCAACACTTTAAACACCAAATCCTGAGTGATTGGAGTGCTTCTGTTTGCATAAAAATGTGTCGGGAGCATGTGAGAGGCTTTCTGAGTGAGTGCCAAAGAGGGATGTTTCCAAAGGGAAACTCGATAACCAAGCTGTCCTCTGCTTCTCAGTTTGCCTATTTTGTGAGCAACAACAACTTATAAGAGGACACACTAATAGAAAATATCAAAGGTTCCTCTAAACACGAAATGCAATGAATGCGCAATCTCAATGTTACTTGGCCTAGTAAGAGAGTTGTTTCTGTCCTCCCTCTGCCCACCTCACTTGCCTCGTCGTGCCTTGAAACACTTGTGTATAGGCGCTTTATGAATGCCATATCACATCATATCAATATAATGGGGTTCAACCAGCGACGTAACAGTACAACATAAAGTGGTGGTTCGAAACATTAGAGCCATCACTTCCGGTTCCATCAAATTCCTCTGCTCCCTATTCCATTACTTCGTTGGTTTTGGCTATTAGGTGGACTGAAAGTGCTGACTATGAACCACAGCTATTGTATGCGGAATTGAAGATCAGTGTTCTATGGGTAGTTGCCCAACCACTGTCCCTTGACAAGATAGGCCCTATGGCCTTATGGCCTATCACACACTATCTGCTCCTCTCAGTCCAAATCACAAACCCCCTACAATCTATTTGAGATAACTCTATCAAGCAGTAACATCAAACAGGTTTCTCTGAAGAGTCTGCTTGTGTTACTTGAATGCAATCTTCTGAGAGTTAATGGCTGTAACTGTCTTAATTATGTAGAAATCACTTTACCAAGTGTGCCTTAAGCCACTTAATTTATTATTGGTGTGCGTGTCCTTGCATCTGATGTCCTGTCAAAAACAAGCATTGCCAAAGCTAACAGTTTTTCTTGGGTAAAGGCATTTGTCAGGGATGTCTATACAATTATCAGGTGCTCAAACCATTTTCCAATTTCAGCCTTCTTATAGCCAGGTAGTAGTACCCTTATGTATGTGAATGGCAAATGGCTATCTAATACCTACACAAAATCGAAAATGTTTGGATTGCCAATGGTGTTTTTAGATTATCATTGCCATAATGCATACGACTCAGCCATATGCATATCAGTCTTAACCCTTCTCCCAAATGTCTGTTATCACCCTTTTTCAAATAGTATCGAGATAGGTATGTCAAACTATGGCATATATGTTAATCTATTTCAATGTCATTGTAGTCATGACAATATTGTTCAACCCCTTCTCTCAGTCCCTAAATAGCTGCAATACATTTGTATCAGTTTGTAACCCATTGTTATAGAAACACAATCCCCGCAGCCAGAGATCTTCCTCTTCCCTTACGATGCCCAGATTCACTAGACAAAGAGCGAGAGGAGCCAGCTTCACATTTATGGCTCCCACTCTTTGGAATGCTCTACCTCCATCTATCAGAGACGAGCCTTCTTATCTGATCTTCTGTAAATTACGTCTAACTGTATCCTACTTACCATTACTTATGCAATCATACCAATTATGTAACCCAGCAACTGTTCTATTTTCAACTGTCTTGTTCTTACCAATGTAACCTAGCGCTGTGATACTTCTGGGTCTGGGCGCCATTAACAACTGAAATAAATACATACATTGTTTTGTCTAATATTCTTTCTGAACTTTTCACACATCCATATGTGAGTGGTGATATTGAAGTGCTGGCTCTTTTGCCAGGTTCCCATTAGAGCTGGGAGTGCCAGGGAACTCTGGGGTAGGGCTGAGCCAGGGCTCATCCTGGGGGTCTGCCTGGCTCTAGAAGCCCAATGCTGACCGAGCCAATGCCACGTGGTGGCTGGATGGGTAATTGGGTGTTTGCCGATGGTGGCATATGGGGGCAGAACCAGTGAAGGGAACTTTCTCTTTAGAAAAAGGGGAAGGGAATTGTGGTGCTGGAGGTGATATGGAGGCAGCATGTGATGTTGAGAGGGGCTGGGACACAGAACATGGGGGTGGTGGTGCATGAGGATGGCCACAGGGCTTGTCCAGCTCGAGTTCTCATGTGCAGCAGGTGATCACCGCCAAAGTTAGTTGTCCCGGGCAAAAGCAAAAGTGAGGTTGTCTAATAAGGGAACATGTCAAGTGCCTTTAGATCGTGTTCAGCCTTTACAAAGGAAAGAATCTGCTGGGGCATCCTGTGATGGAACTATGCCCATTGCCCAGTGAGTACACAATGCAAAGTTAAGCTTGGAATGTGGCCTTTTATAGATGACTAGTGTAGAAGCCTGTGTACACTGGCCAAAGTGCAGGTTTACTTTAACACAGTAGGACCACTATGTAGCTTAAGGCAGCTCACTCCAGAGATGATAACAGGTGGAGCTATGCAAATGTGGCATTGTCTCTATATATCCTAAGGCAACAGCTCCCTCTCGCAGTGACAACAGGCGAAGCTATGACTGCATCGGACAAACATGCAGGACAGACATAGATCTGGCCTTTTATTATATTGTTAGATTAGTGCCTCAGTTCCATGTTTGATTATTGACATGAAAGAGAGGAAGATAGTATGTTGAATAAAGTAAAAACATGGGCTGCAGGCAGCTAATGATGGTTGGAGCCCGCATTCCACACATTCTGATTGAATAAAGAGAAGAAAGCAAACAAACAGACTCTACACCACTAGCTGATAATGTGGGCTTGTATTCCGCAGAACATATTTTATCAACACGCTTTCATATTTAAACAATCCTTCATTTCAGTGCATGGTATTGATTCTAGAAGATTCTTACACGAGCAAACAAGCTTGGGGATTCTATTTTTTCTCAACCCCCTTGCAAGAATGTTCAACTCCGATCTTTTTTCATGTTTGCTGGTTTGACTTACCTGAGAGTTTTCGTGTTTGATGGATGCAATGTTTTACACAGGGCGTTCTATGTTAGTGCCCCAACCTTCCATTTACTTATATGCACTTTACTTACTGCAAGCTCCCAATGTCTTCCCTTTGTTCCCCAGACTATGCCTCCAATAGGGGGCCCTTAGGCTCACTGTGCTTGGCCTTCTCTTACCCTCCACATCTCCATAGACCTCTACCTGCAATTTCCCCTTTTTGTTTTGATTTGATTGGTTGATGTTAACAAATTGATTTTTAGGAATATGTTCAGAAGAAGGACTTTGTCAATATATTTTACACACAGAGCCGCTCACACAAACAGCATACTGTCCATATGAGGAGAGGCCAATTAGGCTGCTTAAACATGTACTGAATCCAATGGGTCCAGTTGAAGCCCATGTTCTGGGCAGGTTCTGTCTCACTGCTCCCTACTAACCTCTGCAACAATCGTCTCCATTTAGATATATATCATATGTTGTACAGTTGCGATCTTGTGAGGGGAACATATTACTTTGATGTGACACTATTCAACCACGAAAGGCGAATCATCAGTTGTATGTAACATTCGTGAATATTGAAGTCCACATGCAAACATTTGCAGTAGTCTTCAATATTAAAAATATATAACTATTCACCCACCCCCCAAAAACCAATCCCCCACCTGCCCTCAACCCTTCTTCACGGGTTTACATGCCCTTAACCTCCCATTATCCCCCAACTCCTCCCCACCATAACCATTCCTAACCACCCTCATCCTGAAATGCTTGCATCTCTTTATTCCAACTCCTCTGCTGTCCTCATCATTCTTGATCTCTCCTCTGCATTTGACACTGTCAACCTCTCCATCCTCATCAAAAGGCACCATGACACCCTTAGGATATCGGAGCGGGCACTGGACTGGCTGACCTCCTTCCTAACTGACCACTCATCCAATGTCATACTGGGCACCTTCTCCTTGCCTACTTCATTCTCCACCTGTGGCATCCCCCAGGGCTCTATTCTCTCACCTTTGCTTTTTAACATCTACCTTACTCTGCTAGCATGCCCCATCTCCTCCTTTTCCCCCAATTTTCAATGCTATGCTGATGACACACAACTCTTCTTCAGACTTCCTGCAGATGCCCTTGCACCCTCCATCATTCCTGACTGCCTCTCTGCTATCCAGGCCTGGTGTACTTCCAATGATCTCTGCCTCAATGCAAGCAAAACAGATATAATTTATTTTGGGACCTCTCCACCCAACTTCTTCCCTTCACTCTGGTCTTCTTGCATGGGCTCTCCTCCTGCTCCCTCTTTGGAAGCCAGAAACATTGAAGTCATCTTCGGCTCCTCGCTCTCCTTCCTCCCTCACACTCAGGACATTGCCTAGAATTCCCACTTTCAGTTCATCCTTCTCAAAGGAATTCTACCTTTCCTCACCTTCCCCCAGATGCTCAATGTTACCTGGGGTCTGGTTCTCTCTAGGCTTCACTATTGAAATAGCCTCCTCCCGAATCTACCTTCATCCACTTTCCTACCCTCCAGCTAATCCAGAATAGGGCAGCAACACTTATTCTTGGCCTCAAGCCCAGGGACCACATCTCTCCTGCCCTACACAGTCTTCACTGGCTCCCGGTCACAGTACCGATTAAATTCAAATCCCTCTATATCATCCACAAGGCTATCTGGAGCTGGGGACCACATAATCTTCAACTCTTTCTGACTAAATATTCCCCCTCTAGACCCTTGCGCTCCTCTGGCAACAACTCCTTGTGTGTAAAGCAGATCGCCAAACAGAGGGCAGGTAGTCAATCGCTTTCCTCAGCTGACTCCCTTCTTTGGAACAGCATCCTCCTGCCTCTTCGTCTTGAGAAGGACCTTCTTAAATTTGGAAAGAGCCTCAAGACCTCCTCCTTCCCTCCCTCTACCCTGCTAATCGCACAGTAGCCTGCTTGGTGTGCAGGACCCTTATGCATCCTCAGGGCACTGACCTCCCACATCGCATCATCCCAGCTGCTGTCTATCCTCTGCACCACAGCACCTATCCGATACCCTCTCCTTTCTGCACTTGCACGTTCAGCGCACTCACAATTGATTGTCTCTTCTTATATTTTTTGTATTGAAATGTGTATTGTCTATCAGCCCCTATCCCCTCCCTGTTGCCCTGTGGGCGCTTTAAAACAATATTTGCTTCCTGTATAAATGCCTAACAAGCAAACAGTAAATAAATAAATAAATACATCCCCTCACTGACACACAAACATGTGTAAACACAAACAAACACACACAGGCAGAAACACACACACTTAATCACCCACACGCCTACTCCTTCCACGCAACAAACACTCCTCTACACAAATGTATACTTACCTTCTCCCCAGCCCCTGCCGTCCACACTATAAACAATACCCCACAACATACACACAGGCACACAGGCAAACACCTCATGGGTGCATTTCCATCTTTCCCTGACCGTTCCGGGTACATCTGTCAGCCCCTGTTCGAAATTGTGTGCCGATGAGGATGAGAGCAGTCTTTCTAAATCAGTGTTGGTAATGTTGATGACATTTAAAAAGAAATGTTCACTTAATACCGTATCATCACAGTAACACTTTTGGTGATGTTCTATTAACACCCTTTTCATTATTCATGATTTATAATGGCAACAATGGCTGGAATCATTGCATACTGCTCTGTGGTATGCCCAGAGTGATGGTCCCTTTGAATACCACCCTATAAGCACCCCGGGGTGGGTGCCACAGAAAATAAGGTTGCTCAGATCATGGGATGAATCTCACAGTCCACGCCCATTTTCAAATCAAAATGGCATCTGTTTGCACCCACTCGGCATCTTCTTACCTGAACCCCACTATGCCAGGATCCAGTCCTCTTGCAACTCACATCATCTTACCCTATCTGCCTAGTCACCTTTTTTTGCAGTCGGCCACCCCACCATCCCTGCCGGCCGCCATGAACATAGAAAAGGGACTTCGCACAAAGCCACATCTTCCACTTACATGATGGCGATATTAAGTGAGTGTTTGTGTCAAAAAACGGGTGGGATGCTCTCTGCAATCTGTTCATTGACAAAATAAATTGCTGTTGCACCCCAGTTTTTATAGGATGCATAGCAATAATGTGGCATGCTATTTCAAAACATTATATTGCTGATACTGCATTGACATTTGGCCATAATATAAACTTTCTACCCTTCATGGTTTGAAATGTGCCTTACTTCTTAACAGCACTATCCTCAATAGTTGAAGTTCTGAAATAGCTTTAAAGTCCTTCTGCTCTGAGCTACAAAGAATGATTCACGCTCTCTGAGTACTCAGGGCTATAACTAGTGGGCAGAACATGCACACGGCCTTCGATGGCAAACTATGATGCTATATCACATCCGTAAAGATAGATATTGTTGTGGTCCTGTCGAGATGTAAATGGTTCAAAACATCTACATCTAGCCTCCTGTCAATTTTTGTGTGTTGCGAGGCAGTTTCTACGGATGGAAGGCTATATTTTGGGGCTTGCTTCTTTGTATACTGTAGCTGAAAGCACATCTGGATATGTTTTTTCAACATACACATCTATAGCAATACTGTTAATACAGTGCACCTTATGTGTTTCTATATACAATTTTTCCAGAAATGCACTGAGAATGGCCAGCTCTGTATTGGATAGTGAGTTGTGCACTTTGTATTTCCCTTGGTATGTTCACCACCACCTGTGTGTCAAGCAATACATAGTAAATGCATGTATTCATAATTTATATATGGCATGTGAACAAGCACGAAACACGTCATAGAGGACTCAGTTCTTGTGTTGTCCTGTCTCGGCTGTATATTTGGTGTCATTAAAAAAAAGAAAAAAAAAAAACTTCTGTGTCATTAGACCTGAAGTTCTGGAATTTGTTTGGCATCCTCAGACCCAGAGAGCAGTCCACACAGTTTGTTTTCTTTTCCTTTATAGAAGAACTTCAGGTCTAATGACACAGAAACCCTTTCTCCCGGAGAATCAAAACAGAAGCATTTTGCAATGGTTCAACATGACAGCTATGCAAACAGCCAGCCTAGAAACCTATATGCATCAGTCCTGTTATAGTTAAGTACTGTTTACAGAGCTAACGCTGGCATGATTTCAAATTGATGTTAATAATAGTGTGATTCTTGCAGTCTCTATGTCAGCCTATCAACAACAATGGGTATACTGGTTACTCAGTCCTTGCAGTCTAGGGAAACTGCAACATGCACACGAGGCAAGTCACCTTCTTGTTGCTTATTCCAAAATGAATTTCGACATTAGAACATGGAATAAATCAGTGGGACTAGCTGTTTATCACAAATATATGTGTATCCTTTATTATTCATTGATCTTTAGAAACTACAAATTGTAGCTCAAACACACAGTTCTTTCAGGGTTTTCCTTGATACCCACAATGTCCATTGGTATTTGTATGTGCAATGTATTATGACTATGTAATATTGTATTTGATGTATTAATGGTTACGTTTGATGATTAATGGGATGTGTTATTGGTTTACGTTTATGTAAGTACCCCATGTGTTTTTCTACAGTGTGTAGCTTTTTCAGAAAAATGAATAATAAAGAATGAACATATATTAAGTATCACCAGTTACTCCCACTGATGTATTCCATGTTCTAATATTGACATTCATTTTGGAATAAGCAATGAGAAGCTGAATTTCATCATTGTAAAGTTCAGAATCTAGAGCATAGGTGCAGACAGATAAAAAGCCTTCTTTGCCAAAAGGATCTTTGTGTCCTAGCAGATGTCAGGGTAGGACAGGAGACAATTGAACCTGCCCCATGCCTTCAGCTGTTTCTGCAGATGTCAGTAAACTGGTTACATCAAGGCACCTGTGCGCACCATAAGTTTGGCACAAACAATTCAGAAACAGAAATACCCACATCCTTGTATGCAAATACAAACAGAACTTGACCTATTCTACCCTTAAAAATGGCTTTGAGAAGTTTACTTGTGCGAGCAACACATTGATGATGTTGAGAAGTGGTGTGAGTGCTTACATTTGATCCCCTTACCAATGGAGAAGGAGAGAATATTGATTCTATAGTTAGTCTATTTGATGGCTGTAAGACTACTGGACAGGTCTCACATAGTCATTTTTCTGAATTTGGTCCATCTTGAAATGTTGCATCTGGTATGTGCGGGATATCTGTGTTCTTTTTGAAGCTGCCATTGTTTTGCCTTATCTTGAATAACTTGTCTTTGAAGACGTTGTTGATACTGTTGTATTTGCCAGTGGTTTTGTGAATTGCAGGATATGGAAACAGGTTGATGCACTGCTTCATGGCTTGGAAAAATGGCCTGCTTTTGTTGGTTGCTTCAATTGTAGATGTTGTAAAGACAAATGTCATGCATGTTGGTAACAGTGTTCTCTAGAACATGAGGCCTTCCAGTTGGTGTGAATTTGTCTTAAGCGTTTCTTTGTTGCAGATGGTGTGTTTGCTGTCAATCAGTTCCTGTGTGTACCAAGGCATGGTACCTTATGAGAAGCCTAATGTTTTCTGAGTATTCTCAGTTATGTCGTTGGATGCCCTTACATGGGTGTTGACATTCTCCAAGGGATCGGGTGTAGACGCCAAGTTGATCATGATGGCTTCACATTGATATTCCCAGCTTATGTTTTATGAGTATTCTCAGTTACGTCGTTGAGTGCCCTGACATGGGTGTTGACATTCTCCAGGGGATCGGGTGTGGACGCCAAGTTGATCATGATGGCTTCACCTTGATATTTCCAGCCTAATGTTTTATGAGTATTCTCAGTTATGTCGTTGAGTGCCCTGACATGGGTGTTGACATTCTCCAAGGGATCGGGTGTGGACGCCAAGTTCATCATGATGGCTTCACATTGATATTTCCAGCTTATGTTTTATGAGTATTCTCAGTTACGTCGTTGAGTGCCCTGACATGGGTGTTGACATTCTCCAAGGGATCGGGTGTGGACGCCAAGTTGATCATGATGGCTTCACATTGATATTTCCAGCTTATGTTTTATGAGTATTCTCAGTTATGTCGTTGAGTGCCCTGACATGAGTGTTGACATTCTCCAAGGGATCGGGTGTGGACGCCAAGTTGATCATGATGGCTTCACATTGATATTTCCAGCTTATGTTTTATGAGTATTCTCAGTTACGTCGTTGAGTGCCCTGACATGGGTGTTGACATTCTCCAAGGGATCGGGTGTGGACGCCAAGTTGATCATGATGGCTTCACCTTGATATTTCCAGCCTAATGTTTTATGAGTATTCTCAGTTACGTCGTTGAGTGCCCTGACATGGGTGTTGACATTCTCCAAGGGATTGGGTGTAGACGCCAAGTTGATCATGATGGCTTCATATTGATATTTCCAGCTTATGCTTTATGAGTATTCTCAGTTACGTCGTTGAGTGCCCTGACATGGGTGTTGACATTCTCCAAGGGATCGGGTGTGGACGCCAAGTTGATCATGATGGCTTCACCTTGATATTTCCAGCCTAATGTTTTATGAGTACTCTCAGTTACGTCGTTGAGTGCCCTAACATGGGTGTTGACATTCTCCAAGGGATCGGGTGTGGACGCCAAGTTGATCATGATGGCTTCACATTGATATTTCCAGACCTTCCAGGATAGTGCAGCATGAAACTGAACATTGTGCAGAATAAAAAAACAAAAAAAAAACAGTTTGTTGCACAGAACTGAAGTTATTGTGCTATTTCTACAGCACATATTGTATTGGCTCAGCGTGCTAGAATGCCAGGTTGCTTGAAAGAGGCAGTGCCTGTGAAGCTGCAAAAGAGCCAGGCTGCCTTTGTTTGCACCTTGTGTGTGGGTTATCTCCTACCAATTTTATAGAAAGACTCTGTAACGCTCACCTGATTCCCGTAGAGGCGCCGGTCTTGACTGGGCGTATACCGTATCTTCAAAGGTGATGTGTAACACACGGCTGGCTCTTTGGGCTGGACCTCTGTGCACTGTATGTCTGGCTCGAAGGGTAAGATGTCTGCAGATAGAAAATGTGGGATTAATGAACTGGGTTATTGAATGTCTCTCTCTTCTTCCCTTTCTCTTCTCCTGTAGAACCCCAAAGGTTAATGCTCTCACCTTAGGTAAGTGAACGCCGTGCTCTCCATCTGCCTCGAGGCAGGGTGCTGTAACCAGTTTCTTCACTGGATAAGGGGAGCAGGCCTCTTGACTTCAGAGGACTGCTGTCCGTCGTTTACTGCACGAACGGTAAGTTTCGAGTAATTCTAATGTCTTTAAAGTCTTTAGTAATGATGTCTCTTGTTTTGCAGGGTTCCGGCGATGGCGGATGGCGGGCTGAAGTGAGTTGAAGATGGAGCCCGTGTGATGAATAGAAGCGCCTGGAAGCACGTAAGTAAGCGCTTGTTGCCTGCTTCACGATGCGCTCTAACTGTCTTTTTATTTTGCAGGTACAAGTTCGGGGCGGCTGCAGGGTGCCGGAATACCCACTGGGTTAGATGTGGAAAGGAGTAATGGCCCGTGAGTATTAAAGTTCCCCAATGTCTTTAAACGCACCTTGTTTTGTCTTTCAGATGCGGGATGCAGCGCCGAAGGCCTCCGGAGCGTGCGAAGAGTTGGTAAGCTTTTGTCTTTCAGATGCCGGAATGCAGTGTGAAGACCTCCGGAGCGCACGAAGAGTAGGTAAGCCTTTGTCTTTCAGATGCCGGAATGCAGCGCGAGGCGTTGGTGACAGCCGATGGACCAGGTAAGTGAAGAGCTGTCACTGAAGACCGTAATGCTAACCTGTTCTTTCTTGTCTTTATAGGTGTTGCTGAAGACTGGATTCACGATGGTAAGCCTTTTTCCTTAGGCCCAGGATCAGATGCAGAAGACACGATGAGCGTTCTGCTGCTGAGGATGCAGAATAACGCAAAGCAAGATTCATCCATCGGGTGTGGTTTAAATAGCCTCCTGTAGTGCTTAGGTGTCTCCTTCCACAGCCACGCCTAGGTAAGAAAAGAGTTCCTGCTTTCCAGAAGAGTTCCAGTGTTCTGAATCTAGGGAGTGGCTCCTGCCCCACCCAACAGGAAAAGTACTTCCAAACAGAAGAGGATCAGAGACTCAACTGGCAGGCAAGTAAGCAGCATGGTCTGCTGCAGGTAAGTCCACCCAAGCATTATGAGCCCGGCGCTTCCAGCGCTGGGACTGGGCATATTTATGAGCCTGGTGCCACTGACGCCAGGACTGGGTCCAAAAGGTCCCAATTGGGACTGGTTGGCACTCGGAACCTGGGTTATGGATCTGCTTCCAAGGGAGTTGGGAAAACCCTGACCTTTTGGAAGCAGAGATCATGACAGTACCCCCCCTCAAGGCCCCTCCCAAACCGGGCTTCTCCGGGGGTTTTGGCTTGTCAGGAAATGTTCGGTGAAATCTTTTGATTAGGCGAGGAGCGTGGACATATTCAGCAGGTTCCCAGGATCTCTCTTGGGGGCCGTAGCCTTTCCAGTCAATTAGGTAGAATAGTTTAGATTTGGAGATCTTGGAGTCCAGAATGCTTTTGACTTCAAACTCGAGTTCTCCATCAACTAGGATAGGTTTTGGAGATTTGGTTAGTCGGGTTTGAGGTTGCACGGGTTTTAATAGAGAGATGTGGAAGACCGGATGTATCTTCATGTGCGGGGGCAAGTCCAACTTGACCGCTACTGGGTTTACTATGGTAGTGATGGAATAGGGACCAAGGTATCTTGGGTTGAATGTGCGTGGCCCTTTTAGAGGTAGATATTTGGTGGATAACCAGACTTGATCCCCTACTTGATATTGAGGGGCTTCCTTCCGATGCTGATATGCTCCTTTCTTGTATTGTTCTTTAGCCCTTTGAAGGTGAGAAACAGCTTCCTTAAAGGCTTGGGTGATTGTAGAATGCAGGTAGTCTACTGCTGGTGTTTCAAGATCTTGGAGGGGATCCAACTCCGAGGTTCGAGGGTGACTGCCGTACAAAAGAAAAAACGGGGTTTTCCCAGTTCCCGAATGGACAGAGTTATTGTAGGCATATTCGGCTATCCAAAGGATGTCTTTCCAAGTTTTTCAGTTTGTTGCAGCATGTAGCGTAAATACTGTTCCAGAGTTTGATTGGTCCTCTCGGTTTGTCCGTCGGTCTGAGGGTGGTGACTGGTCGAGAGTCTCACATCAATTTGAGCCGACCGACAGCAACTTCGCCAAAAATGAGAAATAAATTTACTACCTCGATCCGAAATTAGAACCGAAGGAAAACCGTGCAGTCGGACGATGTTTTCGAGAAATTCTCGGGCCAGAGTTGCTGCTGTTGGCAAGCCTTTGAGCGGAATGAAATGCGCCATCTTGGAGAATAAGTCCACGATTACTAGAATCGTATTGTATCCGGAGCATGGAGGTAGATCGGTGATGAAGTCCATAGAAAGCGTATGCCAAGGGCGAGGTGGGATGTCAATAGGGCGTAAGAGGCCTGCTGGTCTTTCCTTTTGACTCTTGTTTTGGGCGCATACTCCACAGGACATTATAAAGTCTCTGATATCTTTTTTCCAAGACGGCCACCAGAAGAAGCGCTTGATCTTTTCTGAGGTCTTGGCCATACCGGGATGTCCTTCCATTAAAGAATCGTGATAACAAGAGATTACTTTTTTCTGTAAATCTGTGCTGGGTAGGTATAATCGTTCTTGGAAATACAATAAGTTGTCCTTTACTGCAAAGTCCTTTCCCTGCAGATGCCAATTCTGTATGTCTGCTGGAGTTACAAGTTGCCTGGCTTTATCCTTAACTTCCTCTATGGATTCTGTGGCGATTACACCCAGAATTCTTTGTTCGGGAATGATTGGTACAGGTTTAGGGTTGATCAAGTGTTCTTCCCCTCCCATCCGAGAAAGGGCATCAGCTTTACCGTTTTTTGTACCAGGTCGATAGGTAATTATGAAGTCAAACTCGGCAAAGAATAATGCCCAACGGAGTTGTCTAGAGGATTGGGCTTTTGCGGTTTTCAAATATTGCAGGTTTCGGTGATCCGTAATCACAGTAACGGTGTGTCGGGCCCCCAGCAGATAATGCCGCCAAGCCTTAAAGGCAGACTTGATAGCCAGAAGTTCCTTGTCAGTAATCGTGTAATTGATTTCAGGAGGCGAGAATTTGCGGGACCAAAATGCCACGGGATGCAACTGATTGGTTACCGGGTCCTTTTGTGATAGAACTGCCCCCATGGCAAGGTTCGAAGCATCAGCTTCCACGATGTAGGGGAGTTCGGGGCGAGGGTGTTTTAAGATTGGTGCAGAGATAAATTTAGTCTTCAAATCCTGGAAAGCTTGTTCCGCCTCGGTAGACCATTCAAAACGTTTGTTTTTCTTTAACAAGGCAGTGATGGGCTGGACTATTCGAGAGAATTCGGGGATAAACCTGCGGTAAAAGTTAGCGAAGCCTAACATGCTTTGCACACCTTTTACGGAGGATGGTGATGGCCATTTGAGAACTGCATCGACCTTCTTTGAATCCATACGCACTCCGCCAGGTGATAATATGAATCCCAAGAATTCAACTTCAGTCACATTGAAAACACATTTTTCCAACTTAGCGAAAAGTTTGTGTTGACGCAATCTTTCGAGGACCATTTTCACGTGTTTCCGATGTTCAGATTCCGATGAAGAATAAACGAGGATGTTGTCAATGTAAACAACAACACACACATCTATGAGCTCTCTGAGGACATCGTTCATAAAATATTGAAAGGCGGCCGGGGCATTACACAGTCCGAAGGGCATGACCTGATATTCAAATAGCCCATACTTAGTGCGGAAGGCCGTCTTCCATTCATCGCCCTCTTTTACTCGTACCAAGTAGTAAGCTCCTCTAAGATCCAGCATGTATATATGCATGCTTTTCTGACTTGGTCCAGGAGTTCAGGGATCAAAGGTAACGGATATCTATTCTTAACGGTGATCTGGTTCAGGGAGCGATAATCTATACAAGTTCTAAGGTCTCCTTCCTTTTTTGGAACGAAGAACAAAGCTGAGGAAGCAGGGGACTTGGAAGGACGAATAAACCCATTTGCCAGGTATTGATCCAGGCATTGTTGAAGGTGAAGGTTCTCAGGCTCGGTGAGGGCATAAATTCTACAACAAGGAGGAGTAGATCCAGGTATCAGGTCGATCTGGCAGTCATAAGACCTATGAGGAGGTAGAGAGTTAGCCTGATCCTTCCGGAAAACATCTTGGTATTCTAGGTATTCGGGAGGTAACTGGGGAGTCTCTGAAGAAATTGCTGCCAGTGCAACACCAGGTGGAGGGTGACAAGTAGAGACGCATTCTGGAAACTGGACCGTTCTTGCTCACCAATCGATCAGAGGATTGTGTTTCTCTAACCAAGGTATTCATAGAATAATCTGAAACTGAGGGGCCTTGATCACATCGAACACGATCTTCTCATGGTGTCCATCTTGACTTACTAGCGTCACTTCTTGAGTGGTATGCGTTACTGGCCCGGAGGCTATCTCCGTACCATCCACCGTAGTAATGACGTCCTTTACAGCCTTGGGACAAAGAGTTAGATTCATCCTCAAAACCATTTCATGATCCACATAATTGCCGATGGCACCGCTGTCGACGTAAGCTTCAATTGCATGTAATCGATCCGGATTATCAGGGCTAATGAGGACCATAGGTATCACGAAATGCGAGGTCACGGAACTGGTTTTCACGCTCGGCAAGAGGACCTCTATTCTTGTCGGGCGAGGTCGTTTCCCTGCTCAGAGTTTGTAACTTTGGTAACTGCAGCTCCTACTGCCTTCTTGGCAGGTTTCACCGGACAGTCTCGAAGAAAGTGCCCTGAGTTTCCGCAATAGAGGCATAATTGCAACTGTTTTCTCCTTTCCCGCTCCTTTTGTGTTAGAGGACCTTTCAGACCCCCTATTTGCATGGGTTCCCCGGAGTCTACTCCTTTGGAAGGAGTTGGCGGTTTGGAAAATACTCGAGCATCAAACTTGGAACGATCGGCCTTCCTGTTCTGCAGTCTGTGATCTATTTGAACGACTAAGTCTATATAGTCCGAACAATCTTGTGGGGGATTCACTACTTGGGCTAACACATCTTTGAGCTCTCCGCTTAGACCTCTATAAAACAGCGTAATCCTTTTGTCCTCAGGCCAGTGAGTTTCCACTATCAGTCTGTTGAAAGACGCAATATAAGCCAAAAGGTCTTGATTACCTTGTCGCAACGAAAGAAGCTCATTGTCCAAGGCCTGCCCCTGTGAATGTCTTGCAAACAGTTTTTCCATACTGAGCTGAAAAGCTTGAAAATCATGGAGGACCGGATCATCTTGATTTACTAGAGGGATTGACCAGTCTGCCGCATTGCCACTAAGGTACGAAAGCATGAAAGCTACTTTAGCTTGATCAGTTGGAAAGGCTGCTGGCCGGCATAAGAAATGCAACCGGCACTGATTGATAAATACTGCAAACCTCTTTGGGTCACCAGAAAATCGTTCGGGCGGAGCCAGAGGTACATTCCCAGGTAGGTTGATCTGCACTGGATTCATAGAGGATGTAGAAGGAAGATTTCCCCCAGATGCGGGTAACGGGGTCTGTCCGGCTTGTGACTGTAGCAATTGTCTAGCGAGATCATCTGTTCGCTCCTTGGAAATAATCAGTTCCCTTCTTAGAGCGTTCGTTTCCTTGGCAGGCTGCATGCACTTCTGCCCTTAGTTCCCCAAGTAACTGGGCTAGCTGGTCGGTATCCGAGGTTTCCATAGCGCCTGGACGGGAGTTTTGTGGTAGGCTTTGCGTTCTGTAACGCTCACCTGATACCCGTAGAGGCGCCGGTCTTGACTGGGCGTATACCGTATCTTCAAAGGTGATGTGTAACACACGGCTGGCTCTTTGGGCTGGACCTCTGTGCACTGTATGTCTGGCTCGAAGGGTAAGATGTCTGCAGATAGAAAATGTGGGATTAATGAACTGGGTTATTGAATGTCTCTCTCTTCTTCCCTTTCTCTTCTCCTGTAGAACCCCAAAGGTTAACGCTCTCACCTTAGGTAAGTGAACGCCGTGCTCTCCATCTGCCTCGAGGCAGGGTGCTGTAACCAGTTTCTTCACTGGATAAGGGGAGAAGGCCTCTTGACTTCAGAGGACTGCTGTCCGTCGTTTACTGCACGAATGGTAAGTTTCGAGTAATTCTAATGTCTTTAAAGTCTTTAGTAATGATGTCTCTTGTTTTGCAGGGTTCCGGCGATGGCGGATGGCGGGCTGAAGTGAGTTGAAGATGGAGCCCGTGTGATGAATAGAAACGCCTGGAAGCACGTAAGTAAGCGCTTGTTGCCTGCTTCACGATGCGCTCTAACTGTCTTTTTATTTTGCAGGTACAAGTTCGGGGCGGCTGCAGGGTGCCGGAATACCCACTGGGTTAGATGTGGAAAGGAGTAATGGCCCGTGAGTATTAAAGTTCCCCAATGTCTTTAAACGCACCTTGTTTTGTCTTTCAGATGCGGGATGCAGCGCCGAAGGCCTCCGGAGCGTGCGAAGAGTTGGTAAGCTTTTGTCTTTCAGATGCCGGAATGCAGTGTGAAGACCTCCGGAGCGCACGAAGAGTAGGTAAGCCTTTGTCTTTCAGATGCCGGAATGCAGCGCGAGGCGTTGGTGACAGCCGATGGACCAGGTAAGTGAAGAGCTGTCACTGAAGACCGTAATGCTAACCTGTTCTTTCTTGTCTTTATAGGTGTTGCTGAAGACTGGATTCACGATGGTAAGCCTTTTTCCTTAGGCCCAGGATCAGATGCAGAAGACACGATGAGCGTTCTGCTGCTGAGGATGCAGAATAACGCAAAGCAAGATTCATCCATCGGGTGTGGTTTAAATAGCCTCCTGTAGTGCTTAGGTGTCTCCTTCCACAGCCACGCCTAGGTAAGAAAAGAGTTCCTGCTTTCCAGAAGAGTTCCAGTGTTCTGAATCTAGGGAGTGGCTCCTGCCCCACCCAACAGGAAAAGTACTTCCAAACAGAAGAGGATCAGAGACTCAACTGGCAGGCAAGTAAGCAGCATGGTCTGCTGCAGGTAAGTCCACCCAAGCATTATGAGCCCGGCGCTTCCAGCGCTGGGACTGGGCATATTTATGAGCCTGGTGCCACTGGCGCCAGGACTGGGTCCAAAAGGTCCCAATTGGGACGCGTTGGCACTCGGAACCTGGGTTATGGATCTGCTTCCAAGGGAGTTGGGAAAACCCTGACCTTTTGGAAGCAGAGATCATGACAGACTCTCAGATGTCCCTGCCTTAAAAGAACCGTGTTTGATTTGCTCTACTTTTGTTTTTGTTTAATGCAAAAGCCTATTTTATATTATTAACTGTATTGATAGTTAACATTTGTAATTTTTCAGTGTTCCAATCCCCCCAAGCACCCACACACTGACCAACACCCCTCATTCTTACCAATTCTCCATCAGGACTTACACTCCCAAATTATTCACTCTTCCATCCATGTACATGCTCTCTCGCTTGTTCACACTGTCAAGACACAATTGGATCTACCCAATTCCCACCACACTCCCAACCATGAGTCCAACGTACATCTTGCGGCCTCCAGCTCATCCTGCAGCATACACGCCTGCATTCTTTCTCACTGCTTCTGCATTGTGTGTACTTTCAGCAGTCTATCACAATCGTCTCCCATATGTTCTCCCAATCTTCCATCTCTCCACTCCCTCTTTGCTTTCTAGCCCACTACTCCATCTCTGCATTTTGGATCATAGTGATCACAAAATCACCATAAACCTTTGAGATCTGATTTATACTTACCATGGATTACACATCAGCCTTGTGCCATCCATTAATATTTCAACATTATATCCTGGATGACACAAGTATCTCTGTTATTTCTAGGCAATGCACTACAGTGTAGTAATCTTCTCTTGCTTTGCCAAACCATCCACTATATTGGATTATGTAACAGTCATGTACAGCATGTTTCTAGAAGTACAATAAACATCCCCATGTACAAAACATGATCAATCAGTATGTATGGAAGTGTCACAACAACAGGCAACAGGGACATCATTTGGGGGAAACCAGAGGTCGCAAGTGTGACCTCTGAGGTCTCCTTTGCGACCTCTGTGGTCTCCCTTACGACCTCTAAAAAAAGTTTTAAAAAAATATATATATATATATTTTGTAATGCAATGCAAGGTCCTGGGCTGTGGCCAGCACCATGTGGCTCTTTAATTCTGGAGTGGCTAGCTTTCTTGTTCAGGCCCCTTAAAAAAAGAAGAAAAATAAGAACATGAGGGCCACGAGTCTAACACTTTCAGCACTGACCCTAAATAAGAAAGAATAGGAATGGCAAAAAATGTGTCTTTCTGGAATTCTATACAATAATTGCTAGACTCATTAAAGGTTTATTTCAGGCACACTTCAGGGGGTGAGTCACTGATTTAGTCTGTTCTCAACCGCCTCAACTCAGCCTTTCATCCTTCTGAGGTCGATAAATGGGTACCAACACAGGTTGGGTGATAGTGGGTGTATGTTTCTTCTATGTAAAGCGCTTAAGCTTAAGTGCTATATAATAAGACATCATTATCATTTGGTCATGCACGTCTGCTTGCAATCACAGTCATTTGATAATATGGGCCTATACACACTGATCTTAACATTACATATGCCGATCCATTCAGGTATGAAATGTACATCACATTATAGTGATATCATAACCATATTTTTCATAGTGTACAATGCTATGTGATGCCACTTCCTGTTTTGTCAACGGGTGAAAGGTTGTGTTCCATCGCTTCCCGCGATATCACTTTGGGGTGGGGTCAAATGACATAATTTCCTGTGATGTCATCAGGGGCAAGGGTCGTGTGATGTCACTTCCGCTACCCCTGCCATTTTGGTGAAATGACGTCCCTGGCAGGCAAGGTGCCAGATGGGTATGAGGTCTCTTTTGTAGTCTGTCGGTGAGTGATTTTTAGAGGAGTGATGTATGACCTTCTGGAGACACCTATTTAAACATACGGGAAATAAACAGTGTTTCTGGCACCTGCCCAAAACGCCTGAGGAACAACACTGACAAATACTGCTCAAAATGTCCAGCAGGGCCCACTTCGGACAGCACCTAAGCAGGATAGAGTGCGGTTTCAGATAGTGTGCAGTCTTCCACCGAACATATAGATGAAGGCAGAGTTAGCACATGGGGTTGAGATACAGCAGGCATCCCTTTATCTGAAGACAAAGTTCATGTCTCCCAAAACCCCTCACACTTTAGACGCCCCCTCACCAATCTACCAATTACCAGAAGCTTGGCCACAACAGATGCTTGATCAAGGTTGTACATGAGGCATTCCACTCATCCCTTTTACTAACCTTCTCAAACTCTATGCTCAAACACAACATATGTATCAGAACGAAACGGTTACACCTAGAAACGGACTAGCACACATAGCTCAGAATTCTTCTGGTCTGCATGCATGAACGCCCAACAGTAAAGCAATCATGAATGTTCATCTATCCCACTCTACCGAATCTCCCCTAACTATCAGATCGGCCATAGGTACTGGAGACCATGCACATGGCAGATATGTGTGTTATACATATCAGTTATATGGTTTACAGTGATTTTTTCGAATTACATATTTTCGAATGCCATTTTCTCGACACCATTTTGTCAAAAAAAAAGTTTCAAATGTTTTTTTAAAAAAAACAAGTTTTAATGGGGGGGTTCCCCCAAACCCTCGTTTTTATTTTTTTTAACACTTCTTTTTTACTTACAAAACACAAAAAAACATATTAAATAAAGAAATAATACATTCGAAAAAAAACATTTTCAACAAAATTTTTTCGAGATAATTGCGTTTCGAAAAAATGCATTAGAAAAAAGGACCGGATCCCCAGTTATATAATACTCATTTGGAATTTGAAGCAGAATGAGTATGAAGGACTAAGCAAACAAGTGAAATACTTATAGTGTATATGATTTGTAAATCACGTCCCCCTATGTTTTTGTTTGTTTGGCAACATTCTGATTAATTGCTTTAAAAGATATCACACTTTATTCTAATTAAAAAAGCATTTGGCAAACTGAATTTATTCAAACAAATTACCCTCACCGTGTGTCTTCCACCTTCCACCACACAGTGGGTTTTATATGAAAGTTCATAGCAGATTTGGACATACTGTGATTTTTAGTGGCCCGCAATTACCTTGCGATATGACAACCCAACTTTATTGTTAATCTCGGACAAGCAATTTTGCTCTCCCAAGTGTAAAAACTCATTTAGAGATGATTTTAAATAACATTAATTGCCTGCTGTTAAATGCCTTCAAATTTCGGAAAGTATCGCTTGCAAATCCAGTTTACTTTATGGCGGCTTTAAAACGAAATTGCTATATTTGAACACAAACACTCTTGAGTTGGAAGGAGCTGCACACAATAATGCTTAATGCTTGAAGTATGATATCTTTTTTTATCCCTCGGATCATCCTCAATTGTAAGTACCCCAGTGCCAATCTGTCAAAATGCGTATGGATTCCGCTTGCATGCTGCTCCCTGGCACTTGGACAGCGGCACTGAAAGCCACCACCCGGCTCAAAGGAAATCAATAGAGGCAGCTGCAACAAGCTATTTTCAGCAGACAAGCTGTACTTCTCTTTCGATCCGCACACCATTCTTCATTGAGAAAGGAGTCTTTGTATCATATTGTTTCATGAGGGAACTTTGGCCAAAACTCCCAAAGTCAAGATAACACTCTTTCAAATGGATGTGCTCTTACCAAGAGCCTCCTTTCCACCAGAACTGTCCACAACAACTTAACTCTGATGCTCGAGTTGAATTACAACACTCAGGATCAACAACAGTTAGGAGTATGTTGAATTGATAGCTGGATATATCAGCGAGGCATAGTATTGTTACTACATATGCAAGATAAGACTAAAAGTGGGCTAAATCACAATTCCCACTGGCAAGTCCAAATATCTTAAAACATGGCTTTTTCTACAACACATGACCACTGACTAATCCTAAAGGATACACAGAGTGCAACTCACATTACTACACTACTGTTAAAAGATAGCAGCCCAAAATGCTGGCTAGACAAAACGTGTACTCTTGAGCTAGGTCAGCACCTTAAACAATAATATAAAATAAAATCAAATCTGAAAATCCAGTGCAGGTAGAGGTAGAGCACAGAGGAAAATGCTGCCTATTGGCAGGAAGAAATACATACATTACTGATGCGTTTGACAAAACATGTTGATACTCATAAGAAAGTGCGAGACCGAACTTCACTGACACACAGCACAGGAGAAAATCCTCTGGGCCTGTCAATACTTGAATGCAGTTGGAGAAGTCAAGAACAGGGAATTCAGTCCAGAGTATGGAAGTGAGGATGGGGAAAACAGTAAAACAGTCAGGGGTGGGGACAGAAGGCGGGCAAGAGTTGCAATGCAAGAGAAGGATCACAAAGAAAACTCCTTTGTGGAGCCGTGCTTTCAATTTACCAGGCTAATTGAATATCCTCCGAAAATACCATGGAATTTATGCAAAGTGAAGTGAAGCATGCTGTATTTTGCAGTTTGGGGATTTGTTGTCTTCCACACTTGAACGCTTGAGACGAGTCAAATCATTGGAGGAAGTTGTGCACCCAACCCCAGACACCACCATGGACTGTGATCACTCCGTCCCATTCATAGGGAGTAATGCCACAGGTCTTGTGTTTTAATTGGCTGTCGAGCAGCATTGTGAGGGCTTCATCAAGAGAGTCCACATGGATTGCATGATATGAGAAGGTACTTTTGTGCTGAATGGCTGGTGATTGTTCCGGACTCTAAACCAATGCCAATGGCTGGGTGTGGTGTGGTGGAGAGGCAATTATAGATACTGAGTCCATGCCAGATCTATGGATGTCAAAATCCCCTGACACCAACAATGCACAACATTTCCCCAAATATTTGTGATGCACAAACCAAAAATAAATTGATACACACATACATTGATACCCACTTACAACATATTCATGACACACAAGCAAACATCTTTATTAAATTATGTAGGCTTGTGGAAATGAGTTGTAACATGAAAAACACACTGCAGCCCTAGGGAAAAAGGATTGAAGGGAGAGGCATGCATAGGTAATGTGAAAGGGAGGAACAGAGAGAAACAACTTTGCAAAGTTAGCAATTCACAAAACATGAGCAAATGGTTTGCTTCTAATTTTCCTGTCCATAACCTACCTTTCTTCTTACCTTCAGAAGTCAAGATTGTAACAGGGGCAAGTTGGCAGAAGATGGCTTGTGTACACTTGATTAATGATCAGAGGCGAAGGTGATACATCTTGAAGGGTAAATGAACCCATAACAAAGTTGATACTTGTTGACCGCACTACCTGTTGTTGTTTTGATCACGTGTTCAACACCGCCCACTCCTCCCCTGCCCCTTGTCCTTTCCCTCTTCCCTCTCCCCTGTACTTGCGCGTTCTCAGTGTTCGCTGGGTCTAGTAAGATCGTTGTTTTGTCCACCCGTGTACCCCTCCCTTGCCTCGTCGCACCTTGAAACACTTGTGTGTGGGCACGATACACATAAAATGTAATCATCATCATCCTCATATTGACAGTCGTGTTAAAGAGTGCCTGGCGCAGGCATCAATAGGCAAGGAAGCACTCCTTCATGGCCCAGGTTCTTCACATGAATACAGCAACACTCAGTCAAGGACCCCACAGTGCGATGGTGAGAATGAGCTTCACATACTCACCACAGAGGGCCCACTATTTAGGCTCATCCCATTGTGGATGGGGACATGATGAAGCACTAACAGGCATGACAAGAACACCAACAATGTACACCTTCCACATGCCCCAAATGTGTGCTATTCACAACCAAAACATCAATAAATAACATATTCATGCCACATAGGCAAGCATACCACTTTCCAGAAGTAGGCTGGTGGAAATGGGGTGAAACACGAAACGAAAAGCAGTGTAGCCATATACACAAAAAAAATGGTGAAAAGAGTGGCAGGGCATACACAATGAGAAAGAGGGAAGCAGGGGACACGCATTGGAATATTAGCAATTCACATCATCTGCTGGCAAATGGTTTGCTCCGATGGTTCCTGCTCAAAACATACCTTTGTTCTACCCTTTCACAAGTGAGGATTTAAACAGGGGCAAGTTGGTAGGAAATGCATATTTGACGCTTGAAAATCGTTTTTCATGGTAGAGGCACACATGCCCCACTCTAGTTGCATACCGTCTGTTTTGTTATGTTGATTTATACAATGCAATGCTACCACCCAGGCGCAGACTCCAGGCGCTCTGTAGTGAAGAGATTAACACAACTTTTTCACATGGCCTTTGGGCGGCAGCATTTGCACTGCCCGTTAATGCCTGCAACCAAGTCCTTCCTTATGTTTGTGATAATGGTGCCAACAGACAGTGTTTCTCATGAGGAGCTATTTGTTTTTGCAGAATTGTAGCTTAAAGAGAACCCACACTGATTCATGGAATTGTGCAAAGTGTCTTTTGCGTGAAAAGTCACTTTGCACTTCTCACCCTGATCCATAGAGCAGTGCAAAGTGACTTTGCATGGCAAAAAGTCATTCTGCATTGTTCCATGAATCGGGGTGTTTGTTGGCAGTGCAAAGTCATTTTGCACCAATGAAAAGTCACTTTGCACCATGCAAAATATTCCATGAATTAGGCCGTCAATTGGGGTTTCCCTTCATTCTTTCTCACCCTATACTGCACTGGGTGACCCTATTTCATCTGTCCACCTTATCTGGAAGATGATGCCCAGAATCCTGCAACACCTTCCTGCCTCCGCCTTCAACAATTATTTGGCTGCCATTTTTATATTCTGTATCTCTTACCCATCTTTACCGGCTCGTTCAAGTTTATAGTCGTAGGTTCTGATACTGCTTATGTCATCACCTTGTCAGCTCAAGGCTCAAAGTAGGCCATAGTGTGTCATACATCTGATGTTTACGTTCCGGTCGGAATAATTCAGGTTGATAATCTTCAAGTACTTGAGCTCCCATGTTCATTTTCTGCTGTATTCAACAGGTCATCTTTCAGCACCATCTCTGACAGGACCTGCAACGAGTGCCCATCCTGTGCGAAGCGAATACCAATTGGTATTTCTGTTTTGCGGTTCAAGTGGTGTGCCTATTCTTTCAAAAAGAAGGTGTGAAAAAAGCATTGTGTTTCTTTGTGAAACTGTGTGACTTTGAAGCTTACATTATGAAACCTCTGTACACCAGAATCACTGCTCCGCCCAGTAGATCTCTCTTGCTTGGACACATTAGCATCACTTGAAATATATTGGTTGTATAACGTAGTTCTTCTTGAAATGTCATTTCTGGGAGATTAGCACTATTTCTCAGTGTTTGAGTATATGTCTGTTGCTTTCTAATTGTATGGCCCTTTAGATAAAGAGGCCACACAGGGCTGCATTCCTTGCATACCTACTTCTGCAGCCAAACAAGTTAAATGTCGAGAAGCATTTGCTTTTCTTTCGTTTCCATGTGAACGTGATGTTCAGCTCTGTGTGTGCTTTGTTTTGCAGTTCATTTATTGTGTTATCTGGTGAAGAAGTGACTGGGGCTTTGAAATCTAATGAAACTGCCATCTCAGCATAACATTTTCATTTGGTTTAATAAAAGTTATCAACACCTTTTTTGAAATTCTAAAATGTCTTGTTGCCATTGTCGTTTCCCTCTCCAGAACATTCTAGTTTCATGTTATCCAGCTTCAATTTCCACCCACCTCTCAATTTATAGATAATTTTCGGGGCACCTATTTCCCCACTTGGGATCTCAGGGCTTTGGCTGATTCTCTGCATTCCCCTTAGGTCCGGTATCAGGTAATATTATCCCCACCAATAATTTCATCATATATATGGTTGTCAGGAATGGCCATAGGCGATATTACTAGTCGGGATAATTTTTGGGGTAAATGGGAGCGGGAGTTGCGGGGGTATCCCCTGCTCCCTTTAAAATAACATGGGGGTTGTTGGGGTGTCCCCCGCAGGTTTAATGTGTTAATTTCACTGCAAAAGTATGGCACCATTCTAGTACGGCAATATTTTTGCGGGGATATTAACGCATGGCACCTTTTGTCCTAGATGTTGTTTCAGTGTCCTCGGCACCACTCACTAGTTCTAGAGTCTTGGCTTATTTTTTTTTTTTAAGTTTCATTCTCAGGTTTAACACACTTTATCAGGGGTCTCAATGCCCCTGGGTGTTTTTCAGAATTTTAAGCATCTCACCAAGGCTCTATGAGTGCCTATGGTTTCTCAACACCCTACACACCCTTTAGGTTGTAGACACTTTTCAGCTTTTTTAGATGCAGTCTCAAGGTACCAGTGTTTTTCAGGGTCCCTAGTGTCTAGCTCTCCATACTATGTGCTTTGCAGGGTTCTCAATGTATCACTAAGCATCTTAGTGATTTACAGTTTCCCCTCCCTGATTCTAAACACTGTGCATGGTCAGGAATCAGCATGCTAACATGGTAGCCAGGGACTGCCTCCATCAGCATCTCTGTACAGTACCTTTATGTATCATTATTCTTCTTGAGACAGTAATGGCTGTCCTTTCTGCAGTCTTACTCTTGTTATACTCCTCTTCGTGAGACCAGCATTATCCCTTTACATCTCCTCTAAATATATTGGTTCTGCAGTTTCCAACTCAGCCTCTTTTTAGCCTGATTTGTGATCTGACTTCTGTCAAACGTTTGAGGTTGGTCTGGTGATATATGTAAAGTTGGCCATTTTGATTCGAATCAGTTACTCATTGGGCCTCATTACGACCCTGCTGCCAGTAATTATTTTTTACCGGAGCCCAGAAAAGGGCAATAACCGGTTCATGCCGACCTTGACGGACCCGGTAACTGCACTTTTCTGGGCTCTGGTAAATATTAATCCCCATTCCCATCTGAGCCCTATAGGGCTCAATGGGAATGGGGAGGATGCTAACAACGGGCCCGTTAATGACGGACCTGTTATTAGCATCCTGGTCTGCTAGCGGGTCCCGCTAATGACGCCTGGTCTGGCTAGGCGTCCTGAGCGGGACCCGCAGAAGACCTTGTAATGAGGCGGCACGGAACGAACGGTGCCGGTCAATTACCGGCACCGTTCATTCCACGGCCGCCAGGGTCCTAATGAGGCCCATTGTGTATGTTTGGTGACATAACACGATAAAGATTTTACTTTGCGGGGTATAAAAGTTGCTGAAATGGCACTTTTAAGGTAATTCGCGTTTAAAAAATTGGTAGAAAATGTGTCCCTTTCTTGGACATTGCAACTGAAATGTGTTATATTGCTATTTGGGTGATGGTCCCAATTCTGTGTAATTCCATAAAATGCAATGTGTACCAAACTCTGTCATGTATTTATCCTATCTGGTATTCCATGAATAATTGAAGTGATTAATACTTAATTCGGAATGCCATTAATTGTTGTCTCTGGCCAAAAGTAGGTGATACAAATATTTTCCCTCCACCCCAAGGAGGAATTTGCCAATGCTCTCCTTCAACCTAAGGAACACAACTGCAGGGGAAACTCAAAGGGAGTTGTAATGTGGGCTCTCTGATGCCCATATCCTCACACACTGTGTAGCTAATATGCAGAAGGGGCACCATTGCTCTTCTGTGCATGTTTCTTCATGATATAACAGTCACACCCCTGCTCTACCATATCCACATCCATAGCCCAAACAGGGGTGGACATTCATTTTAAATGCCCTTGGAAAAACATGGCATGCATTATTTGGACAATACTGTACACAGTATGTCCAAAGTCTACACACTACCTATGAGGTAATTGTCACCGGGGCAGTATATTCAGAATGCCGCTGAGGCCTGTGCACTACCAGTATTTAACACACGTGGAATTCATTGACAGAATGTCAAAAAACCCTCGTAATGAGCCTCAAAGTGTTGACTTTTTGCTTGATTTCAAAACATGTTCTTCAGCAATTAGCACCAGAACTACAAAAACAGTTTGGTCCTCATTACGACCTAGGCGGAAAACCATGGTCCATGCCGGTAACTTACCGACTCCGCTATGGAGAAAGGGGGAATTACCACCCCATTACAAGGTTGGCGGGGCGGTAATTCCCCCTTCCTCCATGGCCCTTCCCATTCCCATTTTTGCCCCATAGGTCTCAATGGGAATGGGGAAGGCGCTAAGTACGGTACCACAAATTGCGGTACCGTACTTAGCACCAAGGTCCCTTTGTGGGTTCCTACTTTAACGGCTGGTGTAGAGGTCGGGTCCCGCAAAGGGACCTCATAATCAGACCTCATAATCAGGCGCTAATGGGTTAACGGCACTGCAGCCTTTTACGGCGCCGTTAACCCATTAGCGCCAGGGTCCTAATGAGGCCCTTTGTGAATAAGCAATGAAAGGGCACAAAGCATATTTTGGAAAAGAGGAAGGAACAAGAAATGGGGGAGAAGAGGTAGTGAAGGCATTCAGTGTTATTGCTGACTACAAAACTAACCAGGAAACGGCAATACCCCCCCCCCAACACACACACACACACGCACACACCAATCCTCATTGTGTACAACAAGCGATTATAAGCCTTCATAAAGGCTTATGTCATTGCATCCAAACAATTCCAACAAACGTTTTTTGCATCAACATTTCTTTTGGGGGACCTCCCCAACCGCCCGTTTTTTTTTACCTAAAAAAGACACCACAACGAAAATTAACCCTTTACCACCCCATCTATGCATGTGATGCTAACATTTTCGATGCATATTTTGTGATGTAAAGTGTTTAATTGGAAACATTTTCGATGCAATTACCAGATACCGTTCATAAACCATGTGGAACGCCCAAGTTATGCGGTGGCCTCTAAGATGAGTGGTCTCACTAGTGCTCCTTTTAAAAACCCTGCAGCGATTAAACAAGACGTGAAAGAAAACAAGCCGTGAAGTAGCCTTTGGCTTTCCATACTGCTCTGAGAGGTTGTCTGTCCACTGGAGGGTGGACTAGAGGCATAATGTGGAAACAGCATGTTCGCCATGCATGTCTACTCCGTCCCTAAAAAGCATATACAAGAAACGTGATACACTGTATCAGATTACACAATGGGAGGTACGGTTCAGAGACATACATATTCATTCATTAGACAATGTAGCTAACACAATGATTTCTATGCAGTAGATATCCCATAGTCATATAAAAAAAGGTGCATGGTCCAATTATAAACTGTGCCAACATTCATCAGCCGTACCCAACACGTGTTTCAACGCTGGGGTGGATGTTGGTAAACTAGATATACATGTTCTTGTCCAGTAGCTGCTCAAAAGATATGGCTGTTCTCCTTCCATAACAACCCCCACCCCCTCCCATGTCTTCTTCATAGTGTTAATGTGCCCTCGGAGGATAGCTCAGGGGCAACGTGCTCGCCTTGGAAGCAACACGGAACACCACAGGTTTGATTCCTGGGTCCGCACTTAGAAAACTTTGGGTATTAAGCAGGTTATAAATAATCTATCGATCTATCATAATCGCAATAAATCCTTGAAGACGTGGGAGGAATGTTCCGGAAGGAGACTAGCCATACCAATGAACCCATGGTGTAATGCCTGCGAACATTTTCATGCTGGTGATAAATGTATGTCTAACTGAGCAGTCTACAGCATTTAACACCTACTAAACAGATATGAATACATGTTAAAAGCCATCACCAATGGGTAGTTTTCAGGCGCGTCTACACTTGTGTAGATAGTAATAATAGTATTGTAAGTAAATATATCCTATGTAAAGCGCTTTAGATTAAAGTGCTATATAAAAACAAATTATTATTAAAAAAAGAAACTGATTACTTTGTTTCATAAGGACGGGAAGTACTGATGATTTTGCCTGTTTTTACTCTTAGGGCCTCATTACACGGACGGCGGTAAGGGTTAACGGTCACCGTTAATGGCAATGGTGACCGTTAACCCTTACCGCCGTACTACGAGGTCCCTTAGCGGGTTGGAGTTTTAACGCCTACTTTTTGCAGGCGTTAAATACCAACACGCTAAGGGACCTCGGAGCAAATTACGGCACCGCAAAATTGCGGTGCCGTAATTAGCGCCTTCCCCAGTCCCATAGAGCCCTATGGGGCAGAAATGGGAATGGGGAAGGGCAATGGCGGAAAGGCGATTTACCGCCCCTCCAACCTTGGAATGGGGCGGTAAATCCCCTTTCCGCCAAGGCGGTGCCGGTATTTTACCGGCATGAGCCATGGCGCTAATAGCGCCATGGCTCACCGCCTACCGTGTAATGAGGCCCTTAGTTTTGTAACTTTGAAAGCTGCACATGGGTGACCCAACAGCAGGGACATGCTCATGAGCGGGCATGGAATGTTTACGCCATATAAAATAAGCACCCGCACAGGTTTTAATCTTGGCAGGGATGCGCTCTGCCTTTCTTCAGATGTTGATGAAATGTGTAAAATAAAACTAAATAATAGTAATGGCAATCAGTTAAAGTTCTTTGGAAAAGCACTCAATGGTATCAAGTTCTATATTGGAACGACATTATTATTAGTATTATTATGATGATAATGATTATTAGTATTACCATTATTATTATTAGTAGTATTACTTTCAGTATTAATATCACTACTACTACTATTATTATTATGATGATTATTATTATTATTATCATTGTTATTATTATTATTATTATGATCATTATTATCATTATTACTATTATTATTTGTATTACTAGTATTATTATCATCAATACTATTAGTAGTAGTAGTAGTATTAGTAGTATTAATATTACTAATATAGATAGCCGGTCAAGTGGCACAGCAAATAGAGCACTCGCTTTGACATCCATGCAGAGCCTGCAAACTCAGCCTTTCATCCTTCCGAGGTCGATACATGAGCACCACACACCAGGGGTAATAATAGCGCTCAGATACCCGAGGGTTCGTAGCGCTATATAAATGCTAAATTATTATTATTATTACTACTACTACTACTACTACTACTACCATTATTATTATTATTAGTATTATTATTATTCTTATTTGTATTACTAATATTATCATGATTGTTATAAGTAGTAGTAACAATAGAAGTAGTGATAGTAGTAGTACTTTACTAGTAGTATTAGATAAAGTAATGATAGAAGTAGCAGCCGCATATGAAACATAGTATTTTATTCCGATTCCCATTCACGTGTTCCATAGCTTTTCTCTTCAGACAGACAATGGTGTTATTTGCTGCTTCTGTGAAAACATGCAGGGGCTTTTAATGTCCATCGGGATGGACCACTACAGAAAAATGACATTTAATCATACCCTCGGTCCATTAGTTGGCTGCATTAGATTTCAGCAAATGCCCTACAAGTAAATTGCGTTCTACCCCTTGCCAAAATGAAGCTGTCCAGTCCTCCATCCATCCATGAATGTATTTTATTTGTAGCAATCATATTCTGCAGCAGCTGTTCATCTGGGAAATCAGCACTACATGCAGAACAATGCCTTGGCGTGGAGGACACATTTCAGATGCAGGCTCATATAATTCGGTGTGGGCTGGGGTAGTTTGGTGAACTTGGGACTCTCCGGGTGCCACTTCCTACATGCTTTGGAAGCCAGCTTAATGAATGCTGTATTTTGAGCGTGGACGGGGACATGATTGTACCAGCTTTAAACACAGACCAATTGTCACCAGGCTCGATGTTGCAGAGGAGAGAACAATTACACCAAATATTCATGAGTTTCCATTGAATCACATCACAGCTTCAGTTGAAACAGCCCTTCTATTAGGCAAGGTGACAATTCTTTGAGTTGCTTCACTTAGCGGTTTTGCAGAACATGGTCATGATTATAGTCAGATGACTATGTGTCATTGTAAAACAAAGATTACAGATGTGGGGAAATGCCAACCACCAGCACTGTCTGCATGTTAATGCTTGTCTCGGCTCGGAAGAAAACAGACGATGCTTGTCTCGGATAGGGAGATGCTTGTCTCGGATAGGAAGAGAACAGACGATGCTTGTCTCGGATAGGGAGATGCTTGTCTCGGATAGGAAGAGAACAGACGATGCTTGTCTCGGCTAGGGAGATGCTTGTCTCGGATAGGAAGAGAACAGACGATGCTTGTCTCAGATAGGAAGAGAACAGACACTGCTTGTCTCGGCTAGGAAGAAAACAGACAATGTAAATCTACAGAGATGGAGTCCATAACGAGCGCAATGGAGTCCGACATTATCCAAGGATTTGTTTTCGGAGTCTACCTGTAGGCGATGATCTCAGTTACAGATCACAGCATGGGTTGGAATTGTAATTGGTTATTTATAATGTGCAAAATACCCAAAGGTTTCTAAACACGGACCCAGGGATCGAACCTGTGTTACTCCTTGTCTTGCTTCCAAGGTGAGCTAGTAACCCCTGTGCTATCCTCCTGAGACTCATGTCTCAGGGTGTTCAAGCAGTGCTTCTCTTTTATGCCATTACATAGAAGTGGTGGATGAAGCTAATTGGGTTTTTGAAAAGGGACCTGAAATACCATTCGTATTTCACTTAAAATTACACATGTTAAAAACGGACCTGGCTCCCGACAAACCAATGTTCTTAGTACCCGGAAATTCATGTAAATGGTTCTAGGTCGGCCACATCATGATTGTGTACAATATGACAATAGGAAAGGAGAGTGGAAAGAGAGTAGACCATGACGTGGGCACCATTCTGGGTGATGTACAGTAAATGCCACACAATGTACTACATTGACTAAGATATATGCATACTTCCTCCCACACTTAATCTCAGAAAATAGACCATTTGCTATTAGACATGTAGTAATAGGGGTGGGGTGGTCCCTTGGTGTGTGCGCTGTTCAGCAGGCTCACAAATGCACAGGCATGTTCAGATGGTTGTGCCCACATGCAGTGGGCAGGTCTCACCCTGCCCACTGCATGACTGAAAAGTGGTATTATCTCAAAAATCAATGGAGAAAGAATATGGCATAAATAAAATTACATAAAAACAATGAAAACATGTATCATACTAAGAAAGAACTGCATGGGGTATAGAACCCCTGTGCAACCCCTTACAGTGCTGCTATGAACCTGAAATGAAAGGCATTTTGGTGCTGGACTGCCCTTGGGCAGGACAAAGACTGATAAGCAGTGGAAATTTCTCTTCTGTGAAAGAATGGTGAGCTAAAGACTCTGGTTGTGACTCTAACCTGGGATATAGGCCAGTAGTAGATAAACTCCCAGAACCCCCGACCCCCCTTTTTGTGGCTCTCTGATGGTTCCAGCCTTCTTCAGGACAATAGAGAGAGCCTGTTTGTGCCCCACTCTTAACACCTTTCTGGGTTTGTGGCTTATCTCAAGGAATTACTTGGGGTATGTGCCCGGGAGCCCACAGTTCTTTGTTCTGTTTAGGCGACTAATCACACGAAAGAGACCACATGTGTAGTGGGAAGATCTCCAACATTCTGGTAAGTTTGATGTAAACCAAAAATAGACTGGAATTAATGGAGGAATATTTATTCCGATCCAATATTGGTTTCCATCAAACAGACCTGGATGTTGGAGATCTTCCCACGACATATGAGGTCCCATCACATGATACAGTCGCCTGAACAGAACAAAGAACTCTGGGCTCCCGAGCACAAATCAGAAGTTATTCCTTGAGATAAACCACAAACACAGGAAGGCTTCAAGAGTGGGGTACATTCAGGCTCCCTATATTGTACAGAAAAAGACTGTCACCATCAGAGAGCCCCCATCACTCGGCTTGCTCAGTCCGTATGAAACGCGTGTCGATGACTTTGTTGTTTAGCAATAGACACACTTTTCTAGAAACTTGGTGTAGTGAAATATGTAAATGTTTTTTTGCATTATGACGTCTTTAATCAAACAAAAGGCTGCTCTAAAATGTTGTGCATTTGGTTTGAAGTATGAATGTGATTACACAAGAGGTACACCTGATCCACTAGGTTGAACGTAGTCATGGCTAACAAGTAAAGAATGTGTTTCTGCAATGATGATTTATAGATTGTGATTTTGGTAATTGTCATTTATGAATTATCCTCAAAAATAGACATTTAATTTTGTAGTCCATATGGTTATAATCTATTATGATCAGTTGTGTCCACCACTTAAGGTCTTGATCAATAGTGTCTTAAATCATATTGATTTCCTAGGTGATCAAGACCATGCCAAGTACCCTTAGATAGTTTAGTGATGTGTCATGCTGACACTTTCTGCGTGAGGCACGTTCTTATTTGCCCAAAAACATAGCAAATGCTTACCGTAAGTGCATTTGCTGCATTTCCTCCAGATGCCAGAATCCAATGGGAGCAGGGCAAGCACCAGCAAGTCATTCATATTCATGAGTTGGTGTGCGACCCTTCCCAGGAAGATTCATATAGTATTATTTCGAGCCTGATCTAAAAGGAGAGGTCCATCTGAAGGAAAGGCCTACACGGTCAAGGGATTACTGGTCTGTAATGTTTAGGCTTAGCTGTTGACAAGTTCACATATATGACTAAGAAGACTATTGTGATATATATTTCAGAATAATGAGTTGTTCTTTCAGAAAATGTGCATGCTCATACTCTGGTGTGCTTATACCAATGCAGGGCAGGATAACACTATTTGGAAAGAATATGTTTTACTTTCTTAATTTTTCATGCTTTTTTAAAAGCCCCATTACTCCATAAAACACCAAAGAGCTGAACAGTTAAAAGGAATCACCATCAAAAATATGAATTAGCCAATAGATTTGAAATTCATATTTTTTTAATGAGATGAAGATGTTTTACTCTGCTAATCACCACCGTAGTGGTCTTACAGTGTGGGTCCTAGTGAGAATAATATTTGCTGGGTTATGTAAGGCAGAAGCTGAGCAAACATTAGCAAACATGGCAATGGCTGCCCGCTATAGTATACTTGACTATCTGGGTGTCTCCTACACCAGTTATGCTGACGACACCGAGATACTCATCCCCATCACTGGCAACTATGCCTCTGATGCTAAAGCACTTAATTAAGTCTACTGTCATCCAGGCCTAGATGGCACATCATGGGCTCTGCCTTTATGACGAAAAATCGGAGCTGCTTGTCCTCGGCTCGCACCTCATACTGGTTAAACTAGACCCTGCCTACAACTCATTTACCATAGATGGAAACATCATTAAAGTGTCTAATGTAACAAAAACACTTTGCATTTATCTTGACTCAACACTATTTCTCACCAGACAAACAAATGCTGTGGCGTCTGCCTCGGCCTACACTTGCAAACTCATCACAGCCTGCAGACCTTTCTTGATGATTGTGAATTGCATCATTCTAGCCAGAACTCTAATCATGGCACAAATTGACTACTGCAACGCCCTATACTTAGGAACCAGCCAAAGAAACATCGACAAGTTACAAGTTACCCAAAACAATGCCATCAGGGCTACCCTTAACATCCCTAGGAGATCTCACATCTCTGATACTAGACGCAACCTACACTAGCTCCCCGCCACGCATAGAATATCTCTCAAAACTCTAGCCTTAGCCTACAAGGCCCAGAACAGTCTGCCACCTGATTCTCTCATCAATCGCTTCACGCGTCACTCTGCTAATAGAACCCTTTCTATACCAAGCTTCAAGCTTCAGACTGCTGGGGGAACAAGCTCCCCAGTCCTTGCGGCCAAACTTTGGAACACTATACCTACCACACTCAGAACAGAACCGAGGTCCCACTCCTTCAAGACCAAAATCAAACTCTGGCTCTTCGAGCTCGATGCGTCCACCACATCCTTCTAACAGGCTTTAATGTTATTCCCACAGGTGCTACCTGTGGCAAACCACATTCTGTATTTCGTATTGTCTCCTATCATTCTTTCCCGCTCGCAAGCGTTTTTTGCTGTCTGCTATAGCATTAATACCTGTAATGTCTATAGAAACATCTGTAATTATGCACCTGTATGTAACTTGTGTTAAGCCTTCATGTTTCCATTTTGCTAAGATTGTCTCCTGTGGGGAATCCTGCTAAACCTGTATGTAACCATTTCCTTTTAAATTATGCGCCCAGATGCCCCAGGGGATGGTGCACAATACAAATAAATAAATACAAATACAAATATTATGAAGTAAAAACCAAACCATGGCAACCAGTCAAACAGATCTGAAGGCATGCAGAATCCTGGACAAAATACTTAAACAAAGAATATCTCTAGGTTCAGATCAGGAAGTGAATTGAGACTAAATGAGTATAATTATGATTGACAGTGTCTAAGGACAATGAGATCATGGAACTACTTCCCTGGAAAGCCTCTAAAAAGACACCTGCAGTTGCTCTACTGACACATGGAATGAAGATGAGTCACTTGTGGCCAGAAGGTATGCCAGTGCTCCCCAGGAACAAAATGGAAACCCTGGTATTCAATCACAATGGCTGATTAATAATAGCATGTTTAAAAATGTTGTTAGGGTGTTTATTGAGTGCAGACCTAGCTTTGGGAAGTAACCCAGCACTTTGAAAGTCATAATGGAAGGAAATGGTGATAAAAGCAGAGATAAAAGGGAGTAAGGGGCTACCAATGGGAGAGAGAGAGGGTGGACAAGTAGGCAGCAAGGGATCAACATTCAAACAGGGGAGCAGATCACCAAGACCCTGGTTAGGAAGAAAGTAGAGGGTCGTGGAGACGTGGACCTCTTAACTGAAATGAAGTGGAATTACAAAATATGTAAAGAACCATAATTCAAGCATGTCTCATACTGTTCTATGCAGAAGCCGGATGCGTCTACAGATGAGGGGTGAGCTGTCTCTCAGGCACAACGTTCCAACCCAAATAGCCCAAGCAAACAATCGAGGTCTTGTGGCATAGTACTGCATTTTTGGAAAAACATTTCTGAAACTATACAAACTCTGTCATCTAAAATTACAGGCATAGAGCAAATAATGATGAAAGCCTCACACAGTAGCTAGATTTACTGGGTAGTGTTTAAATGGGGTGGATGGCCAATGTGGGTGTAGGGGGACCTCCTTTTAAGGAAAAATATGGGCTAAACGTAAATTAATAATCACCAGAATTTGGAAATAGTGTGTCAAAACAAGAAATTGATAGTTCAGCTGAAAATCCAGTCTTACTTCCCTGTGTCACTATTATCATATTAATGAGCCACCATCTCATAGGGCAAGTATATAAGAAATTAGAACTTCTTGACAATATATTACTGCTGCTAGGCAATCCAGACCAACCTCCAACTTCCATCCTGTCTGGCCCTGTCAATCACCATAATCGCTTGCTAACAATCCCAGAAGAGGATGATCATAATCCTTCATTTGAGGAATTATGGAGCTGAGAAATACCTAGGAAACTGAAAATGCATAAACATGGGCTTGCGCCACGTATGCTCAAGGGAGGCCTTCTGTGGTGACAGAGAGGATTTTAGGTGATTTACCAAACGTCATGGACTCAACAACAGATCATGTGCTCACTCAATGCTGAGGGTGCTCCATTGTTTCAAGCTTCCCAGACAGTCACGACAAATGATGTATAATCTGATATGGTTCACATAATACAGAACCTGTGTGTACCGTGGAGAATTGGCAACCGACTATGAAATAGTGCCTTAAACTGGAAACAGAATTGCCTGATGGCGAGGTACACAGACCTCTGTTACTATTTCTAATCGGTTATGTGAGCAAGCATCCTCCACACCCTGTAAACCAGAAACCAGGGTAAACCATCAGAATCACCTGCTAGGGAGACTTTGTGTAAATAGGTAGTATGTTGAACAATCAATGTATTTGCTTTAGGTCCAAAATGAGCTGGCAATAAGTTGAGACCTTTTCAAAAGATATATACTGGAATAGAACTCTTCAGATTCCTGAAGGACCCAGTCATTATGTTCAACAGCATTCAAATGTAATAGGATCTGCACCACATTCACTGTAGCCTTCCAACTGAAAATGAATTTTTATGTTGAAGAATGATTGGTTCCTGAAAATAGTGGTCCATTATTAAATTATATTGTATATACTTGAAAGCTACTTTAAAAAAAAATCTGCATCTGAGATAAATAATGACATGCTTGTAAAAAGAAGACAACCTTCCCTTGGCACCTCCTGTCTGGCTGAGTTATGCTTTACGGTGGAAGACTGCAAATGGGGAGCTGGCCAACATGTGCTTTGTTCACCACCATGTATATGTCTTTCAATTGCATAGATATCCCTAAAGAGATGTTCAACCGAAAGAACCTAAGGACATTCTATGGAAGGACAAGGAGCATTTTGGTCAGAAAAAAATAAACAACAGGCATGTTCCTCATGAGGTTCAGATACACTAGCATCTAAAGAAAGGCGAAGAAGGGGCGAGACCAAGAGAGAATGCTACCTTCTAACAGCTCAGTAGAAACTGACCACGAGTATGAACAACTATATAGTTGAGTGAGGCATTCCAAATATAGCAACAGAGGCCAAGTCAGTCAGAAAGATGACCTCACAGTGCATAGATTCCATCAAATCTGAAGATGATTGTGTATTGTGAATGTAGAAGAATGGACTGGTTTTCAGCTGAAAATGATAGCCCAAGAGGCCTCCTCTGTTTCCAGGGAACCTAACTTTATGAAAATATCTCAAAACTGAGGTTGCCCTAAGTAGTTCGAGTCCATGAGTAAGAAAAGCTGTATTTGGAGTTTGATTCCTTTTCCAGAAATATATCTTCTGCGAGGCTGGCGCAAGAGCTAAATTCCACATTTATGTTCATATGTTCTACTACCTTTTTAAAACCTTCTGGATGATATTTTTGCTTGGACATCTGCCTATCCATATCTGGTGCTAATATTTCCCAATTTTATTCTGCTTTACCTCATGGGCTTTTGAAGAACCAGTGGCGGCTTCCAAGCTAATGTTGGGAAGAGGGCAGCCCCCCAGGTGCTTTAAAGTAAGGCGAGATGTTTTCGAGGCACTGTGATGAGCCAGGGTGGACAGTGCGAGGGACGCCTTCCCATCCAGCAGGACCCCATGTTCATATAACCAATTACAGATGAGCTACATAGTGTGGGCCAAGGTGCGGGCAGCATCGCTATTTTGAGTAGATAGTAGTAATCCTAGGTAGAAGGGAAGGCATGCGAGGTAAATGTGGCATTGCAGGCACTAGGCTAAAATCCACGAGGCCTTCAGACATGCCCTAGCTCCTATGAGAAGAGTTCACACCCCACCGTTTATTCATTATTCCAAGAGTGTTGCAAAGATGTGCTTTTCACCCAAGAGGAAAGTGCCCTACTAGGCTGCGATCAGAGACCGGCGCCTGGTGTGAATGTTATCTCACACTGGTCAAAGCATGACCAGCCCATTCCCGGGTGACCACAAGTTATATGTTAATGATAACGTTAAAGGATATTTGTACCGCGCACTATCACCAACGGAGTGGTCCCCTGACGTTCTGAAAAAGTGAGGGGGGGTGAGTTAGTGGGAATGAGCTGGAAACATGCAAGGTAGGATTGATGTGCTGTTGGCAGCCTCAGACAGGTGGGTCCATTGGCTGGGCTTGGGGTGTTTTACGGTCGGTAGTCGGTCGTCGTGTGCTGTTGTGCAAGACTATGGGCCTCATTCCGAGTTTGGAGGTAGCCATGGTGCTATTAGCGCCATGGCTGCCTCCAAAACCGGGTCCGGGTCTGGTCTGGTTCAATGGGGACTTACCAGGACATTCCAACCTGTGCGGACCCGGTAAGTCCCCATACAAACAACCATTCCCCATTCCCATTTGAACCCCCATAGGGCTCAAAGGGGAAGGTGCTAATTACGGGCCCGCGAATAGCAGGCCCGTAATTAGCGCCCTGGTCCCTTAGCGGGACCCGTAAAGGACATCTGGTCAGACCACAGGTTCTTTGCGGCTCCTGCTAAGGGACCTCGGAATTGGGCGGTAAGGGTTTAACAGCACCGGTCTCCTTACCGGTGACCGTTATCCCTTACCACTCAAGTCGGAATGAGGCCCTATGTGTGGTTTGTTTTGTTGTTGCAGTGTAGTGAAGTTTGTGTGGTTTGCTGCGTTTAAGGCTTGTGATTTTGTTTGATGGCGGGTGTATGCAGAGGAGTGAAGTTGTTAGTGGGTTGGATATTCATTCATGATTGCACATTTGGTTCAGGGTTGGCAGTAGAGTCGTGTATCGATTATTGAATTATATTTCTATCTAGATGCGATGCGGGCTAGGTTGAGGATTCCATCTAAGTGTGACACATGCTAACATTTACAATTCTATCTACATGCAACGCAGGCTAAACTTGAGAATTACATCTAAGTGTGGCACATGCTAGCATTTATAATTCTATCTACATGCGACGCAGCCTAAACTAGAGGATTTCATCTAAAAGTGGCACATGGTAACATTTACAATTCTATCTACATGCAACGCAGGCTAGGTTGAGGATTCCATTTAAGTGTGGCACATGCTAACATTTACAATTCTATCTACATGCAACGCAGGCTAGGTTGAGGATTCCATTTAAGTGTGGCACATGCTAACATTTACAATTCTATCTACATATGACACAAGCTAAACTTGAGTATTCCATCTAAGTGTGGCACATGCTAACATTCACAATTCTAGCTACATGCAACGCAGGCTAAATTTGAGGATTCCATCTAAGTGTGGCATATGCTGACAATCACCTTTCGATCTATATGCGACATGGGCTAGTCTTTATAGTTCTCTCTAGGTATGGTACTAGTTAACATTGTAACACAGGCAATATTTGCTGTTCAGCCATGAATAGGTTTAGGCTGGTGCTAACATATCTTTCTAAGAATGCATGGGGCAAGTGTATGGCAGTCTAGGTTATGGAAAGGTAAGTTAGAGAGACAAATAGGCCAAATAACTGATTAAAACCTAAAGTCACTGAATTCCTTGGCACCAGGTGCTCTTTGACCACCAACCCCAAAGTAACAAGTCCTGAATTGTGTTCAAAGAGGATGGAAAGGGAATATCGCTGAAGCAACTATCATGTGATGTGTATTGCGAGTTGCTGGAAGGAACAAATTATAGTTCAAACCGAGGGAGACCTTGGAGGTGGATGGCGCAGAGGGAGTGAGTGAAATGTGTGTGTGTGAAGGTTAAAGTGCCCCAGAACCTCCTCTGTTTCTGTATTGAGGTCTGTCAAGTGCTCAGTATGAGTGATAACATAAGCTGTATACAAAGACTATAATTAATTTGTTTTCTGACCTTTGACATGAGAAGAAGATGAGCCCTACAGCACCCACGTGATGGAAGACGGACGGACTGGACTCGGAACAATAAACTGCCATCCCTTATGGAGAGAGGAAGTACATGTATAGGGTCCATCCAATCAGCAACACAGGTTTTTGCTGTATTTATTGCATCATTAATGATAATGTTTTCCTTTATAAGATTCTGTTTGTACTACTTTTTGGTAGAACGTTCTTAGCAGCAGAATTCTTTGCTGTTGCTCTCATCTGCGTGTGAGATTAAAACTTGTTATCCTTATAAGATCGACTTGGGCCTTTCTTCCCCAGCGGGTTGTATTCTCTCTGGTGTGAGCGTTCAGGAGCTTGCCTTCACTGATAGGGTGTCAGTTTGTGCCCTGTGGGAGAATGGAGTTTTGATAAAGGAAATACAGTCATTCTCATTTCCTTTTCTTGCTGATTTTGTCGTCAAAACAGATGGGAAAGCTGAAAAAGGCCTCCATCTGACTAGTCAAATAAAAGTTTAAACAAAATCATGTTTCTTCAAATTGTCGCTGCACAATTGTATGTATATCCTCTCAAAACAGGGTAGCAGGCAGATGTGAGTGTACTCCTGTCAAACCGCTACAGCAGCACAGCATTCTGGTCAAGGCCAGGTAAAGTTGATGCATCGAATCAAAACAATGTCAGTTTCAATGATGTATCCTACCACTACCTTGTAACCCTTGTTGTGAAATGAAAATCCGAATCTTTATCGTGTTTTGATAAATATACTGTTTCACTAAAACAGATTCAATATTTTACAGGTGAATCATTCGGAAGTGACAGAAATATTTGGAGGGATATCCTATATGGACAGCAATGACTTAGAAATGTAAAGGATAACCTAGAATCTAAGTTACAGATGGGTGGCAGTGGTGAGGTTGGGACATTGCTTACAATCCTGAAAATAATATACTTCAATTGATATATGCTTTGCATTGTTCAATGGATTTGCTTCATGAGGCCACTGGAAAAGGACTGATTAATTTGGAAACTCTATGCTCTGAAATAAAGGCTAGGTTCTCAGAATTTTGATAAACAGCTTCCTGCCATAAATCTGAAATTGAAGCAATACAGGAATTCCTAAAATAATAAACCCTAGAAGTAGCCCTGCTAACTCAGCGCTGCATCAGCTGGAAGTCCATGTGAACAGGTGGAGATGCAAGTGAGGCAGTGCAACATTAGGACTTTTGGAATCATGTAGGAAGCTACATATTTCAAACAGTTTGAGACTAAGCCTCTTTCAGAATCCCATGAGCAAATTCATTGTGGGGTCAATATCTCGATTGGCAATGGAAGCACATGATTAAATCCTTAGAGATATAATCATTACAAGTTCTAGACATTATCTTTGCAAGAGACTGCTTGATGCTTCAGGGCCAGTGCCACCACGTCTGCTGTGTGATTCAAAATAGTTTATTGTGCAAGATTCAGGGTCAGCAATTTGAAATAGATGGTGGGAAGGCAAAGATGTAATGACACAGCTTAGGATAAAGGTTTGACATATATTTTCAGATGCCACTTAGGCTTAAGATCATTTAGAAAAAAATATATCTTTTATTTTCATGACACAATAAGAGATAGAAAGGAATAGCAACTTGTTTATCTAGCACCTTCACATGTTAGGCTTCTGCTTTTATCACTGTGTCACTTCATTATTGCACTTTAGAGCCCTATGGTACGGTAGTGGGACTCTGGCAGAAGGCTTGTGTGTTTAGGCCTCCAGGGCTCACAGGTTACTGTTAGTTTGGTTTATGGGGCAGCGGGTTGAGGGAACTACACAACATCAATTGTATTATATGTATTAAATGATGGAACTGTTTTGAATTATGTAATGTCCAAGCATTTCACTAACTCCCTTCACTCCACTCTCTTTCAGCCGTCCACCCGATGCTCCAACACTTTCTCAACCTTAATCCAACTAAACAGGAAATCCTTTTCTTCCCAGAGTCTCTTACTTCTCCTTCTCACTATCCTCCTCTGTCCCCTTTCCCTCCTTGCTTTTTCCATGTTTGCTCATCATTAGGTGTTACTTTTTCCTCTTCTGTCAACTTCTTTATACATATTTCCAACGTTTGTTTTTCTTTACTTTCATGCTGCTAAAGGTCTCATCAGCACCCTCATCTGTTCGTGCCTTGCCTTATGTTCTGCCCTTCTAATTGGTCTTTCTGCATTCCATCCTCCTCCTCCTCTTCTTTCTGCCTATGATGCCCCCATACGGCTTATATTTCCTTTACTCCCTTGTGCCCCTATTTCTGCTTCCCTAGCGTCACATTCCATTCTTTCTTTTGCTTTTATTTTTATTTCTTCATCAATTGTGTTGTACTGTGCTTAAATGTCTGCCTGACTTTCTCCCCACTCTTGCTCATCCCTCAAGTCTTTATGTTCTCCTCCCCATTCTCTTGTTCTGAATCTTTAGATCTACTTTCAGTTCCCAAACCTCCTGGTGCACCCGCTCATGTATCCCCTTCCCCCGCTTGCTCCTAATGACTGGAGCTCTCCTCCTCTCTCCCTGTCGGCTCCTCCTCCTCCCTTTACTTCTTTTGTATCTACCTGAAACCCAATGCAATAGCACAAAATAGCATCGCTTTTTTTTCTGCTGTCTAATTTATTACATTTTCAAATTAATTATCTGATTGTTGTACATTACTTTGCAGAAAGTATTTTAGAAAGTGCAATAAATGCACATAAAAATAAATAAAATCCAGAATGAGTCGGGTGCCATGTTTTATGAGAACATTAAATAGCACATTTTCGAACAGGCGATCCAGAGTTTTACTGGCCTGTGGAAAATGTAAACACCGCAGGATTGGTACATTTGCTGGATAAGGTTTATCTGAGCCATCTAACTGAGAATTCCCAACAAGTTCCGATGGTGCCACCAACAAAGCAGAATAAAATTGCTGCAAATATTGTCTTCACCAAGTTGGGCGGCCAACAGGGACGATGCCCAATCAGGCACATTTTATAAAACGTTGGGGTATCGTTTAATGTGTAACCTTATACAAGCGTTGTATAATGGAGACTCCATCCACAGAGTGTGGAGCACACACAAATAGATATTGTTGTAGAGAAATGCAAACATCCAAAACTTTATAGCATGGACTAATTGCGCTTCTTAATGCACAGAATAATATAATTACTATAATAATCAAAATAGCCTTGGTGCTGTGCTGACCCAAATAATCAGCTAGGTTCAGCAAGGTATTATTAAGATACACTCAACAGTGAACCTTACTAGACTAAGCATGTGGGTACTACAAAACATTGTTCTAAATGTCCATAGCCCCACATAAATTAACATTAAATAAATGTCTGAGGTGTGTTGACATTGATACCCAGACAAACTTACCTCCATAATTAGGGAGGTGAAAAAAGAAATACCTTTGATATAGTTGAGTGGGAAATGGCATGAAAGGTTATTTATAACACACTTAATACTAGGAGGTTTCTAAGCGCGGACCTGGGGATCGAACCTGTGTTTGTCCGTGTTCTCTCACTTCTAAGGCAAGCATGTTGCTGCTGAGCTATCCTCCCGAAACAACTGCACAGGCCCCAACAAAGAGAAAGGGTATTCCAGTACCTATTATATGCATTATAACGAAATGTATAAGGAATTCACTGCAAACACTGTAGTTCAGCATAACCGACTTGTAGACCACACCTTTGCAAGAATGAAACCAAAATATTCAACTGGCAAATTAAGGAACATGCATGGGACGAAGTAATATTATAACAGAAGCTTGTTACCCGTGATCTTGAACGGATCAACTACAGAACTCCACCATACAAAAACCTTAAACCGCATGAAATGAGATTGATTAAAGATTTGTACAGCGATACACAAATCACAATTCGACCAGCTGACAAGGGGGTGCCCTTGTGATTCTCAATACTGTGGATTATGATACCGAATGTTATAGGCAACTTCAGGATGATGCCACATACGCCAGATTAGATCATGATCCCACTGTCTCTATCAGAAACAACTTGGCTATCTTGCTTGATAAAGCATTAGAACTGGAATGGATTAATGAACATACACGCAAGTTTCTCCTCAACGACCACCCACGAGTTCCCAACTTCTACACACTTCTGAAAATCCACAAAGATCTCAGAAAACCCCCTGGCAGACCCATAGTCGCAGGGATGGACATTCTCAACCAACCCTTAGTAATCTACATTGATTTTTTCCTTCAACCGTTGATACAGAAAACCTCGACCTACACCAGAGACACTACCCATTTTCTGCAAAAACTGAATTCAATCAACCCACAAGAGAACCAATTGATGTTCACCATAGACGTCAAAAGTTTGTACACCTCCATTCCACACGACCTCGGCATTGAAGCCGTTGAATGGCTGTTACTTCAATCACCGGATGTACGCACACAAAAAGAATTTATTCTAGCTTTGTTGCAATTCATCTCTAAAATTCCTATTTTCAATACTGCAATAAGTTTTATTTACAAAACTCAGACACCCCTATGGGTGCCACCATGGCACCAACTTACGTCAACTGTTTCATGTTTAAATATGAGATGGATCACATACAGACCAAACAAGAATGGAAGAAGGACATCCACATGTGGACCCGTTATAGCGACGATATCTTCGGTGTATGGACAGGCACTGAGCAACGATTCGATGAATTCCATGAATACATCAACAGCATTGACTCACGGATACAGTTTACCAGAGAGTCATCACGAGAAAAGATTACGTTTCTTGATGTGCAAATTGCAGTAAAAGATATGACCTATAACACTACATTATTCCGGAAACCAACCGATCGTAATAATCTTCTCCACAGGCTGAGCTTCCATCAACCCAGCCTTCTCAGGAATCTACCATTCAGCCAACTACTACGAGTAAAAAGGATTGTTAGTGACCCTGAGGACTGCATTGCACAACAACTGGTAATGAAAGAGAAATTTCTTCAGAGAGGCTACCGCCAAGAGGAACTTGATCTTGCTGCTAATAGAATCAATAGGCTTGATCGGGACACCCTACTCTCTGCTTCAAAGAAACCGGTTAGAGAATTGAAATCACTGGTGTATGTGTCGAAATTTTCAATTCAAAGTAACAAAATCAAGAACACAATCAAGAAACATTGGAACATTTTTAAGAACGACACAGGAGTTCAGGATCTATTTAGTGAACCACAAGTATTTGCCTTCCAGAGGAGTAGGAATCTTAGGGATGAACTGGTCCAGACAAGATTACCTCCAACCAGAATGTTCACACAGCGCATAGGTACATTCCCCTGCCTCCATTGCATTAACTGCAACTCAGTAATCCAAGGAGATGTTATCTTCCAACCACGAACAGGCAAAAAGATTTTTCTAAAAACATTTGGTACCTGTGACAGCACCAACATTATTTACGGCATTAAATGCCCATGTGGTAATTATTACGTGGGCCAATCCACTAGAGCTGCAAAGATCCGATGGAACGATCCGATGGAACGAACACCGATCCTGCATCCGAACTTCCAATCCAAACTCTGCTGTGGCACGACATTGGGCCATGAATAAGCACAATCTGTCACAGATCAAATTCCTGGTGTTAGAGGTTCTAACCAGAAAAACCCCCCACGAGAACTAGGGCCTAAGCCTCAATCGCAGAGAAACATTCTGGATCGATAAACTCTGTAGTTTGGTCCCCAATGGTTTGAATGAAGAGATAAATTACCATTGTTATATTTGAATCCATATCTGCACGCCTAGTGTGTTGGTTGTTGATGTTCTCCTGTGGGCAACACCACTTTGGACGAGGATATGCCTAACATATTCTTTTTGTTGACTTTTCTTGACTTTTCATGACTGCACATATTTGTACCAGCCTTGCCTACGCACTAGTTTTCAACATAGTGCATCCCTTTAAAATTTGTATCTTGTATTTTGTATTTTGCTTGTTTTCTGCTTTACTTCCAATATTTTAGATGCATCTACACATGTCTGTTTATTTCATCACCCATTTTCGTTATGCTTGAGTGTTTTTTCTATTTCTATGAAAATCTCAAAATTTTAGGTTCGAGCTAAATTTGATTTTTAGGATGCATTTCACCCTAGCATGCCTCTAAATTGGTTAATTTGTGTAATGTTGCAGACCTACACCTGTAATACAGCATGATCCGCGAGCACCGGCCCCTTAATGGCGCTCGGGAGTCACGTATGCTATAACACGAGCGGTCATCCAGGCAACCGCCTAAACACTGCTCAGTGGGATCTAAGCTCGGCGGCTACACGCAGGAGCTTTGCTCCAGTTGCATTAAGGTATGCCACTTTCTCGCTGCGATTTTCGCTAGCATTTCCATTTCATTCTGTCTTTATCAGAGACCCTGTCAGATACGCTGACTTTCTGAACCCGATCTTTCTTTCCAAACAGATCTCACTCTGAAACACGTGCGTGTTAACACTACGGCTGCCTATTGCATGCCGCACCACTGCACCCTACTGTGGGCAGCTTTAACGCTTGTTAGCTCCCATACACATCTTCCAAGGTAACACCAGTCTTTGTTCTGATCCTCACTTTGTATTTGGTTACCATTAATCCACTTACGATGTTACTGTTTGTTTTTGTTTTTCTTTATTTTATGAACATGTGTGGACTTGCTACTGATCGGTATGTTTTCTTTATTTATATCACTGTTTGTATTGTGTGTATTATAATCGGTATATTATTTTTTCAATGTTGAATTACATAGACTTGCCCTGATGAAGGAAAAATGTTCCAAAATGCATTGGCTTTAGTCTGAAATATATATGGGTTGCGACAAATGCTCCTCACTAAGGAAACATTAGTGACAGCTTTATCTTTTTGATAAAATACTATTTGAAAATCAACTGAGAACCTCATCTTTATTATTTACCAACCTGGAAGCACTCCTGTGTTACCTTGATAAGAACTATATTTTTGAATGTTTTGACTGAATGCCCGGATTTGGGCCCTTTTTTAGAGCGGTTGTGTGACCTGGTATTCATACTTGGTCTCTAGCTGTTGTTGTATTTTGAAGTCCGGGTGTCTCCAGACTTGTCACAGCCAGCTCCATTCAAATATCTACTAATATATTTTTACCTCTACATCTACCTGGATATATAAATAATTTCTAAATTAGTGGTGCCCACTTACTTCCCTGTTACTCCGAAGTAATATTATCACATTCCACTTCCTCGTCACAGTTCATTAAAGCTTTTGGAGCCACTAGAGAGTTCTCAGGGCCAGCTTTCATGTGGCGTTAACAGCCGATATGGTGGCCAGGTGTTATAGGGCCGCGGCCCAGGTTAAAGGCCCGAGAGGAGCATGGGCGTTTAAGGAGCGCCACGTGCCGATAACACCCAGTCCGGCAGGCCGGGATGGTGGTTAAGGCCTTTAACCAAAGCGGAAACCCTGGGTGCTACAAAAAAGGATTTTCCTTCCTACAACGGAACGCGTGTGTTGTCCCATTGAACAAAGGAAAATTCTTTACCAACATGGCCACCATGGAAAGGGAAGGTGGGGTTCCATACAGAACCCCTCTTCCCTTTACATGGCAGCCGTTCTGAGCAGAGAGGAAGGTGCGGCTGAAGTGGTGAGTAGCACTGCTGCCACAATAAGGTAAACTGGGGTGGGAAGGGGGATTCCAAATAAATTAAATGGGACGGTAGGCTGGGGGGAAGATGGCAGTGGGGGGAGGCGGCTATCTGGCGGCTTGGAATGTGGGTTTACACCAGCAGTTCAAGCCGAATTCCTAGCCGCCTAATTGCCTGGCTCCTCCCGCCAGGGTGCTAATGATAATTTATGCAAGAGCCTGTAATCTCCATGACCTGCTCTTGCACTCTCCACATCAGGCTTCGGGAGGGCATGGATGGCAGCAGCCTACTTCACTTATGGATGACTACTGTCCCTCAGTTAGCAACACTATAAGAACAAAAAAGTGGTAAAGAAATTCAGTCCAGAATAGTAAAACTATGCATCATTTAAAACGTTTATTGCAGACTATCCAACCTTTGCCAGCAACTCTCAATCATGGTGTCCGTGTTTTTTATGGTATTCTTTGAACCCTATAAGAAATCTTCTAGTTAGTTATACAGTGCAGAAAAAAAGTTCAGAAATTATCTTATTAACTCACATTTACAATATTTCCTTTTAGGTTCTGCTACACCAATTAAATCAGCTTCGATGCAAAATTTGACATGTCTTGCACATAACAAACCCAAGTGAACTCGGCAGGTGAAATATGAAATGTCAGACGGCTCTCTGGCAGAACACTGATGAATGTGTGTGTCTGCGCTGATCTCTATTATCCTGAAATTGGGCTTCAATGAAACTGTCGAGCGGAGAGAAATTCAATGTCCACCGACATAGAAAAGGTCAAAGAAGCGCACCAACCTTTATCTTGGCTGCTGCCCTCCTCGTTACAGGATTCAGTCATAGAAAGTCGGTAGTGATCAAGAAAAGGATAAAGAGAAATGTTTATACTTAGAACTACACATCGCTTCGGTTAATCTTAATGCCAAAAAAAACTTTCAAATATGCTTAGCCACAAAATCCAAAGGGGCCATTGCACTTTTTTGACACAGAGCGACATGCCATCCATTTGTTCTGGTCAAAGCAGGATGATGGATGCTCACTTTAGGAGGACCAAATGACCTCCAAGTGATGCTTGTCAGAGAAGCTAAAACATCTTCCTAATGGCAGTATATGGGCTTTCTGGAACGCCATATTGTGTTGCTTCTGTGCGAGGTGCAGACATGTTATGGTCTCAGCGGTCCCCTAAACAACCCTCTCACTCACCTATTTAGACACCCTGCTATTTTGTTGGTTCCATTTATGGTACAACATTGATGTTTGCCGGCAAGTGTCTGGTCAAAGGCTAGGCAATATTTTCATGAAGTGAATTACTTTTAGGCTATCCTGGCCTTTTCAGTGAATATTGGCTGTTTAATCGTCATACCTCATGAATATATGATTGAAAAATAAATGTCAACCGTTCGGCTTGTAACCATGTTACCACTGTTGAACCTGCACTCTACGGTCAGCTTGAATTCGCACTATGCACAACTATTGTTATAAACAGGTGACACAGGCTGAACCGTTTTGGATTGGGATTTTAGAATTATAGAGGAGAGGGGCTGCATTAATATGTTTCAATTTGCTTTAAGTGATTCTTAATAGGTTTCAGTTCATGTTATTCTCCAAAAGGATGGCTGGAAATGTTTTCACTTCGTTTCAAAAACAAACCAGTAGGCCTGTAGGGCTAGATGTGTTACCTATTTAGTGCCCTAATTTTATCGTGAAAACACAGAGAGAGAGGAACTTTAGCTTTAATTTAGTAAACCTGTACAACTAGGCAAATGTCCCTGCACAGACTCAAACGTTCCCGGTGTGTCGGTGTGCTAAACCTAGTATGGAGCAGTGGGCCGCCTATCTAGGTGAAAGACAGAGAGAAAACGGTCATTGTCTAACCTAGTTCTAAAACTATGCTGGCTTCCAACTTGTCATTGTTATTATCGACTGTTGTACCAATATCTTTAAAATCAAACTTAAAAGGAATTATTAATTGGCAAAAAAAGAAAAAAGCATGTGGGGGTGAGCCTTCACTTGTAAATATATTATCCCAGTAGTTTAGTCAGGTGTGTATTTGTGCCACAAGACATCCGTTTGTGTCGTAAACCAGCTTCAGAATAAAGGTAAGTGTTACCACCTACCTCAGGACGTGAATCACCTTGATTGTATGTTCTATTTGCCTTTAGCACTGTCCCATAGAGTGATTTCTTTGCGCTCTTTACATTGGACACTCAGTGTTGTTGTTCACTGGTGCTCCATGATGATGATGGGATCTTACACGAGTCCTAATTTCTCAGGGGCCCACTGTTTATTGTAATTGCTGGGTGCCCCTCGACCTTATTATTTCGAGTTTGTGTGACTGAATCCTCCAATTATGATTGGCTCATCTGAAACTAGGTGCAAATGAGGAGACCAGTGAACCTCAAAGATATTTGAACTCCTATAAGAACAGATCATTATGATGGAGTGCCAGTGAACAGCACATCTGTGAGGTGAAGCCTGAGATCCTTTTCAAAGCAGGCTCGTGGAGGGGGTATATTGGGCATACCCCTAACATTTGGGGAGACTTTGCAAAAGAGCAGTGCCTATCGTTTCATGTAATTCACAATCTTTAATCCATCACGTTTTAACTTTTACTTTAACTCAGTAAGTGAGTGTATTCCTTGCACAATGTGCCATAGAGAACACAGCTGTTCCTCCCTGATGATACCTAGCATTGTCAAATCATGCATGAAAGTGAAACTGCCTAGCTACAGGCTTCTCTAACTCCAGGCCATGAGGGCCAGAAACCTGACAGGTTTTCCGGATATCTCTCATCAATAGTCATGAGAAATAAATGTGCATACATGTAGAATCATATGTCTATTTGGCTCTTGCATATTAATAAGGACTATCCTGAAAATGTGTGGCCTGGAGTTGGAAAGCCCAGGACCTAGCATGTCGATCTTGATTGCTCTTATTATATTTGTATGTATTGGGGATTGCAGAACATACGTGCACAGGGCAAAGGATGCTGAAGCAATTCCACTTTTTGATCTTCTGCATTTTAAGAAAGGTGTTTGGAGAAAATAGTACAATTAATGATTTAGGAAAAAGAGTACCATTAATGATTTGGGAACAAGAGTAACATAAATAATTTGGGAATAAGCATAGTGGTGAGTATTTTGACATAGAAAGGGGTTGGCTAGTGAGAGGGATCCCACCAAATGTGTAGGGTGGGGTGGTGAAGGGGCTCAAGAAGGAGCAAATGGGTAGGAAGAGCACTGAGGAGTAAGGCCATGCTCTAAACCACTGCACGGGTGACACAGAGTGATGACAGGGAAAAGAAAAGGAGCCATGAACCATTGTAGAGGTTCAGTGGTCATGGGAAACATGAGGGGACCTGGAAAAAGGACAGAGGTAGGAGAGGGAGGGGATGGCGTGGAGTGCGAGAGAAAGCCCAAGCTTAGACCAGAGAAGGGACTGGATGGGGGATTGGGATGAGGAGCAACTGGGAGCCCAAAATTAGGTCTAGTGTGGAACAGGATTTGGACTTTAGTGAGTGAAAGAGTGTCTAAAATCAGCTCTGAGGTAACGAGGTAGGGAAGAATTGCCATAAGGAAAATGGCAGAATGGATAATTCAATTGTCCTGCAACATATTAGTGGTAGAATTAGAAAACTGGGGCTTCATTTTAATTTCAGAGTATGTATAGCCTATGTACAGTGCCCCATATTGGAACTCAAAAGGCTTATATTAGAATGTTGCCAAGGCCACAGGATGAAGAAGATCATTGAAGTAAGTGAAATATTTGCAACTATTATTACTGATTTGTAGTTGCCTTTTATAATTCCCTGTGAAACAATCGAATTTTGCCCAGTTTGAAAGTGGAAGGAAAATGCCATACAAAAACAGCAATGGTGTTTCTTTGGGGTGACTTCAATGTAACAATTACAAGAATGGTCGACTCCTTCTTGCATTGGGTTGCAAGGTTAGATAGTGGCTGGGCCAAGAACAATAGGACGTCCACCTCTGGTAGAAAGACAACATTTTGACACTTCAAAGAGACTGTGCATTTAGACTATTTGAAGCTGTACTCGTGCAGTGTCAGACCGAATACACATGCATGAAATGGAAGGCTGTGATGTTCAAAATGCAGCTTTTTAAATATTGTTCCTACTCCAATTTTCTCACATGGGTTTAATCAATCTTTTCTAACAAATGTATTACTTCTAGGGAAAGGTGTTCTCCTATGGTTTCACTCAATCTGTTCTAACACATGTATAACTTGGCGAGAAAGGTTTTCTCACATGGTTTCACTCAATCTTTTCTAAAACATGTATTACTTTAAAGAAAGGTTTTTAGCGTGGTTTTACTCAATCTTTCTGACACATGTATTACTTTAAGAGAAGGGTTTTCTCACATGCTTTTACTCAATCTTTTGTAGCACATTTAATGACTGGTAGAGAAAAGTTTTTTCACATGGTTTCACTCAATTTTTTCTAGCACATTTAATACTTGGAGAGAAAGGTTTCCTCCTCTGGTTTCACTCAATCTTTTCTAACACATTTAATTACTCGAGAGAAAGGTTTTCTCACATGGTTTCACTCAATCTTTTCTAGCACATGTAATACTTGGACAGAAAGGTTTTCCCACATGGTTTTACCCAATCTTTTATAACCCATGTATTACTTGGAGAGAAAGGTTTTCTCACATGGTTTCATATAACCCATGTATTACTTGGAGAGAAACGTTTTCTCACATGGTATCACTCAATCTTTTCTAACACATGTATTACTTTAAGAGAAAGGTTTTCTCAAAGTGTTACCCAATCTTTTCTAACATATTTATTACTTTAAGAGAAAGGTTTTCTCACATGGTTTCACACAATCTTTTCTAGCACATTTAATACTTGGAGAGAAAGGTTTTCCCACATGTTTTTACTCAATCTTTTATAACCCATGTATTACTTAGAGAGAAAGGTTTTCTCACATGTGTTCACATAACCCATGTATTACTTGGAGAGAAAGGTTTTCTCACATGGTTTCACTCAATCTTTTCTAACACATTTATTACTTGGAGAGAAATGTTTTCTCAAAGTTTTACTCAATCTTTTGTAACATATTTATTACTTTTAGAGAAAGGTTTTTCACATGGTTTTACTCAATCTTTTCTAACACATGTATTGCTTTAAGAGAAGGGTTTAATCACATGGTTTTACGCAATCTTTTGTAACACATTTAATGACTGGCAGAGAAAGGTTTTTTCACATGGTTTCACTCAATCTTTTCTAGCACATTTAATACTTGGAGAGAAAGGTTTTCTCACATGGTTTCACTCAATCTTTTCTAACACATGTATTACTTCAAGAGAAAAGTTTCTCACATGGTTTCACTCAATCTTTTCTAACGCATTTATTACTTGGAGAGAAATGTTTTCTCACAAGGATTTACTAAATCTTTTCTAACATATTCATTACTTTAAGAGAAAGGTTTTTCACATGGTTTTACTTAATCTTTTTTAATACATGTATTACTTTAAGAGAAAGGTTTTCTCACATGGTTTTACTCAATCTTTTGTAACCCATGTGTTACTTCGAGAGAAAGGGTTTTTCACATGGTTTCACTCAATCTTTTCTAACACATTTATTACTTTACGAGAAAGGGTTCTCACATGGTTTTACTCAATCTTTTGTAACACATTTAATGGCTGGCAGAGAACGTTTTTTTCACATGGTTTCACTCAACCTTTTCTAGCACATATACTACTTGGAGAGCAAGGTTTTCTCATATGGTTTTACTCAATCTTTTCTAACCCATGTACTACTTCGAGAGAAAGGGCTTCTCACATGGTTTCACTCAATCGTTTCTAACACATGTATTACTTTAAGATAAATGTTTCTCACATGACTTTACTCAATCTTTTCTAACACATGTATTACTTTAAGAGAATGGTTTTCTCAAATGGTTTTACTCAATCTTTTGTAACACATTTAATGACTGTCAGAGAAAGGTTTTCTCACATGGTTTCTCTCAATCTTTTCTAATACATGTATTACTTGGAGAGTAATGTTTTCTCACAAGGTTTTACTCAATCTTGTCTAACATATTTATTACTTTAAGATAAAGGTTTTCTCATATGGTTTTACTCAATCTGTTCTAACACATGTAATTGCTCTGGGAGAAAGGTTGCATTTTATCAGTTGCACTGTGGCACTGTGCACTTTAGTCACATTAGCAAAGGTTTTTATTGACTGAGGATTGCAATTGTATCCTTACACAATTACCTGGGCGCTGAACATATAAATAATACATTTCACTTTTTAATTTAAAATTAAATTGAAATACCATATTAATCAGAAAGGTTGTCTCCTAAGAATCCATTGGTCATACATTCTGGCAAGGGGCACGGAGGGTGAGCCAGGTGACTCGCCCAACAGGCATTGCCCTTTGCATTTACTGTTCGATTGGATGATGGAGATCCTAGTCCTTGTGCTGATGAGCTTGTTGGCTGTTCACATGGTTTTTTCTCCGTCTTCTGAGTAGGCAGGTGTGGAAGCTTCTCTAATCAAGGTGGTTAGGAGACATGCAATGTAGCTGTGGAGGCCTGGTGTTTGAAATTCTGGGCCATGTGTCAGCTCATGCATGCATCCATGGGGAGGGAGGGTTAAGAATGTAAGTGTGGAGCAGGTGTTGGGCTTCAACACTGCCCATTTAGAACGTTCTCCATTGGTAATTGAGAGCTGTGGAATGTTCTTATGGGGACCCGTGCCAGCCACAGCTCACCCTTTGCATGAGTTCTCTTTGGAGAAGAGGGCAGCTTTCTCACCAATGGGGGTTCAGGTATGTTTGCACGTATGGGCTGGTCCCATTTTTCACAGTGTTTCTCCATCAGTTTTCTCTCCAATGGTGGGAGGAAAAATGCTCATTTGTATATGAAGGTTTGACTTCTGTAAAGGTGCACACATTGATGATGCACTTTTCTCATAACAATATCAGTGTTTATAGAGATTTTCCATGAGTCATAGGAAACAATGTTTCACCTGCGGCTTTGTTAAAAGGAAAGGTTTTGAGGTGTTTCTGAAATGTTTCTGAAACGTCAATAAACTCTCTATGCAATGCAGGATGGAGGGAGTTCCACAATATTGTTGCCTGGAATGTAATTGAACATCTGCCCTGTCGATCTATTTGATATTTCTGTACAGCTATGTGTCTATCCTGGCTGGTTCGTAGGGGATGGACTGATGCACACAGTTTCCAGTTGAGGGAGGATTCACATTTTGGTGTTGAAAACATCTAAAGACCATACACATTCTCTTAAATCTGAATCAATTATTTACTGGGAGCCAATGTAAAGAGCAAAATTCAGGTTTAAAGTGATTACAGTTAGTTTCCTTCAACATCATTCTAGGTGCAGTATTTTAGACTCAATTCATGGAATTCTTTGCACAGTTCAAAGTGACTTTGCACTGCTGAAAAGGGACTTTTTACTGCCGACGCAAAGCCTGATTTATGGAACAGTGTCTTCGTATTTTTGCAGTGAAATGTCAGTACAAAGTCATGTTTATAGTACAAAATGACTTTGCACTGACCTTACACTGCAAAAATACACTTTGCAGAGTTCCATGATTCAGGCTTTGGGCCTCATCACGACTTTGGCGGTAAGCCTTAAATCCGGCGGTAGCGCTATTACTGCCGGATTTAAGGGTCCTCCAAATCAGGACTTCAGCAGATTTTGCCCGAGCTCATAGCTGGGGGGAAATCCGCTGAAAATTCGCCAATGGGCTCAATGGGGAATGGAGATTAATTACCGCCAAACTCGTGATCCGGCTCTATTAGCGCTGGGGAGTTCGGCAGTAGGGCTAATACCGCCGGCGGTAATATCGCCGGCGTTACTGCTCAAGTCGTGATGAGGCCCTTTGTGTCAGCAGTGAAAAGTCCCTTTTCAGCAGTGGAAAGTCACTTTAAACCGTGCAAAAAATCCCATGAATCGGCCCCTTAGACTCTCTGCAACTGTAGAATGAGATGTTTTGGGAGACCTAGATAGATACGATGGCTAAACCCTAAGTGGGAAGATACACGTGAATTCATCACTAGTACGGATGTGAAAATGACATTTAGGGAAGAAGATATTTTATGTTCCGAATGAGAAAAAAAAATGCTGATTTTACAGATGAAATTTGTCTTCCAGTGTCAGTATGTCAAAACGTTTTAGCTTCAATTTGAGTTCTGGGCAGTGACCAAAAGTATTTGGGCAGCAAGTGGAGGTCCTAATGTAAGGTTTTTCACTTACAACTAGAATCTCAGTGTTATTAAGAGTGATCTTTAAAAGTTCGAATCCATCCAACATTTAATGGAGCACAACAAATCTCGGATCTTGCTGATGATTTGGCATTATTCACCTCCAATCATCTGCATAATTGAAGACTGTGACACCCAATTGATGCATGAACTCCATAAAAAAAAACAAGATACAAATTGAACAACATGGCTGACAATGTGGATCCTTGAGGGAGCCTGCATTCACAGTGAGGATTTGGGAGTAAAAAAGGGCCCAGGCGTTCCTGTTGATATCTCTCTGTCAGGGAGGGCGGGGACAATTTTATGACTGAGCCCAGAAATCCTAGAATATGAAGTCTGCTACACACAAGTTGGTGGTCGACTGTGTTGATCACTGTCCAACAGCTCCTTTAGGACCAGGACACAAGACACCTCTTTGTCTGTTTTCTGTCTCAATTGATCTAGGGCAGAAGTGGTAATTAATTCTGTACTACAATATGGTCTATAGCCCAGTTGAGCCTTGTCCTGTAGTCCGGAATTCTCAACATATGTTTTTGGTCTTGGGTCACTATTATTCTCTTATGCTGTTTAGGTAAGAGAGTTGGTAAATGGGCCGAATGTTCCCTGGATGGGTGGAGGTTGGTTCACAGAGCATTTCCAGCATTAGGGAACGATTATGAGGACAGTGATGCATTCAAAAGATATAGGGCTTGATTCATGGAACATTTTCCTATGGCATTGCACCATTATAAAACACTTCCATGAATCTGGCCCTATAGAATATGATCTAAAGAAAACCTGTGTACATAGCCCAAGCCACTTTAGAGGTAACAGGCCCAATGGGGAAATCAGCCGGAAAGAGGATAGGTGTAAGATCATGTCGTCTACATTGGTAACCATTCAAAGTCACCATGAACAGATGAAACACAGTGAACATCATTGGAATGTTGAGGGTGGTTGTTAACATTGGCAAGATTTAAATAATTTCAAAATGTTCCCAATTCCAGGTGATTTATTTTTTGTCAAGCCTGTTAAAATACACTATAACTTTGCTGGTGTTTGTTAAACATGCCCTAATGTTCCAACCATAAGACTGTCCGACTGTACTGTCAGACTACGCTACAATGCTGATCCCTAATAAGGGTTAGAATATGTATGTAGCTGTGTGCAGTCTTGAGAAATGTCTACCTTGGGTTGACTACGCTACATATAAGACAGCAGTGCCCCATAAGAGAAAGGCAATTGTCTGAAGCAGAATACTTCTATTTGGGCTAATTTGCATAACCACAAAGCCTTGCTAATGTGACTTTGAAGTGGTGGTTACTAGTAGCACAGTGGCATATGTGGCCAGGCACATATTTGTGCCAATGCACAATGTATTCATGGCTGTTCACTTATTTTCTATAATTTAATCATGGCTCGTTGTACATATGCTCATGCAATAATCACTAGACTACCCTAACATATCTATGTCCGTAAAATAGCACAGAGATGCATGCCCTTGCTTAGGGGTATGTGTACTCACATTGATGAATCCTGGCAATTCTAATTCAGATATTCTCCCATCCAAGGTCAATACATTGGGTGATACTAGCACCAATTATTGCCGCTGTGAGAAGTAGGAAGGGCCATACGTGAAACACAGTATAGAAAAGACAGATCTTAGTAGATGCAGGATATGGGAAACTACACTTTATGCATGGATAGACACACGGCTTTAGGCTTGTGGAGCATGGACATGCCACCTATTACCAGGAGTGTCAACTCACCAAAGATCAATGGGTAGTGGAAGCATCATTACATGTATATTGACATCAGAGGAAGTGGGGAGGATCATGACCGATGGCTGAAATTAAATCACAGAAGTGGCATCACGTGTGTGATCTAGCCACCGACATTAGGTGTAAGATTAATACAATGTAAAGCAGTGCCACAGTTGACAAAAGACAACTTTAGTGGTCGACTATATATTAACAATGACACTGCCTCAATAAGCCATGGGTATAACTAGTCATACTATAACTATGTAAATAATGTAAATAAAGTTATCATTGTATGTCCCACACTCCATTGTCAACCTGTGAGGTCCCTCGTCAATGTTCCATGCCCCGACCACTCCAACTGCTTTCTGTGTCATCCATTATGTAGTTGTTCCATTGTTTTTCTTATGAACCCAGGAACATGATTATTGCTGCTGCCCCTAATATTAATTTTTGCACAGCAGTGCTGATTGAAACACTTCCCTCTCTTTAATACATATCCAGCCATGGCAGGCAGGGGCAACCACAGAGGATAACCACTATAGGCCAACAACATTGCCTTCCCATGTCAGTATAGGCATATATGGCCGAATACTGCCATGCTATGTAACTTTCAGGCTAACATGGCAGTGAGAGTTCTAAAATGCTATATGCAGCCTCAGAGGCAGAGCTGATGTAATCGTTTTCCAAGTGCTACCCCAATGCTCCAAGTACTGCCATGTTATGCCCACCAAAGATTGATATTCTAGATTCAGTCATATTCAAGGAACAGTTCTATATGCCTGGGTTTTTGCCTCAAGGGCCAGAAGAATATGTTTCTTGAGAGCCAGATGATTCTGTGCAACATTGGTTTAGTTCAATGGCAAATGCTTAGAAGCTGGAGAAACATGTAATTCAAGTGTTAAATAATAATAATAATAATAATAATAATAATAACATTTGTGTCCCACCCAGATTGTTTTACACAACCCACACTGCATGCAGTGTCCTACTTCAAGGCAGGCAAAGTGGCCCTTAGTCAAGATAATCAGAAATGCCCCAGGGCAAATGAGGTATGGAGATTGGGGTAGGCATATTTGTGTGGGTCTTGTTTGTAACAGTGGTACATTTTAAGAGTTAACAATTTCAGTTTGTTTCTTTCTTTTTGTTACACACTGAAAGGAATCCCTTTAAGATGATTTCACTTTGAGCAATTTAAGGTAAATTAGGAATTTTGAGTTAAAGTATTTGGTCCAAGATCACACAATAGCATTACTTGGAGAAGCCAGAATTTGGTCCCAACTGTCCTGCTTTCACAATTGCTGTTTTAACCAGAAGTGCACGGCCCTGATTCATGGATTATTTGTGCTGAAAAATACGGCATTTGTGCGCCATTCTGGCCGCAAATTCCTGTTTAACAAATGGGGATTTGCGGGCAGAATGGCACACAAATCCCGTTTTTCTCGGCGCAAATAATCCATGAATTAGGCTGCACATGTCTTCGAATGGCATCTATAATTTTAGGCCAGCATACAAAGTTGTTTTATGATTTAATTTGTATATTGATAATGTGCATTTTCCTTAGGCGAGACAATTACGCTGTTTGGCAAAGAATGAAACACATTCTAAGTAAACCTGTAAAATAATTGTTATTGAAGCACATTAAGTAAATGGGTATATTTTATATTATTTTCTTGTTTTCTGTATAGTTTGTATGTCATTGTTTTTAGCCATGCTATTGTGAATTGTGGCAACATAAAAGTACTCAACAAATCAACATTGGTAGAATCAAAGACTGAGTTTCCACAGCTGATATTGCAAACAATGAGAGGTTGAATGATGGCAGCAATCACTTAACTAACGAGATATTGCTGTACGTTTCTACACTAGAAAGACAGGGTTACATCTGGAATCTATACACGCATGCTGCATAAATGCATTGATACAGGTGTTGTCTGTGTTGATAGCCCCATTTTGTACAAATAACCGTGATTTTAAAAAGGTGAATGGGACAACATGCAGACAGAGTTTTAAACTCAAAGTGATTTATTTCAGGCCAACAGTGATTTTCACTGAGTAAAATAATTGTAAGTGAAATACATCTTTTTTGACATCTATGTGCTAAGCCAAGGTCAACATGACGGGGACCGAGGTACCAACAGGATTGCCAGGGCTACTAGCTGTTACCCCTGGATACTACTAATTAACATTCGTGCCAACCAAGTCTAGGAGAAAACCAATTCAAGGGTCAAACATCTGAGCTTATCCTTTAAATAATAAATCCAAGCAGCTGAAGATGTGTGGCAAAGAGGATGATGGCCACTGTCCACAAAAAATTAACAGAACTATGAACATGTCCAGAGGAGCATCTCATTACCTCTATCGACCATACCCTCTGATCACCAGTAATAGAGGGCAAATCAACAAGCAACATCAATATCAAGATTGACACATTACCCTCTTGGCGTTCGCAACTGCTTCGCAGTGTGTGTGCAGCATGGACATTTTAGCACATTGTGGAAGTGCTGCTTGGGATATTAGAGTACACCTTCTCACTCAACCTGTCAGGTTTCATGAAGCCTGTTGCCCTTTTATCTCATCATCAAGTGTTTCTAATATTATAGTAGCCACAAAATGCACCCACAATCCCTTGTTATCCCCAAGGCAAAGTAAAATTTGCTTCAGAACCAGAAGAAGCAGCAGTCAAAATGGATGGCCAGATAAGCTAAAATGGAGCCCTCTGCATCACACAATGTGGTGCCTGATTTCCAAGCTCTTTACACTGTGAAACAGTGAATTGGAATATTAGTTACATGATATTCATGTAGTCTCACCTGGGTATGATATGATATGATATGGCATTTATAACACGCCTGTAGGCATGTGTTTCCCTTAGATGCCTGTGGTGGCTAAGTATATGTCCAATCTCCCTCCCCTCGCCAAGGATCCACGTCTAACTGCCGCCCCCCTGCACGTCCTCCAGTGTTGGAAAATAAAAGCCAATACAGTGATAAAAACTAGGAGGAAAGGTCATGCATTCTCAGTGTCCTCACAGACTCCAAGCCCACCAATAACTAAACATTATTGGACATAATGAAGCATTTCTGCAAAACAATATGTTTGCACTGTTTTATAGCCAATGCAGCATGAACCCTAATCTTCCAGGTTGCAACTAAAAATAAAAAATAAAAAAATAGATACCATTGTATTTATTTTATAACACGTCTAATACCTGAGCCTGGTTTCTAAGCTCAGATCCGGGATTCGAAACTCTGTTCTGTGCATGGTCTTGCTTCCAAGAGCAGCACGTTGCCCCTGTGCTATCCTCTGTTACTTACGGATGCGTTTGCCCAAATCACCTAGCAATTGCATCATTGCCTCATTCACATTCCTTCCGCTCTATATCTACAGCATCTTGTACTGTTTCCCAGCTCCTTATCAAGGGGGCAGATTGACACCCAGGGCCTGATTCACAGAAGCGTTGTATGATGGTGCAATCCCATGGGAAAACGCTCTGTGAATCAAGCCCAACGTGTGGAACCTCGTTTAGGTAACGTTACAGAAATTGACGGGGTTTGTGCTGTTTAACAGGATATTTGATACAGTACCATAATATCCAGAATGGAACCTGTTATTTAGGGCATTCAGCATCTTCAGGGCAGATGCCAGCACCTTTACCAAACAGACCTAGCCCTCCAGCACAGTCCAGAAAAGGTGGGCATGGCTGCTACGGTATGCTGCCTTCTCTGCAATATAGACTGCGGGCATCATATGCCCCTGCCAGCACAAGGCAATGTGCTGGAGGACAGTAAAGACTGTGATGATGATGATGATGATGATGATGATGATGATGATGTTGAAGGCTACCACCGAGACAACTTGATGACATATGCATCCAAGGGGACATTATTGACAATTGGTTTTGAACATATGGATGCCAGCATTTAACAGCGAAGACAGAACAGAAAGGATGCTGTGCTATTAATTTACTTTTTGCCCCCTTTGCCCATTATTTGTGTTTCTTTTTCCCCAAAAAGATAAATAGAAAGACCACTAAGATTAAGCAATGAATAAGATGCATTAGGAAAGGCAGAAGCTACCTCCTCTTTGCTAACCTGATACCGCTAATAAACCACATATCGCTGCACCATATCCCACTCCCGGATGTAGCATATTAAACACACTACACGTGGCTATCCGTCCCCACCACCCGCCCCTACAACGTCTCAACTCTTAGATATACCCTTAGAGGATACCTCAGGGGCAATGTGCTCGCCTTAGAAGCAAAACAACACAGCACATCACAGGTTTGATCCCCGGGTCCGCGTTTAGAAACCTCTGGGTATTAAGTGCGTTATAAATAACCCATCATATCATATCATAACATGAGTCCAATATGGCTACGACCCTGACACTTCCCTAATGCAAAGTCTTTAATGCCCAGTCCCATCCACACCCTAAATCAAGATCTAAACGGCACAGCCCCCATCTGTCCACCCACCCACCTTAACTAACAACCCCATAACTTCCCAGCACCTACTGGAAGCACTTTCTTTATGGTTTTGCACCTCAGACTGGTGGAGCATGTCTGCCTTGGCATAACCCCTCTGAAGGCTCCTATCACAAAATAATTCCTTGGTGGATATTGATGATGACGTGCCCATGAATGACGTGGTGATGGCCCGTGACATATACAGCCCCATCTGGGCCATGGAGTGATTACGTTTCACCAGTGTGCAGGATCCTATCTAAAAAGTCCCTTTAGCTTTCCCAATGCCTTCCAGTATGCTCAGGTTGGTAAATTCAATGGAGGTAAAAAGTATATTCCTTTCCCTGTAGAAACCTGGTTTCTGCTGCTACCGTCATCTTCGAATTGTCCATATATGAGGGACCATTATCTATGGCCACCCTCTCACCATGTTTACGTTCCTGGACAAACCATGGTACAAAACTTGTATAATAAAGAGTACGCTTGTGTTGAATTACAAGGGCTGCTAAGGGCATGTGCAAACATTGAAAGTACCTTAACGATATCCGGATGATTTCAAATAATTGTAAAAGTATACTATCTTAACAGTACTCTATGGAGAAAAAAAAATCTATATGTGTAGTCTGGACTATTTGAGGAATATACATATTCATGCTGGAAAGGAAATAACAGGTACTTTTGCAAACACAATTTGAGTTTGCAAATAGGTTAAGCCTGGGGTAACAGAAAATGCAGTTCTCTATCCTGGTAGTATAGATACCCACTTTGCGCTGCACTGCATGCATGCATGGCACCTGCATGCATGGTACCTGCTTACATTTATCACTGATTGTGCCCAAAAAAAGTTTTAGATTACCTAGAATTGTAGGCAATGGAGCGAAAGGAAGTCATTTAGTATGGGCTGAAATTAATGTGTCAATAAACCTGAGATTGCGGGCCATTACCGCCTAAGGTAATGCCCCCAGGGCCCATAGTAACTTAATGACGCTTGTGCCTGTTACTATGCGCGGTAATGGCCCACAGTCAAGGGGCTTATTGCTATTAGTACCGCAGCCTATTAGACCGGGGTAATAAAAGCTCTAGCGTTTCGGAACAGATTATTATTTTTTTTTAAATGTCCGCAGGCCCTTTCCATGGCACCCATTGATAAGATAGGAAACAAAGTAAACAAATAAAATGGCCAGAATGGGAAAGGAGAAGGGTCTACACATAGTCCCTTCTTCCTTTCCATGTCGACCTGTTGCAGATCGAGAGCGGACGCGCTGGGGACTGACATGTTCCCATCGTGTCTGCTGTTCTAATGGAAAAAAAAGAACGTAATTGGGGGGAGGGAAGAGAATTCAGGGGAGGATGGGTGGACGAGAACACTTACCTGATTCCCTGGCGAAGGGAGATGGTATTGATGGAAATGGCGGCGTACGGAGGTAAGTGAAAAGGCTTTTATACCCGGCGTGTGATGCACGCACATGAGTACATGGGCGTACACTGTGGTATAGATCGGAATTCAGCAAATCCATGTCAGTGTATCCTTTGGCATAAAGTTGGCCTCTGAAATGGTGGTAAAAACAGTAGCGAGCATTTTATGAACAAAATACGCATTTCCCTACCAAACATTACACCACTCAACTCAATAGCTATCCACGAAATAAAGAGATGTGTAAAACTAACGCTGCATGTACATGGATCATTGACAATGCAAGGCCAATTTACAGTGAATATAAGCAATGCTTACATGTATAAGAATGGACACCTCTTGTTGCCTCTCCTTATCTACCCCTCTTACAGATAGAGAGTGCACGGACATATTAACCATGATTTATGGACAGACCATGGGCTCAAATAACAAAGACAGAAAAGTGCATATATTTGGACATTATTTATTAGCCATGATAACATGGACAACCCAAGGTTGCATGTCCGTGTGTACTCTAGTTACAAGGACAGTGTCCATGGGTGATATTACTGTGATTCATGCAGACATCATGGTCAAAAATACCAGGGCCAAAAATCAGAGCCAGAACAGGGATGATCATCTATGTCCATGAACAACTCTTTTAATCCATGAAACCATGGACAACCGAAGAACAGTGTATTTCCCCTTCCAGCTCCACTTGGACACTTTGTCAATTTTCCATAACATGCATGCCATCCAGAATAGCATTAAGTGCCACAGCAGAGGCTGTTGATTGGTTGTTGGTCCCGTGATCTTACCCGCCAACCCAGTGGCATGTGCCATGGTATGCCTATGTCATTCAGAGGGACAACACAACCATCTCTATCAAAGGAATCATCATGTTCATTATGATAATGACCACAATGCCAGTCTCTAGAGTCATTGTGCCCCAATGGGCACTCAGTGAATGTGCCTGCCCTGTACTCCGACATGAAAATGTTTCCCAGTCGATAGGGGACAACATAAATCAACTGATACCGCGATGGCGCCTGGATAATGTTGGACAAAAATGGGGAGGGGTCTGGCATCCAACTCCCTCTGACCATCACCTCGTAGCTACCCACTCCATCGCTAGACCTCACTGGACCTCGGCTTAATTTCCTCTTGTTGTCTCCTCACACCTCAGCTAAAGCAGAACTTACTTTGTGTCAGTCTATACATCACACTCTTTTGTGCATCACACGTCAGCCTGGTACTGTGGAGGCTGCAATCACTGATAACTGGGTGCCTTCTTAAAGTCAATAAAAATGTAGAATTGCGTGATGTATATTTCACTCTATGAAATTAGATCCATATCTTACCATACCTTGAATTGAATGGCACAAGGAAGCTTCTTTTACATGCATCTAACCAATCATGGGGGAGTGGGAGAAATGGAGATTGCCAAGTGAGGAATTCGTTCACCTGATCCTCCCACCTTGTCGATGGATACACTGTACAAGCAAGGTGTACTATACAATCCAAACTGAGACTGGGCAAGTCCAGATCAAATTCCTAGAAAGAAAAAAACATTCTATTTGACATCACTATATAAGTTATTGTAAACAACTGCTAAGCAAACTTGGAACTATTAGCTATAGGGTTGTGCTAAGATCCACTGTTCTGTTAAGTGTTTCATCTTTACAAAGCTGAAACGCCTTTGTTACATGGCACAGTACCTACAATGGCCCCCAGGTAAGGTGTGCTGCATCAATGTAGGACACCTCCTCGATCTCTATTGCACGTGACTGCATATTGTTTGCTGTACACATTTGCTGCATGTAGCACTGTACCCCATAGCATACAGCTGAGTCCCACAAACACTTGGTCCGACTGCAACATAGTGTCTACTATATGCATTCCCATTGCATGTAAAGTATGTCAGATCCCTCGTCTGTAGACAATTGCCCTAGTGGGTTCATGCACTGTTCATTCCTGCAGCATTCTGCCAATATCCTGTGCTCCATAGCATACAGCTTAGTCCAGCTGTGACATAGTATGTATCATCTTTAATACACATATTGCCCCTTCTCCATCCATTCTCTTCCAACATCTCCACACTATAATTCTCTGCTTTCCGTAGAGAGCCTAAAATACAATTCCTGCTGCATGCATGGTGCTGCTCCTCTCTCTTGTCTTTTCCAATTGTGTACTGCTGCAGGGCCATGCTGCCTACTGTGTTTTAATACCATAACATATGCAGGAGGTGCTATACAAATATAAAACTACTTGACAGCTCTTTGGTCCTGGGCAATTTGGAAGCTGCATCTGTTGGCAGTAGCACTAGCAGTAGTGGTGCAACAGCGGCCAATGTAATGCCAGTGAATGTGTTGCAAGTCACTTTCGCCAACCAGTTACTGTCCGTCTCCTCAGCCTCCTCCACATTACAGTCTAATGATGCCACCACACATGTGCAGGAAACAGTGTTAAGCGAGAGATGCAAAGAGATCTAAAGAGACACACAGCATGTGATCTCAGACACGTAGCCATTGCTTCTCATGCGACACACGGACGTGCCATTCTGACAATAATGTTGGCCTCACTGCACATTGCTCTGTAAGAAAGGAGGGCTGGGTTAGTTAGTCGGATTGCAGAAAGGCAGATGCAGAAACCTTTGAACTTGATGGATGCAGGTCGGAAGTACCCGTTACCTATGTGTCGATATGAAAATCTCTAGGATTTTATGATTGCTACTGACCAGGAGAGGTTAATCATATGGGAAGCCATTTAATTGTGAAGTGCATACATTGACAGTATGGTTGTTTATAGAAGAGGGCTAGGGTATGGATCTATTAAGTACACAAAACCTAGGAGGTCTTCCAAATGTGTGTGGTGGTGTAAGAATTCAGGATTTTAGTAGTGAGGGGTTAGTTGAGGAATTAAGAGGGGGGGTTGGTGTGAGGGTGTTTTCACTTCCAAGCTCTTGGTGGTAGATTTCATTCAGGTGTGGACCAGTGCCACACAGCACATGTTCCATGAGTCAAATTGTTTTCCCACAGAGAGTACTGCCAAAAGGTTAGAACAATATGTGTACATTCACTCAAGCTTCTGGTGCACAGATTTTAGCTGTGTGATACTATTTGAATGTCTTTCCAAGTAGTTGGTTGAAAAGCCAAGTCTTGAGCTATTGCCTTATAGTCATGTGGTTCTCATCCAGGCAAAACGTTTGGGGTAGGATGTTCCACAGAACTTGGGGACAAGTACTCATGTAACATTGCCGGATGGTGAAATGTTCCAGCTCCCAGGTGTAAAGCGATGCATATGAACATTGCATGGTGACATTCCATGGGCAATGAAATTGGGGTGTATATTGCAGAACATTAGGCTGCCCAGCATTTTAAAAGTCATTTGAATCTCTGTGAGGCAGCCTATGATATCATATCATATGATGTCCCTCCCCGGCAAATGTTGCTCAGGACAAGTATGTGGCTCTGCACAAAGCAGGTGGTCTTGTGTACAGTTTTGGAGAAGTACCTCTGTAATACATGCACTATGTTAAATTGTTTTGCACTTCTTTCCCTACGGCTATGGAATTCTTCACCAACATCTTCACTTCAAATACTGGTCTGGCACTGAGCTCCAAGGCGAAAACTGTTACTTGACCTGCAGCCTCCTTACCGGGCCAAACACATGCCCCCTCAATGACAAGAGTGTGCATCATTTGCTATTTACTGCATGCATACATATTAGCTGCCCTTGCTTTGAATCTGGAGAATCAAGGATACTGCAGGCAGCAATGGTATGACCCCATGTGCGTTGTTTCTAATTCTCTATTTGCCAACTCACAATTAACACCTAAGTAGCCAAAGGCATGTCTGACTGTTTTGCTTCCCGGCTTGTTCCAAATGGCAGGAAAAATATTACAACCAGTTTTGAAAAAATTTGTTTGTGTCACCACAAGATTGTGAAAGGTTTGGAGAGCAATAACATGACACTCAAAACACAGAAAGGAGAAATGCACAGCGAACACATGTGTGTTACTTGAAACCGTATTGTTGTGCAAATTGTATTGTTTTGTAATTGTCATTTGTATAGCACCTTTCACCATTGGTATGGTCTCAATGCACTATAGGTTGAACGTTCTCGGGGGACCGAAGTCCAGGTATGGGACATGTGTCAGAGAAGTTAAGAATGGGTGTGTGCATTTTAGCCAGTAAGACGGTCTTGAGAGTATGTATGGACATGAGAATCATTATGTGTGTAGCTAGACCAACATTTTTATCATGAGTGAGATTTGCATTCTTATAGCAGAGGAGTTGTGCAAAGTGTCTTAGAGTAGTGTTTGATAGCTGATGTGTGCAGGTGGGTGGCCGTGCCTGCGGCTGGTTTCCCTAAGCATAGGGTGTGATACATACCTCAGAGGTGGTCTCTTGATTGCTTAGATGCTGGTGAATTTAGAAGGGGGTGAATTCAAAGTGCTGGATACATACTACACATTGGCTATAATAAATCCACCTAGTATAATGCATTGGCTAGACTCTAAAATTCAGCTAGTTTCAATACATCGACTACAGTCTAAAATTCAGCTAGTTTCAATACATCGACTACACTCTAAAATTCAGCAAGTATCATTACATCGACTATACTCTAAAATTCAGCTAGCTTCAATACATCGACTACACTCGAAAATTCAGCTAGTTTCAATACATCGACTACAGTCTAAAATTCAGCTAGCTTCAATACATCGACTACACTCGAAAATTCAGCTAGTTTCAATACATCGACTACACTCTAAAATTCAGCAGGTATCATTACATCGACTATACTCTAAAATTGAACAATGCGTGGAAGGCACCCCAATAGTTAGGGGGAATTGAAATGCAGTTAGGATTTATTTTTTTCTTTTTTCTAGTGATAAGGCTTGTTAAACAAACCTTTGACAAGTTCAAAAACCTAAAACCCATTAAAACATTATCATAATTAACAATAAAAAAATACTTCACCGGTAAAATCGCTATGTACATTTGGAAAAATATCCAATACATATCGAATAACGGCTAGAATCATAGACACTTGGGGACCGGACAAAATCCTGTTCCAGAGTTCAGACGTAGTTAACACATTAAATTTACAAAACATTTGTTAAAATAAAAATGTCTCAGGAAATCCAAATTGGCACACTATACCATCAAGTGTCTCAGCATTTCGCCATACATTGGGTTCGGACAATATCTGCAAGTCTGCTTGCTCCTAAATAAATGGATAAACAATGTGAAATTAAATGTAGGCAGCAGCCATCAACAGGGCCTCAGCTGGGGAATATGGATGTTGTGTTTCATCACAAACCAATGTCTTTAGCACTAAGCCGACCATAATACAATATTTCCCAATTCGCCCTGATCAGCGTGACAGCGATTCCGCAGCTTTCAGTGGCTGGCAGTGCTTTACCCATGTTAGACATCTGCTGGACCACGAGACTTCCAGCATGATAACATCATTTGTATATCTGAGAAGAGCAGACAGTAGAGCTTTTCCTCCGGGGTCACTTGATTGGATGCTTTAAATATCCAGATTAAAAATGAAAAGAAGGAGCCTGTGTGCAGATGGATTCCAGTTCAAAGGCATCAGCTAGTTGATACATAATTTAAATGGGAAAGCATCAATGTCAGGAAAATGTAATTATATGTGAATAATGGCATCTCACATGTCTCAACTTTACTCAGAGAGTGGGTATTTCGGTATCCCTCTACAAAAAGTTTATTTAGGAGGACAACAGTGCTTGGGACTTGTTTACCATAACTTGATTTTAAACCATCAGCTAGCAAAAGAGCTCAGCAAATTAAGACTCCCACCAGACATCTGTACCATGCTGCAAGCACATCAGTTCAAATCCTGGCAGGGGCGAGGCAGCCTCTCACCCTAATAGTAGTACCAACTAGTACAGTGTTTACCAGCTGGAGAAATACGGCACTAACCACCACATGAACACATGGTGTTTTAAATTGAGAATTCGAAAACATAATTTTACTGATATTGTAAACATGTTATGATCTATATTATTTGTATTTTCTCTGTAGAAATGAACAGAGGTATTCACAGAAAGTCGAGTCATTTATTATTTTAAGTAAGCGTGCGATAGTATACAGTAGCATGCATTCACTTCCCTGTGATGGATAGACTAATAATACTCGTAAATTGAAATGCTTTTGAAATCATCGCATCAATATCATACATTGGAGAGGGGTTCATCAGTGGATCTAAGAATATTTGAATCGATTGCAGGGATAATTGTAAGTTATCTCGGAGGCACTATTGTTGCCATTTTAACTGCCCATTTAGGTTTGATTTGCAAGATCGTACATCTTCATTTCTGCTAAATGTGTGGCTTTTGTATTTAAATTAGTTATTTTGAAATTGGTGGAATTTATCAAATATATAACATTGCCCAGAGAGTGGTGATACATGCTTATATCAGACTCCACCAGCAACGCCTCTGGGTTTATAGGAACTGTTTCAATGTGCTTCAGAGAAGATCGCCATAGAGTGTCTGTCTCATGATCCCAGTGACCATGGCAGTAAACAGTTTGCCTACTGTGCTGTTTGGGCTGGATGGACAACTTATTCTAAAGGAATTACATAAGGGTGCTATTCTTTCCACCATGCTACAACCATGGGGAAGAAGGAACCCATTTTGTTTTTACTTCCATGAGTCCCGCTCTTTCTTTCTTTTCTGTTTAACTAGATACTTGAAATATTGTTATCATAAAGAAATACTCAGTACATTTGCTGATTTTCTCCAGTGCGATTCCAAACACACGTTAGGTCTTTAGTTTGACATCTTAGAGTTTGAAACGCCAAACATTGAAATAAAATCTCCGAAATGATCTTTTAAAAAGCACCTAATTACAACATGTGCATTGCTATGCCATTTAAACCTTAAGATTATTATTATTTTTTTTAAGTATGCATTTATTAGTGTTATGTATGAAGGGCTTTCCCTCTGCTGCCAACCTAGTACTATGTCCCATTTACTCAGGTGTCTGCAACTTGCAGATCACTGGATGACTTGGACTACGACTTTCGTGATCCCTCAATATTGCCTTTGCTAGCCTTTGCTAGCCTGGCATGATGGGAGTTGAAGTCCAAAATAATCTGCCAAATCAAAGGTTGCTCTGCCCTGCTCTAATCTACGTTCCCGACCCTGGGGTCATGATTTATTTTTCACTCTAACATTATAATGAATGCAACTATCCGCTGAACATGTTTTACCATTCTGAAGCTACTTAATTACAGAGAAAGAGAGGCAGAGAGAGAAAAAGTGTGTTTTGTGTTTGGGGCTTGTGCCTTCCCCCTGCAAACGCGTGAGCTCCTCAGCCTGAAAATGTTTACAGGTCGCTACCTAATTTTAAACTTTTTTTCCCCTCACTTATGCTATTTAAAACATTATTGTTTGTACTTTGTTTTCAAATTTTAATTGTTAAAACCTTTTAAAAAAAAAAACACTGCCACATACTAAATACACACACACCTTGGCACCACTGTTATCCACTTGCAGGCCGTGCTCCCATTCTGCTTCCAATCAGTGACTATTTTCCATAGGAAGACTGTGCTGTAATGAGTTCTCACCAACTCTTCCTATGCACTCTCGTTCAAAAAACGCGTTGATTGTCCTGTGTTATAGCTCTTAGAAAAGTATTTCTCACTAAGCAATGCCAATGAGAGAGTGTTCTGCTTTTCATATAATCAATAAGGATGGGTGAACTCCCCCGAAAAGTGCTCCAGAACGTTTTTTTCATTACTAGCCCAAAGGTTTGGTGACCCACAAATACATTCTGCGGGTCACTTTTGGGGTGCCAATCAGTCTCCTGATTCTAACACTGGCCGCCCATGGCCTCCCTCAACACACCATGTAGCCGCCAGGACACTAATAATATGTTAAACTTTTTTATATTTCCAGCAGACTTGCACAGGAAATAGAAATTAAATATGTAAAATGCCTCAAAGCCATGTGGGGTCATGCCAGGGCCCCGTAATATTGTGGAACATGCCATTGTGCCCTATCGAGCGTGGTAGTAGCACGCCCTTCCTTGCAGGCCTCTTATTTTTTCTCTATTGGATGAGTCAAACGCTGCCTGGGAAGGTTGGAAACAGATCCTGGCCTCTTGGAGAGAGGTGATTATAGTCTGAATTTTTAGGAAAGGCGATATTGGTGATCTTAAGGTCTATCGCCTGAACGCCCTTCTCGATTCCTTGGGGAAACTTGTTGCATCCATCCTGTTAAGAGTCCTCCATGCCTAATCAATAGGTGTGGGCCGCCTTGATCCTCACCAGACAGGCTTTGTGAAGGGGGTGGACATGTCCTTAAACTGTTTCTGCTCAAACTTTTGAAGGTGAGATCCATTAGGACTAAAGCAAAAATCTACTTGGCTTTCATGGACCTCAAAAAAACCTTTGATAGGGTGAACAGGGATAGGCTTTGGTCCAAATTGATGTAATGGAACTGCACCCCTGATTTGGTGTATACAATCAGGGCCCTATGTACGGCTACCTCAGTTCAGGTGAGACTGAAGGAGAAGGGTGCTCCTTCAGAGACGATCTATACATTTAGGGGGCTTAAACAGGCTGCTCCCTAGCCCCAATTTCGTTTAATTTGAGCATATCTTATCTGAGAGATTCTCAGGAATCGATTCAAGCTTTTCCACCTAAGATCAATTGGATTGATCTGCCCTGGGTTCTGTATGCCAATGACTTGGTGTTTATTGATCTATCGCCTGTTGGGCTGCAGCATAGATTAAATGTCTTTCTGTCATTTTTGGAGATAAATGTACTCCAGGTAAGTGGAAAAAATGTACAGTACTAGTAATTTCTTCATCCCGTAGGAAATGAAAGGGATCATATTCATGGATTGTAGGAGGTGATAGATTGGAAGTTGTGGAATCGATTATCTATTTGGGAACTGTAGTACAGAGAGACATCAATGACAGTGCCCACCTTTTGAAGCTTTGAGTAAAGGACAAGTTGCTGGCAGCCCAGGGAGCAGTACTCCATAGGAGATATGGAGCCTTTCAGCACTCCCCTTACTCTCCTTCTACAAATAAAAAGTCATGTAGTTTCTAACATTTGGAGGAGAGGCAATGTTGAATCTGTCATGGAAAGTCAGGGGGCTCCTGGAAGGGTATGTTTGGTGTAAGCTTCTAAGGCTACCCAATTCATTACCAGTGGATGCTATTCAATTTGAATCAGGCCTCCACCGATGGAGTCAATTGTGGTATGGAAAGCAATCTCACTGTTTAGGAAATGTGCGACCTGTGACAGCATTCGCCTGTGTGAGATTTTGAGAGGCAGTCACTCAGTATCAGGGGATGCAGGGTTTGAGTTTTGGAAGGAGACGTGTATGGAACATTTGAGAGCTGGGGATATAACGTTAGAAATGCTGATTAGGAATCTGTTAAAGGCCAAAGGAAACCTCCAAGAAAATGATTGAATTGCCACCCAGGAACTAAGGAAAGGAAATACATTGACCCTATGCCTTGATCGAGGGAATAGATCATTAAATGAAGTTTGCATGTACTTGCAAATGTTCCCTTCTGCCCACTACAGGGAGCTAGTAATGAGGCTTTGTCTTAATATCCCCCCTACGAGAGGTCCAGCTTGCTAGAAGGCAAATAGGGAAGGTTGATGCAGGCTGCAGGTGGAGAGAGTGGGAGTAATTCATCCCTATTTCATCTGGTGGTGTGCGGAGTCATGGTGGAATTAAGGACCTATTTTCTGGGAGCCTTCATAAAGCAAACACGGTCATTATCAGCTATGGACTGGTGGGAAATTCTTAACAGGGGAAAAAGTCAGTTTTATTTTAGCCGGTATAAAATTTGTTGAATGCATTTTCAGAGATTCATAGGACAATGGAAAAATACATTTTAAAAATGATTAAATGTAGTGATTAATGTGGAATGTAATGAATTGTATGGCTTAATTGTGATTGGAAATGGAGATTGTTTGCTTAATTTAAAACCAGATACAATAACAAAAAAAAAATGTTTGGAAACTTCATGGGTCTTAAAACACCCAAAATTCACTCAACCTTACTGAGCTAGTGTGACGGCAAGGGCCAACTCACAGACATTTTGGAAAATGTGCTTCCCTTTGTGATGATCAGTAATATGCTGCTAAGGCACTCTCAATGTGAAGCTTGTTGCTCAATTTTTTTCAAATAGCAGATGCCCAAAAACTGCACATTGTTTATCTGCGAACCTAAACAGTATGTTTCATGTCCAGTGTTTTTGTAAATTTTTCTGCACTGCATGACGTTGATGATGCTTGGTAAACATGCCTGAATGCTCCAATCACATAGATGTCTGAGTACACCACACTGTTCATTCCCCAAGAGGGTGAAACACATGTGCAGCGCTGTCTGTGTTGGGTTCATTAAGCTATGTATAAAATAGTGCTGCCCTATAACAAAACGATACTTGTTCACATAGAGCAAACATGTATGCTCTTCAGCTAATTTGCGTACCCACAATGTATTGTTATGGGATTCGGAACTGGATGTGGAATACCAGGAATGGCCACTGGGGGTGCTGTACCATGTTTGCTTTCGTGTTGAAATGACCTGTTCTACATGTCCAAACTATTTAATTGGGAGTTGTGCACTGGAATAAAAAGAAGTAACAACTCTTGTTGATTGGGCTGGTAGACATGCTGCACCTTCCCAAACGTTGTTCCTTCATAGTCACATGATGTCTTGTACCAGTTGTATAGCACTGCACTTATATCAATGCTATTTGGATGAACATTTGGTTAATGTTAATGTTAAAGGATATTTGTACCGCATACTATCACCACTGGAGTCGTCCCGAGGCGCTCTGGCGGATCTGGAAATAAAGGGGTGTAGGTTAGGCATGTTAGTAGGATAAAGTTTGGAGAAGAGCAAGGAAACTGTAGAGTACTGTTGGCAGCTTTGGTTCGGTTAACACCGTTCGCTGAGCAAATTGGTGAATTATTGGGTTCTGAGTCTGTTGCGTGCTGTTGGTTGCGGGTTTGTGTGGTGTGGTTGTTATTGCGGTGTGGTAAAGTGCATGCGGGTTTCTGCGGTTTTAAGAGGTCTTAAGAGGTCTAGTTGTGTTTGATTATAGTGTGATAGGTGTATGAGGAGTGGCAAGGTTTTTAGTAGTTTTGGGATTGGTTAGTATCCTTGTCATTATGAGATATGCGTATTCTGATTGTGTCTCCTTCATGATTTACAGCGGGTAGTTTCCTTTTGGTGATTACGTTTTGGCATCTTAAGGCTGTCTCATCTCTCTGTTATTATGCTAATTTAGCTACTTTTGTGTTTCCATGTTTGTATTTGGCCAGAACTTTTATCCCAGTTTCCTTGCTGTGACCTAGTATTGGAGTGATTTATTTGTGAGCTATGCCATTGATTGACCTGAGGAGTCTCGTTGGCTTGTAGATTGTTATTTTCTTTTGTAGGAATTCTGCTCCCTGTCCACTGATTACCCTGTGTGTAGGATTCTTCTTGTAGTGTGAAGGAGGAGGAAGCATTTCTTAATTATTGTGTTCACTTGTGGTTCTAAGGTTAGGACGTTGTCCATTAGGACTCCCAGGTTATTTACTACCTTAGATGGTGTGGGTGAAGTCCCCATTTCCGTCGGCCAGGGAATGTAGGTCTTGTTCTCTTGGCTTTTGGATATGATCATGATTTCAGTCTTTCCTGGGATGATTGTTGGCATTCATTCAATGAAACATTTCTTTTAGGCATTCTATTAGTGTTGATTGATCAGCTTGAGTGTCTTCAATTTTGTAGATGATCTGAGTGTTGTCTGCCTAGTTGTGATGTTGTATTTTTTGACGATCCTGATTACTAGAGTTTGGTAGAGGTTGAAATATAGTGGTGATAGTGAGGATCCCTGTGGTACTACACAATTGTTAACTCGTGGTGTAGATTTGAAGGGTTTTATCCATACGGTTTCTGTTCTGTCTGCTAGAAATGATTTAATCCACAGTAGTGTCATGTCCATTATACTTACAGATTCTAATCTTTTGATTAGGGTGTCATGGCTTACTGTGTTGAAGGCTGCGGAGAGGTCAAGCAGAATCAGACCCAAGGCTGAGTTGGAGACTACGTTTGTTTTTGGGTCGTCACAGATGGATAGTAGTGCTGATTCTGTTCCTCTTGCGGGTCTGAAGCGGACTTGTGCTTGGTCTAGGAGGTTGTGTTTTTCTACATATTCTTGGTTTAATTTGTATACGTATGTTTCAAGGAGTTTTGGCGGTAGGGAATTTTTGAAATCGGTCTGTAGTTGGAGAGGTCTTCAACGTCACCACTTGTGTTTTTTAAAAGTGGATTAATATATGCTTATTTAAAGGATCTTGGTACAGTCCCTTTTGTGAGTGACAGATTTAAGAGGTTTCTGTAGTATTCTGATGGTGTTCCTTGTGCGAGGATTGACTTGTAGATATCAGGGGGTAGGGATCCATGGGTGATCCGGCTTTCTTGCTTTGTTTAACCAATATGTATACACATCTTAAATGTAGTGCTGTCAAAGAGGGCCTCATATTTAAAATGTGTTGTCACCAAATTAAGGGCCCGATTCATGGCATATTTGCCCAGTTCAAAGTGAATTTGCACTGCTGAAAAGTGACTTTGCTCTGCCGAAAAAACCTTGATTCATAGAAGTGTGCAAAGTGTATTTTTGCATTGCAAAGTCCGGGCAAAGTCGTCGCATAGTCATTTTTTCAGTTCAAAATCACTTTGCCCGGCAAAAATACACTTGCACAGTTTCATGAATCAGGGTTTGTGTCAGCAGTGCAAAGTCACTTTTCATCAGTGCAAATTAGCTTTGAACCGGGCAAATATTCCACAAATCGGGCCCTAAGAGTATTACACTGCAACAGCAATTAGAACAGATGATCTGTCTATCAGGGGGAGCCAGGATGTGCCCTAGTAAATTCTGCCCAGTCGAGGCAGCATGCACTCTGCAATGAGAAAAAAGAAAGACTGTATGCCCAGAGCCAGACATCTGCACATTAACATTATTCGGGCAAGCAGATCCGGATTTGCCTCAGCAGGTTCTGCTGGGTTAAGCAGGTGTAGCATGTGTCTACATCTAGACAAATTGAGTGACTAGATATGTCACTGTCAGACAATTTATAAGAGACATTTCCAGTTGTGAAGTAATCAAATTTTGAGGCTTATGATAAATGTACCGCAATAACATACAGCTACACATAGCAGAAAGTCAAATCCAGGAGGAAAAGCATAGATTATTTGTTTATTGGTTTTTTTTTTGGTTTTTTTTATCTGGTGCAATTGCAAGTGAACCAATCATATCATTTGAGTAAAGTCTCCGAAGGAGGGGGTGGATCTTCACTTTTAACCCTGGAGTTCTAAGCATTGCAGCATCGTAAAGTCTGGTTAGATATGCATTTGTCACAATTAAGGTTGAGGACAATAAAAAATACATCTAGCAAAATAATATTTTCGAAACAATAAAACATTGCAGAAATGATAAAGTTCAGAGTGACTGGGGACAGTGGACTGGCTCCCATTAAGAATATGCTGGACTCAGAAGTTAATTACCATTTCACAGTACTCTTTTAATCCACTTTACCCTAACAAACTAAGGACAAAAAACATAGTTGTGATTTACCGCTAAAACATCACTATAGATTGTGCTATCTGTGAGAGAGAAATAGGCCAAATAGTAGATTCCACATATTGTTGCTTGGCAATATTGTGTGTTTTACAGAAATCCTTTAAATTCTCATTTTCATGGAGGCTTCAAATAGCTCTGAGGTGGAAAAATAAATAAAAAACAGGCTGAGAAAAACTCTACGTTGCCTTGACATATGTACTATTGGCAACAGCTTTTCATAATGAAGTGGGACATAGAGCAGAACATCCATATTGTGTGTTGCCTCACTCAGTGAGGAAAACTGCGAGGGTAAAGGGAAGACTGCACCCAAAGGGCATTGCATTGTAATGCTGGCTGACATGCCTGTGCATACCGTTTGGCATGCCAGTGTGTTCCCTAGTGGAGAGGGCAAACAACTTGGAAACCAAGGAATCTGAGATTCCCATTGTGAGAAATTCCACCATCCACATGGTGGGTGTGCGCTCGCCTGGGTATTTTTGAAATGTTCAATGAAATTGAATGATGGTAGATCAACCTCCTGAAAATGTGTGGGGCTAATCCGCACACATTCTCCAGAACCACCAGATCCTCCAACACTCTATGCTTGACAGTGCCCAGATTCCACCTAAAAAGAGTTATCGGGGCTAGCTTCACAGTACGTGCCTCCCAACTTTGGAACACCCTACCTCTCAACATCCAATTGATCGAGTCCTTCCAGATCTTCAGGAGGCAGGTCATCAGCTGGCTCCTGAACAAAGAGTGGCTCCCTAACATCCGACCACCAACTGACTCATGTACTGTATATTACTGTATATTGTAACTGTATATTGCTACCTGTATATTATTCTAACATTTAAACTGTAAATTGTACTCCTTATATTATATATGCATGTACTATAAGTATGTATGTACGAAGTATGCAACATTAAGATACTTCTCAACTATGTGACCGTCTTCTTAAGCACTCGCAGTCCCCCTTGTCATATTTAGTTTCGATATGACAGTTGGAGTACACAATGCATCTCCAGAAGGGGCGGACCAAACCTTCCCCCTGCTATGGCCATCCCAATTAACTAACAAAGGCTCCATGGATCCACCCTGTCCATTGGTTGAGGCATTTAGCTGGTGGTAGCATGCACATACTAATCAGAGTTTAATTCAAACAGGCTGACATGGGGCCTGGCTGCAGAAGCTAACAAAGGGGACAGGAAAACCCAGCAACCTTTCATATGCAACTGTGTCAACCTGATGTCACCTCCCACCCTCAGTATTGAGAGACAGTGAAATGTCATGTTTGGAAATGCATGTTTGCAGTAGTAATCCCTGCAGGGACACCCTATTCAGAAGGTTTGGCTGAGCCAGAAATTTTGTTTTTGCTGAAGCTTCAATGGAGACTTGCTGCTTTAATAAGGAACAACAGAGTTCTCCATTAACCAGAGAGACACTTTGATCCAAAACAGACAGGTAGATGGGTGGGACTTAGTATGACATGTTTTCACCCCTTTACCTTTTCTGTGGCAAAGCCTTCTGGTTATGACCGCACACATACAGGAGATTGTTGGTGGGTACCCAAGATTGGTTCATTAAGGTAGGATTAGCCTACACCAATCCCTGTGGTCCAACTGGCTTTAAAAGAGGGCCAAGCCCCTATTTTGGCAAATCATCTGAAGAACAAGAAGGACTCAGCATTGGACACTGCCTGAAGGAACAGTCTGCCTTATATCTTCCACCAGTGAAGGACAGCCACGATCCCCCAGTGGGGAGCAAGACCCCTCCCCTACACATCTCCCTGGGAAACAGAGGGAGATATCAAATCCAGAGGGCCCTCCAGCAGCACCAGAAATGGTAGCCAGCCGGCATACAGCATGTCCTGGTAGGCTCTGCCGCAAGCTTCCTAGGTGGGAAGTGCCAGAGAGTCTCTGAACCAAACCAAGGCAGGACAGGGCAGTTGCCTGCAACACTCTCCCACTCGGGACGTCCGAGTTAAAGGATGAAAGGATCCAAGTGAAGCAGCTAGGAGGAGTGCATCGACAATCATCTACTGACATCCACCATAAAAGACATTTTCAAGCCAGTCATACCCCTCGAGCTGCAACCGACTACAACACTGACTGTTATTACTCTGAAGTCGCTAAAGTCATCCAAGATGCTTCGAGCAGTGCTTCAGAACCACCGACCCGACCAGCAGTGAGACAATGGGGTTCATTACGAGTTTGGAGGTAGCCATGGAGATATTAGCGCCATGGCAGCCTCCAAACCCAGGTCCGGTCTGACTGAATGGGGACTTACCGGGTCATTCCGACCTTGGAGGGCCTGGTAAATCCCCATTCAGTAAACCATTCCCCATTCCCATTTGAGTCCCCATAGGGCTCAATGGGAATGGGGAAGGCGCTAATGATGGGCTCGCAAATTGCAGGCCCGTTATTAGCTCCAAGGTCCCTTAACAGGACCCGCAGAGAACGGCTGGTCAGACCAGCCATTCCTGCTTGGATCCGCTAAGGGACCTCGGAATAGGGCCTTACTGCCCAATTCCGAGGTCCCTTAGCGGATCCAAGCAGGAATGCCTTAGGTTTACTGGCACCAGCATCCTTACCGGTGCCGGTAAACCCTTACCACTCAACTCGGAATGACCCCCAATGATTCCTGACCCCAAGCCACTGTGTAGGCCAGCCTTCAGCCATCCATCCAGCTTCGCTCACCAAACTGCCTGCCAGCTAATTCCCGCATCTGTCTCCCATCTTCAACTTTGTCGCAGGAGCTGCAAAGCATCCTGAAACTGACTTGACCCTGTTGAGCACCAAGAACACCTACACACACTAGGTTAATTGTGGTTCTGTCACCCTTGGCCCTTCTCCGAAGGACCCTAGTGACAATGACCCATTACTCTCTTTATGCTGAAACAAAGAATCCTTGAACTGTTGTGTTTATTTACTATGCTGACTACCCTCCTGTCAGTATCCAGAGTAAAACCCTTTTCCTTCTTTGAAATTGTCTGTTCTCTGCTTTCCTTTACACTGTGGGTTGTTTTTGTACTGTGCTAGAACTGTCTGTTGTGATAATAATAAAGTAGATATGTTTATACAACCTTGACTGTTTATAGAACCTGTCCTGAGAGGATAGCACAGAGGATAGCACAGCGGCAACGTGCGTGCCTTGGAAGTAAGATGACACGAAGCAAGACAGGTTCGAACCCCGGGTCCGAGCTTAGAAACCTCTGGGTGTTTAAGCGCATTATAGATACGCAACTAAGAGGAAAAACAATTACTCAACTACAAAACAAACAATTCCTGTAACAGCACCTCGATGCCTGCGGGCTGTGTGAGCGCTTTAAAAAAAATGTAAATTGACCTGACAGTCCCTTTTTATCATTGGGTAATTGTATTTTCACTGTGTTGCAACTAACCAACGATCCACGACCTTTGGGAGATAATCCTGCCCTTATGTCCATGTTACTAAAATTGGACATGTATGTTTGTATTTTTCATGTGTTTCCAATCTATTCTGATCCTTTCTGGTGTAGTAGAGGTGTGGGGCTGAGTGATGGGTTAGAAAACGATATTCATCCCTGGACCACTTGTGCCCCGGAAGTTGATTCGTCACGCCCATGCTGTAACATCATGCTGAAAGGGAAATTATAAAATTCCATCCAAGATGACTGCAGACGTGGTTATGGATGTGGCATTTTGTGGTACATTGTAAAGATCTCGTATCAAGAGCTTGTAAGTGATAAGTCTTAGCACACATGTTCTTCCACACTAAGGTCTGATGTGTGAAAGAAAGAAACCATTTCCCCAGTTCTCCAAACAATGTTCTCTTCTTGACTGAGGGAGAGGTCGGCATTGCAAAATAACAAACTTAATCTAAGTTGGTATAGTTTGGTGGCATCTTAGCGGTAAATCCGCAGAGAGAGCACTTAATGGAAATACTGTTACCACAACTTGGTCCGGCGGTATTACCGCCAGATTACAAGTGGCAGTGGCAGTGTTAGTCCCCCTAACTTTTGAGTCCATAGGACTCTATGGGGCATTTCGGCAGAATTATGATGGCGGTAATTCCACTGGTGGGGATTCCAGAAAAATAGGTCAGAAAAGTATATCTAGCTTAAGGCTGGAGGTGAATCCGCCATCTTTCACCCAGCTCATAGTGGGCGGTGCAGTTATGTGGTGGTATACAGCAATACCACTGCATTTAACTTGCACCACCCAACTCGTAATGAGGCCCAATTTGGTAGGGGTCACTATCCTAAGTGATAATGACCCCTCCTTGGAGCCACCCTATCTGAAAAAAAAGATATCTACTATGCAAGGCATTTGCAATCAGATTGATTGCTCGGTGTGAGCCCTCTCTCTGTTTCCATGCAGTCCAGGAGGTGGAAACAATGGAGTGGGTCAGCTGCTTGGATTTGTCTGGTGCGTCAGTGAATTAAATCATAAAGCTAATACATGGGTGGTAAGCATTCGTATTGGCTAAGGGGACATATTTAATGACCAGAGGGTGATCATTAGTGGGATTTGAAAAATGTGGATGGAAACAAGTCCAACCTCTCTATCACTGTTTTAGAGCACACCATGGTGTGAAAACTCAATTAACCTTTAATAAGATCAAAAGGAATAACCTAGAAAAGTAGACCACATAGTGTTGCTGGGGAGCTGGAAGCGGGACACAAAGCAAGGAAGGGTCCAAAGCGTGCACCTAGAGATCTGCCTTCATTGGGCATGAGTCATACGTGACATGGGCAGGGTTCACAAGGCAGCCATTCCACAGTGTCGGCAATTTAGTGGAAATGGACATCGGACTCCAGGCAGATGAAAGCTTTGGAACGTTGTTCTTAAAAACTCTAAAATGGGTCAGACAGTAGTCTCGGGATATTTTTGCTAAGCTATGAAGCTTTTATGAATGTATTATTTAAACGCACACAATGATTAATTAATATGGCCCTCCGTTGTCCTGAGAGAATGGGATGGCACTGCAGGTCCAGATGCTCGAGTTTACGATGGTCATAAAGGAGATCACACGAGTAAGCCGAAGTTTATATATTTCATAAATATTGTTCCTATTTATGGAAGGTGGTTTTTGTTTAATTACTCCAGTGCGAGTTATTTATCACTGTCCTGGGCTAGGCTGCATATGCTGCATTCCACGGGAAATTCCATTGAACAAACTTAAGTGGCTATTGTTGCATTCACAAAAGACTTGGAAAGGCATATTGGTGTTTCTCTACTCATCGATTATTTCCAAAACCTAAAACACAAATGCACACTGCGCCCACAAGCAACGCTCTTCATTAGTGTGCGGTCTCAGCACACGGCTGCATCGTCCAAAGCTGCACAATGCCCGCATGATACTAGCCACCTTCGCTTAGGCCTGACCTTTCAGCCAAATGTTCATTGTATGCTGAGACTTGTAGGTCCGCACTTTGGGTCTGATTCATGTAACCATTTGCCTGGGGCAAAATGACTTTGCACTGGTGCAAATTTTGGACAGAATTAGAGTTCTAGCAAGTGTGATGCAATTAGGTGTGGTAATGAAAGGCCTGCAGGCGGTGATTAGTTTACATGTCTATGCGGATGATGTTGCTACCGTGTTAGTTTGTTTGGAGAAGGATAAGGTGGCGTCAAGGTAAATGCCAAGTGTTTTAGTGTTGTTGGAGACGGTGATGGAATTACCATCTATAGTAAATGATTTGAAGGCAGTGTTTAGTTTCTTCAGTTTAGCGTGTGTACCAAGGATTAGCAACTCAGTGTTTTCGTCGTTTAGACAAAGACTGCTGCGCCATTCATGCGTGTATCACTGAGTAGATTTCATTGAGGGTTTTGCTGTCAGTTGCATAGTCTGCAGAGATGGGAATGAGTATCTGGGTGTCGTCCGCGTAGTTAGTATACGTAACACCCAGATAGTTTTGTTGAACGCCCTTGGAAGGACCGGGATCCAGAAATTTGGGAAAGATTTGGGAGGTGCTATTATGTGTGTCTGCATTTCAACCATTATAGTTATGAGGGTGGCCAAGACCCTGGTAGATGGGAATATGTGCCCCTCACCAATAACGTTACGACCATACATACACTAAAATAAAGCACATGGCATTCAAAGATGTTTGCCAGGTAGCATAAGCATATCAATAAACTTCAAAAAGCAGTAATGATTATGTTGTAACTTTTCAATTGAACCAAACCATTTCAATTGAATCAATTCAATCAATTCAATCACCTGCTACGGTTTCCGTTGAAAATATACCAGTCACTCACAAGATACAGCTGTTAGAAAGCCTTCTTTCAGAAATCACACACTCGTCTCACCTTTGCAAGGCATAGATGGCCCAGTTTGTGGGTAATTTGTTTCAGGAGAAAATCAAAGTTTGAAAATGGAATACAAAGTCCTTGCAGCTACCATGTCTAACCTGACCTCATGAAACCAATCAGACCTGAAGCGCAGGGAATTTTCTCTTCCATTAGAAGGCAGCAGCGCGATATCCCAAGGGCGGGCCCCGGGCAGCGGCTGCTGGAAATTTCTCAGACTAGAATAAAAGAGTTGCAGAGGCTTGCTATCAAATCTGTGCACTAACAAAATAGCACGACTTCTTGCTTTTCGGAATCACTGCGTCAACTTGGACAGAATTATTTTGGCAATTTGCTTTCAGTGGCTGGTGAGGACTATTTCCTTGACCAATAGGCCAACACTTCGCAATGAGGATGTTTTAAAAAAGTTGACCCATTTTGGGAAACAAACCCAAAAATGAATGGATGAATGTGAGTGAGTGACCCAATGCATGTATATTAGCAATTTACCATGCTCTCACTAACAGGCCGATTCATGGAATTAATGTGCGCCGAAAAAAACGGCGCAAGCGTGTGAAAACGTGCGATTCGCAGTGAAACAGCGAAAATCGCAGTGCAAGTGCGATTATCGCACAGAAAACATCGCACATCTATTCATGGAAGCCCGTGCATGCGCAAAATGTGGGATGTGCACTGAAAAAGTGCGCGGCGCACGCTGGCGCACGCTGGCGCACGCTGGCGCACAGGTCATCGAACGCCGTGCGATAAGGCCACAGCAAATTCGCACATAGCACGGCGCACATGACAAAAGTAGTCGTAACACAGGGCGTCACAGGCAGAATGGGGAACAACTCGTGAAAATGTGGGCGTCACGGGGGAAGTACAGGAGGCAAGTGCACAGAACGCCCACATGCTCGCCTACAACACGTATTCATGGAATCGAATAGGGAAAAACAGCGCACGGCCAAAGACGCGCACAGGCCCATACATGTCCGCCACACGAAAGCAGGCGGTAGCATCCCTGCGCAGGAAAAAAATGTGTGCCAAAGTTCTACACGCGCGAGAAGGCCCACACGCGATCGGGCCTGGGGGAGCGTGTGCGTGTATCTCAGAGGTGCGCGAGAAGTTTCAAACGCGATCGGGCCTGGGGGAGCGTGTGCGTGTATTCCAGAGGTGCGCGAGAAGTTTCTCACATGCGATTGGCCAGGGCACGTGTATTTCAGGGGTGCGCAAGATGTTCCACACGCGATTGGCCTGGGCGCGTGTATTTCAGAGGTGCGCGAGAAGTTCCACAGGCGATTGGCCTGGGCGCGTGTATTTCAGAGGTGCGCGAGAAGTTCCACATGAGATTGGCCTGGGCGCGTGTATTTCAGGGGTGCGCGAGAAGTTCCACACGCGATTGGCCAGGGCGCATGTATTTCAGAGGTGCGCGAGAAGTTCCACATGCGATCGGGCCTGGGGGAGCGTGTGCGTGTATTTCAGAGGTGCGTGCGAAGTTCCACACGCAATTGGCCTGGGCGTGTGTATTTCAGGGGGGCGCGAGAAGTTCCACACGGGATTGGCCTGGGCGCATATATTTCAGAGGTGCGCGAGAAGTTCCACACGCGATCGGGCCTGGGGGAGCGTGTGCGTGTATTTCAGTGGTGCGCAAAAAGTTCCACACGTGATTGGCCGGGGCGCGTGTATTTCAGAGGTGCACGAGAAGTTCCACACGCGATTGGCCTGGGCGCGTGTATTTCAGAGGTGCGCGAGAAGTTTCACACGTGATTGGCCTGGGCGCGTGTATTTCAGAGGTGCGCGAGAAGTTTCACATGTGATCGGGCCTGGGGGAGCGTGTGCGTGTATTTCAGCGGTGCGCGAGAAGTTTCACATGCAATTGGGCATGGGTGAGCGTGTACGTGTATTACAGAGGTGCGCGAGAAGTTCCACATGCGAATGGCCTGGGCGCGTGTATTTCAGGGGCTCGCGGGTGGTTTTACAAGCAATCAGGCCTGGGGGAGCGGGGTACATGTATTTCTGGGGCTTGTGGGTGGTTTCACACGCGATCGGTCCTGGGGGAGCAGGGTACCACTCACCCGTCTGCCTTGCGTGTAGAAGAACGCATAGCCAACACCCACCCGCTGTGAAGTGATAGCGTGTGAACCCCAATGCCTGCAAAACACACGCACCGCACCCCACGAAAAGCAACGCCCGTGCGCGATACGTCACAGACGTGCATACGAGCTAAGGGCCTTTGGTCCAATGGAATCGCGTATGCGTGCTGACGCGCTTACGCGCTAAGGGCCTTTCCTCGAATTACACGCTGACGTGCAGAATTTTCACGTGCCAAATCACTCTGTATCAAGCTGGCCACGCGTAAGCACACGGAAGACCACGCTCCTGCCCAGAAGGCCGAACTACTGCCCCCCAGAGCCCCGAGCACGCTCCCACCTGCCATCTGCTGCTGCCTGACTGCCTGCTGCCCACGTGCCCTGCCATTTGCTGCCTGCACATCAGCCAGGGGTGCTGTTGCTGTGACCACCCCTGCTGGAACCGAAGACTCCCGACTGGGATTCCATCGCTCCATAGCCCAGCCCCAGGACCCAGTTGCCCACCCACTCCTGCCTCTGGGGTTGTCATGTCGGGCACTGCAACATCTGGCACCACTGACAACCCCCGGCCAGAGAGGCAGAGGAGCACCAACTTCAGTGCCACCGAAGTTGGTGTCCTGGTGGAGCAAGTCCTGGGGCAGTATGATGCCCTCTTCGGAAGTTCCCGCGCCGACAAGGAAGGACGGACTTGGATCTGGACTGACATTGTGACTGCCATCAACATGGAGGGGGTGGCAGTCCGCGACTTCCAACATGTCAAGAAGCGCTGGGAGGACTTCAGGTCCAGGACCCTGAACAAGGCCCGCCGCCTCTTGAAGGCAGCGGATGCCAAGGGGCGCCGGGGCCACTTGTCAGAAGATCAGATGAGGGTCCTGGAACGCATATCCCCAGCGCTCCACGTCCAGGTCCTTGAGAGGCAGACCCGTCTGGAGTCGAGCGGTAAGTGTACATGCATCCTGATTGTGAGCGGTGCGTGTGGTGATGTTTCAGTAGTGTGCAGGTTGCACATCTGTTTGTATGGGGTCGAGTATGGGTGGGGGTGTACAGGGCCGTGGGGCTAACACATGCGAGGGCTGTAATGTGTGAGACATGGATGGTGCTTGTGTGTGTAGGCTTGCATGCCAGATGCAGTTGTGTGGGCACACATGTTTGGATGAATGTGTATGTAAGTAGACATGTCCGTGATGTCACGCATGTATGTTGTTTTCAGCTGCATGTATCAGCATTATGTACATGTGCATTTGTGTGTATTTGACAAGGGTGCAACAGTGATGCAACATGGATGCATGTGACAGCGGGATGTGGATGCCTGATTGGCAGATGTGACATGGATGCCCATCTGTACACTGCGACACTTGGCAGAGGTGTACACATGCATGCAAGTGTGGTGGTGTGTGTACATGTGTGGTGCACTTCCTGTGTTGCATGTGATGTCTGGCTCAGCTTTGCCTGCTCATGCTGTTGTATGGGTATGGATGGTGCTGGCAGTTGCGATATGGCTGTGGTATGGCTCATGTGTGCGAGTTGAAATGACATGTGTGTTGGGGATTGTGATGGCATGTCTGAGGTTTGCCAATGCCACTCATGTACAACTGTCATGTGTGTATGTGTCCATTGTACAGTGCCCTGATGCCTGTGTTTTATTTCTCCCTGTCTGCAGCGTCAACTGATGAAGAGGGCGGAGAAGGTGCTGTGGAGCACAGCGGCGGGGATCCCACCGCCAGCCGGAGACGCAAGGCCCGGCTCCCCTCCCATTTTGCCATCTCGTCGGGGAGTGAGGAGTCCGGTGCCGCGTCCCAGGCCGCAGCTGCCGGGGGGAGGTCCAAGAGGCGGAGGTTGGAGTTGGACTCCTCGGCAGCAGAAGGGCAGCTGGGACCCCACAGGGCCCAACGGGGGAAGATGGCACTGAGTCATCCAGGTTGGTGGGGGGTTTGGTGGAGGAGGAGGCCGTGCAAGCAACAGAGACGGGGTATGGAGGTGGGGATCCCACTGGTGCTAGTGGTGCAGTGCAGGACCAGGGACAGGAGGCAGCACAGGCCGCCGCGGAGGTGCCTGTGTGCAATCCTGTCCCTGATCCTGTCCCTGCATCATCTTGCACCAGCAGGGATGCCTACGTCCAGACCCGTTTTCAGGCAGGGGATGAGCAAACGACAACTGGCCTTCCTCTGCCTGCAGACGTGGCTATCCGGGTCCGGGTTGAGCCTGTCCTGACTGGTGTGGCGTTGCATCAACAGGCCATGCGAGGTGACCTGCAGTCTTTTCATGAGGAGACTGCACATCATCTCGAATGGCTCGTTGACCACGTCAGCCTGCTGGGACAGGTCACCCAGGCCGGATTCCTCCATTTGATGGGGCTTGCTACGACCCCCTCCTCAACTGAACCCCCTACGCGCCAGTCGTCCTCCTTGCCATCTTCCCACCCATCAGTCACCTGGGTGCCCTGTGGAGCTGCCTCTGATGGTGCGGCCAGGCTGGTGGAGGAGGCATCCCTGCCACAGTCGGGAGTCAGACGTCCAGCGGGGGTGGCCACATCAACGACTGCACCCCAGCCGGCGGAGGATGTGCAGGCAGCAGGAGGCAGTGCACGGGCAGAGGCACAGCAGCAACGTGGTGGGAGCCATGAAGGCTTGGGGCCTTCAACATCGGAGGGGCAGGCATCGGCCGGAGGGCAGGAGGACCCAGGACAGAGAGTGTCTTCCGTGTGGCAGCGGTTGGGCCACGCCATAGATGCGGAGCGGCAGCGGGCGGAAGAGGCACGGCTCACAATGGTCAGGGCGGAGAACTCCATGCGGAGGGCCCTGAGGCGGGCCGAGTGCCTCGAGGCAATCCGCAGGGGGTTGGAGGTGGACACTTCGACGGCCCTGCGGACCCTCGGGGCCATGGAGGAGGACCACCCCCGGGACATTGAGCAGGAGTTCGATGATGCCCTGGGCCGGAACATCTAAAAGTGAGCCGTCAGACTAGCCCGCTGCCCTTGTACATAGTTATGTAGGTAGTGTTAGGTTTCCTTTGTTTTTTGATTTATTTTGGACCTTTTGGACATTGGCCACATTTTTGTATATAGTTTATTTTATTAGTTAGTGTTGTTAGATAGGTTTCATTTCATTTGTTGGGATAATGGACCCTGGCTTGTTCGTCTGTACATAGTTCACTGTTGGATTTAATTTTTCTTTCACAACTTACCCATGGAGCAATGGCTTTCTATTATTATTTCCCATTGGATTTGCTTTTGTGGACAGTGACTTTGGACACCATTACTTTGGATTATGATTTTTGGTTTTGCTTTTTTTCACGGACATGCTTTTCTTTTTTGTACATTCCCATTTCTGTTTCTTTATTTTTGAATCTGTTTATGTTTCCTTCAATACATATTTTTTTATCGAACTTCAATGTGTAGTATCACCTCATTGGTTTCATGCATATCATGATATGGGTTTTGAGATTCACTGACACCCATTGGATGTATGTGAGGGACATGTGTTTGTTTCGAAACTTGCAATTGGTGTTCTGTCATGTAATTGCCATTTCTGAGTGGGTGGATGCAATACTCGGGTGGGTGTTTTGCATTTGGAGGCTGACCATAGGGACCAGGGATCTAGATTGTGATGACATGTTGGCTGGGGAACATGAGTTGGGGCCTGCTGGCAGGTGCCCCACAGTGCTGGGGGGTGGGGGTGGTGGGAGACATGGGTGGGGGCCTGGTGGAGGGTGCCCCTGCACTGCTGGGGGGTGGGGGTGGTGGGAGACATGGGTGGGGGCCTGGTGGAGGGTGCCCCTGCACTGCTGGGGGGTGGGGGTGGTGGGAGACATGGGTGGGGGCCTGGTGGAGGGTGCCTCTGCACTGCTGGGGGGTGGGGGTGGTGGGGACATGAGTGGGACATGAGTGGGGGCCTGCTGGCAGGTGGCCCGCAATGCTGGGGGTGGGGGTGCAGGGGGACATGAGTTGGTGATCATTAGTGCAAGGAGACATGTGCCTTTGCTGGGGGGCATGCCCATGTTGGGTGGGCTGCCTGCGGGACCTGACCAGGGATGCAGGGTAGTCCCCTGTGGTGTAGGCTGCCTGCAGGGGCCGTGGAGGGTGTACAGGGAACACCTGGGAGGACCCACACTGCTAAATCACATGTAGGACTCCCCGGCACCCCTGAAATACACGTACCCTGCTGAAATCGCGTGTGAAACTTCCCGGGCACCCCTGAAATACCCACACGCAGCCCAATCGCGTGTGAAACTTCCCGCGCACCTCGGAAATACACGCACACGCTCCCCCAGGCCAATCGCGTGTGGAACTTCTCGCGCACCTTGGAAATACACGCGCCCAGGCCAATCGCGTGTGGAACTTCTCACGCACCTCTGAAATACACGCGCCCAGGCCAATCGCGTGTGGAACTTCTCGCGCACCTCTGGAATACACACGCCCAGGGCAATCGCGTGTGGAACTTCTCGCGCACCCCTGAAATACCCGCACGCAGCCCAATCGCGTGTGAAACTTCCCGCGCACCTCTGAAATACCTGCACGCAGCCCAATCGCGTGTGAAACTTCCCACGCACCCCTGAAATACCCGCACACAGCCCAATCGCGTGTGAAACTTCCTGCGCACCCCTGAAATACACGCGCCCAGGGCAATCGCGTGTGAAACTTCCCGCACACCCCTGAAATACACGCGCCCAGGGCAATCGCGTGTGGAACTTCTCGCGCACCTCTGAAATACATGCGCCCAGGCCAATCGCATGTGAAACTTCTCGCGCACCCCTGAAATACACGCGCCCAGGCCAATCGTGTGTGGAACTTCTCGCGCACCCCTGGAATACACGCGCCCAGGCCAATCGCGTGTGAAACTTCTCGCTCACCTCTGATATACACGCACACGCTCCCCCAGGCCAGATCGCGTGTGGAACTTCTCGTGCCCCTCTGAAATACACGCACACGCTCCCCCAGGCCAATCGCGTGTGGAAATTCTCGTGCACCTCGGAAATATACGCGCCCAGGCCAATCGCGTGTGGAACTTCTCGCGCACCCCTGAGATACACGCGCCCAGGCCAATCGCGTGTGTAACTTCTCGCGCACCTCTGAAATACACGCGCCCAGGCCAATCGCGTGTGGAACTTCTCGCGCACCTCTGGAATACACGCGCCCAGGGCAATCGCGTGTGGAACTTCTCGCGCACCTCTGAAATACACTCGCCCAGCCAATCGCGTGTGGAACTTCTCGCGCACCCCTGAAATACACGCACTCAGGCCAATCGCATGTGGAACTTCTCGCGCACCTCTGAAATTCACGCGCCCAGGCCAATCGCATGTGGAACTTCTCGCGCACCCCTGAAATACACACGCCCAGGCCAATCGCGTGTGGAACTTCTCGCGCACCCCTGAAATACACGCACCCAGGCCATTCGCGTGTAGAACTTCTCGCGCACCCCTGAAATACACGCACCCAAGCCATTCGCATGTAGAACTTTCTCGCACCCCTGAAATACACGCGCCCAGGCCATTCACGTGTGGAACTTCTCGCGCACCCCTGAAATACACGCGCCCAGGCCATTTGCGTGTGGAACTTCTCGCGCACCCCTGAAATACACGCACCCAGCCCATTCGCATGTAATACTTCTCGCGCACCCTTAAAATACACGCACATGCTCCCCCAGGCCAGATCGCATGTGAAACTTCTCGCGCACGTGAAACACCCGTAATACGCGTTCCCCGCTTTGCGTTTGTTGTTTGCCAGTCCGGTAAACTGGTACAGGGTTGGCGCAGCCCTTTGCGATGGTTTTGCGATCTTGATGGCTTTTCCTTGCGCGAGGGCGTTCTTGGGGGCGTAACTGGCGCTGCTGCAGGGTCGCTGCGCCACTCTGCGCCACGTCTGCTTTTGGAGGCGAGAATCTATGAATACGCTGTGCGCGGAAATTGATTTTATCGCACGCGGCTGGTGCAGACATTCGCACGGGCACGCTGTGCGCCAGCCGCGTGCGACACTTTTGTGAGGAATTACATGAATCGGCCTATAAGTTTGCATGTTTTCTTACAACTTTTTCCATTAGATATTTCAAGTGTGATGGTGGGGTTTATCGAATTTGCAGGGCCGTAATGACCCGGTAATTGCCCATTTGCGGGCGCAGAAAAAATAAATGACACCAACGGGCCTGGGATTGGGCATCCCTGCTGGTGCATGGTGGTGCAGTCACAGTGTCAGGGACAGTGACATGCACAGGCCCCTCCATGGCGACCTGTGCTGCCTCCTGTGTCATCTTTTTTTCCTGCTCCCGTAAACGGGCAATTACCGGGTCATTACACCCTGCCGTAATTAACGTAAACGTACATGTTGCTACTCGGGGCTGAAGTTTAAACAGATGAGGGGCACAGGTCAGTGAGAATGCGGTAATGCTGAGTGGGAGCCAGAAAGAGCAGATCAGGTTGTGATCACACTCTGCCCCCTGGCAAAAAATAGTAACTTAGGATGTAACTGCAGGCAGTCAGTTGGGACCGTGGTTGACAAATGAATGTGGGAACTGGAAAACATGACAGCAAAGGGAAATAAGTATATGCGTGTGGAAGGGTACAACATAATGGGCCATGAGGAGGTGGGGGGGAAATACTCCTGGCCACCTCCCCAATCAATACTGTACAGAAAATCCAAGTAGATTAAAGCACACACACAGTCTAAAGAAACAGTTCCCCAAACAAGCATGTTGAGTAGTGTTCACTAGGAAGTCACGTATTCCCATAGGAGAAGGTAAGAGGTGCACCATGTGTCCAAAGAGAAGTCGCAAAATGAACTGTTAATTGTACAGTTACAAGGCTAACAACCTTCAGGGAATGCCAACATTCTGGTCCCATGAGAAAAGCATGAGGTATTCATTTCTCAAATGCCACACTGTCTGCACCTAAAAAGGGATTGGTCACAAATGAGGAATGAAGCACACCACGAGACACCCAAAGGTGGGAAAACCAATGGAGAAGGGGCTTACAAATAGCAAAATGTATCACCAGGATTAGCCAATGACAATTAAGAGCTTTACCCAAGGATGACATTAGGTCATAATTAGATGGTACTTGTCTGGTTACCAGGATGAGTTTTGATTGACAAGGGCAAATTAATGTATAGTTTTCTTTAGGGGAATTACGTTGTCAGATAATCAATGAATAATGATTCACATGTAGTTTCCTGTATATACCACTATTTAATAAATAAGTGTTGAATGAAGAATGTCTTTTATTCCCAGACGAAATTGCATGTAATAAACATGTGTTATTCTTGCAACCTTGTGCACTAATTTGTTTTCCCTTGGATTGAATTTTACTTGGTGTGGGGCAACATCAAAGCACCACTGCCTACCATAAGAGAAGTATTTCTCTCGCTGCTCTCTTTGAATCGTCCTATGATCTACTCCACTGACACCTCCCACAATGTGGCTACTTTTATCCTAGACTAAGGTACACCATTCACGTTTGACTTCATGTCAGGTGTATTATACGTCCTTCCCATTTTATGTCTGCACCAGTATTCATCTCATAACTGACAGGGAAGATTAGCAAGCAAAGTGGTGCTGGACCTGGGTCCCACAGTGCCAGGAATAGGACAGCTAAGCTTAAGAATCATGCATCGAAAATGAACATGAACAATTGTGCATAACTCTAAGGCAGTGTGGTGCACAACTCTAAGGCAGTGTGGGTCCATTCATATAGTTCTCAAGAGGGAACAGAGAGCCTATTCTTCAGTACACACAGGCCCTGTCATATATGGTTGCTAATTGGGGGGGGGTGCAATCACATTGACAATCTACACCCTGACCCCTAACCAATCAGCATATTATAATTAAACATAATGAATGCATATTCTATGTTACGTATTGCGTGCCACATTGTAGGTCTTGGTATGTACAATGCCTAATGCTTTTCCTGTGATTTTCTGTGATTTGGCGTTATATTTTGCGATGGACCTTCGACATTTGTACTCCTCAAAAGAGCTTGAGAAAATGCTTATTAATGTTTCTCACCTGTACCATTTCCTGGGAAGTGAGTTAGCAGGACAATGCTGATGACGTTTCTTTGAATGGCAAAGAACAATAGATGTGCGGGAGTCCTTGGAAGGGGAAACATTCATTTTGCACAGCTTGACAGCCAACTCTGAGTCAATGAGTTCGTAGTTCCACATTGGTATATCTCTCTCTCTCTCTCTCTCTCTCTCTCTCTCTCTCTCTCTCTCTCTCTCTCTCTCTCTCTCTCTCTCTCTCTCTCTCTCTCTCTCTCTCTCTCTCTCTCTCTCTCTCTCTCTCTCTCTCTCTCTCTCTCTCTCTCTCTCTCTCTCTCTCTCTCTCTTCTCTCTCTCTCTCTCTCTCTCTCTCTCTCTCTCTCTCTCTCTCTCTCTCTCTCTCTCTCTCTCTCTCTCTCTCTCTCTCTCTCTCTCTCTCTCTCTCTCTCTCTCTCCCCCCCCCCCCCCCCCCCCCACCCAACCCCCCTATCCTCCCACCCCTCCCACATAATCCCCCGTGAATAGACAGATTTACTTGCTGCATTTCCCAGCGATTATTCCTCTTTTAGCCTTTCAACACCCACCTGTCTGCACATTCTCCCCCATGGTTGAGTCACTAAGAATGTAAGTATGCAAAACAAAATAGTTGATGGTTGAACGGTTTGAAATTAATCCTAACCACTTGCATTGCCATGGGCGTAATTTTAAGGGGGGACAG